>NC_090935.1:328006676-329206676 GCF_040938575.1 Ambystoma mexicanum
AGAAAAGAGTTCCTGTTCCAGAAGAGTTCCAATGTTGTATCCAGGGCGTGGAGCTTGCCCCACCCAGGTAAGAAAATAGTTCTGGCTTACAGAGGATTCCTATGTAGCTGGTAAGTAAGCAGCATGGTCTGCTGCAGGTAAGTCCACCCAAGCATCTTCACACATATTATGAGCCCGGCGCTTCCAGTGCCGGGACCGATGGCTTTGATTAGACTGGTGCCACCGGCGCCAGGACAAGGTCCAAAAGGTCCCAGTGGGGACCGGCTGGTGTCTAGGCTTAGGATTAGGGGCCTGCTTCCAAGGACGTTGGGCTGGTCCTGGCTCCTTGGAAGCAGTGATCATGACAGCACCCCCCCTCAAGGCCCCTCCTAAGCGTGTCTTCTCCGGGGGTTTTGGCTTGTCGGGGTGATTCAGATGGAATTTCTTGACCAGACGAGGTGCGTGGACATATTCTGAGGGTTCCCAAGACCTTTCCTGGGGGCCGTATCCTTTCCAATCAACCAGGTAATATAATTTAGATTTGGAGATTTTGGAGTCTAGGATGTTCTTTACTTCGAATTCAAGTTCTCCTTCTACCAAAACAGGTTCTGGGAGTTCAGTCAATCGGGTTTCTGGTTGTACTGGTTTTAATAAGGAGACATGAAATACTGGATGTATTTTCATATGCGCAGGTAATTCCAATTTGACAGCCACCGGATTAACTATGGCAGAGATGAGATAGGGTCCAAGGTATCTCGGGATGAAGGTGCGGGGTCCTTTTAGAGGCAGGTGCTTAGTGGATAACCAGACCTGGTCTCCTACTGCGTAGTGAGTGGCCTCCTTACGGTGTCGATCTGCTCCTTTTTTGAATTGAGCTTTAGCTCTTTGCAGATGGGCAGTGGCTTCCTTAAAAGCACGAGTGATCTCCGAGTGCAAGTGATCCACAGCAGGTGTTTCGAATTCTTGGGGAGGATCCAGGTTAGAGGTTCTAGGATGGTGTCCGTATAATAGGAAGAAGGGAGTCTTCCCGGTTCCAGAATGAGTCGAATTGTTGTAAGCGTATTCAGCGATCCAAAGAATATCTTTCCAAGGGTTTTCAGTTTGTTGGAGCATGCAAAGTAGATATTGCTCTAGAGTCTGATTTGTCCTCTCGGTTTGTCCGTCAGTTTGGGGATGGTGACTGGTTGAAAGTCTTACATCAATTTGGGCTAGACGACAGCAACTTCGCCAAAAGTGGGAGATGAATTGACTTCCCCTATCGGAGACCAAAACCGAGGGAAAACCGTGTAACCGAACGATGTTTTCTAAGAATTCTCGGGCCAATATTGAAGCTGAAGGTAGGCCCTTCAGGGGAATGAAGTGAGCCATCTTGGAGAATAGATCCACGACTACTAAAATGGTATTATACCCTGAGCATGGAGGTAAGTCCGTGATGAAATCCATGGACAGGGTATGCCATGGACAGGGAGGGATGGCTAATGGGTGTAATAGGCCGGCTGGTTTCTCCTTCTGACTTTTATTCTGGGCACACACACCGCAGGAGATTACAAAGTCTCTAATATCCTTCTTCCATGATGGCCACCAGAAATGTCTTTTGATCTTTTCCATGGTTTTGGTAATGCCAGGGTGACCCTCCATTAGAGAGTCGTGATAACAGGAGATTACTTGTTTTTGTATTTTCTCACAGGGCAAGTACAATCGTCCTCGGAAATATGGTAGGTCTTGATCCACTGAGAATTCTTTTCCCTTTAATTGCCAGTCCTGCAAATCGGCCGGGGTTAGGAGTGATTTGACTGTAGTCTTGATGTCTTCAAAGGATTGAGCGCTGACCAAACCCAAAATCCTTTGTTCTGGGATTATGGATATTGGTTCTGGATTGGTCAAATGTTCATCTACTCCCATCCGGGAGAGAGCATCTGCCTTTCCGTTTTTACTGCCTGGTCGATAAGTAATTATAAAGTCAAACTCAGCCAGAAACAGAGCCCAGCGAAGCTGTCTGGAAGACTGAGCTTTGGCCGTCTTCAGATATTGTAAATTGCGGTGGTCAGTCATTACGGTGACTGTGTGTCTGGCTCCCAAAAGATAATGCCGCCAGGCTTTAAAGGCCGATCTGATAGCTAAAGGTTCCTTGTCTGTAATTGAATAGTTGATCTCGGGAGCCGAGAATTTGCGGGACCAAAAGGCTACAGGATGTAATTGGTGTGTGACCGGATCTCTTTGTGATAAAACTGCCCCCATAGCAAGACTAGAAGCATCTGTTTCCACGATGTAGGGGAGTTCTGGGCAAGGATGTTTTAGAACAGGTGCAGAAATGAATTTAGCTTTTAAGTCCTGAAAAGCTTGTTCTGCTTCAGTAGACCACTCAAAACGTTTGTTCTTCTTTAACAGAGCGGTGATGGGCTGGACTATCCGAGAGAATTCAGGAATGAATCTGCGGTAAAAGTTAGCGAAGCCTAACATGCTTTGAACTCCTTTTACAGAGGTTGGTGATGGCCACTTAATGATTGCATCGACTTTCTTTGAATCCATATGGACTCCGTTAGGTGACAATATGAATCCCAGGAACTCAACTTCAGTTACGTTGAAAACGCATTTTTCAAGCTTAGCAAAAAGTTTATGTTGACGCAATCTCTCGAGAACCTCTTTGACGTGTCTCTGGTGTTCCTCTTCAGATGATGAATATACGAGGATGTCATCAATGTAGACAACAACACACACATCTATGAGTTCTCTAAGGACATCGTTCATAAAATACTGGAAAGCGGCAGGAGCGTTACAAAGTCCAAAGGGCATCACTTGATATTCGAACAGCCCATACTTGGTGCGGAATGCCGTCTTCCATTCATCGCCCTCTTTTATTCGTACCAAGTGGTAGGCTCCTCTGAGATCCAACTTTGTATAAATACATGCGTCTTTGACTTGGTCCAGGAGTTCAGGGATCAAAGGTAACGGGTATCTGTTTTTAACGGTGATTTGATTCAGGGCGCGGTAATCTATGCAAGTCCTAAGGTCTCCTTCCTTTTTCGGAACAAAGAACAAAGCCGAGGAAGCTGGAGATTTTGAAGGACGGATAAACCCGTTAGCTAGGTATTGCTCCAGATATTGTCTGAGGTGAAGATTCTCTGGCTCGGTGAGGGCATAAATCCTACTGCAAGGAGGAGTTGTTCCGGGTATCAGGTCTATTTGACAGTCGTAGGACCTATGAGGAGGCAGGGTGTTAGCTTGGTGATCCGAAAGACGTCCTGGAATTCCTGGTATTCGGGAGGTAATTTGGGAACCTCGGAAGAGATCGCTGCCAGTGAAACATCAGGCCGAGGATAACAAGTGGTAAAACATTCTGGAAACTGAACCGTCTTTGCTCGCCAATCGATCTGAGGATTGTGCTTCTCTAACCAAGGAATTCCCAGAATGATCTGGAACTGAGGGGCCTTGATAACATCGAACACGATTTTCTCCCGGTGTCCATCTTGGCTCACTAACGTCACTTCTTGGGTGGCATGCGTTACTGGTCCGGAGGCTATCTCCGTGCCATCCACTGTAGTAATGACGTCTTTTACTGCCTTAGGGACAAGAGGTAGATTCATCCTTGATACCATTTCCCGGTCCACATAATTACCGATTGCTCCGCTGTCGATGTAAGCTTCAATTGCATGCAAACGATCCGGACGTTCTGGGCTAATGAGGACCATAGGCACCACGAAATGCGAGGTCACGGGACAGATTTTAACGCTCGGCAATAGGACCTCTACACTTGTCGGGCTAGGTCGTTTCCCTGCTCAGAATTTTGGGTACAGGTATCTGCGACTCCTACAGCCTTCTTAGCTGGTTTCACTGGGCAGTCTCGAAGAAAGTGCCCCGAGTTTCCGCAATAGAGGCATAATTGCAGCTGTCTTCTTCTTTCCCGCTCCTTTTGAGTTAAAGGTCCTTTCCACGGTGTCAGCTCCCCTAGTAGAGGTCTGTGGTTTAGAAAATACTCGGGTATCAAATTTGGAACAATCAGCCTTCCTGTTCTGTAATCTGTGGTCCAATTGGACAACTAAGTCAATATAGTCTGAGCATTCTTGTGGAGGATTCACAATTTGAGCTAACACATCCTTGAGCTCTCCACGCAGGCCTCTGTAGAAAAGCTTTATTCTTTTATCCTCCGGCCATTGAGTTTCCACTATAAGTCTGTTGAATGAGGCAATATAAGTCAAGAGGTCTTGATTACCCTGTCGTAACGAAAGGAGTTCATTGTCCAAGGCCTGCCCTTGGGCATGTCTTGCGAACAGTTTCTCCATGCTGGACTGGAAGGCCTGAAAATCGTGAAGGACCGGATCATCCTGAGTGACCAAAGGGATCGACCAATATGCGGCACTGCCACTGAGATAAGAAAGCACGAAAGCCACCTTGGTCTGGTCTGTTGGAAAGGCAGCTGGGCGACATAAGAAGTGTAGGCGGCACTGGTTGATAAACACTGCAAATTTCTTTGGGTCACCAGAAAAGCGTTCGGGTGGAGCCAAAGGCACATTACCGGGTAGATTGATTTGCACTGGATTTGAGGATGCTGAAGGATAACTTACTCCTGGAGCGGGCAAAGGAGTCTGTCCTGCCTGCGTTTGTAGTAATTGCCTAGCGAGGTCCTCCGTTCGCTCCTTGGATATTATCAGCTCTCTTCTCAAAGAGTTCGTTTCCTGACGAGCTGCATGTACCTCTGCTCTTAGTTCCCCCAGCAATCGGGCCAGTTGGTCTGTGTCCGAGGTTTCCATTGCGCCTGGGTAGGAGTTTTGTGGTGGCTTCGCGTTCTGTAACGCTCACCTGATTCCCACGGAGGCGCTGGTCTAGGCAGGAAGGTGTCTGTGACTCGAAAGGTGATGTGCAGGACTCGATTGGCTTCTGGGGCTGAGCCTCTTCGCACTGTGTGTCGAACTCGAAGGGTGAGATTTCTGCAGGTGAAAGAATATATGGGGTTAAAGATCTGGGCAATTGAGTGTCCCTCTCTCTCTCTCTCTCTCTCTCTCTCTTCTAAGCTTCTCCATAGAGCCCCCAGGTCAACGTGCTCACCTTAGATAGGTGAATGCTGGACTCTCCATCTGCGTCTGGTGCAGGGTGCCGTTGCCAGTTCCTTCACTGGGTGAAACGTAGGCCTCTTAACATCAGAGGATCGCAACCACCGTTAACAGCACGAGCGGTGAGTTTCCGGACACCTTTTAGTCCATATAGTCTTTAGGTGCGTGGACATGTAAGTATTGAACAGGGCTTGGAATAATGCTTTCTTCTATTTGTTTTGCAGGGCTCTTGTGTTAGAAGATGGAATATGAGAGCCAAAGCTGGAGCCAGAGCCTTGGAAAGAAGCGCTTGGAAATGCGTAAGTAAATGCAAGCGCTTTAACTGTCTCTTTCCTTCACAGCTGTGAGTTCGTGCTGAAGAGATGCTGGAAAACGCCAGAGTAGTTGCAGGCGCTCTATTGTGGCGAGCGTGATGGGCGTAAGTAAATACCTGTCTCTTCTTTTGTCTTTCAGATGCTGGGTTGCAGCGTTGAAAACATCCGGAATTCGCGGATTGCCGGTAAGTAATAACTATGCTTTTGTCTCCACAGGCGGAGGTGCAGCGTGAAGAAATGGTCGCTGCCGATGGACCAGGTAAGGAATGCGTTGCATGTGAAGTCGCCGTGCTAACCTGTTGTTTCTTGTCTTTTACAGGCGCTGCTGAAGACTGGATACTGGAATGGTAAGTATTGTTCTTGCAGGTACAGGATCGGAAGAAGGAAAGCTGGAACAGACTTGGTGAGCGTTCTGCTGCAGATGCAGAATAACGCGAAGCACGCTTCATCAATCGGGTGTGGTTTAAATAGCCTAGGAGTGATGAGGCGTCTTCCTCCACGGCCCCGCCTAGGTAAGAAAAGAGTTCCTGTTCCAGAAGAGTTCCAATGTTGTATGCAGGGCGTGGAGCTTGCCCCACCCAGGTAAGAAAATAGTTCCGGCTTACAGAGGATTCCTATGTAGCTGGTAAGTAAGCAGCATGGTCTGCTGCAGGTAAGTCCACCCAAGCATCTTCACACATATTATGAGCCCGGCGCTTCCAGTGCCGGGACCGATGGCTTTGATGAGCCTGGTGCCACCGGCGCCAGGACAAGGTCCAAAAGGTCCCAGTGGGGACCGGCTGGTGCCTAGGCTTAGGATTAGGGGCCTGCTTCCAAGGACGTTGGGCTGGTCCTGGCTCCTTGGAAGCAGTGATCATGACACCTGCCCACCACCTCGATATTCTTTCAAGCTTTCTATTTGTCTTCTCTCCACAGGAAACCCAGCGATCATCCAGATAGATGGCCGAGGATGTCCGATCGTCCGAAACTCTGAAGTCAACAGATCGATGGGTGTTCTATGAAACCAACTGACATTGCTACCACGTGAACCCAGGGGGGGCCCTTAAATCAGTAACACATCATAAAAGTATGGGGATGCAGAGCTTGCACCAAATAATAAGCCGGACTCAGGAAGTTGGCAAAATGTCTCATCTGACTGTTGTATATTCAATTGTCTAAAACAGCGAGTTAGAACAGACATCAACAGGCGTCGCACACCATATCTCTCGAAGCATTTAATACAAAACAATACTTCATCAAATTCATCATAGTATCATAGCATAGGCCATACTACGTGGAAAACAAAAAAAACCTACAGGGTGTTGTGGTTGGCTTAAGGGGAACATCTAAGTATGCTTTCTATATAGGGATGGGTTGTGATTGGGTCTCTGCAGTCAGGTGGACAACTTATGCCCACCCCTAGTGCAAGTCATCTTCCTCAGTTATCAAGTACATGGTATATGATTGGCTCTCAAAATATAAGGCACTTCTTTATATGGCCTTCTACAATTGGTTGGCACGCTTGTGCCCTTATGGAACATTCGGCTCAATAGCAGCACATAAGCTGTACCCCAGGTGTCAATGGGTGAACTTGACTGTGTCTCCCCACCTAATTATCCCAACATCTCTCATCACTCATGCCATCTGCCATTCAGATTGTTTTTGAACTTGTCCTTGCAAAGTATCATTGTTCCTGAAAATAAAAGGGAGTATAGGCACACTCTTATCGCAGTTCAGGTCTGCACGCCCATCTCCTATTTCCATCCTTGACTCACGTGACAGGAGACCGTACTTTGGCCTATTTTGCAGCATTTCATTAACTTGAATTAATAAACTTGGCACTCATGGTGTTCTTTCTTTGCATCTTAACAAGGGATGATTCAGCTTCTCATGTTCACTGTTCTTCAATGATAGGTAACCAGTTCCTTGCCACTCCATCCTTTGACACCAGGCCAGACAGCTATTCCAGGCCTTTCCTCGATCTTCAGCTGTTTTCTTTCTGCAACACAGCCCTTAGATCCTTCCTTTTCCATGGGTCTGAGCTTACTAAATATGTGACACCGATGTCCATAATTCTATATAATGGCAGCAGTGTCTGCTGTCTGTTCACTCCATATAGCTAGCCTTTAAGATTGCTTAGTCTACTTGTGTTGCTGGATCTGTACAGTTATAAAATGGCTTGCTTTTTCTGAAGTGCTCTTCACACGTACAATCTTCATTCCGCATGTGAACGTTTACTCAATTCTTTACTTCGTTATCAGGTTCTATAAGGTCTATGCATGCTGTTCTTCAACCACTCTTCTTAATGCGTCACACTTGCTTCTTGTGATGTCACCAGCTTCTCTTTCTCTCATCTTCATATTCCTTCAGAGATATCTACGGCGATACATCATATAAGGTCTTCTTAATGGATACCTTGTCTCAATGGCTCTTCGTGGAATAGGTGCCATCACTGACGTTGCACATGTCAGAATTTCCAGCTTCCAACATATAGGCAGAATGGGGGCAGGCCCTCCTGCAGAGGCATTTAGCTGCTCCTCTAAACTGCCAAAATTGGACAAGGAGGTTTATAATGATACTGTGTTTCCAATCTGTTCAGATTGCTTCTGGTGTACTACAGGTGTGGGGCTGATTGATGGTTTAATAAACCGATATTCATCCCTGGAACACTGGTGCCTCGGAAGTTGATTCATCACATGGGTGGCAGATGGCCCGATCTAGTTTGAGTCTTGCGTATAGCATAGTCACCCATCGATGAAAGTATTGTTGCAGGCAACATTTAGACACTGCTAGGTATTTGTTAATAATCATGGATCTTGACATAGAGACTGTGAAAGGCATGAGCAAAGATGTCCTGCTGGTCTTATGTCAAGAGAGCGGACTTCCCCATAGCACCAGGGTTATTAAACCTGAGTTGCTGACCAGCCTCCAAGCTTGGGTAGAAGCAAGGGCAGCTGGGGAGAAGACCCCAAGGAACAGGCTATGCCCCATGTACCTGAATGAAGGAGGCCCTATATAAGGGCTGGTGGAAGATGACGAGGAAGACAGCATGAGTAGTGTTTCTCAACCATCCCTCTGGGGGCAAGTGTGCTTTCTCAACTCTCCAGAGCATCATTGAAGTCATGGGTTAGAATGGAATCCCACAGGTCCCAGGCTTCAGCACAGCCTCTAAGTGGCCATGTAATTGTTCCAGCTGTTAATGAGGTAGCAGCTAGAAAGCTCCCACTGGAGTAGAGGAGACTAGCGCTGTAGGAACAAAATGAGCAGGACAAGGTCACCATAGAGCTGCGCAATATGGCAATCAAAGAGACGAATGAGGCTAACAGATCCACCTCTAGCGAAAGCAACAGTAGTGGCTCAAACCAGGAGGCCCGGGATAAGCCCTGGCAACACATGCCCAAAGACAGTGCAGACTTTCAAAGTGGGGAAGGATATTATTGACTGGTTTGAAGCACTTGAGATTGCTTTTCAGCTACAGGAGGTGCACAAGGTACTGTGTGTTGCAGCCCTGATGGGTCGCTTACCAACATCAGGGACTGAGGCAATTCTTCAGTTAACTCCCAAGAAAAGGGCAGTTTATGAGAGCATTAAGTTGGACCTCCTCAAGAAGTTTCGTAAAGCTCCTGAGCAGTATCTCAAGAGCTTCAGAGAGCTCAGAAAGAAAGGTGGAAAGAAATTTGAAGCGTTCACACGCTTGTTGAAATATCTGCACGAGTAGGTGTCTGGTAACAAAGTTGACACATAAATGGATGTACAATTTGATTGCGTGTGAGGGTGTATTGAAGAATTGTGATGTTGACCTACACCCGCATCTTGTGGACAAGACTATCACAGACCCGAGGGAGTTGGCAAAGGCTGCCAACCGGTTTGTAAGTACTTGAGTCCAGAAAAAGGCTCAAGCGAGCACACCCAAACCAGAAAGGAAACTTCGGACAAAAAAGTTAACAAGGATGGGAAGGACAAAGTTCCAACCCACTCATCTTTCTCCTCTTCGAAGTCAGTTCCCCAAAAGAATGAAGGGAAATTCCAAAACTTTAGTTCAGCTGTACAAACCAAAATAAAGAGCACAGGCACCCCTAACACTGGGACGCCTACGTCCACATCACCCAAAGGTTGTTTTGTGTTTAAAGAGGTTGGCCATATTAAAGGGGATCCTGCTTGCAAGGGCTCACCCAACCAAGCCATAGTGAAAGTTGGACTCAAGCAGGAGGCCATCATTAGTGTGTGCCTCCTTGAGGAGGACTTCTCATTAGGCCAAGGAGTGGCTGAATGGTGATTGGTTACACTAAGTGGGAACAGTACTGGGCCACCAGAAGATATCCCAGTTCCCAATAATACTCAATTGTTTTAGAACATGTGTATGTATTTCAATGGACACACAACTCCTGCTGTCAGAGACATCATGGCTAGAATCACTGCTGTCACCTGGCAGTGGGTACAGGCATGCCAATATACTGATGGGCTGGATTGTAGCATCAGTTGGTTTGATCGAAAGAGTAAGTTCCCCTTGGCAATAGTAGAGTTCAGCTGGTGAGGGGAAACAACCCATCACTGTGTAGCAGTGAAAGACTCCATCCCTGTCCCATGTCTGTTTGGTAATGAACTTTCTGACCCTGAGATAGTTGAGGTGGCTACCTAATTGAGGCCCAAAGAGGTCTCCAGATTGAAGGCTTTCAATGATTTAGGGCCTGTAGTGCTTCCAGAGGGCTTGTTGGAGGGACCGCCGAGGCTGGTAGCTCCTTGTCCAGTTCAACAGACTTCTGAGTCACCTACTCCTGTGGGAGAGGGGCCAGTAGCCACTGTGGACTGTGAGACAGGCATGGTATCAAGAGAGATGACACAGACAACAGATATATATTTCTAAACAAAGCTTTATTAATTAACAGGATGATGTAAACGCCTAACTAACCCTATGCTATGGTGGCATTTTCCCTACCTAAAGAAATCTAAAAAGTCTGTCTGTGTCAAAACATATGCTTTTCCTCACAACTACAACATCAAGTGAGGACATGTTCTCATCCATATATAAGTGTTCAAGTTCAATATAGTTCCAATGTAACTTTGTTTCAAGGAGGTTTGAACATGTTTATGAAGTCAGCTTCTGTTGGTTCACTGGCATCACAGTTTACATCAAAAGAAGGTCTTGGGTTTCCCTTCCCCAAGTTTAAATGTAATCAAGTTCATACAACACTGTGATCTTGGAACTCCCTTTCCCAAGATAAACACTCTCCAGTTCTTTGGTTCTCAGGGTTCCCTTCCCCAAGATATATAATGAACATTTAACTTGCTTCCTCTGTTCACAATTTCATAAGCGAATAACTGGTTCGATTGATCCGTCCTTTGGTTAGCTTTAACCAGAACACACACATTTTTGCTGCGTTTCCAAAATGTAGTGGGTTCTGGTCTAGGCACAGTTATCAGACCACACGGTCCAACCATTACAGGTCACGCAACCACATGCCTTGTCTGTGATTTGACTCTTGATGTTGGTAATGTCAGCATTAGAAAACACCCTGGTCTATGCGCAGTTGTCAGACCACACGGTACACCCATCACATGTCACACATCCAGAAGTTTCCCCAAAGCCGATGTTCAAGAAAATTCTTCACTTTCACATTATTCTTAAAGTGCTTTTCTGATAGTTGGTTACTTGATACTTGATTGTCCCAGAATGTTTTTGCAATCTTTAGCACTGCATGTTCTAATCAAGTAATAGCTTTCTTTTCATTCAGTATTTCACAAATGTAACATTTACTTGGTTTCACGCAAACCAAGACTTTCCTGCCGCTTGTGTGGGCTTAAGCAGCACCTTTCATGCAGTTCTGTATTGAATTAATGCATTTTTCACTTGTGTGCGCTTAAGGAGCACCTTTCAGGCAGTTCTGTATTCAATCAATTTAGTTTTCACTACTTCTGTGGACCATTAACAATTCCAAGGTCCTTTGGAAGGCTCTGATCTTCCTAATGTCTCCTGAACCTTACCTGGTCTCTGTAGCTCCGTTCAGTGGCTTTGCCCCAAACAGGAAAACCAACTTGTCAGTTTGTCGGGTACTCCATTCAGCACACGCCGGCCTTTGTACTTGGCTCCGCCTCTGCTCTGTAGCAGTGCCTGCTGTATGCCTTTCCTCACAGGCGCACCCAGTCCTGCACAGTCACCTCAGCAAGACTACTGGGATCTTTGTCAGTGTGTCGGTGCCTCAGCTTCAACACTCCTCAGCACAGCAATTCTTCAGTTCTCTTTTCCTTCTGCAACTGCACCTCCCATGTTCTTCTGTATTTGACCTTTTATACTCTCCTCTACCACTAACAGGCTACAGGTGAAATGAGGTATACTGAATTGCCTGACCCTGCTTAAGCCTATTAGTGAAACATGCCTGAGCTTCATTGCTAGATGCCTCCAGACCATTCTTCTCCATCCCAGTATCAGAGTGGTGTCTCTTTTGAGATTTCCAATAGCACATAAAGGCTAAGGGAGGGGAGGATATGTCAGTATCAGTAAAGGGGGGGATACCATTCTCGTCTTCGATTACCCTCTGTCTAATCCCCAAGGATCCTCCACCCATTTGATTCTCCCTCGCTAGTCCAACTCGAGGGTCGGGATCTGTCAGCCTTGCCTTCCTCTTGGTTACCTGTGATTTCTCACAGGACCCTATTTTGGTAGCAGGGGACTCAGTGACCTCAGTTGCCTGGTGCAGAGCAGGAAACTGAGGTGGAGGACCAGGTGAGATCGGATATGAAGGGCTTGCCCAAGCTGGATGAGTTTGCATCAGCTGGGGTCCCAGATCAGACTGAATTTTCAAAGCCCACAGAGAGTATACCACTTTGGCGGGCCTGCAGAAGCAGGCGGAGGAGCAGGCTAAGGGTAAGGCCCCTGGACTGTCCAAAGTGTACTGGGAGGAAAGACAGTGAGCCAAATGCTCTGAGGGAGAGGGAACCAGAAGGTTGGTGATTCTCCAATGCCACAAAAAATTCCTTTTGGATTTGGCTCACCAAATTCCTTTAACTGGTCACTTGGGAGTGACTAATACATCAGACCGGTTGCCTGCACACTTTTAGTGGGCACAGTTCAGCCTGAAAGGTAAGGAATTTGTTCAGTCATGCCCAACTTGTCAGGCTTCTGGCAAGCCAGCTGGTGCCACAAAGGCCCCCTTAATTTCACTACCCGTGGTTGGGCTGCATTTCGAGAGAATATGCATGGACATTGTGGGTCCTTTGGCTCCCCAAACCAACTCAGGGAACAGATACATCTTGGTGGTGGTAGAACAAGCAACTAGGTACCCTGAGTCTGTCCTATTGAGATGCATCATAGCCCCCGTGGTTGCAAAGGTTCTGATTGGGATATTCTCCCATGTTAGTTTCCCCAAGGAAGTCGTTTCTCACAAGGGATCAAACTTCATATCAGTGTACATGAAGGCTATGCGGGAAGAGTGTGAAATCACCTACCGGTTCTCTACATCCTTCCATCCACAAATGAATGGGCTTGTTTAGAAGTTCAACAAGACACTGAAAGGCATGATATGTGGCTTCGAAGAGCACCTGAGCCTTATGAGAAAAATTGGATATTCTCCTGTCATGACTTCTGTTCGGCTACAGGACGGAGTAGAGTTTAGCCCCTTTGAGCTTCTGTTTGGACAGCCTGTATGAGGTGCCCTCAATCTAGTGAAAGAGGGATGGGAGGGCAACCCTTCATACCCTATGTGAGATGTGGTGGACTATGAACTTGGCCTTTGGTCTAGAATGACAAAGAACATGGAAGAGTCAACAAAAAACCTAAAGGCCATTCAGGAGCTGATGAAGCACTGGCATGACCAGAATGCCACATTGACAGTTTATACTCCAGGTCAGTGGGTGTGGATAATGGAACCTGTCAAACTCAGTACCCTTCAAGACAAGTGGACTGGGCTTTACTGTGTGCAGGAAAAAGGCAGTGAAGTCAGTGAAATAAATTATCTCATTGACGTGAAAGGACCTAAACAGAAGTGCAGGGTATTTCACTTCAACCGGCTTAAACACCATTATAGCCAGGATGACTTGGTCATGGCTTTAGTGAGATATAAAGGGACTGAGGAGGATACAGATCCCCTCCCAGACCTCATGCACACTGAAACCACAGATGGGTCAGTTGAAGGTGTCAACCTTGCAACAGACCTGTCAGAACAGCCACTGACAGACTGTTGCTGTTTACTGGGACAGCTTGCTGGTCTGTTTTTGCTGACTCCAGCTTGTGCAGATTGGTGCACCCATGTTATGGACACTGGAGACCGTAAGCCGGAGAAAATCAGTATTCACTGGATGTCCGAAAAGGTCAGGGACACCACCAAGGAGGACATCATTAAGGAGGAAGTTTCCAAGCTGCTGTCCCTAGGAGTGATAGAGCCATCCATGCCTGGACTCACCCAGTGGTACTGGCCACTAAAAAGACCAGTGGCCGGGAAGTCTAAAGTCTGCTTTTGTGTGGACTACATGGGGCTTAATTCTGTCAAGAAGACGGATTCTCACCCCATTTCTTGCGCAGATGAGCTCATTGACAAGCTTGATACTGCCAAGTACACAATATCATATATGATATGAAATGATAGGTTATTATTTATAATGAGCTTAATACCCAGAGGTTTCTAAGCGTGGACCAGGGGATTGAACCTGTGTTGCTCCGTGTGGTCTTGCTTCCAAGGCAAGCATGTTACCACTGAGCTATCCTCCTGAGACCTTTAACCTCATGGCAGGGTGCTGGCAGTTCAGCTTGCCATACAGAGCGAGAGGCAGCATTCTCATCCTCGGAGGTACATTATCAGTTCACTGTGATGCCCTTCGGATTAAAGAATGCCCCTGCCACTTTTCAGAGGATGGTTATCCAGGTTTTGTTTGGACTGGAAAACTTCAGGTTTACCTATTTAAATGGCATTACTGTGTTCAGCCACACCTGGAAAGAGCACTTATCCCACATGAAACAAGTTCTTCAGGAGCTGTAGAACGCAGGTCTGACTATCAAGGTCACAAAGTGCCAGTGACTTACCTAGGCCACATGGTCAATGGAGGTAAGAAACAACCTCTTAAAGTGAAGGTACAGGCTGTAAAGGATTGGAACATCCCCACCACACAGAAACAGGTGAGAGCCTTTCTACGTCTCACTGGGTAATACCGGGGTACTACCGGACATTCATCAAAGGGTATAGCACCATTGTCATGCCCCTGAATGACCCAAAGAAGGTCATTGGACCCCCGCCTGTCAAAGCTCCTTTCAGGATTCAAAGGATGGATTGTGCAGGGTCCCAGTTCTGAAAGTGCCAGACTATAGTCAGGAGTTCATGTTCCAGAAAGACCACTGTGATTTTGGGCTTAGAACAGTGTTAGCACAGCTGAACTCTCAAGGGGTAGAGCAACCAGTCACCTACATTAGCAGGCAATTAATGAAAAGGGAAAGGAACTAGTCCCTTGTTAAAAAAGAGGATTACCCGGTCGTGTGAGCAGTAAAGAAGCTGAAACTCTACATATTTGGATCGCAAATAGTCCACCAGCCTTTTCAATGGTTAATGGACATGCAAGGGGAGAACCCTAAGCTTTTGCATTGGGCCATATCCCTACAGGGATTAGATATAGACATCCAGCACACACCAGGCTAGCAGCATGGAAGCACAGATGGCCTCAGCCAAAACTTTGACCTAGATGATGAACCAGATCCTCAGTAGGGTGATGGGTCACATGTTGAGGCTGTGGGGGCATGTGATTATTTCAACCATCTGCACAGTGGAAGTGTGCTTGCCTGGGCTTTTTCTAAATGTTTAATTGAATGGAATAATGGAAGACCAACTGCAGGAAAATGTGTGGGGCAAATGCACACATATTTTCCTATGCTCACAGCATGACAAACGCATAGACTCTTGTACTCTGGGTGGACTCTGCCTACAGGCACAGTCCCCCCTGTCATATGCAGTTGGGATATGACAGCCAGGGGAACACAATGTATCTCCAGAAGGGGGAGGACCACATTTTCTCCCTGCCATGGCCAGCTTCAATAACTAACAAAGGCTCCATGGATCCGCCCTGCTCTTCTGTTGGCCCTGCACCTGGCAGCAGCAATTAAACATAAAGAACATACTAATAGCGTGTACTTCAAACAAGCCAACATGGGGCCTGGCTACAGAGGTCAACAAAGGAGACAGGAAACCCCAACAACTTTTCATATGTAACCGTGTCAACCTGAAGCCAGCTCCCTCCCTCAGAATCTATGACAGTGAGCTGTTATGTCTGGGACTGCATGTTTACAGTAGTTCACACCGCAGGGGGACCCCATTCATAAGGTATGAGAATGTGGTTTGCAGGAGCCTGAGTATGGTCTCACCACAGCTTCAAGGAAGACCTGCCGCTTCAATCAGGAACCACAGAGAGATCCATTAACCAGAGAGACTCTTTGATCCACAACAGACAGGAAGATGTCCTTTACCTTTCCTGTTGCAAAGTACTCTGGTTAGGACCTCATGCATACAGGAGATGGTTTGTGGGTACCCCAGCATTGGTTCATCAGGGTAGGCTTTGCCTACACCAATCACGGTGGCCCATTTGGCTTTAAAAGAAGGCTGAGACCCTCTTTTTGCAAATCATCTGAAGACGTCACCTGCAGTAACAAAGAAGAACTCAGCCTTGGACGCTGGCTGAAGGTACAGACTGCCTTACATGTTCTACCAGTGAAGGAAGACTAGGATTTCCAAAGAGGGAAGCAAGATCCCTCCCCTTTACATCTCCCAGGGAACAGAGGGAGATACCAAATCCAGAGGACCCTCCAGCCGCTCCAGAACCCATATCCAGCCAGCACACAGTGTGCTCTTCTAGGCTTTGCAGCAACTTCCTAGGTAGGAAGTGCCAGAAGTTCTGTGAACCCGAAGCAAAGGACAAGGCAGCTGCCTCCTCAGCATTTGGGCTGTCCGCCTAACGGGCGACACAAGCCCATTGAAAAAGTCGGGAGAAGTGCCTCAGTGAGCATCTACTGACGTCCGCCTTATGATATGATATTTTATTTATAGCGCGCCTGTACACATATGTTTCAAGAAAAGGACATTTTTGAGCCAGTCGAGTTCCTCATGCTGCAACTGACTGCACCGCTGACCGTTGTCATGCCGCAGCCATTTAAAGACATCTGAGACATCTCAACCAGTGCTTCAGAACCACCGAACAGCACTGAGATAATGATTCTTGACCCAGAGATGCCGTGCAGGCAAGCCTGCTGCCAATAGTCCAGCTTCGAACGGCAAACCAGCGTGCCGCCTGATACCCACAGCTGACTCCCATCTTGAACTCTGTCACAGAAGCCTGCAAAGCAACCTGAAGCCGACCCAGCCCTGTCGAGCATCAAGAACACCTCCAGCACAAGGTACATTGTAGTTCTGTCCCCCTGGTACTTGCCAGAGGCCCGTAGAGACATATTAATACCCATTGATCCCTTGGTGCTAAAGCTAAGAAACCTTAAACGGTTGTGCTTTTTAACCATTCCAACTACCCTCCTGTCAGCATCCAGAGTGTATTCCTTTTCCTTCTTTGAAACTGTTTGTCCTCTGCATTCCTTTACAGGCTGGGTTATATTTCGTAGTGTTGCTGGAACTCTCTGTTTTAACATGAGTAAAGTAGATTTTTTTGATACAGCCTTGACTGGACAGTCCATTTTATCATTGGGTAATAATTGTATTTTCCCTGTGTTGCTACTAAGTAACAATCCACAACTTTTCAGAGATAAGCCTCCCGTTCTGTCCACGTTACCAAAATTGGATAAAGAGTTTTATGCTTGTGATTCAAGCTGTTCGGACCCCTTCTGGTATATTAGAGGTGTGGGGCTGAACGATGGTTTAGAAACCAATATTCATCCCTGGACCACTGGTTCCCCCGGAAGTTGATTAGTCACAGATTCCATTATTAAAAAAGAAAAACCTTCACAGTATTCTCTCCAACTATAGACCAGTGCCTTGGCTACCGTTCCTTGGGAATGGGTAGTATTGGCGTAGTTGAGTAGAGAGGCGGAGGATGAACACCTCCTGACCTGCTCTCAGTCTGGTTGTTGGTGGTTTCTGGGCGGGTTGCAGCTTTAACCATTGAGATCACCTCTGTGCAAGTCTTGGATGATTTCTATTGTGTGATAGATAGACAGGCTCCTTTTTTGACACCATTGGCCAGGGTTTTTTATTGGGCATCGTGTTACACTGGATGGGTGTCGGGGAGGAGAACTTGCGTCAGTCTGATCCTAACTGGCTGACCGCCAACAGCTGGTTGCCATTGGTTGAGAGTGCTCACACCCTCTCCTGATACCATTCAAGGGGTTGATCCTCTCACAAATGCTTTTCAGTTCATGCATGTAGCTTCTTAGGGGTCTGGTTGCTGTTTGGGCAACCTCATGCACCAATACGCAGATGACACCCATATATACCTGCAAACTACCTCCATTGGCAGCGACTGTCATTTCTGTGACTTCCATTTGCAGAAGGAAAGTTTAAGGACTTCATATGTTCTTAAGCTGAACCCATGTAAGACTGAGTTTCTTTTGTTTGCTCATTCTTCTCCCATGAATTATATGCTTTCCTGGCTGTCTGTAGGCTCTATTTTTGGTGCACATTATAGTTAAAGTGAAGGTGGTTAAGGAGTATCCTTATTCTCCTAAATCAAGAAACCTTCTGCTTCTTCAATTCAGTTTCATCTGTTAGTTCAGGACATCCTTTTTTCAAGTGTTGGTTTTGAGAAAGCCATCATGTCAGCATTTTGTTACTTCCTCTCTCGCTCTTCTGAAAGCAGTCTTTCGTGCCAAGGCCAGATTGATAGTTGGAGGTAGGAATTATGGTCCCATTGCTCCCATCCAGACACAACTGTACTGGCTTCCATTAGGAGTTCAAATCCAGTTTAAAGGGGCCTACAAGGCTCACCAAGCTATATATTATACTTTCCTAGTTATTCAGCTTCAAAGTTGCTGGTCTCTGGCGACACCAGAGGTTTCCATAGTCAGAAGTCTGGAGCTTTCCATTTTTTGGCACTCATCAACTTTGAACCGTTCATTTTCTGGTTGTGCAGTATGTGATGCTGGAAATTCATTGGAGGCAAAAGGCCTCCGTATCCTTGTCCTTTACTGCCTTTTATCGTGTGTTCTGTTGTGTTTTCCGTGCAGGAGTTCATGTGGGACTCCTGGCAGTGCAGCTCTCTCTTTTGGTTTGGTGTACAGACCCATGGGATACCCTTATGGCACCCATGGGTGGGAGTACAACCGTGTGCCCCTAGTGTATGTTTTTGGGCACCTGTGTGTCACCCACAGAGCAGGGTATGGGCTGGTGGCAGCTCCATACTGAATTTGACAGGTGCTCTGAGTATCCTCCATTTTGGGATACCCAGGCCCTGCCATTGGAATCAGTTGATTCCTGATAGGAAACAAGATGGCCCCTGTGGCCTGGATCATTGCAGGACCGAGACCATTCGCAAGAGGAACAACATTTCTAATCCACCAGCGATCATGGCCATCTTTCTCACCTGATCCAGGCCCTATTCTCACGGCATTACCTGCCAGTGCAAAAGTTCCAGCACCATCGCTGGACCACATATCTGCTATTTAAGACATCCTGCTACAGGCGTCCGCACTGCTTAAGGTGCATTTGACAACAAAACCTGCTCAACCGAGAATCCAAAATAGGCCTTCTCCAGCCAAATAAAAACGTCCTGATGACAGTTCGGACCCTTCATCTGTGAACATTCTCTACCCAGTGAAGGCTGACTTTTCCCCGAACTAGAAACACCTGCATAATATATGTGTCGACTGTAATATCTTACTACTAAATCCAATAGCAGTATTTGGAACAAATACAATACCCGTATGCTACTAACCCTCACCTAATTCAACTGTGATGCTAACAACAGTTTTTTACTTGTTTTACCTCCCATTATAAGCCAAATAAGGCTCATATGTGACAGTTCTAAATTGTCTTTTTCTTGTGTTCTTTCTTTTGTAAACGTGCTTTCTACACATATGTGTCCAAATTCCATGAATAAATTGAATTTGTTTTCTAAACCCAAAATATTTTGTGACCCTTAATAGCTAGTCTTTGTACACTAGCTTCCTGCCTACCTAGACCTACCTATCCTACACGGTTGACTTGGGGTAGCTGTTGACTCTATTTCTCCTCCTTATACAAGGTGAGCGTTACAGAACGCAAAGCCTCACATCAAAATCCACCTGGGCGTCATGAAAACGTCAGAAACCGACCAGTTAGCCCACATGTTGGGGTAGCTACGTTCCGAAGTACATGCTGCCAGGCAGGAGACGAACACCCTGAGGAGAGAGCTGATAGTAGCCAAAGAATGCACTGATGATTTAAGACAGCAACTCTCCAGTCACAACCAGGGCATGCACCATTGCCGGGAAGCTTGCCCTCGATGCCAGCACCATCAGCCAATCCCGTTCAGATAACCCTTCCTGGGGCAGTTCCCTTGGCCCCGCCCGAAAGATTTACGGGGGATCCATAGAGGTTTGCAATGTTCATGAACCAGTGCCGCCTGCACTTCCTTTGTAGGCCAGGGGCCTTTCCGAATGACCAATCATGGGTTGCTTTTGTGCTATCCTACCTGAGTGGTAGCGCCGCAGACTGGTCTGTACCCTTTGTGGCCCAAGACGATCCTTTGCTGCATGAATTCAGGGGCTTTCAGCAGGAGATGGAAAAGCTGTTTGCCCGTCGTACTCATGGGCAGGCATTAGACAACGATCTTCTGTCCATACGCCAAGGGAATCAAGACCTATTAACATACATAGCCACGTTCAATAGACTCGTAGTTGAAGCAGAATGGCCAGTGAAGAAGAGAACCACGTAATTTCATCGGGGGTTGCGGGGGGAGCTCAAGGATGTTCTCGCACAAGTAGTGAACCCCCCGAAAGACTGCTCAGAATTCATTGACCTTGTTGTTCAACTGGATCATAGGTTGCAGGACCGAAGAGCAGATCGAACCAGACAGGACCCTCGCCCTATGTATGTGCGTTCAAAGGACAATACTGCCCGAACAACAGAAGGTTCAGGAGAACCAATGCAAATCGGGGGAGTCAGATTCCCCTTGACTAAAGCGGAAATGGATAAAAGGAAACAGCAGCAGTTATGTCTGTACTGTGGAAGGTCAGGTCATTTCCTTAAAGAGTGCCCTGTGAAGCCACCGAGGAGGACGGTAGGGGCCACGCATAAGGAAGATACCATCAAGGAATCGGAAAACTCCCCAGCCCGGCAAGTGTAGGGGTCCACTTGTTGAGCGAAGAAAGTGAACTACAGACCTCCCATTTTGTACTATATGTGGTCTTGATCAATCACCAACAACCATCTCGGATGCATGCAGTAAGAGCGTACATAGACAGTGGAGCCGTTGGGAATTACATCAACCAGGATCTTGTGGCAAAGATGGGGCTTCCGTTACACCCTAAATCAACCACCAACACTGTTACCACTGTCGACGGCACGGAAATAGCTTCTGGTGCAGTATCCCAATGCACTGCAGCTTTAACCCTTCTGTGCTAGGATGGAAACCAAGAATCCATCGTTATCGACCTCATTAAGGCACCACAGTTCCAGTTGATTTTGGGAATGCCATGGTTGGTAGCTCACAATCCTCGAATCGATTGGCGAGCAAAAGCATTGGCTTTTCCCGAGACTTGTGCCCACATATGTTATCGCCAAGAGAAACAACCAATAGACACCAGAACCTCCACACATGCGACTGTGGCAATCGGCACCCTACCAAGTGAATACCAGGATTTTCAAGATGCCTTTCAGAAAGAACAGGCTAATACCCTGCCACTGCATAGACCATACGATTGACAAATTGACCTGATACCCGGCGCACAAATCCCTTGTGGGCGAATTTACACACTCACGGAACCAGAAAACCAGCACCTGAAGGCCTATCTTGACCAATACCTGGCCAACGGGTTCATCCGTCCCTCGAAGTCTTCAGCAGCCAGTCCTCTATTCTTCGTACCAAAAAAGGAGGGGGACTTGAGAACGTGCATCGACTATCGCGCAATGAACCAGATTACCGTAAAAAATCACTACCCCCTGCCACTGATCCCTGAATTGCTTGAACAAGTCAAAGATGCCCAAATCTGCACAAAACTAGACCTGAGGGGGGCATATCACCTTGTTCGCGTAAAACAGGGGGACGAATGGAAAACCGCTTTTCGCACCAAATACGGCTTGTACGAATATCAAGTAATGCCCTTTGGCCTGTGCAACGTGCCTGCTGCATTTCAATACTTCATGAGCGATGTCCTACGGGAATTGATTGATGTCTGTGCTCTAGTGTACATCGACGATATCGTAGTATATTCTGCATCAAAGCAGGACCATGTTAAACACGTCCGATCCATATTGGAGAAACTCCGTCAACACCAGCTCCAAGCCAAGCTCGAAAAGTGCTCATTCCACATCTCCGAGGTGGAATTCCTGGGCTTTATTCTTAGCCTGAATGGAATCCGAATGGATGTACACAAGATAGATGCTATCCTGAACTGGCCATCCCCACATTCATTCAAGGGGGTTCAAAGTATGCTTGGTTTTGCAAACTTCTACCGCTGGTTCATCCCAGGCTTTTGCAAATCGTGCATCCCATCACGTCATTACTAAGGAAAAGCAACAAAAAGTTCCAGTGGACAACAGAAGCCGAGGAGGCTTTCCTGGAACTCAAAGCAAGATTCACATCTGCCCAAATCTTACGCCACCCTTGCCATGATCTCCCATACCTGGAGGAAACGGACGTCTCGAGCATAGCTATGCGAGCTGTCCTCTCACAAAAGGACCCCGAAACGGGACAGTTACACCCTGTTGCCTTCTGGTCGCATAAATTCACACCCCCTGAACTCAATTACGCTATCACAGACAAAGAACTCCTGGCCATTAAGTCAGCCTTTAAGGTATGGCGGC
The DNA here is from genome assembly GCF_040938575.1 of Ambystoma mexicanum. Taxonomy (NCBI): domain Eukaryota; kingdom Metazoa; phylum Chordata; class Amphibia; order Caudata; family Ambystomatidae; genus Ambystoma; species Ambystoma mexicanum. Next base: position 328,028,913 of record NC_090935.1, read on the forward strand.
ACTACCTCTTGGGTGTCAGACACACAATCACCGTAATAATTGACCACCGGAACCTCCAGTACCTAAAAACGGCAAAGGCCCAATCCTCACAACAACTACATTGGGCTCTTTTTTTTGCTGAATATGACTACGTGATTGCATTTCGACCAGGGGTGAAAAACGGGAAGGCCGATGCCCTTTCCTGTATGGGGGTGGAAGAGCAAGGGTATCAGACCCCTGACCCAATAGCAATCATCCTGAGTGACAAGCTCCTAGGAATCACAGCAACCATAACTCAGAAAGAATTACATGAAGAAATCCAAAACCTGATGAGTCCGGAGCAATTACAAGCGTGGAGTGCACAAGGAGAACATTAGATGATAAAAGATCAGTTGCTCCACTTCAGGAAACGTTTATTTTTACCAAACCAAGAACTACGAGAACAAGTCATGTCCGGTTATCATGATTCCTTGATCAAGGGCCACCCCGGAATCGCTAAAACCCTAGCCAAGGTAAAACAAAATTATTGGTGGCCCACGTGGCGTAAAGACATTATCCAATTCATCCTATCTTGTGGAGTGTGTGCTCAAAACAAGTCATCCAAGCAGAAACCGGCTGGGCTATTACAACCATTGAAATCCCACCAGCACCCTGGCACACGTTGTCCCTCAATTTTATTACTGACTTACCACCCAGTCAAGGGTTTAACACTATTCTTGTGGTCGTGGAACTATTTTCAAAAATGGCACATTTCATTCCACTTAAGGGGCTCCCAAATGCTTCCACTCTGGCAAAGGTATTTCTTGAAGGCATCGTACGGCTCCATGGGTTTCCTTCAGTTTTGGTCTCAGACCGAGGTACTCAATTTGTGTCCAACTTCTGGAGAAAATGCTGCTCTATGGCTCAGATCGACATCCGGCTATCCACCAGTCACCATCCCCAAACGGATGGTCAAACTGAGAGGACAAAGCAGACGCTCGAGCAGTATCTGCATTGCATGTTACACCGAGCTGAAGGAAGCTGGTTCGACCTATTATGGATAGCTGAATATGCTTATAATAATTCTCTACACACCAGCACTAGGCAGACACCCTTTTATACCATGTATGGCAGGCACCCACGTACTTCTGAGTTGGACGTTCCTACAACCCTGGAAATGCCAGCAGTCAAAACCTTGCACACGACCATTTCTCAAACCTTTAAAAGGGCAGCTGAACACCTACTTCAAGCTAAGAATTGCCAAAAAAAGTTTGCTGATCAACACCGAGTAACGGCCCCCAACTATCAAGTGGGAGACAAAGTCTGGCTGGCGCCTAAACACGTGCCAATTAAAGGAGCCCCACTTTACATCCATGATACCTGGGTCCATTCACCGTCACCTCCGTGATAAATCTTATGGCGGTCAGACTAGCTTTGCCGTCAAACATGCAAATTCATCCTGTGTTCCACGCGTCTCTCCTTAAACCTTTTCAACCTGGGACCTGAGTAGCAACGCCACAGCAGCCAGTAGTAGTCGCCGGGGAGCCAGAATTCGAAGTCAAGGACATCCTAGATTCAAAGTATGTCAGATCCAAATTATACTACTTAGTAGACTGGAAGGGGTATGGTCCACAAGACAGGACATGGGAGCCTTGTGAGAACATCCATGCACCTCGTTTGCTCAGACGATTTCATCAAAACCATCCAACCAAACCAAGACCAGACAGAACAGCCACCTTCAAAGGGCCCTTGGGGGGAGTGCTGTCATGATTCCTGCCCCTCATGTCCCCAGCCCTCCAAGATGTCAGGCTGGAGCCAGGCCACGATCACCTACATGGCCCTCAAGGGCCTCTCCATCCCTCCAAAGACCCACTTGGAATCATACTTGACGCTTGTGGCACCAGACTCACTCACTCCCATAGGAAAAAATTGGGGATTGGACTTGTAGTGCATTGATGGGGACAAGATGGATGCCCCCACATATTTTGGTTCCCAGAACTGCATGTGCGGTCTAGTCTTTTGGGTGTGGTTCAGCGTAGAGGCATCTGCGATACCCAGAGACAATTTAAGCCACACCCAGGCTGAGAAACATGCTTTGCGTTTTCTGCACCTGCAGCGTGACACTCACCGTGTTCGGATCGGTCTCCAGTCGGCCTGCATCTTTCTTCTGCACTCAGCTCCTGCAAGAACAAGAACACCGTTAGGAACAGCCTTACCTTGCAGCGCATCTGCCCATCAGTCATCACTCCTTCTGTTCGGCGGGCATCTTCGGTGGTGTCATTCCCATCCCGGGTTGCCGCTTCCTAAGGAAAAGGGAAAAGAACAGAAAAAAGGCATTAGTAAGCATTCTGCAAATCTTCGCTTATTTTTAAATACTGTACGAGTTTCAAACGCTTACCTGAATCCCAGCCGCTCTGGGGGAACTCTGTCTCCGGAACTTCTCATCCATCTGCAAGAGGGAAAAGACACTCTGGGTTAGCGTGGAGACATCTAGAGGCGCCGCATACCGTGCTTATCCACCGCATTTGTTCTTCATAACCGGCATCTACGCTGAAAACGTTGCGGCACCTAAAAGACACTGAAAAAGAACTCAGTTCAATGCAAATACGAAAGGGGTGCATCGTGCATCGCGCTCTCACTCACCTTCAGCGCTACACATCTCAGCAGCATGCCACCATCCCCGGACGCCGGCCATCATCTAAGGAAGGAAAGGAACGAAGTTAGAGAGCTGTTCAAAAGACACATTATACTTACCTGTCGGACTCTTGACAGTGAAGTAGCTAGGCAACAGCGAGCCCGCATCAATCAACGCGCCCTGGCGCTGAAGGCAGGATGGAGAGCACACTATCCAAGAAAACAAGGTGAGCTGTGGATCAAAGGGAAGGGTTGGACCCCGGGGAAGAAGGGGTTCAAGCACACAGAGAAAATAGGGAGTTAAACTCTACTAATCCTGTGTTTCAGGCCCAGTCTCCAGTCAAATATCCTCCAGGGAAGGGTTTGAGGTCGTAAGAGGTCAGAACAGGCTGAGTGACGTCCCCGTGGATACCAGGTGAGCGTTACAGGATCACAAGAAGGGTGATTCCAAGTGTAAAACTAAGGCACTTGGAGTACAGGCTGTCAGCCTGAGCTACCCTTACCCCATGTCTGAGGTGGAGGCCACTGTCCTCCCCTCCTCTACAGGGATCACCTTCGGTGCTCCTGTAGAGATTTCCTTAGTGTCCCTTGGGGCCTGGATAAGTACGCAGACCAGCACTGGCAACTATCCCACAGAACACCCATAGGTTTTTGAGAAGTGTCCTCTTGAATTGCTAGCCTTCTACTGGCTTGAGAGACACTGGGGCAAAATGACAGTGGTGGACAAGACCCTGCTCAAGCCAGAGGACTATGTAGATGCTCCTCTGAGAACCACCAGGTTAGCTGGTGGGCCTCCCAAATGAGAATTGCCTAGCATTTCGGTGCTGGACTGCCCCTGGGCAGGACAAAGACTGATATGCAGGGAAATGTTATCTCTGTGAAAAGAACAGTGAGCTAAAGACTTGGTTGAGACTCTCTCAGTGGCCATCTACCCAAGAACAAGTCAATTGGCTGTGTTTGGGCTGGTAGAGAGTTTCCCAGACCCCCCTTTGTGTTGCATACTAAGTAACTTTGGGTCTCACCCTAAGTTACCACGGGAATCCAGCCGTGGACCCCTTGCTCACTGCTTTTAGAGAGGCACAGCTTCACCTCACTGATGACGCCCAACTAGGCTGAAACATGTGTATGGGGTTGCTGTGGTACTCTTGTTCAGAGGAGAATTGCCTAGCATTTTGGTGCTGGACTGCCCCTGGGAATGACAAAGACTGATATGCAGGGAAATTTCATCTCTGTGAAAATAACAGTGAGCTAAAGACTTGGTTGAGACTCTCCCAGGGGCCATCCACCCAAGAACAAGTCAATGGGCTGTGTTTGTGCTGGTAGAGAGCTTCCCAGAGCCCCCTCTGTTTTGCATACCAAGTAACTTTGGGTCTCACCCTAAGTTACCAGGGGAATCCAGACGTGGACCCCTTGCTCACTGCTCTTAGGAAGGCACAGCTTCACCTCACTGATGATGCCCAACTAGGCTGCAAAAACGTGTATGAGGTTGCTGTGGTACTCTTGTTCAGAGGAGAATTGCCTAGCATTTCGGTGCTGGACTGCCCCTGGGCAGGACAAAGACTAATATGCAGGGACATTTCATCTCTGTGAAAAGAACAGTGAGCTAAAGACTTGGTTGAGACTCTGCCAGGGGCTATCCACCCAACAACAAGTGAATTGGCTGTGTTTGTGCTGGTAGAGAGGTTACCAGACCCCCCTCTGTTTTGCATACCAAGTAACTTTGGGTCTCAGCCTAAGTTACCAGGGGTATCCAGACATGGACCCCTTGCTCACTGCTCTTAGAGAGGCACAGCTTCACCTCACTGATGACGCCCAACTAGGCTGAAACTTGTGTATGGGGTTGCTGTGGTACTCTTGTTCAGAGGAGAATTGCCTAGCATTTTGGTGCTGGACTGCCCCTGGGCATGACAAAGACTGATATGCAGGGAAATTTTATCTCTGTGAAAAGAACAGTGAGCTAAAGACTTGGTTGAGACTCTCCCAGTGGCCATCCACCCAAGAACAAGTCAATTGGCTGTGTTTGGGCTGGTAGAGAGTTTCCCAGACCCCCCTCTGTTTTGCATACCAAGTAACTTTGGGTCTCACCCTAAGTTATCACGGGAATCCAGACGTGGACCCCTTGCTCACTGCTCTTAGGGAGGCACAGCTTCACCTCACTGATGATGCCCAACTAGGCAGAAAAACGTGTATGAGGTTGCTGTGGTACTCTTGTTCAGAGGAGAATTGCCTAGCATTTCGGTGCTGGACTGCCCCTGGGCAGGGCAAAGAATGATATGCAGGGACATTTCATCTCTGTGAAAAGAACAGTGAGCTAAAGACTTGGTTGAGACTCTCCCATGGGCTATCCACCCAAGAACAAGTCAATTGGCTGTGTCTGTGCTGGTAGAGAGGTTCCCAGACCCCCCTCTGTTTTGCATACCAAGTAACTTTGGGTCTCAGCCTAAGTTACCAGGGGAATCCAGACGTGAACCCCTTGCTCACTGCTCTTAGAGAGGCACAGCTTCACCTCACTGATGATGCCGAACTAGGCTGAAACACATGTATGGGGTTGCTGTAGTACTCTTGTTCTGAGGAGAATTGCCTAGCATTTCGGTGCTGGACTGCCCCAGGGCAGGACAAAGACTGATATGCAGGGAAATTATATCTCTGTGAAAAGAACAGTGAGCTAAAGACTTGGTTGAGACTCTTCCATGGGCCATCCACCCAAGAACAAGTCAATTGGCTGTGTTTGTGCTGGTAGAGAGGTTCCCAGACCCCCCTCTGTTTTGCATACCAAGTAATTTTGGGTCTCAGCCTAAGTTACCAGGGGAATCCAGACGTGGACCCCTTGCTCACTGCTCTTAGGGAGGCACAGCTTCACCTCACTGATGATGGCCAACTAGGCTGAAAAACGTGTATGAGGTTGCTGTGGTACTCTTGTTCAGAGGAGAATTGCCTAGCATTTCGGTGCTGGACTGCCCCTGGGCAGGACAAAGAATGATATGCAGGGACATTTAATCTCTGTGAAAAGAACAGTGAGCTAAAGACTTGGTTGAGACTCTCCCATGGGCTATCCACCCACGAACAAGTCAATTGGCTGTGTTTGTGCTGGTAGAGAGTTTCCCAGACCCCCCTCTGTTTTGCTCCCAAATGATCACATGTAGCCTTAGTCACACTCATGATTGGAGACAAGACAGCAAAGCTTCCTGTCCTGGTATAGGACAATGTCCCTGCTAACATTCTGTTAGGAAATCATCTAGTGGAGTTGGAGTTGATCTCGGATGGTCTCCCCATGGCTGCTGCTGCAGTCACTAGGTCACAGGTGACACGGGGTCTGGCTGTGAGTCAGGTACCCGAGCCAAAGGGGAGGCCTAAGGGAAGAAGACAGAAGAACAAGAAGGCCACCTCTGTGAATGGGGCTCCTTCTCTTCCTGCTGTTCCTACAGCACCCATTGGGATCCATGCTCCGGACGAGCTGGGTCCAGTGGAAAGCCCAAACTGAACTCCTGAGTGAGAAGAGACAGAAGGCTCTCCTGTGGGAGAGGTTCTCAACCCAGAGGACCACCCTGATCCTTAATGCCTGCTGGCTGAAGGGGGACCCTCCCGGGTGGACTTCTGTAAGGGACAGAGGGAGTGCCACTCTATCGAGGGTCTGAGGAAACAGACCCTGTTCCAGGCACACGGAGAAGTGCCTAGGACATTCCGGAACTATTGGGAGGGTGAGCTCCTTGTTAGTGAGCCCACTAAGCCTGAACCTGGTGCCCTCAAGAGGTTGGTGGTATCCCAGGTTTACAGGCCTTTCCTGCTGCAGTTGGGGCATGAGGTGCCCTTAGCCTGTCATCTTGGTACCAAGAAGACTAAGCAGAGGCTCTCTGCCCATTTCTACTGGGCCCGGATGGGAGTGGAGCCCCACTACAGGACCGGCCCAACTTGTCAGTTGTCTATAATGACTGGAGGCAGTGTTATTGCCCCACTATAGCCATTTCCAGTGGTTGGCACACCATTTGAGAGGGTGGGCATTGACATTGTCGGTCCCCTTAACCCTCCCCCTTCAGGTGGACATCAGTTCATCCTGGTCTTGGTTGATCATGCCACCAGGTACCCTGAGGCTATACACCTTTGGACTGTTACTGCCAAGGTGGTTGCCAGGGCTCTCCTGGGCATTTTTACCTGGGTTGGATTCCCTAAGGAGGTTGTCTCTGACAGAGGATCCAACTTCATGTCTAGTTACATGAAAACCATGTGGAAAGAGTGTGGGGTAAACTTCAAGTCCTCCACCTCTTACCATCCCCAGACCAATGGTCTGGTTGAGAGGTTGAGAGATTTAACAAAACTCTCAAGGGCATGCCAGGTGCTTTGGAAGAGCCCCATAGGAGGAAATGGGATCTCCTCCTGCCATGCCTGCTGTTAGTTTACAGAGAGGTACCTCAAGAGGGTGTTGGTTTCAGCCCTTTGAGTTACTCTTTGGACATCCCGTGAGGGGGCCCCTTGCCTTGATCAGAGAAGGTTGGGAGGCCACCCCTGCAGGTCCCGCCAAGTAAGTGGGGGACTATGTGTTAGGCCTCAGATGGAGGATGACACAGATGATGGGTCAGGCGACAGCAAATCTCAAGGCCAGCCAGGAATTGAATAAGTACTGGCATGATCTTAAAGCCTCGCAAGTGGATTGGACTCTGGGTCAGGAAATCCTTGTGATGAAGCCTACCAAGCCTAGAGCTTTGACAGACAAGTAGACTGGAACCCCTTCAGGATCATCTCCAAAATGGGCGAAGTCAATTATCTGGTTGACATGGGAGCCCCTGGGGTATCCCCACAGGTATTCCTTGTTAATAGGCTTAAGCCTTTCCACAGGCGAGCAGAAGTCTCATGTCTCTTGCTAGCTTCAGAGCAAAAAGAGGATGAGAGTGAGCCTCTTCCTGATTTTCTGCATAGCAACCCTCAGGATAGTTCAGTGGAGGGAGTACATCTCTCTCCAGATCTGACGACAAAGCAGCAGAAGGCCTGCAGGGCTTTGCTCCGGCAGTATGCCTCTCTGTTTTCACTGACACCCGGCCTTACACCGTGGTGTAGGTACAAAATTGACACCGGTGTCAGTGTGCCTTTTAAAAGAAGGTGCTACCGTATGTCAGATACAGTTAAGAACCACATCAAGGCTGAGGTCGCCAAGATGTTGGATCTGGGTGTTATTGAACCCTCAACCAGTCCCTAGTCCAGTCCAGTGGTCCTTGTCCCCAAGGCAAGTTCCCAGGCAGGTACTAAGAATTGGAGGTTCTGTGTGGACTACAGAGGAGTCAATGCCATCACCAAAACTGACATGCACACATTTCCCCGGGCTGATGAGCTTGTGGACACCATAGGTGCTGCCAAATTTGTGAGCACCTTTGACCTTACCTCAGGCTGTTGGCAAATAGCTCTGACGGACCATGCCAAAGAAAAGACAGCATTCTCAACACCTGAGGGACTCTACCAGTTTAGGGTCATGCCTTTTGGGTTGAAGAATGCCCCTGCCACCTTCCAGAAATTGGTCAATCATGCGCTCAGTGGGCTGGAGGCCTTTTGTGTGGCTTACATAGACAACATTGCCTTCAACAGTTCCACCTGGGAAGAGCATTTGACACATCTGGATAAGGTGTTGCAAGCCTTGAAAAGGGCTAATCTCACTATCAAGGCCACCAAGTGCCAGATAGCTAAGGGGAAAGTCACATATCTTGGTCATGAGGTAGGAGGGGGTCAAATCCAACCTCTCCCCAGTAATGTACAGGATGTACAGGACTGGGAGACTCCCACTACTCAAACCCAGGTGAGAGCCTTTTTGGGCCTCACTGGGTTTATCGCAATTTCATGGCAGAGTATGGAACCATAGCTGCACCCCTGACAGCTCTGACTTCACCCAAACAGCCTAGGAAGGTTCATTGGACTGAAGACTATTAGAGGGCCTTTGTTGGCTTGAAAGTAAGTCTATGTAGGGCACCTGTGTTGTGTGCGTCCCGATTACAGCAAGCCCTTTATTGTTCAAACTGATGCTTGCGCCACTGGAATTGGAGCTGTCTTGTCCCAGTTAGATGACAAAGGGAGGGAAAATCTATCATATTCATCAGTAGACAACTTAAGGGTAGAGAATTTAGGTGCGCTACTGTTGAAAAGGAATGTTTTAGCATAGTTTGCAGCCTTAGGTGTTTTATTCCCCACCTTACAGGGTCTAGTTTTAAGGTCCAAACAGATCATGAGCCCCTGAAGTGGCGCATGCAGATGAAGGGTGAGAACCCGAAACTGCTCAGGTGGTCCATTAGCCTGCAAGGGCTAGACTTCACCATAGAGCATAGACCAGGGAAGAGTCACGATAATGCAGATGGCCTTTGCAGAAGGTATGTTGACTGTCTGGGTGAGGGTGTCTATTTTGTGGGACATTAGTGTTAGGAAAGATTTCGTAATTGTAGGGAATTTTCCTTCCATGTGGCAACCCCTAAACTTTTTGCTATTGTTTTTAACCTTGTTCTTGACTTTGCCAGAGAAGTACAGCCTTCTGCCGCACTTCTCTGGGCTTTCGCTCCTTTCTTACGGGGAAACTGACATGCCCTTAAGACAGTCAGTACCGGGGAACGTGGTTTCCCGTAGTTTCTTTTATCGTGTCGCAGCTTTAGTGCAACACGACACAAGAGGGCACTGTAAGCTAAGTTACAGCTCTCTTGGGTCTCTAGCCTTCTACAGGCCCTAGATACTCTTTTAGGATGGTATTTGATCGGTGCAAGTCATTCAGGGATTGGAATGGTGGCAGCGATCGTTTTGTTTATTTTGAGCTCCTTTTGGCGTTCTGAGCACATTTTTGCACTGAACCCAAAATGGTGGCCTGGCTCCCAAAATGGCCAGGCCGCGAGGCTCCTTTGTCCTGTCCACTGTCCGTCTTGCTCCCTTCACCTTCCCCAGGTCCGGCGACCCGGGGCCTTCCTTATTTGGGCATGTACTTTCCCGCGAAACACAGTTGCTTTCGCGGGCTTCTACATGTCGTTTGTGTGCCTCCAGGGTGTGGGCTGGGATGTCTGGTCCCAATACACATCCTGGGTGCCAGAGAGTCTAGGGTGGTGTGAATGCCTGGGACCACCGTGGTCCGTGATTGGTCCACGTATGGTATGTGTTTTGATGAGCGGATCTCCCATTGGCTCCCCTCCGTTTTGGCGCGAAGGGAACCGTGGATAAGAGGGGGCTGGAAACACCACTACCATGTCGATCTCCTGAGTTCTCACGAACGAAGGAATACAGGAGCCAAGTATCCTGCAACTACGAGGCTGGACCGAGGAATCGCTGGTGACCCGCTGAAGGAATCCTCCTTTGCACTGCTGTCGTCCGGAGAGCCCCTGTCCTCCTTTGATCGAACCAGAAGGCCTGTACTGGTGCTTCGACCTTTGGAATAGCAGGAACAGCTATTCCCGGCATCTTCAACCATCTCCTGCCAAGTAAGCCTTCGGAAGCGTCTCTGGGCCATCCAGTTGACTGACCAGCTTACCAAGGAGTTTGGCTCTGCAACCGCCGCCAGGTTGTGTTGTATTGCGAGTCCTTGTCCCTCTCCCACGCTTCGTACGCTTGGCGTCCCCAGGTCTGAAGGGAGGAGTGTTCATTTGGCTCGAATACACACGGCCGCTCCGTTGTCCTGTGCGGCAACAAAACTGTGCCGGTTTCGTCGATTGGGACGTCTTTTTGCTCTACACGACTACAAAGCGTTCCCTGCTCTTCTGAACCTGCCAGCTGCTGAAACTATCGTGGAGAAGCCTGGGTCTGCTTGCTTCGGGGACCGGTGAGTAGTATATCTAGGATCTGGTCGCCCTCCTGCAGAATCCCATTGCTTTTCCCTACTGTATAAAAACAGCGCCCTTTTGCCGCGCTCGCGCTCTGCTTCTGCCCGCTGTGGAGGCTGCGCTTGAGTTGCGGAACCTGTTCTTCTTCTGCTGTGCACTAACCCGAACTGCCTGACTTCCTCCGAAGAGCTTCCCCTTGTGCCCGTCGGCACCGGCGTGGCAGGTACTTTGAGCACAAGGCTCCACTCTTCGCAGGGCTCGGACTTCCATCTAGTTAGGTGCCTATGAAGGCGAACTGGGTCGAAAGCATTATCGCACTGCCTGTTTTCCTTCCCTGGCAGGTGGACTACATATTTCGTGCTTTAAACGCTTGCAACTGTGTATTTGTATATATATTGTGTTGATATGGTATGTGTTGGTTTAATATTGTGATATTGTGATTTTCTCGCTACGGTCATTATTTTAAAGGCCTTAAAATAAATGTGTATCTATTTTTGATATAACAACTGTTTGGAGTAGTTTGTTAGCGCTCTTGCTTTGTGTGCTCATTGCGGGCCTTCAGTCACCCTCACCCCTCTTGAGACCTAGTCTTGACCGCCGCGATCGCTACCTTGATTGGTCTGGCTTGTCCAGAGGTTACCCTGTTTCAAGTAATTAGGTTGGCCTTCTGAACTTCTGCGCCACCAGGACAGAGTTCAGAAATCCGTCTTAACAATTAGGCACCCTGAGCTCAGTCTACGGGCGGGGGGCAATGTGATGCTGGAAATGCATCGGAGGGACAAGGCCTCCGCATCCTTGTCCTTTACTGCCTTTTATCATGTGTTCTGTCGTGTTTTCCATGCAGGAGTACATGTGGGACTCCTGGTGGTGCAGTTCTCTCTTTTCGTTTGGTGTACAGACAAATGGGATACCCTTATGGCACCCATGGGTGGGGGTACAACCCTGTGCCCCTAGTGTATGTTTTTGGGCACCTGTGTGTTGCCCACAGGGCAGGGTATGGGCTGGTGGCAGCTCCATGCTTAATTTGATAGTTGCTCTGAGTATCCTCCATTTTGGGATACCCAGGCCCTGCCATTGGAATCAGTTGATTCCTGATAGGAAACAAGATGGCCTCTGTGGCCTCTTGCTTTCTATTGCCTGTTACCCTGTTTTCCCAAAGTCCTGGGAAGCCCTGACTCTGTCCCTTCCCCCTGGATGGCTGTTGGGTGGAAGTTCCATATATGGTGCTGTTGTGAAGTCCAGGCCAGACTGGCTGGAGCCTTCCCAGTGACTGTATGTTGTGGGTACACCCTATGGGTGGGACCTGGGTGAATGGAATGTGTGACGAATACGCATTCTGTGTTGTGGATGTCTAGTATCTGGTGTTTGACACAATGACTGAGACAGCCCTGCCCGTAACTGGTATGAATGCAGTGTGGAGTGTTGAATGGCTGGGTACTTGTCCCAATACACATAAATTGTTGTGAGTGTCTGGAGAGAAGTGAATGGCCTGAATGCACTATGCACCTGATTGGTTGCCTGCCTGCATGAATGCCCTTCTGACCGATTGGTTCCCTGAGTGTGACCCAGCAGAATGAATGGGAGATCAACTAGTATATCTGGGGGCCTCTCACTGCTAGAATTCGTGTTCAGAAGATGAAGTCCAAACTACGAAGAGCAACAGGAGTGAAACTGAAGCTTAACCTTGAAGCCCTGCTGGAAGAAAAGAATTGCTGTTGCCCTTCTTCATCAATCTGAAAGCTGCTGTGTCTCCAAGGACTGACCCAGAGAGGACCTTGTAAGGCGCCCTCTTCCAGAGTGTTAGGCGGAAACCTGTGCAGTTCCCTCTGGGACCACTGCAAAAGATTTAGGACTACAGGTGTTTGGCAGTAAACCCACTTGGTAGCAGTCTGTACCACACAGATTCACTTGGTAGCTGTGGCTGAGCAGTCAGACTTCCCTCAAGAACAGTTAGGCAGTATGTGGAGTATACAACATAGGGCAATTTACACAGTAGAACAAGCAAACACGGCACAAGGCTTCGGTGTAAAGATATATAGATATTTAGTTATAAAAACACATCTATGGAAAACACTGTGGCACTAGTACGGTAAACACTCCAATCACAATTACTATAAGAAAGAGATCAATCCCCCTAACAATAGTTCGACAAGTCTAGGTTCAACGGCATCACTTATTTGCAGACAGAGGTGTATGCTTTAACCTAGATGGCACTCTAGTATTCGTTGGGACGGGAGAGAAAAAGGAAGGTTATGAAATCACTCGGCACCAATGCTTTTACGAACAAATGCAAGGCAAGTAAGGCAGGGTCTACTGCAGATCACAAAGTTCAGAGGCCAGGCCCACTCGGAGAGAGGCAAGGCGATATGACCCAAATAAGTGTCTCAGTGGAAATGCGCTTCGAGTCTTGGTCGCAAATTGTTATGGAAAGATTGGACCAGTTCAGAACAGAAAGTTAAGAAAGCTTGAAGGCGACCCAATGGAGAGGCGAGGATTAAGACACCTCACTCTATCCGGCAGAAAGGGAAGCCAGGCGGACACGGTACCTTGTTTGTGGAGAGACAGCTCCGGCGGGGGCAGTTGTTCCGGGTGGTGGATGCAAGTCAGGTCTTTGCCAAGAGAAGAGATGATCTCGTCGTCGAAGGAAAGTTGAAGATCGTTGCACCACCAGGGAAGAGACCAGCCGCGGAGTGCTCCGTCACAAGGCACCACCTTTTGGTCGCGGTACAGGGGTAGTGGCTATCCGGTTGCCGAGGTGCTCTGCACGGGCGATTCGACCACTGCGTCCTGGAACGAAGAAAAAGCAAAGGCGACTGGTTGTTCCCACCAGTCAGGGGAAGAGACTCTCCGGCGGGGAGATCTCCTCTGTGGTCGGGAAGTGGTGAGTCGGTTCAGCATGGCTCCACCGGAGGTGTCGTCGTTGCAGATCGGCTCAGCTTTACCCTCGTCGGATTCTTAGGTCCTGTGGCGACTTCTGAAGATCCAGTCCCAAAAGCCCTGCTTTTATGCAGAAAACCCCCATTCATTCAGCCTAGTTGTCACTCAAAACACGCTAAGTGGTGAGCGGGGTGGCTCACCACTTGGGCCAATCACACCAGAGTGCGACTTGAGTACCTAGACAGAATGGCACCACTTTGGAGGGCCTCTGTGTAAAGGCCCGCCAAAAATGGAATAAGGGGCTCACCCTTTGGTTTAGGAGTCACAGAGACGAACACAGACGCCATTTTTAAAAACCGAGTTCTGGCAGAAAATACCAACCGATAGATTTATTGAAGATAAATAAACCGGTGGTACGTTAGAGATTAACGAGAAAAAGTATTAACCTCCAACAATGGGACGAATCCCATAGGGATATATTCGGGGTCGAATATAACAAGTAGTTTCCACTGCCACCAGCCAAAACTCGACGAGGGGGGGCGGGACAGTGCCCCCTCGAATAACAGACCCAGGAGTAATCGAATTACCCCAACTAGTACGTCCACAATAGGATGGTTTGTACTAGTTCTGTTAGTAAATGTAGGTCTAGTAAAGCCAATGGTGACTTTACATGCCCGGGGAGACAGTAGTTAGTCCCCGGGTATGGAGTCTATGATGGAGGTCCACTAGGACGCCCCAGTTCTACGGCACGGAGGATGCGGTGTAACACACATAGAAAAACATAAAAGACCCCATAGCCCATAGAACACATTGACATTCAAAGGAATTACACACATTCATGTCCAAGAGTGGGAGAAAAAGAGTCTCACTCTTGGCAGGATGGAAAAAAACAAACTCCAGAAATCCAGCAAAGCTGCTGGGGGACTCACTAGGTTAGGAAATTCAGCCTAAACAGAGAATTCTCCCTAACACCGAGCTACGAGGGACCATCGTGCACCAGCTGATCTTTGCCAAAGCTCCCTGGTAGACAGACCTATGACAGGCTGCCGACCAGAGACGGGGACCAGCGTGGAATCACAAGGAGAAGCGCCCGGACACGGTTGTCCACCACAGTTGATGACCGCCGTCACCGACCGGAGCCGCAGTGCTCCCGTTGCCTAAGAACCTTCTATTCATGGACACGCTCGTCCGCACCGCTGCCCGCCTTATCCTGCTGGAGAAGAGCAGGTCGCTGACGCGCCAAGGAGCATCCGCCGGTGGGTTTCCCGCCACCTGACGACCGTAGAGATGCCAGACGACTCGACACCCTTGCTGGGCCACAGTTCTTCACAATCTCTTTGCAGTCCTGAACTATCGTCATCGAGGTGGCCCACACGCCTCTTCCTTGTAGGACGCCAACACTCCGTCATCACTGAGCACTGCTAGGAATGAAGCTGCCACCTCGCCGTCATCATTCACACCTTTTTCCTCATGGGATCTCGACGATCAGTGGCTCCTGCCTTAAAGGGAGCCGCTCAAGAAGGATCCGTTGACGACCGATGACAAACTCTGCTATTCCAGGTATATTGTGGTTGTAGAACTATTTTAGAAAGAAAAAAGACTCTTTTGAACAATATATGCACTGGGTTTGTACAATATATCTTTATTTAGAGGTTGCCCAGGTGGGGGGATCTCCACACAGAATTGTGCCTAGTTGGTAGGGGTCAATATTCTGCCAATTGTTCTCACCAGCTGCTTTCCTCCTATATCTATTGTTGGTTACTTTTATTCCTTGATCTGTGTGACATTTGACCAGAGTATAGTTGATGCACTTTAATGAGATCTGATAATAATTGTGGTACCACTTTAGAACTGTATATATTTGCCATTGTAGATTTTCTGAGCACAAAGTGAGTTATTGTGATAGTGTACATAACCTTGAATATTAATTATATAAAGACTGTGTTTGAACCAATACAGTGTGTGGATATTCCTTTGTGGGTGCTTGGGGACTACACTGTACTTAAGAACCAGCCTGCATCACCTCCTGAGAAGCTAGGCTTTGATTGCTCGACCACATACCTATAATAGAGAATCTTGGCTGGGGTCCTCTGTGCCTCTCCTCTGCCATATAGAGAGCAGAAGCACAGACACCCCCTCCGGCCTTTACACAGTAACATGCTGGAATTGTATTGTCATACAGGGAATTAAAAAAAACAAAGATGGACTAATACTAAATAGGACTAACTTATTATGACTCTTCCATGCCATACCAGCAATAGCCAAGATTGAATCTAGAGAAATCAAGGTAGGAGAATTCATACAAAAAAAAGATCTGATGTGATCGAGATACATTTTATTTCCGAGAGAGTTGCAGAGAAGGTGTTGAATCAAGTAAATCAATTTAAACGCTTAGGCTTCCAATGTCAATCTAAGGATACAAGAAACGACATCTGCACTGCAAAATATCAATCATATCAGAAGCAAAATGACAGGACCAGAAGAGATGGACAAAGCAAATGAAAAGTACAATCAAAACGGGAACAAATGAATATTGCAAAACATATTTATAACAACAATGTGACCAAAAGAAGAAAACCCTAAGTCTTTGTTCCTGGAACACCAGAGGATTTCAACATTTATTTAGAAATGAAAAGGCTGACTTGGCTGAATTCGAAATTATATGTCTCCAAGAGACCTGGATAATAACCCAACCGATATGAGATAGGTAC
Organism: Ambystoma mexicanum; assembly: GCF_040938575.1. Taxonomy (NCBI): domain Eukaryota; kingdom Metazoa; phylum Chordata; class Amphibia; order Caudata; family Ambystomatidae; genus Ambystoma; species Ambystoma mexicanum. The sequence continues at coordinate 328,044,862 of NC_090935.1, forward strand.
ACAAAATATGAACTCTGCAAGGAGGAAAAATAAAGGCCGACCATATGCTGGACTGCTTACATTAATTAAAACAAGTGCAAACATACATACATTGGAATCAATTAATCCAAACTCATGGATCCAAATAACTATAGTAGACTGTAATCAAAGTGATCTGAATGACAACATTAAAAGACAAAAAAAGAATTGATGGGAATTGTAATTCTGTATTGGAACACAACAAAAAACAACAAAGCAAGATATATTCACACTGTACTAACTAATATGCATGCAATAAAAGTGAACTATAAAGACATTGAATTGATTATATGTAGTGACTTGAATATTCCCCTATTCAAAGGAAACAGAGTCAAAATTCATTTGATCATTTAACATCAAACCCAACATGGTCAAGAGGAGGGAGAAAAGCATATTTGGACTTTATCTACACTTCATTAAAGATAAAAATGGAAATACAATAATTTCTAGTGATATCTACAACACAAAGCGACCACAATAAACTTTTGATAAAGTGGTCATTCATCCATGAGACCCTGGGAAAAATAAACATTCCCAAAATAGAAATTAACAACAATGGTAATAGACTATGAATCTCAGAACACCAGATTTGCAATATTGAAAATAAATTCATAAATGGCAGAAAAAAGGGAGAAGACAAGATTGAACTATGAATGGATGCTGATACCCTTTATGACAAAATCGAATTTAAGACCAACTCAAAAAATAATGCATACCCTTGCTTACAATACACAAATAGCTCAAAAGTAAAAAGAAGTTAAATGAAACCAAAAAACTCACATCAGAGAAAAGGAGGAGAGCTATCAAGAAATTAAAGCAACAATATCAAAATTGGCTAAAAAATGCACGTGCTAATTTAGCCCAGAATTATGCTGAATCCATGCTAGCCGCACTAAGAAATAATAATACAAAGGAGCTATGGAAAATGTTGAATTGGAGTTCACAAGCTCAACAGAAGATGATCATGGCTGAACCAGAAAAGAAATGGATAATATATTTCACAGATTTGTATAATAAGAAAACAGACCCAGCAAGTCATCAAAAGAAAAGTCCTAAAAGCAAAGCAAAATGGCATATTAAATGGGAATATGACGAAGTTTTGAAGCACATAAAGGATCTGAATAACGCAAGAGCTCCTGGTCCTGATGGACTCAGTAATGCAATGTTAAAGAAATTCACTGAAGCCTAGACTAACATAAGCATTCAATTATTTACACTAATTTCAGAAGCGAATTACATTCCAGTAACATGGAAGTCGGCTACACTGATACCAATCTTCAAATTCGGAGATAGGAAACAGCCCAACAACTACAGGCCCTTAGCTTTACTTGATCCTCTGGGAAAGGTTTTTGCAGCATTTTTACTAAAGAGCCTGAGTGCATGGGCCAACCTTAGTGGAAGACAAGATCCATGTCAAATGGGATTACGAAAGAACGTTGGAACAAACATCAACCTAATCATTGAGGAAAGCTGCTCCACTCGAGGACAGCTACTAATTGGTTTTAACCATTTTTTAAATACTCTGTTTAATACTCTTTTTATAATTCTACTTGATACTACCTTTGTGTGATATTGTGCTTTTACGTGTGTGAATGAAGATACTGAATGATTGAAGGGATGGACTGTTTGCTTAACCCTGCCGGCATTGCTGAGGGGAATCCCTTGGGCCAGACGACTTGCCAGTCCTCTTTCTTTGCCCTTGGGCTCAGCCTCCGCCTCCCGCCTCGCTCTCATCCCGCTCCAGGCACTTATGTGCTGGATCGGACGCCTGCGCAGCGGGCGGGTGCAGCGGGCGCGCCACCAGCGTGCCGAGGGCACGCTTAAGGCAAGCCCATCTGTGCCGGGACGTGCGGGACGTGCGGGGAGGGCTTCCCAGACAGAAGTCTTTTGATCTCTTTAGCGCCCCCCAACACCAGGTGGCCTACTGGCTGGAGCTACAACACAGCCCCACCAACCCCCTCCCCCACTAGAAGTACTCACAGCACTGCGCCCACGCTTGATGCCCCCTCTTTGTGCCTGTTGGATACTAGGTCCCTTCCAGCTCACACGGGTGAGATCTGGAACCTGCTAACAAATAGGCAACCAGCCTTTCTATGTTTAACCGAAACCTGGCTGACACCGAGCTCGGCGCCTGTGGTAGTGCAAGCCCTCCCCCCAATTACCGCATTACCCACCATGATCACCCACCCCCAAAGCGTGGTAGAGGCATTGCAGTTGTTTTTAGAGACACGTATACGGTTAGTCAGATACCTTGCTCTCACACACTTAATATGGAAGCCCTTCTTTGCCGAAGTGTGCTGCCACCATCTTGTATCATCCACCTCCTGCTCATTTATTGCCCTCCGGGCCCTACAGGCACTTTTGGGAAGGGCCTAGCAGACCTTATCGCTGCCCTTAACCTGCAGTACACTAATCTCGTGGTGTTAGGTGATTTCAATCTGCATTTCAATCTACCTAGATCGGATGAACTTAATCTGCTTGTGGATAGCCTCTCTGATCTTCATTTTTGTCAATTGATCCAAGCACCCACGCACCTACATGGAAATACTCTGGATATGGTATTTTCCAATGATGCTCTACTTGGCCTGGGTCTTACTGAGCCAGTGACCTGGTCTGATCATCATTTGATTTCATGTTCTTTTATACCAGTCTCTCCCGTCTGTAAAGTCCCCCCCCCCCAAGATGCTACTTCGCTCTTGGCGATCAGTTGATCCTAAGGCACTTGCTGCCTGTATCGTTTCAAAGTGCACCTCTTTGGGACCGGGATCTCTATCTACGCTTTTAATGTCGCTGCTTACCGCCGCCAACGTCTTTGCTCCATCTAAACTTGCTCAAAGCCGGAGACTACTCTCTCAGCCCTGGTTTACTGATAAGCTCAAAAGCGTCCGCCTGCTACTTAGACAAGCTGAACGTAAATGGCGGAATTGGCCAAAACTACTTTTGCTCAAAAAATTGATAGTGCTCTATGTAAACCCAAAACACTATTCTCTATTGTCCAGTCACTCGCTTCCTCTGAGCCCCTTACGTCCACGGTTAAACCATCGCAAAAGCCATGTAATGATCTGGCATCTTTCTTTATCACGAAGATCGACACGATTCGATCAAACATCGCTAAATCTCCCGCCATGCAATCCCCCTGCACTACTAGCTTTGTGCCACCTATCCCCACTGACCCCCCGGCTAGCTGGTCTACCTTTCCTCTGTTTACTGAGGCTGAGGTTCTAGCAGCGATCCTCAAAATTAAATCTTCTCAGGAAGATGCTATTCCGACAAGCATTTTGAAGACAATTGCCCCAGACATTCTGTCTGTCATTACTGCGGCCATAAATAACTCCTGCCAGTCTGGCCTGGTTCCGCCAGAACTTAAATCTGCAAGGGTCATTCCCCTGCTAAAAAAAACGACACTGGATTCGACTATCCCTTCTAACTTCCGCCCGATATCCCTGCTCCCGTTCCTGTCTAAACTCTTGGAATCTCTGGTTACGCCCCTTCTGTCCTCCTTCCTAGAATCCTCTAAGATCTTCAACCCTGCCCAGGCAGGCTTTAGGCCAGGAAGAGGGACAGAGAGTGTGCTTGTCTCAGTGCAAGACGATATGCCCAGACTTGCTGATGCAGGCGGAGTTGGAGCTCTGATTTTGCTGGATCTGTCCGCCGCATTTGATACAGTGGACCATCCTATCCTTCTCTCACGTCTGGCACAAATCGGGATATCTGGTCCAGTCCTGGCCTGGTTCACCTCCTTTCTCGCAGACCGCACCCAGACCCTTGCTATGCCCCCTTTCCTTTCTTCCCCTTGTGTTCTCACCTGTGGTGTCCCCCAGGGATCGTCTCTTTCCCCTATCCTGTTCAACATTTATATCTGGGCGCTTGTCTGCCTTATCCGCTCGTATGGACTTAATTGCTATTCCTACACGGATGATACTCAGATCCTGATCCGCTTGGATCAGGATCACACCGAGGTCTCAGGCTGTCTTCACGACTGTTTAAAAGCAGTCGGTATCTGGATGGACCAAAACTGGCTCAAGCTTAATGGCGACAAAATGGAGGTGATGTTGGTGGGTTGCTCTCCTAGCCCAGCACTATGGACCCCCGCTTTCTGGCCTACCTCTCTGGGCCCCCTGCCCTGTCCGGTGGACAAAGTTAAGAACCTAGGGGTCATTCTCTCCACCTCCCTGTCCATGTCAAATCAGGTTTCAGCGGTCTGCCAATCCGCCCACCACCAGATTAGGGTACTTAAGAAGGTCCTCCCTATGATCCCAGAAGCTATGCGCCCTCCTGTGGTGGCCGCACTAGTCCTTTCACGATTGGACTATTGTAACTCCCTGTATCTCGCTCAGCCGGTGGGCCTTCTCCAGCGTCTCCAACGCATGCAAAACCTGGCAGCTAGACTGGCCACAGGCTCTCTATATGGAGCACATATTTCGCCAGTGCTTCGCCAACTTCACTGGCTCCCAGTGGCTCAGCGAGTTAAATTAAAATCACTGTGTATTGTCCACTGGGCAATCCAGGGCCTAGGAGCGGAGTTTCTTCAAACCAAATTTGTCCGATATATCCCAGAACGCAATCTTCGCTCCTCGACCACCAACCTTTGGGTGGTTCCTAGGTACAACCGGGAAAGACTCGATGGCAGAGCTTTTTCCATCGCTGTGGCCAGGTTGTGGAACACCCTCCCACCGCCACTCAAGTCTACCTCTAACCACCTGGCTTTCAGGAAAGCCCTGAAAACAACTCTTTATTAGCTCCCGGCCTTCTATTGTTCTTCCTGCTCGGTAGCTTCCTCATCAGCGCCATGATGCCTTCGGGCGACCGTGCGCTTTATAAGTGAAGGTAACATAACATAACATATTGAATTTGCTAAAGATGGATGCCTTAAAAGCTAAAACATCAACACATGTGGCCTTCGTTGCTTTAAAACTTGCTTTTGATAGCATGAATCACCAGAAACTTTGCCCCTCAGTCCGCAGGCACATATACATGCCCAGAACACCCGCATAGAGGCAGGCCGTGGTCCAGGACTTTTACAGGGTGGCACACTTCCCCAAAGTGCTCGGTGCCATAGATTGCACCCATGTGGTCCTACATCCACCTAGGGCCACTGAGCACATCTATCGAAACCGCAAACACTGGCATTCCATCAACGTGCAGGTTGTATGTGATGCCAAAGGAATCATCACTTCTGTCTATGCAAACTACCCAGAGTCTACCCATGACAGTTTCATATACAGAATGTCCGCCCTGAGCCGGGCCCTGGAAGCTGGGAAGCATGGCGACACATGGCTCCTATGTGAGTACAAATGCCTGTGCACATGCATGCATGTCACACACAGACAAATACACAAACCCAACTAATCACAACCATTATCACATCCCCAGAGGACAGTGCCTACCCTCTGAGCAACCAGATGATGACGCCAATCCTGAACCCCACCACACCACCCCAGGTAAGATACAACGCTGCCCATATTGCAACCAGGGGCATAGTGGAGCACACATTCAGAGTGCTCAAGTCACGCTTCTGCTCCCTTGAACGCTCTGGCGGCCAGCTACTATATGCACCCCCAGTAGTGTGCAGGATCATTGTGGCAGGATGTGTCCTGCACAATGTTGCAACACGGCGGGATGAACAGGTGGACATGGTGTTGCCCCCACATCCCGAACATCATGCACAGGCACTGCCCATGGGAGGGGAAAGGGCACGTGGCGAGGTAGCCTGGACCCAGCTTGTGGCCAGATTTTTCACCTAAACTCCTGCCCCTGCGGAGTGCACACAGGCCTGGCACATACCAGGTGACAATCGATGATGACAAAGAGACAGTCAACTGTCAGAACCTTACCACCCTGAGAATGTTGCCACGGAAGTGCTACATTGTGTCTATCCCTAGCTACTGAAACATAATCAATCCTGTGTGACCAAAAGGAACACATGCAAGGTGTGTATCACACCACCCCCTGCAAAACAGGCCATAACAATCACTGGTATGTCACCCAGGCCCTCCCAACCCACATCACATGGCATGCAACAGCAAAAGCCCAACACATGACCAATTACATACGAAGTGACATGTGATAAATGGAAAGTGGCCCGAGACAATCAAGCCTGACATGGAATCTGATGAAATGACTGACCAACAACTTCCCACACATACCAAGTCATACACAAATGCTTGCCACCAGTGGTAGCATCAACAAAAGACTGAATGCCTGTCCACATGCACATTGGCCAAGCCAAATTCGCTACTCCCTAACCTGTGTGCTGTGTGTGTCTCCTGCAACACACTGCTCAGCACACAGCACAGTGAGCAGTCATTGTGTTGGGGATACACCTTGAGCATCACATAAAAAGGACAAGCAACAAAAATAACCTATTGACGCATGTACACGATCCACAAATGGTAATTGATCATGCGCTGCAGGGACACAGTGTGCCAGAGAAGGCAATCTGTGTGTACGTGTGGGCATGGAAGGATGGTTGTATGTGTGGTGGAGCATTGTGTAAGTATGTGTGTCAGTAGGGACATGCACTCAATATATAGATGTCAAATCAAGCGACCCTCAGTGTCCTGTACACATCACATGTGAACATTGCCCATGTGTACACCCCAGCATGTCAAACCACAACAATCCTCTGACACCTGAAAAGTAAACACAACACAGGAACAGCCATTGACCAGCAGAACACATCATGTACATAGTACCCCACAATGACAATGTCAGAGAGTGCCCAAACACTGTAGCCCAACCTTACTGTCCAACAACAAAAGGCCCTCCCTCATTTAAACATCACCATGACCTTCTGAAGAACTGTGTCTGGGGTCTGTAGCCTTCTTTTCTTCTAGTCTACCTGGCTTCAGTTCCCTGTACCCCTTGGTTTCCATGTTCTAACTTGCATGTAAATAGGGTCCAGCCCCCTCAGAGGCCACCTTGACTGGTAAAAATACCAAATCGCAGAGAACTCCAAGGAGCCAAACCCCCAAAGCAGGTAAAAAGCCTGTAGCCACCAAAAAACCCTGGAAGAGTTTTCAGTAGATGACTTGAAGTCGCTGAAAATGTCTAAGCACATGTCCAAGCAGAATGATAGAACAACCACGGTAGCACAGTTCAACAATGGTTCAACAGGATGGGTAGCATTTTCAGTACACAATATACAATGCGGATGCAACAACTGATAGGTAGTGTCACAGCTCCAGTCACCAGGCGCAGGAGTGGCACAACCAACCACCCCCTCTGCGGTCTGGGCGCCTGCAAGGTAAAACTTACAGAGGCCTCAGAGACCCCAGCGGGGAAAGAGGGTCGGGGATCCGTTGTTTGGATAGGCATTGGTATTCAGGATAACCGGAAAGAGCGTCAGGAGATGGGATTAGGATGGGCAAGTGAAAGCAGACAAAATACAAAATACAACTATTGACAATAACATATACTCAATCAGAGAAACCATGTTCTTCATGCACATTGTACAAAATGGGACAAATGCATGGCAAAGAGAGCCTTATCTCTGGTGAAGTGGGAGAATGGAAGACCAGGCTCCCGTCCTTCACCTCTCGCGCTTGGCCTAAAGGGTCACGACCCAGACACCCGCCACGAGAAGAGTTTGCCCATCTACCAGATGACCAAATACCCTGGTACAGGAACATACGGATGTGTCCATCTGCCTGCCCAGCAGCCCGCACTGGCCATGCCGACACCTGCGGCACGGATCAACTAGACTAAAACCTACACGTCGTTAGAGATGCCATGACGACCTAGCCAACGGTCAGCACATCTGTACAAATATACACACTGGACACTCCCGCACCAATCTACACGAAGAATATACTCAGTGCTATGACGTAGGCGACAGACATTCTCACGGACGTGCATCTTTATTATTTTCTAGATAGGCTTTCAAAATGCAGAAACGCAAGACGCATCATGAACTCATCTAAAAAAGCTTGCTCACGCTTCTCCTAAAACCAGTTGCCACAATGAGAAATATAATGAAGACACGATACTGGTCATGAAACTATATGGTACTGTAACCTAAAGCGCCTGTGCACCAGACGGATCCATTTATACACCAGGCCTAAGTAGGCCGCAAGCAAGAGCTTCCATGGACGTTAAAAGAACAAGAGTCAGATTGCTGATCCTGCAGAATGAGCCCGGCGAAGCAACCAGCCAAGATCGCAATGTTGCAAACCCACATTCCAAGAGCAAATCATCAAGGGCACGATGTTGCAACCTCACACGCCGCACACCAACGTTACAGTCACACCTGCAAATTAAACCAGACACACAGTGGAAAAACAATATTAATTGTGCAGAATTATGCCTCAAACACGGTCCCACCTCACGTGACCAAGCCGAACCTGACAGGATGCCAAGCCCAGGAGAAAGAAAGCGTCTGGATCTCTCGTTACAAGACATAAGCAGATACAATTAAAAAGGCTCAATGGACATCTGCGACAGTGGGAGCAGTCGGCCTTCCAGCTATGAATAAATCCTCACATTGTCTGCACGTACCCATAGTGAAACATTGCTGCAAATGACAGGCACACCGAGAGCTGGGAACAGCGATGGTCCCAGGCTGGGAAGCTCGCGGGCGCACCAATCAGAACATGGGGCTCCTATCACTGACGCCATTAACTTTAACCAATCATCAGGGGTCTTCATGTAACAATTCTCATGTATCTAATCGTAGGGACAACCCAGATATATCACCTGACTAACCCTCGACCACTAACATTGTTCTCTATACGTGTGCTATACTAACCCTACCACTCGAGAAACCAATTAAGAGTGGCGATAGGTTTTTTGCTAACTTTCCAATGTGACGCAAGTAGCGCGTCATACCAAGGTAAAAAGGGCCTGCGAGCCCTACGATTGGGTGTGTGTCAGGACGGATGCGTACGCTCCTTGACCCATCCCTGCCGTTTTGTCTAATAAACAGCAGAGTCACCTTGCTTCTTGCGTGTGTCTCATACTCTATCTCATCTGGGATATACGGGAGGAGTTGGGGCCTCCCTGCCCGGAGGTCTGCGGACGGCCCGGCCGACCCCGGCAGAATTTCCCCCCGACAAGTTGGAGGCACTGCTGAGATCTGTTTAAGATCCACCTTTTTATTTTTACTTTTTCCAGGCACTCCCGTTGCGAGGAGGCCCGGCGGTGCGGCCCCCTCTGCCGTTGCCCCCATCTGAGGACTACAGGACCATCGCGGAGCTGCGAGAAGACCGGACAGCGCAATCCGGATATTGGCCCTCGGGAGCCGGTTGAGAAGTATCCCGCCCGCGGTTGGCGAGTGTCCAGACGTGGTCCAGACGAGGGGAGGTGGCGAGCCGCTTGGAGTGGTGCACGCAGTCGAGCGGCCCTGCATTGAGAGAACTTGGTGAGCATGACACGCACAACAAGCAATGCGAAATTGTGAGGGAGGGGGGAGGAAGTAAATAAGGGAGGAGGGAGGTGTTGCACAGGTGCGCGGCGAAGGTTTAACAATTTAGTGTTGGCAATGGAATGAATGGTAGTGAAACGAGTGCAAGAGCAGTCGGCTACGACACGCGAAAGAGGGGGGCGGAGCACGAAAACATCACGTGGGGCCGCTCGTAGACACTGATTGGCCTAGGTTGCGACTACGTGTAAGGGTGGGTGTGTGTGGTTTCCTACGATTTGGCATTTATTGATCAATGAGTAGATGAGGATCCCTATTGTTCGAGCAAGAAACTCGATAGGTAGATGACGTTTCCCTGTAGGCGGTAGCTAGCTAGTTGCCCAATACGGAAGATAATTGGCTGGTTAAGCCCTCCTGTCGAGGGGCGTATCACACGCGAGGCGACGCAGCGCGCGCAGTCCGATTATATTATTGATTTGATTACCTTGTTCCAGGAGTGACAGGAAGACAGCTGTAGGGTTAACGGGGGTAGATTGCAAGTGTATTTTGAACTTAAAGAATATACGAAGAGCTTACCAGTAGCTCGAAGAGATCGGTGACGTCACCAGTAGGGCTTTCATAGGATATCACGAGCACAAGGCACCTTCGTTTTGAGAGTGGTGGGGAAGAGAAATATGGTAAGAGAGTGGAAACGGAGATAAACGGTAAATGAGTTGATCGGGGAAAGGAGACAGGGGGGTGTGGCTGCGCACGGAGAACGCCGGCCACGGCAAGGGAAAAAGGGGGAGGAGCACATAAAAATAGGACAACTGTATAAGAGCGTCATAAGGGGTACGCAGCCGCAGGGGGATACGTGCGCCTCGGCCGCAGGGGGCCGTAAGGGTGTTGTATAAAGAAGGAAAGACAGAAGGAAATATACAAATGTAAAATACCTTATTTTTTATACCTATTCATTAGCGGATTGTCGTAAGTCCCCAAACTTACGGGGCCAGGTAAACAATATAAGGTTGTATATTGTAAACTGCTAGTGATACAAACTGCTACCAGATAGGGGAAGGGTAACAAGTGGAGCGCTACTATGTCATACGGGACAGGGTTGGGAGGGTGGGGGAACACCCTCACTACCCCACTACAACACATATGCACAACTCTGCCACCCCATAGGGAGAAACTAATAAAGTACAGCATAGAATGGACCCAGGGGACGGATAACAAAATGCTAACACCGTGGCCGCCTAATGGTAGCTTCGATCCATATGCCCAACATTCACTGCTAAACCATCTGCACAATACATACAAGGGGAAGAAGTTGGCAAACCATGTGGAGGTGTTTAACTTATGGAGGATGTTCCAGGGGTCCCGACCAGGACCAAATGGAATGTTCACTATGGGGGAAAAACAGGAAGAAAAGGAGATTAAGGAGGAAGGAGAGGATGAGAAAAAGGGGAGTGAAAGAAGAAAGAACACAGGGAACGGGGGAGAAGGAGGAGAAAAGAATAATAAATTAGATGACATAAAAAAGGAACCGAGCAACGAGATACCCATAACACAGGAAGTGAAAACAGAGGGAGGGGGGCTGTACCCTTTAAGAGAATTAGGAGAAATAGAAAGAGGACAGTTAAGGGCGGCTGAGGGATACTCGAACCCGGCATACAGCCCTCCACCATATGTGGCTCATAGGAAGATGCCAGTGGGGGAGGGGAGGACTGGAGAAGAGCAGACTGTGGAGATAGGAAATGATGAGTGGGTAGCTGCACAGATACTATTAAAATTACGAGGTTCACTAACTGGAGAAGAGAGGGAGGTAGTAAAGAAAACAGACGAGGATAGTGCCAGAGAGAGTGAAATGAGGGGGGAAGAGCTATTACGGCAAAAGGAAGAGATTTTGGAGGAACGACTAGCAAAGCTAAGGGATGAGCAGAATGAATTGATCAAACAGCTCGAGAGGGAGGAAAGAGAGAGAGCGAGGAAAAGGAAAGAAGGTAAGAACGAATTGGAAAAATTAAGGGAACGGAATGAGGAGCAAAGCAGAGAAGCTGAAAGGGTAAAAGCAACAGCAGATAGGGTATCAAGAGTAGTGCTGCGAGAGAAGAAGAGGGAAGAAGAAGAAAAAGAAAAAGAAATGGCAATATGGAAGAGGAGGTTACTATCAGAGACAACTAAGAAATATGAAGAAGGGAAGGTAATAGAGAGTATAGTAGAAAGAGAAAGGGTGAAAAGGGAAAGGAAGAAAGAGGATGAAAGAATATTGGAACAGATGAGCAATGAAGTGATGGAGGAATTAAAAAGGAAAAGGGGGGAAAATAGTAGGGAGATGGAGGAGAGAAGTGTAGGAGAAAGAGAAGATAGGAGTAGGGAGAGTGAAAGATGGGGGGATGTATACAGAAGCACAGAAGTAGTGACAACATCAGCACAAGGGGGAGCAGTTGGTAAAGGAGAAAAAGGGGAATTGGACCTAATAGACCTTACAAACAGTAACAATAAAAGGGAAAAATACCGAGTGGGGGGTGCCGTTTATGACTGACTTTTGTAGTGAGGAAGAAGAAGGAGTGGAGAGGGAAGGAAGAAAAAGTGAAAGGGAAAGCTTAGATAAACTATACCTCACCCGAACCAACACAGACTCGCCATGGATCAGTAGGAGAAAGGAGGAGCTGGAGAGAAGTGAGGAGGGAGAGCAAGGACTAGCGTAAAGACAAACACATGAAGCCACACCATCCCCATCCCCATCACGCCCTCCCCTATCGCACCCTACATGCTCAACCACCTCACGCTCGTTGCGCAAAATAAAACTCGCGCCCTTCACAGACGAACTGACACCCTATGCATGTCGGCTTAGAGACCTCCCTAGTCGCAGGCAGGACAGACGAATACACATGCCCACATTAAATACAGGAAATGATGGAAGGAGGGGAAAAGATGGAGAAGAAAGAGTTACGAGCAGGGGTAATAAGGGCGAAATTGAAGATGTAGAAGAAAGGGAAGAGGAGGAAGGGTGTGAGGACTCAATATTATGGAACATAATGGGTGAAACGAGACACAACTTAATGCCACTTTTGGAGAGAGGAGGGGTCAGACCACAGTATGTCCCTTGGAAGCATACAGATAAAGAAAATATAAAATGCAGGCTTCCATCATTAAGTGGAGGTGCGGGTAAGTGGATATATGAAATGGAAAAACACACCGCAGGACAGAAACTAGCAGTAGGAGATGTAAAGGGCCTTTTAATATCAATATTAGGGGATAGAGCGGATGACATTTGGAAGAGAGCGGGATTTCATGGGGTAACAATAACAAACACATCGCATGATGGGGCACCATTCGCAAACTGCAGACATGCACTATGGCAGGCACTGAGGGTACAGTACCCAGACACATCAGACATAGGAGCAATTACTTCCCGTAAGATGCATGAGAATGAGGATCCTGTTGTTTATATCCAGGAGATCCAAGAGAAGTGGCGCATGGAAACTAGAGAGCAATGGGATAAAACACCAGCAATATTCTATCATATACTAGTACAAGGGCTCCCAGAAGGAGTTCAGAAACAACTAAAGAAAGTAGTGGGAATGGAAGCAAAACCATGGCCAGAAATACAACTGACTATAGTACATCACTGCAGGACATGGCAAGGAAAAATGAAACAAAAGGAAGAGGACAGGAAAACAGAAGAGGCTAAACTAGTACAGAAAAAACTTACTAAATACACAATGGAAGGGGCACTAATAACTACGCCCACAACAATGGCCCAAAGCCCCACACAAGTAGTGGCTGCACAAGATCCCGCCCAAATACCACCTTCACAGACTATAACACAACAAGCGCCGCCACTGCAATCACACACAACCAACATGGGAGGAGGGTACCCAATGCAAGGAGCTGGGTATTATAATTATAACAGGGGGAGAGGAGGATTTATGAGAGGGAGAGGATATGGATATAACACCCAACAGCAGGTGGGAGGACTTAGAAATTCCTACCCCACAGGGCAACCAGTATACCAGGACAACACAGGGAGCTTCCCATGGCAGAGTAGGGAACCACCCGTGTGTTGGAGTTGTGGATTATTAGGACACATGTCGCGCACGTGTAGGGTTAGGCCAGGAACACCAGCATGGAATGAACAGGGACAACCTAGGACCTCACAAGAACAGCAGGGCATACAACAACAGCAGACGTTGCAACAGGGAAGTGAACAACAACAACAAATAACACAACAACAGCCACAGACATATTCACTGCCACAACAATAGGTAGCGATAACACAACAACCCCAAACACAACAAACACAATTGGGTAGGGTGACGGTCTTGGGACACAACCCTTACACAGGAAATGGCCAATCATTGTACCCTCAATAGGACAGCCCACAGACGGCCTTGGTGTGTCCCATCCTGTCAGTAACACCTAATAGTGCGGAGGAGCCACGCATAGAGGTAACGATAGGTGACAAAAAATTATCATTCCTTGTTGAATAAGGGAAGGTAAATTTAAGATGTCAGGCGAAGCCATGAACACCCAAGGATTCTCTGGGGCTAGAGGGTTGGTTCCATTTACTGATAACATTCCCTTATCTATTGGAGATTATGATCTGTCAGTTCCACTTTTATATTATAGTGCCTCACCAGTAAATATACTGGGGAGAGACATAATGAACAGGTTGAATATGACGATCTCCTTTACAGAGGACGGCATAATTTGCTCTACTCCAGGGATTAACATGCTCACAGCACGACAGATTATGCAAGCATGCTGCGGACAGACAGCGATTAGGGCGGAGCCAGTAGATGGCGAGCTATTCCAGTATGGAACAGATATGGCATTTGCATGGATGCCAGGGATAGAAGGGAAAATATGGAGGAGGCCAGCAGCCTATCTGTTCCGACCAGAAACACCTGTTAATGAACCAGAAGGAAAGGTGGTCCTAAAGGACATTGAGAGCATTATTGCAACAGCTGATTATATTGCTGTGCACGCCCAAGATAAAGAAGGAAGAGCATGGAGGGCAGTGATAGCACTAGCAGAAGGATGTAGGCTAAACCAGGTGTCAGATGAGGAGCTGTTCTCAGAAGAAAAGGAGGAAGGTGAAATGGTGTTCATGATGAGTGTAGAAATATGGCTAAGAGTGGCTCACAAACAAGTAGCACAGAAAATTGCGATGGCACTTGAGGCACCCGCATGCACCCCAGTCCCCTTCTTTAAGGAGGATATGTCAAAGGTACCCAAATCATTGTGGACTACTAGCTCTTATGACGTGGGGTGCATAAAAAGCATAGGGGGAGTAAGAATAAAATTGAAAAAAGGTGCAATACTCCCCAGAGTGAAACAGTACCCACTGTCAAAAGAGGCAGATGAGGGCATATATGAAACCATAACGGCCCTTATAAACAATGGCATATTGGTCCCCTCAGAATCACCATGCAACACGGCTGTGTACCCAGTGCGCAAGGCTAAAGGGGGGTCTTGGCGCTTCATACAGGATCTCAGGCCCTTGAACAACATAGTAGAAGCAGAATATCCCGTAACAGCAAACCCGGCCACAATATTGTGTGGCATTCCAGCGGAATCATCACGATTTACAGTGATCGACCTTAAAAATGCTTTTTTCTCAATACCATTGCACCCAGACTCACAAGATCTGACAAGCTTCACTTACCGAAATACAAAGTGGAAACATACCAGATTGCCACAGGGGTATTGCGAATCACCCTCAATTTTCAATAGAGTAATACAGATGGATTTGGGTAACATTGAAGTGGAAAGCACAGTGTTGCAGTATGTGGATGACATAATAATTTGCAGTACAAACGAAAGTAAATGCAGAGAGGACTCCTTACAAATGTTGACAATATTGGCTGAAAAAGGGTACAAGGTAGACATGGAAAAGATACAATACTGTCAAGAACAGGTACTTTATATTGGTCAACTTATATCCCAACATGGAAGAAAGATTGCACCACAAAGAGCACAGGCCATTTCAAGCACTCCAATGCCACAAACTGTGAGGGAACTGCAGCAATTTCTGGGGCTGTGCAACTACTGTAGAGCATGGGTATTTGATTACAGTTCGTACATAGGACCCCTGCTTGAGGCTTTAAGGGAAGCTAATAAAGGGGAGAAAAAGTTGGGGTGGACTATGGAAATGAAAGAGGCCTTTGATGAATTGAAAGATGCGATATCAACTGCTCCAGTACTGGCATCCCCAGACTATGAGCGACAATTTTTTATATTTTCACATTGCGACTCAGCAGTAATGAAAGCAGTATTGGCCCAAAAAACAAGCATGGGCTATAAACCAGTAGCATTTTACAGCGGTCACTTGGATCCTGTGATGTTAGGTCACTTCCCTTGCGAACAAGGTCTCGCTGCAGCTGCTTTTGCAGTGGAAAAAGCATCAGCAATAACCATGGGGTGTCCAACTACACTGTTTGTGGAACATGCACTATTTGCAATATTGAATAAACCTAAGTCCACCCTAACCACGCAGAGGGCATCAGGTTATGAGATCATTCTGTCTAGAGCTGAACTAGCAATTGTTAGATGTAGCACGGTTAACCCTGCAAGGTTCCTAGCAGAAGTAATTGAGGAGGAGATTATGCCCATGACTGTACGCAAATAACTGAAATGTGCTCATGTACTAGAAAAGTTGAAGAAAACGCACTAGAGGGAGGTGAGCTTTTGTTTATTGATGGGTCATCAACTATTGATCAAAGAGATGGGATAAGGAGAACTGGGGCAGCAGTGGTAAAAATGATGGAGGTACCGGTGTGTGTGGCTATGAAATGTGTACAATTACCACAGCATTACTCCGCTCAAGCCACGGAACTGGTTGCACTAATATTGGCATTGAAGGAAAGCTTTGACAAACGAGTAACCATATACTCCGACAGTGCATATGTTACATCCACTGTCCACTCAGGGCTGTCGAAATGGAGAAGAAGAGGGTTTAGGAGAGCTGATGGCACTCCAGTGCAACATGCCCTCTTATTGACTAATTGAAGTAATAAATTACCCCCAAGAATTAGCCCTAGTAAAATGCACCGCACACACCAATGGTGAAGACCACGTCTCAAAAGGGAATGCAGCAGCAGACGCACATGCGAAATATGCTGCATACTTTGGTGAGATATGGAACCCCCCAGAATCACAGAGAGGGAGAGGGAGGGGAATGGCTAAGGAGATGTTGATAAGAGAAGGGTACACCCATCTCCCAGCCACGCAGATTATGGAGCTACAAGCGGCTGCACCAATGGCCGAAAAAGAAATATGGGTAAAAAGAGGATGCACAATGTCACCAACCGACGCACTATGGCGCCAGGGTGGCACTGGAAAGGTTGTAATACCATTGGCACTTTTGAACACCGCCCTGAGCCAACTACATCACCCAGCCCACACAGGCAAGGAAGTAATTGCAGCACGAATTAGAGAAGATTGGTTCTGCCCCGAGTTAAATTCTCATGTGTCGAATTTTATCAGCAATTGTCTCACATGTCAACAGTTTACGGCCGGTCATACCCTAAAAGTAATAAGAGGTACTATACCCCGGCCAGAGGGACCTTTTCGGCATCTCCATATTGACTATGTGGATATGATCAACATATGTCAAGGTAATAGGTATATGATTGTAGTAGTATGCCCATTCTCTAGGTGGATTGAAGCAGGGCCCTGTTCACACCCAGATGCATTTAGAGCAGCTAAATTCCTAGTGAGGGAGGTCTTCCCCAGGTGGGGAGTGTGCGAGGTGTTAAGGTCAGACAATGGCCCACATTTCGCAAACGAAATGTTCCAGCATATCACATCCTTGCTGAACATAAAACACAAATTCGCATGTGCCTACCACCCACAGGCCAACGGTGTATGTGAACGCCTGAATGGCCTATTAAAGGAGGCAATTGCAAAGATACAACAAACAACAAAGAAAAGCTGGTTATATTGCCTTCCATTAGCCCTATTTGAACTAAGGAATAGACCAGGGTCCGACCACCACCTCACCCCACACGAGGTGGTTACCGGACGTCAAATGCGCCTTCCCCTAACGCCAACGTCAAGAGCATTTACCGACCACGAAAGTACAGCGAGTGTTCTAGGTGATGAAATGTACCAATATGTGTCTTCTTTGATTACTAGTGTTGTGTTTGTGTCTCAACAGCTCGAGCGCACACGGGGCGGGTCTAACAGCAATCAACAAGAAGGCGCGAATACAGAATTGGAAAAGGAAAACCTGTGTAAACTTGCTAAAGGTGACCACGTGCTACTTCGCAATTTCAACAGGAAATGGAATAATGAACGATTTACTGGCCCCCATCTAGTAGAGGAAGTATCAACAAGAGCAGTAAAGCTACAGGACAAGCGTGCCTGGAACCACCTACATGATGTAAAGATCTACAAACTGCAGACCCGCCCCAGCGCCACCGACAGGTCCATTGGGAGAACAACAACAACATCACCAACGGCGGAAGAGAGTTCTACCACAGCCAACGACCAAATTGTTCCCATACCCTGTCACTCCCCAGATTCCCCGGAGACAATAACTGACGAAGAAAGGAGTGATCACCATACTGCCCACCCCATGATCACACGCTCAAAGAGTAAAAATACTTCCGCCAGCTGAGCCCAAACCCCCTGCCCATTGACCCCTACCCCCAAAATAGTAATAACGGAACTGAAGGACATTGCCTGCACAAGTACACATGTAGACACGTGAATGCTCTCTTTTCTCTTCTCTCGCACATGCAGGAACTGCGTATTATTGTATTGTTAAGAAAATAGATAACTAACAAATTCACTGCCCAGGAGTAGATGGTACTCCCAGACGATAACTACCCGGAAGAATTGTCACACCAATTTGTATACGAAATAAAAAGGCCAACGTACCTGAAAAGGAGAAGGGTACGTGTCTACTACACAGCATTCCTCTTGGCCATAGAATATTCAATGCCCCACCTCCACCCATACTTGCCGGTCCTAAGAGATAGATCACTTAGAGTAGCGTGGGAACAGCTCTTCGCCTGGGCACTGAATGACTATTTGATAGGGAGAGCTTAAAGAAAAACAACAACTAACATTTAATAACCTGCATTTTGAGAATTTTCAGACGGGCAACTTTAACGTCGCAAGAATACGCTGCCAGGACTGCAGCAAGGTAAGAGCAAAATGCCGGTGAAATTAGCATATGTAATAAAACTAATAGGGATTTTGATGATCACCGGGTTCTTGGCTGCCTCTGTATGGCAGTACGGCTATGCTATTCATTTTATTGCTGCACCCAAACCTAATACACCCCCGTCCCCTGCTGCAACAGGTGTTACGTTAGGTGATACTAGTAAAATTGCACACAAGCAAAATAGAGTTAAACGCAGCACATACTCAGACAATAAAGGTATTGATAATTATATACAAGATTTAGCACACGTCTCAAACAACATATGGTAGCAACACATGACCCGCATTGGTAAGCAGACAACAGAAGACAGCTGCTACGTTTGCTCATTAATACCATACGCCATGAGTGCTTCTCGAACATTTGTTGCCACAGAAATAGATGAAAAGACAGCAAGATGCATAATATACTTGGCACTGTTCCAAACGAAAGGAAGATTTCAAGGGACAGTGGTGCATATGGTATGGAAAACACGAGACTCATACCCATATGAAAACAACTTCCTCAAGACCTATTTGAGTTACCACAAGAGCAGTTTACATGCTGAAGCATTCAAATACATAACAAGTGGTCCTGCAAAAGGAGAAACAAAGAAAGTAACACTGCAGTATCTACCATGTGATTGGTACACCACTGAAGTTCCTGGTAAACCAGGGTGTTGGGAAAGGCCACTGGTGACGATAACCGGGAAGGTGTACCTGGACAACAGCTGGGAGATGGGAGTGATTGGCAGCAACATGGTAACAAAAGAAATTATCTCAACTATCGAGGCACACAACCACCGATGTTGGACGACGTGGATCAAGTACGTACCCATGCTCACGTGGGTGGAGACGGATGAAGACCCAATAACAATACTGCCGCTGACTGCGCCTAAGGTATGTTACCAACATAAAGGAGAGGTGGACGTAGGATACAACACCAACTGTGCAAGCGTGATGGAGTTACCTGAGGGGGGAGTAGGAACAGCAGTAATAATGGACCATTATTGGGCCTGTGGAGAAAAGGCATACCATACACTGCCTCCCCTGTGGAATGGTGTGTGCACAATGGTGCACGTCAATGTACCATCACTAGTGGTACCCAAGAAGCATGTGAATGTGGCGAACTTTCCCAAAATGGATGAAGGGGACAAAAGAAGGAAGAGATCTGCACCACTTCAGGAGGAGCAAAGGAACAGGACCAACAGCAATGATACTGTCTTAAATAGAAGGAAAAGACAAGGAGAACCCCTGACAGGAAATTACCTATGGGGAAGGTCGGAAACGGCACTCACTTCAATACCGCCAGAACACAGACTATTCAGCAGAGCAGCAATGTTCTTCTCAATAATACATCCGGGACTGCAGGCTTACGCAAACGCAAAATGGCTCCAGATAACTAGATGGGAACTAATGATGACCATCAATTCTACAGTAAATGGATTTAACGCAATAAAAGAGGAGCTGCGAGCTGTAAGGATGGTAGCACTCCAGAACAGATATGTACTGGACCTCCTCACAGCCATGGAAGGAGGAGTTTGCGCAAAGATAGGACAATCATGCTGCACGTTCATTCCTGCCAACGATGCTGACAATGGTACACTGACAGAAGCAGTTTCACAATTGGCCCAGATGCACTCCAAAATGATGGATGAAAGTAACGGTGTAAACAAGGATAAGAGCTGGTTTTCACTATTATGGTCATGGATGCCATCCTGGCTGTCAGATGGACTGAAAATTATAGTTGGTTGTACTATTTTGGCTGGAGCTACACTGATTATAATAAGATTTTGGAAGGCCCGGAAGGCATGTACCACTGACGAGTTGCTTGAAATGGTCGGTATGCACCCCTTGATGCCAGCAGATGACGGCCAACACACAGGCGTAATAATACAGGAGAGGGAGAAGTTGCGCAACCAGATCATCACCAACCATCTAGACCCACCATCGGTGAAGATCGAGAACCCAAGAAACCCCAGGAGCTACACAGGGAAATGGGTATATTGTACTCCTGGAGGAACCTGTGAATATATGTATTGGTCATTTGAAGATCATGTGAACCACTATGGACATTTAGGAGGAATAACTAAGATATGGAGAGTAAGAGGAGACAACGAAAAGGATATGTTTGTGGTCGACAAGTCGACCAGAGGGGGGACTGAAGTGGGAGAATGGAAGACCAGGCTCCCGTCCTTCACCTCTCGCGCTTGGCCTAAAGGGTCACGACCCAGACACCCGCCACCAGAAGAGTTTGCCCATCTACCAGACGACCAAATACCCTGGTACAGGAACATATGGATGTGTCCATCTGCCTGCCCAGCAGCCCGCACTGGCCATGCCGACACCTGCGGCACGGATCAACTAGACTAAAACCTACACGTCGTTAGAGATGCCATGACGACCTAGCCAACGGTCAGCACATCTGTACAAATATACACACTGGACACTCCCACACCAATCTACACGAAGAATATACTCAGTGCTATGACATAGGCGACAGACATACTCACGGACGTGCATCTTTATTATTTTCTACATAGGCTTTCAAAATGCAGAAACGCAAGACGCATCATGAACTCATCTAAAAAAGCTTGCTCACGCTTCTCCTAAAACCAGTTGCCACAATGAGAAATATAATGAAGACACGATACTGGTCATGAAACTATATGGTACTGTAACCTAAAGCGCCTGTGCACCAGACGGATCCATTTATACACCAGGCCTAAGTAGGCCGCAAGCAAGAGCTTCCATGGACGTTAAAAGAACAAGAGTCAGATTGCTGATCCTGCAGAATGAGCCCGGCGAAGCAACCAGCCAAGGTCGCAATGTTGCAAACCCACATTCCAAGAGCAAATCATCAAGGGCACGATGTTGCAACCTCACACGCCGCACACCAACGTTACAGTCACACCTGCAAATTAAACCAGACACACAGTGGAAAAACAATATTAATTGTGCAGAATTATGCCTCAAACACGGTCCCACCTCACGTGACCAAGCCGAACCTGACAGGATGCCAAGCCCAGGAGAAAGAAAGCGTCTGGATCTCTCGTTACAAGACATAAGCAGATACAATTAAAAAGGCTCAATGGACATCTGCGACAGTGGGAGCAGTCGGCGTTCCAGCTATGAATAAATCCTCACATTGTCTGCATGTACCCATAGTGAAACATTGTTGCAAATGACAGGTACACCGAGAGCTGGGAACAGCGATGGTCCCAGGCTGGGAAGCTCGCGGGCGCACCAATCAGAACATGGGGCTCCTATCACTGACGCCATTAACTTTAACCAATCATCAGGGGTCTTCATGTAACAATTCTCATGTATCTAATCGTAGGGACAACCCAGATATATCACCTGACTAACCCTCGACCACTAACATTGTTCTCTATACGTGTGCTATACTAACCCTACCACTCGAGTAACCAATTAAGAGTGGTGATAGGTTTTTTTCTAACTTTCCAATGTGACGCAAGTAGCGCGTCATACCAAGGTAAAAAGGACCTGCGAGCCCTACGATTGGGTGTGTGTCAGGACGGACGCGTACGCTCCTTGACCCATCCCTGCCGTTTTGTCTAATAAACAGCAGAGTCACCTTGCTTCTTGCGTGTGTCTCATACTCTATCTCATCTGGGATATACGGGAGGAGTTGGGGCCTCCCTCTCCGGAGGTCTGCGGACGGCCCGGCCGACCCCGGCAGAATTTCCCCCCGACACTGGGGTGAGTGCTGGCCTCCTGCCTGCGCAATCTCACGTCCGGTAACAGGAGCAGTTCAATGCTGCAAAGGGAGCGTGAGTTACTAATCTGGGTGTGTTTCCAGCATACGCACAACACCATTCATGCCTCAAACTAAGTGACTTCTCCACAAACAAACACTCTTGTCTGCTGCTTTGTTCGTATACTTTTGCTTGGCCCCTTGATGGTTCATACACTGTCAATGCAGTAAGGCAGCCGCACGTGGCCCCGCGGTAAATGGAAGACCAATGTCTTCAGAATCACACATGATAGAATGGTCCTTGGGTGATCTGCTAGACGCGTTTGGCGAGGTGCGACTTCAGTACAAGTCGTGTTCTGCCAGCCGCGGATTTCAATAGGTAGTGCACGTGGCGATTTGCATATGCAAATGATATGCACAGCACTCGAGTCTGTGCGTTGCTGAGTGCCCCCGTGCGCTGTATAAGTGTCTGGCTAGAAACGCTACTGCACTAACAACTCAGCTTCTATGGAGCAGGGTGGACTCGAGGATATGGGCGATGCACCCTGCGTGTGCCCCTGACAACTTGTAAAGCTACTTGGCATTTGTACCTCAACACGTCTTAGCTGTACTGTGCGCTTCGTCCCCAATGCCTAGCCAAGCTCCCCAGAACTGGCGCTACTTAGCATGCATGTGCAAGGGGCCTGGAGGAAGTTCGGCTGGGGTGTGGCCCCTCGTGCTGCTCACCTTGCCTGGAGCTCCTGGAAACATGTCTGCTTCTGTTGGACATCTGAGCACAAGCCCTGTGCTTCTGCTTGCGCACGCATGGGCACATGTGCACCACCCAACGTGGCCAGGTTTCTGTAGTTCTTGGCCCTGTGTCTGCTGGGAAAGGTAGTCTGGAGGCTCATTTCCCTGCAGAAAGGGCATAAAAACAAGTAACAAGGCTGGAAAGCTCCCTGTGTGTGTCTTCATGCTGGTTGTCATTGGGCCATGTTTGAGACGTACATCCGATCTCCTCCCACCATCAGTGTGACTTTGACAGCCAAAGGGTGCAGGCTACTGTCTACAGCATGAAGTACATCAAGCACATATACAGGCAAGAAAAGAACACACAACACAATCAACATCAATAAATGGACATATCAAATGTGCACTCACAAAAATTGATTGGAGACATGCAGTGGAGAAAAACTACATTATCCCCACTAGAGGTGTCAACACAAGTAGTACAGCAGCAGACAGGCCACAGATATGATAAAAGTCCAATGCCCTTGTGTAAATGGTTGTAACACCGAACCATCCTTGCAAGCCCACGGATAGGGGGAGCAGGAGTGGCATATGTGAGTCAGGACCCCAAGCTGCACACACATACACGAGACAAGCTTGAAGGGCCAAGCTGGAACAGACAGTGGATGATTTCAAAAGCCACAAAGCACCACACCGTCACATGAATGCACAATAGACAAGAAATTTTAAACTATATTAACTAATTAAACTAACTATAAAAAATGATTTTAACTAATTAAACTAACTATAAAAAACCATATTAACTAATTAAACTAACTATAAAAATAAAAAATGGCCACATACGACCCGCGGGGGGGGGGGTGAAGGCACCCAGGAGGGGGAGGTACAGGGTGCACGTCAACACCCACATGCAATGATGTTGAGATACAAATAAAACCTCCATGGGCTCAACGCCTGCACAGCCTGACCTGTGTGGGAGATAAGTCGTCGTCCTCCTCACCCTCTGGCTGAAAAGGTTGACGTGGCACAGTACCCTGACCATGCCTATGTGCAGCTTGCCCCTCGTCGGCAGCAAGTCTGTGGGACGAGTGAGCCTGGTTCTGTGCGGCGATGACACGTAGGTCAGCATGCAGAACCTTGCGTGATACGCATGCTTCCTCTTGCAAGGTAACACGTGTAACACGGAGTTCTTCCTGCATGGCCTGGCTGGACAACTGATACACCTCCTGGCAAGCACGTAGCTCAGCCGAGATGGTATTCTCAAGCTGCTCCAACCTCTCCTCTGACCGCTGCCTCTGGGACATCAAGAGCACACCCAGAGTAGATCTGAGGGATTCATAGTCAACCCTAATGGCCTCCATGTGTGCCTCTGCGTGAGCAGCAATTGCTTGACACAAGGACACCATTTCAGCCTGGCGTGCCCTGTCTGAGGCCGCCATGCCCAGCCTGAGCGAGCGGGCCATGGACTGTGCCACCCGCTGCTGGAGATCCACCTGCCTAGCAGGGGGGAGCACGGATTGGGCCACACGCTCCATGCTCTGAGCGATATTATCAATTGCTGCCCCCTGTTGTTCGGAATTGGCAACCATGGCTTGCTGCCACTCACTATACGCTGGTGGTGCGCGGCCACCACGTTGCTGGGCTTGACACCTGCGGGGCCCAAGGAGCAACCGTCCTTGTTGGGTTGGTACAGCTCACGGCTGCAGGACTACATGCCTCTGTTGACGTGATGCCTCAGGAACATCAGCAACTGGTGTGGAGTGTGACCCTGCGTCTCCATCCACCACAGGCGGAGGTCCCACCACCGCCTGGCCTCTCAGTGCAGGTGTCGCGGACAGAGGAGAGTCCACATCAGAATCACTCACCGTTGACGAATGGACCCGACTCACATCCAACTCGACATTGCCGTCAGAGTGATCATCCGGGCTAGACTCATTGCCAGCCCTAGACACGATGGTCTGGAACACAAGGGGGTTCTCGTGGTCTACCACCCCACGACCCCCACTTGTGCTGGGTTGCTGGTATGATAGCAACCCTGTGCCAGGCATGACAACACCATCCTCTGGCTCCATTGCCTCATCATCTGAAAAGGGGAAAAAAAACATGAGTACACATGTCAGAAGAACATAATCCACACACACATAGACATCATATTGACAGCCAACACATGAAGCAGACATGTCACACACAAATGAGAACCTGGCATGCCTTGATATGCAAAGACATCACAAAAGCAGAAATGGATGTGTATTAATAGCAAAGCCAACACAAGTACAAAAAGTAGTATATGAACTCCATCAGACACCACCTCGGTCAGGCACATGTCACAGGCAGAAAAGACAGATGGCAACAAAGAGATGGCACATACCATAAGCATGTATGAACTGCAAATTGACCACTGCTGAAAGTGAATCCAAACACACAATGACACAGGTAATATGCATGTATACATGCATCACTAAACCATCATCACCAAAATAGCTCCATCCATCTGCAGCTCGGCCCATACCGGGTGGCATGGCCCATGTAGATATAATGAATATCCCAAGTAAAGCAAGTGCCTGCAACCAGGCATGAGGGACCATAACGCCCAGTACGGTCCGAGCTGCAGGACATGAAGCCTCCACAACACCCCTCAGGGCATGATTGAGCACATTGTGCTATGAATGTGCCCTATTCCATCATTCCTTGTGTAAAATCTCCACGGCCAGGCACCACCATATTAGCTAAGTGGGCCTGGGCATACACATACTGCACAACAGTGCACCCTCAGGATTATGCCAGTTGAACATAACGTGCGCAATGCAGAAATCTCACCAGAATGAACATCAATCAACTACAGTCAGTCAACAAAAAAGCTGTGGAACACACATGTGTAAATGAACACTTTCACAAATACATAAGTGAGTAGTCGCAATGTTGCACTACACAACATTGAAGCTGCTTGCATATGTACATGTGAAAGCGTTTAAAAACACCCTTTTCCCATACACCTGTATTATGAACATGAACAGCAACCAATACAGCAAAGCAAGCAGCTACAAAGCTGCTTGCTTTGATGTATGTGGAAGTGTACATATACACACGTGAAGGCAGCTCCACAGTCATTACAACCCGATTGGCAGGCTACATTCAACCTGCGCCCTATGCCAGTTGGTATAGGCTGCAGATTGACCAATCAACTTTTCTAAACAACCACTAGGGAGTTCCATTACTGAGTACATGTGTCACAGGATGCACCTGTGCCCGTGGAATTCATGACAGAGAAGGGATGAAAATATGAACATACATGCCAGGTCCCTTTGACATTGCATCAGTGAGTAGGCATGTAGAACGGTGTAACACGGCTCAGAAGTGGGTTGATGCAGTGCAGAACATGTGTATGTTACCCACTATCTACATGAACTAGTACATTATGATGTCTATCAATAAACGTGAAGGCAGTGTAAGGGCAAGTTCAGGCATCACGTGCAATGTGCATGCAATGGGTTGCATGGCTTCAAGCAAACCCCCCCTAAGTGAAAATGCAGGGAGGCATTGCATGGCAGCAAAGGGGTGACCAGAGACCTGTGTATTGGCAGACCATGTTGACTAGCTTCAACTGCATGATCTGAGTCAACCGACAACACAGCAGATGATAATGGGACAGAAAGCAGAACACATGATGAACCCTCAGTGGTACACCCATGTGTGCAGAAGCCACTACACCAGTTGAACAGAGTCAGGGGGCCTGATACAGGGGGAGGCCTGTACTCCACACAGACTGTGACATCCTAAACATGTGGTGATGCAGGACTGAGCCAGAGTGGACATGGAATGGATGATCAAATGCCATGAAATGTATGTCATCCTGGACACGCACTACAATGATCATCCAGTCAAGGACACATAGGGGCATGCATGGAATGCACATGGAGCATGAATAGGTCATGCCCATTCGGAGCATCTGCCATCTGCACAGTCCAAGTGAGACATCCTGCATCAAGGACAAAGGATGTACCCCAGTGTATGTGTCTGGCAGGTTGGCTGGGGGATGTGTGCATGTACACAGGAGCCTTGAACAGGCCATTGCACTACTCCAACATGATACACATAGTGCCATGGTGAAATTGGGGTGCAGGGGGGTGGAGGGGCAAGGGAGCATGCCTACGTGGAGTACCCACATGCAGGCAGAACACACATGCAAGTCAGTCATGCGATGACATAGTCCCAGTGCTGAGAAGAAAGACACCCCAGGCTACATGCAGAGGGGCAGCCGGGTGAGTAGCATGTGAGTAGGGCGCACGTGTGGTGATGAGGACAGTCCCCGTCTGCTCTACATGTCCAGCATGCTGCACAGCAGGCATGCATCAGTGAAGCATTGCATGACTCGCACATGAGAACCATGTACACATGACATGTAGTGGCAGTCAAGCACGACACATCACAAGCACAACACACATGGTCTGGACAAACACGCGACAGCACTCACTGGACGGGGCATCTAAGTCCTGCATCTCTTCCACTCCTTCGACCAATCCTACTGGTATGAACCCTGCAACGACTGACTCGTGCGAAGTGAGGTCTTCCTCCTGAGCTGGTGACCCACCGCCAGTCAACCCAGTCACAGCATAATTGGAGGCACGCTTCACCTTAGTACTGCATTGGAGGTCATCCCAACACTTTTTGCACTCGAGCTGTGCGCACCTCATGTCCGAATGCACTCATACAATCCGCAAATTGCTTCCAGTTGGACGTACGATGGGCAGCCGTAGTGTGACAATTCGGCCCCACTAGCATATCACGGTTGTGGTCCCGCATGTAGTCCACAAGGAAATCCAGTTCCTGCACGCAGAAAGGCTTCTTCCTCGACGTGCTGGAGGCCGGAGCTGTGTCTGGGTTCCCAGCCTCTACTGCAGGTGCAACCTTCCTCCTCTTGGACAGTGGTCTGGACCCTGACTGGCAAATACCGCCATGATCAGTATGGGCAGTGGCATTGGTGGATTGAACCAAGGGAGTGGCAGGTGGAACAATGATGGAAGCCCTGACTTCCGTCGGTGGCTGCTGGGTGCCCCTCAATTGACCCTGCGCAGCAACAGCCGGGGTGGTGTCCGCTGCATCTGCCCATGCACTTGCCGACACCCAGCTGCTCGGGGCAATACTGCCCCAGGGACATGTGCCTCGGTCAGGGCAGCCCTGCGTGCACTTACCCTGTGCCTCCTGGAATCCTGGAAATCATCCAGGGACTCTTCCGGTGCCAATGCAGCATGCGCTGGCCCACCCTGAGCCTGCACCTGCAGCTACCACTACCCTTGGGCCCATGGCAGTCGATGAAACAGACTGCCGGGTCACATGGGCACAAGTGCCAGATGCAAGAGCTGCATCTCCCGTGACCACAGGGGGTGGTGGCATGATTGCACCAACATGTGGCACAACATCGTGCCAAACTGGCACACCCCTGCCTCTTTCCCCTCTGCGGCCACCCTGGACAACCGGAGTCCCCCTACTCCCTGGTCATCCCGGCCACGTCCCTGACCATGCCCGCCACGTGGAGTATGCCCAGCTGAGGCGCCCCTCACCTTTCGTGGCCTTCCAACCATGGCACAGATGGAGTAGTGCCAATGGGAGGTGTACACGACTATTGTCCTGGGCAATTGGGGTGAAGGGGTGGGATACAAGATGATAATAGCACCCTCTGTACCTGCAAGGCTGTATATAACCCTGGTGATAAAGTGATGGGTCACGCAACACTCAGGCACCCCAAAACTGCAGTAAAACCATGCATGCAACCCCTGGTAGCCCACGTGTGTGGAATTAACCTCCAGCAGTATGCGGTGGCACACAGTGACACGAAAAACACGTACGCATGGGACACGCAGGCTACTGTGACCTCGAAAACGGGTACGCAAAACACAGGGGCACCCGCAGTGGGAAAAATAGCATGCCCGACTCACCGTCAGACTAGCATGATAATGAAAAACACGCATAGCCAATACCCCCGCCAAAAGAAGAGATACGTCCTTGATCAGCTGTGAAGTTGTGATGGCAGGCGAAACAACCTAAAGTAGCAACACACACGTCGGTCTACACGAAAGGCACGTACAGCGAACTGCTGGGCCCGCTCACCTTTAACCCGTGCTGAGGGAAACGTTCACGCACGTCACTTATTTTACGTGCTTAGGCCCTTTCCTCGGATTACATGCATTAACACGCGGACGTGCTGTTTTTTCACGTGCTGAATCACTATGAACCCGTCATGAGGGAAACGGCTGTGCATGTTACGTCACAGACGTGCCTACGCGCTAAGGGCCTTCCCTCGAATTACACAGTGACGTGTAGTTTTTCACGTGCCAAATCACTCTGTATCAAGCTGGCCACGCGACAACACACAGAAGACCATGCTCCTGCCCAGAAGGCCATTTTCCTGCCCCCCAGATCCCCGAGCCCACTCCCACCTGCCATCTGCTGCTGCCTACCTGCCTGCTGGCCACACGCCCTGCTATTTGGTGTCTGCACATCAGTCTTCTGCAGGGGTCCAGTTGCTGTGACCACCACCCCTGCTGGAACAGAAGACTCCCGACTGAAGTTCCATCACTCCACAGCCCAGCACTAGGACCCAGTTGCCCACCCACACCTGCCTCGGGGGTTGCCATGTCAGGGAAAACACCATTGGAGAACACTGGCAACCCCCAGCCAGAGAGGCAAAGGGCTACCAGCTTCAGAGGGGGTGGCAGCCCGCGACATGGCACAGGTCCGGAAGCGCTGGGAGGACTTCAGGTCCAGGACCCTCAGCAAGGCCCGGTGCCTCTTGGAGGCAGCGCATGCAGATGGGTGCTGGGTCCGCCTTACCAACATCCAGATGAGGGTCCTGGAACGCATACACCCAGCACTCCACCTCCAGGTCCTTCAGAGGCAGACCCGTCCGGAGCCGACCGATAAGTGTACATGCGTACTGATTGGACGCTGTGCATGTTAAGATGTGCCAGGAGTGTGCAGGTTGGACATATGTCTTGAAAGGCCCATGTATGGATGTGTATGCACAGGGACATGAGCCTGCCGCATGTGAGTCCAGTCATGTGTGAGGCACATCAATGGTGTATGTGTTCAAATGCATGATGCCCAAATGCATGTGTGGGTGCACACATGTTTACATTTCTGTGTATGTACTATGGCATGGTTGGGGTGTGACACATGGATGCTGGTTTCACCTTCATGTACGTGCATGGTGTACATGTGCGTGTGTGTGTATTTGACATGTGTGGCACTGTGATACACCATGGATGCATGTGACACCGACATGTAGGCGGCTGATTGGCAGATGTGACATAGTTGCCGATGATTTCACTGTGACAAGTGGTGGAGATGTACAGATGCATGTATTTCTGGTGGCATGTCTGCATGTGTTCGGCACTCCTCCTGTTGCATGTGACGTCAGGCTAACCTTCGGATGATCATACTGTTGTATATGTATGGATCTTGCTGCCTGCTGCAACATTCCTGTTAATTTGTGCATGTGTGTGGGTTCGAATGATATGTGTGTTGGGAAGTGTGATGCCATCTGTGAAGTTTGACACTGCCACTCATGTGCAACTGTCATGTGTGTATCAGAGCATTGTACAGTGCCCTGATGCCTGTGTTCTGTCTCTCCCTGTCTACAGCATAAACTGATGAAGAGGGCGGAGACGGTGCTGTGGAGCACAGCGGCAGGGATCCCACCACCAGCCGGGGATGCAAGGCCCAGCTCCCCTCTCGGGTTGTCATCTCTTCGGGGAGTGAGGAGTCTGGTGCCACGCTAGCGGCCCCAGCTGCCAAGGGTAGGTCCAAGAGGCGGAGGTCAGAGGTGGACTCCTCAGCAGCAGAAGAGGCATCTGAGACCCCACAGGGTCCTATGGAGGAAGATGGCACAGAGTCATCCAAGTTGTTGGGGGGTTTGGTTGAGGAGGAGGCCGTCGAAGGCCCACGCACAGGGCCTGGAGGGTGGGATTCTACTGGTGCTAGTGGTGCAGTCCAGAGGCAGGGACAAGAGGCAGCACAGGCAGCCACGGAGGTGCCTGTGTGTAATCCTGTCTCCGATCCTGTGACTTCATCATCCCACACCAGCAGGGATGTCTTCGTCCAGACCCGTTTTCAGGGAGAGGATGTGCAAACAACAACTGGCCTTCCTCTCCCTGCGGACATGGCAGTCCGGGACCGTGTTGAGCCTGTCCTGGCTGGGGTGGCGTTGCATCAATGTGGCATTCGGGATGACGTGCAGGGTTCCCGTGTGGACAATGCACGTTATTTCGGATGCCTCGTTGACTGTGTCGACCTACTAGGATGGGTCACCAGTGCTGGGTTCCTCCGTGTGCTGGACCTTCTACCGACCCCCTCCTCAACTGAACCCCCTATGCGCCAGTCGTCCTCTGTGCCATCTTCCTGCTCACGTATCACCTGGGCACCCTGTGGAGCTGCCCCTGACTCAGCGGCCAGGCTGGTGGAGGACACATCCCTGCCACAGTCGGGAGTCGGAGGTCCAGCAGGGGTGGCAACCCAACGACTGGACCCCAGCAGGAGGAGGACGTGCAGGCATCGACAGCCAGGGCACATGCACGGCAGCAGCAGGCTCAAGGTGGGAGCGATGATGGCTCGGGGCCATCAACATCACAGGGGCAGGCATCGGCCAGAGGGCAGGAGGACCCTGGATTGGGAGTGTCTTCCATGTCGCAACGGTTGGCTGGCAAATAGATGCAGATCGGCTATGGGCGGAAGAGGCACGGCTCCCCATGGTCAGGGCGGAGAACTCCATGCGCAGGGCGTTGAGGCAGGCTGAGTGCCTCGAGGCAGGCTGAGTGCCTCGAGGCAACTCACAGGGAGTTGGAGGAGGCCATGGCTGAATCCCTGCGAGACCTCGGGCCAGGGAAGAGGCCTGCCTCCAGGACGTTGAACAGGAGTTCGATGATGCCCTAGCCCGGGACATCAACAAGTGAGCCGTTGGACTTGCACACCGCCTTTGTAAATAGTTCTGTAGGTGCAAGTTTCCTTTCTATTTTTTTTTCCTTTGGGGGCATGGACTATGCCCCGCCTTTTTGTATATAGTTATTTATTAGGTGGGATTTAGGTTAGGTTTCCTTTGGATTGTTGGGCTCATGGACCCTTAGATGTTCATTTGTAAATAGTTTTGGACCTTGATTTCATTTTCTTGGACCCATGGTGGAATACTTTGCTTTTTTGAAACTCTGATTTTTGTTTGATGGACGGACCCATTGGAGCCATTTTACTTTGGATTTTATTGGTTACAGCATTCATTTTTTATTTTTATTTTTGACTTCCGGACTTGGAATATTTTTTTTAAAATTATTGTGTGTTTTTGTTTTATTCGTTTGGTTTATTCTTCAATACACTTTTTTTCTATATTTCTGTGGTCTTCTCTCATTTGTTTTGTGCATGTCACAATGTGGTTTTTCACAGTCATGTGTCGCCATTGTGTGGGTCTGAGGGACATGTATTCATGGGCATGCTGGTTATTTATTTTCAATGAAGACATTGGGAATTCAATGTGGAGTGGATGGAATGCTTGGTTGAGTGTTTGGACTGGGGTGGCATGGGGTGGGATTTGTGTGGCCATAAGGGCCATGGGTCTGGAGTGTGATGACGTGTCGGATGGGGGGACATGAGTCGGGGCCTGCTGGCAGGTGCCCGTCAATGGTGTGTGGGTGGGTGGCTGGGGGACATGAGTCGGGCCCTGCTGGCAGGTGCCTGTCAATGGTGGGTGGGTGGGTGTGTGGGTGGGGACATGAGGCCTGCTGGCAGGTGCCCGTCAATGGTGGGTGGGTGTGTGGGGAACATGAGTCGGGGCCTGCTGGCAGGTGCCCATCAATGGTTTCGGGGACATGAGTCGGGGCCTGCTGGCAGGTGCACGTCAATGGTGGGTAGGTCGGTGGCTGGGGGACATGAGTCGGGGCCTGCTGGCAGGTGCCCGTCAATTTTGGGTGGGTGGATGGGTGGGGGACCTGAGTCGGGGCCTGCTGGCAGGTGCCCGTCAATGGTGCATGGGTGGGTGCTTGGGGGGACATGAATCGGGGCCTGCTGGCAGTTGCCCGTCAATGGTGGGTGGGTGGGGAACATGAGTCGGGGCCTGCTGGCAGGTGCCCATCAATGGTATTGGGGTACATGAGTCGGGCCCGCTCTCAGGTGCCCGTCAATGGTGGGTCGGTGGGTGGGGGACATGAGTCTGGGCTCACAGGTGCATGGTGCCATGTGGGCTGCCTACAGGGCATGGTCAGCAGTGTAGGGACAGGGCATGGTCAGGGGTGTAGGGTAGTCCCCTGTGGTGTGGGCTGCCTGCAGGGCATGGGGAGGGGGGAAAGGGCACACCCAGGAGGGCCCACAATGCCAAATTGTGTGTAAAACTCCCCGCACACCACCGAAATACACGTACCCTGCTGGTGCTAGAGAAATCGTGTGTAAAACTCCCTGTGCACCCCCGAAATAAACATACCCAGCTCGCGCCAGGCCTATTGCGTGTTGAACTCCCTGCGCACCCTCGGAATATGCACAGGCAGCCCATCCACCCTCCCCATGCCCCGCAGGCAGCCCATTCACCCCCCCATCCCCCACAGGCAGCCCATCCACCCTGGGCATACCCCACAGGCAGCCCACACCAGAGGGGGGACTTTTTCCATGCAATTTACCTGGCGCGAGCGGGGTACATGTATTCCAAGGGGTGCGCAGGGAGTTTTACACGCGATTTCGCTGGCGCGAGCAGGGTACGTGTATTCCGAGGGGTGCACTGGGAGTTTTACACGTGATTATGCTGCCGCGAGCTGAGTACGTGTATTCCGAGGGGTGCGCACAGAGTTTTACACGTGATTTTGCTGGCGTGAGCAAGGTACGTGTATTCCGAGGGGTGCGTGGGGAGTTTTACACATGATTTCTCTGGCACAAACGGGGTACGTGTATTCCGAGGGGTGTGCGGGGAGTTTTACACGTGATTTCGCTGGCACGAGCGGGGTAGTTGGTACGTGTATTCTGGGAGGTGCGCATGGACTTTTACACATGTTTTCGTGGTTGGGGGGCTGTATGCTGGTCCACTGGCCTTTGTGCCATGTACTGGATTTGTGCGATGTTTTTGGCACGCAGGGCAGGGTTGGGGGCATAAGTGGCACTGCTGCAGGGTCGCTGCGCCACTCTGCGCCACGGCTGCTTATGGATGTATAAATCTATGAATACGCTGTGCGCCTAAATGGGTTTTGGCGCACGCGGCTGGCGCAGTCTGCCACACGCGCACTCTGTGCACCAGCCGCGTGCGCCACTTGTGCGCCAAATTCTATCAATTACCCCCTTAATGCTGAGGCAGTCCCATATATTTATTATGCAGACAATATTGTAATAATAGACAGGACGCATTTGAGCTGCAAAAAAGACTGATGAAACTGCAAGAATATATTGAAATGAATGACATGGTGATAAACACCAAAAAAACGCAAGTTATGACTTTAGTGTCTTCACAAGATGTAAGATCAAAACCTCTATCAATCAGCATGAAAGGGAAAAAGATAGAAACAGTTGAAACTATAAAATATCTTGGTGTACACATAAATCAATCAGAAGTAAAAAGACAATGGACATCTAAAAAACAAAGCACAATCTCATTCCAGACAAGGCTTAATACAAAATTGGACAATACTCAATGAAGCCAATTATTAACTTTTATAGGCAGAAAGTCATTGCAATATTGAGCTGTGGAGGCGAAACCATGTTACACATCCCAAGATTTAAATGGATTCAAATTGAGGGGATCTTCTAACGGAAGATGCTCAATCTACCAAGAGCATACCCTCTATCGAGGATACAATTCGAGTCGGCTATCCAATCAATCGAATCGATAATATCCTGGAAATACCTGTGCCTGTATAGAACAGTCATTATTGAAGAAAATATTCCAGCAATTGAGATCTTGAGAAAAAAGGAAAAAACTGTCAATATAGTCGCTTTGATATTTTGGAAGGAAGCATGCCATAACATTCTAATGAATACTGAGCTAAGTATTGACAAATTGATAAATAGGCCACTGGAGATCAAAAAACGGATCCAGTATTATGACTAAAAACACAATATCGAATTAGCATAACAATAGCTACTGAAACCAGGGTACTGAATGAATCACCTTAACATCTGAATACTTTCCCTTGTAGAAAAATTAGAGATATCTTCTGCCGACTTCGTTTTAATGTAATGCCTACACGAGAATACTTAACACATAAAAAACAAATACCAGCAAATTAATTCTTCTGTCAATTTTGTCAACAAAAAGAGCAAGTTGAATCATGCTATCACATCTTTATGAAAGGTCCTGCACTAAGTGAACTAAAACAACAATTTGAAAACATGCTATCCACTAAAAGAACACAAAATGGCCGTGAGGAGAGATGGTCACAAATAATAACAGGCAATGATAACATCTTGACTTATAGGACAATGCAATTTTGGTTTGAAATAATGAAGAAATCTGGCTATAATAAGATTAACTCACACTGACATGCATAGCTAAAGAAAGAACAAACAGCTTATGAATTATGTGTGAAAATTGACTGTGAAGGACTGCTTCTTATTCCTACTTTGGTTTCATGGCAAATAAGCACAGTATATAATCTTATAGTTGCTGTTTTTCTTTCCAATTTCCTCCTTTTAATGTTCTTATATTTCAAAATTGGACTGAAAATATGTCTGGATTTTGGAAGTTGCAATGGATAAATGTAAAAAGTTCATATGCAAACTATATTATAATTTTTTTTTAAATGTCACAGAGATTCACTTTTGAAAACAAATTGAAGACCTACTAATGGAATGGTTGTTTCATATGATTAAAAGAGTTTGGAATTATTAGCCAGTGTTCCGAATGATATTTTGCAAGGTGGTTATTTTGTTGTTGTTTTAAAACTCTGTTGTGATTAAGGTTTTATTATGGTTTTACGCTTGGTTTTATTTCTTGTTCGTGGTGGTTTGTTTAGATATTATTTTACAATTATTGCAAATTTTATAATTATTGTGTTCATTCTCTAACGTGCTCTGGTGTACTTCGTTGTTCTATGTGTGCTAAATAAGGACATAAATTAGTTAGTTTGAGCATTTATTTATTTATTTATTTAGAGATTTGTTAAGCACACCTAGCCCAGAGGCAACCAGGTGCTAGTTACATGAAATTGATGGTTGCCTAGGTTACATGTTCCATTATGTTACAGTCGTAGCACTTTGCATTGGGTTACATCATGTTACAGAGTTTAGTAAAACATTACATAAGCGAATTGTGTGATCGTTGGGATATGGTAGAAAAGGTTGAATCATATGAGAGCATTAGTATAGTAGAGTACATGCAGGTTATGACCTTGTAGATGGGGCTAGATGAGGGTGCTAGAAGATTGAGGGGTTGTTGTCCTTCTAGTTACCTCGGCCGAATAGCAAGATATTAGGTCCTTTGCGGAAGCACCATAGGGCATGGCTGTGAGACCTGCTTAAAATGTCAAAGACAGTTTTAGGATAACTAAAACTGCAGATACCTGAAGCCCTTCCCCTGTGTGATTCCCCAATGGGGCCTTATGCACTGACAGATTGGGCTGCAGCAGCTCTAGATTTAAGGCTGTATCACATATATTATTTATGCTGGTGCTATTTGTTTTGATTGGTGGTAAATAAGATGAGGGGCAAATCACATTGAGCATTATCACATAGCATATTTGTTTCACAGCTGCTATATTGGACAGATTTTTTTTTTTTTCCTGAGGTGACTTGATAAGAGAGACTCTCAAGCCCCCATTTAGTACACCATTGGGGGATAGGGGGTGGAGATGTATCCCCTGTCCCCGAGCCTATGGCAACACTTCCCTTCCTTTCAACCTATTTTTTACTTTCCTAATCTTGAAGAAAGAAAGGAAATATAAAAATAGAGAGGAAGAGATGAACGGAAAGAAAGGCCGGGAGAAACAACGACAGGGAGGCGAAGATAAAAGGAAGGAGAAGAAACAAGCATGCAATGAAGCAAAGGGCCTTCTGGACTAAGACTTTGCTGTAGACCCTGAAGTACATATATAAATATAAAACAAAAACAACAAAAAAACACTACAATGTTTGAATAGCGATAAAACATGTCCAACACCGAACACTAAACATTTGCCAAACACGAGCAAAATACACATTATTATTTTTGCAAAATTAGCAGTTTACATTTCTGTACAGA
Source organism: Ambystoma mexicanum (assembly GCF_040938575.1). Lineage (NCBI taxonomy): Eukaryota > Metazoa > Chordata > Amphibia > Caudata > Ambystomatidae > Ambystoma > Ambystoma mexicanum. The sequence goes on from NC_090935.1 coordinate 328,082,011, forward strand.
TAAAAACGTTATCTAATTCTGAATGTTGCTAATCCATAGATGATGTATATGGTAGATAGACAGCACTGTTAACTGCACTTTACGTGATAGGGCCCTTGAGGGCTTTAGGAGAAAACTGGCATCCAGCGCCAGGCATCCGGTGCCTCCCCTATGCCTATTGCGCTCTAGGCATCTGTCGAAAATTGCCTTGTTGTCTTGCCCTCCTGGGCACAGCCTTATTCTAAATCTACTCTGTATTGCATGCACGCATGGCATTCTCAAACAACACATTATTTCCTTTTTGGACAACTTGCAAAGTACAAAAATGCGAAAATGGTGCCATTATGGGTATTTTACCAAAGGAAACAGTTTTACCTAAAATTCTGTTTTTGTCCAAATATTTTCGAAGCATCTGGAGGGAAGTCAAACCACAGAGGCTCTCAGCTGAGTTTCATTTCGCTCTTTCCTCAGGTACTCCCAGCACAGCGGTGGGCAATTAGATATTCTTCGTGGGAGGGGCTGCAGGAGACAGTTTGTAGATTTAAGAATTATCGTTCTGGGGCCCGGGGCTATGGATGCGAGGGCGCTGTGCTGCCAAATTTGAAATCATGACTGCAAGTTGTTTTTGGAGACCACTTCAAATGCATCAGTTTAAAGCGAACAAATTGACAATGTAGTTGGGGCTTTCTTTAATGTGAATGCATACTTTGAACCTGTAGCAAGCTTTTTTTTGGTTGATCTAGAGCTGCAATTATAAAATGGAATGCGATAATCCGCAAGGGCAGGAATGTACACGAATGCGACAGTAAATGTTTGACTGGGAGTTAACAGGAGATGTCTGACCTGAAGGGCTGTACAATCCTGTACAAAATGCAATCGCCAAGCCCTTTCGTTTGCCCAGAAGCATTCTGTTGACATGGGATTTAACGTTGGCGGCGCGGCAGCCACGCAGCGTCTTTGCTACCGTTCTACTGGCACCAGTTGCAAAGAATATGGCATTATTCACACAGCAATGTACCTTTTTCCGGGGGTCAAGTCCTAAAAATGAAAGTGGGGGGACTCATCAACAAACACAATTGAATTTGACGACCCGGAAATAGCATATGAAGGTGAAACATGCACATTTCATTAAATTGGCTTTGCATAACCACCCAAATTACACTCGAATGGCATTTGCCTTTCATAAAATCAACACACACGCAAAACCAAGAGACAGAGGCGTTGCAAACGGGGGGAAGGGGTATAGCCCAGGGTCTTTCGGTTGTATCCCCGATAGTCCCACTACTCCCAACATTAGCTTAGCCCATGATCTTTTCCAGACCTAGCAACACCCCTGCCAAGAGAGGATATTTTCTTCTAATAATGTTTTTGAAAAGGTGTGCATGTTTTAATCAGGAACCAGTACCAGTGATTTCCCTGGAACTTGAAGTACTGATATGGGACATTTTAGCCTCAGTTGTCTGGTCAAATAGTGCAGTGGTTAAGTGTGTGGCCTGTTAACCTGATGACTGCAGTCCGATCCCCGCAGACGGCTTTAATTCATAAATTCAAAGGGACGTTCAATGTTTCTCCTGGTTTTTTTGCTGGCGGTTCGGAGGGGGGACTGAGTCCACCCTCTGAAAAAAGTGGGTGGACTCCATCCAACCCTGTGTACCCTCGACTAGAGCCCTTTTTCATGACATGCCTGACCACCATTTGAGCACAGTCGGTTTGTTATGCTTATACTCATTTGTGTTTTTTTTTTAATAGAGAATAAGTGTACTTCAACCGGAAGTCCAACACGTATGATATAGTAACAATCGGAGAAGTCAAATTGTTGGGTGCTTTACATGGTGTTGATGTTCAATGGTTAGTACAACTTGAGTGTGATAGGGAGTTAGGTGGTGATGTCATAAGGTGCCATAACAATATAGAACGATGGCAGGATCTAAAATAGACACATGTAAGGCTGTGCACAAAGATATAGAGAAAGGTGACACTTGACAGGCATGTCGGGTAATGGAATCATAGGAATCTAGCAGCCACTCAAGGGAGAGTAGGTGGGAAATAATGGCGCTCTTGAAGACAGATTTTCCTTGAACTATAGGGGATAGGAGGTCCAATGGTGTGGAGAGGGAAGTGTGCAGGAGCTAAAGTGTGAAGTGGCAAGGGTGGATGGGGAACAACTAAGTTGCAGAGCATCAGACAGGTGTGGGGGAGGGGAGTTGCTAGAAAATAAAAATAGATTGCTTTGTAGACTATAGAAGAAGGGGCTTCAAAAGGGGGAGATCTTTCAAGGATAGTAACCCAGCACAGATGTGGTTGTGGATGCATAACATCCACGGTTTATATTGAGAAGAGTAAAGGAGTGGAGGTGGAGAGCTGCAAGAATGCTCAAGCAGTAATACAACCTGCTAAGGCCAAAGGAGGAAATTAATGATATGATATATGTCATTTATAACACACCTATGGACAAGTGTTTCATGCATGACAAGACAAGGTAGGGAAGACTGAGGGAGGACAAGACAACCATTCTTACTAGGTCTTGTGTCATTCAGATTGTGCAAGTGCAGCAGTGCAAATCGCAGGGGGGAAGGGATGGGGGAAGAGTCAAGCAGAAGGAGGTGGGAAGTGCAATCAGGGCGCAATTGCTCTGAGTAAGTGCAGACAGTGCAGTGCAAGTCTGGGTAAGTGCAAGGAGGCAAAGTACAGTAGAGGTTACAGTTACAGCCTCTAAGTGTGTGTTAGGCCCGGAGGTAGTGCAGTGGAGACTGCTCATGGAGGAGCCTGGTACCCAGTGAGGCTATGAGAGTAGCCAGGAAACCATTTGGTGCAGCAGACAGGTAGGCCATCAGGGGAGGGAGAGAGATAAAGCAGAGGAGAAACTGAAGGTCTTGAGCTGCTTTTGAAACTTCAGGTGGTCCGGCTCAACAATGAGAGGGTCAGGGAGACCATTACAGAGAAAGGCACCTGCAGAGGAGAGAGATCTACCCCCCACACTCTGCCTGTAGAAGTGTCTGACCCTTAGAGAGTTAGAGGTAGATGAGCTATGGGCTCTCGAAGGAAGGTATTTAGGCAGAGAGTTGGATATAGTGAGGACCCTGGCCCCAGAAAGCAATGTAGACGATGCAGAGGGTCTTGAACTTGATTTGTGCAGCCACCGCTCCCCCAGAGCCAGTGTAGAGATTTAAGGGCTGAAGAGAGACAGTCCCTGGGCTGGAGGCCAAGGATAAGTCTCGCAGTCCTGTTCTGGATTAGTTGAAGAGGGCAGAGAGTAGAGGAAGGCAGAGAAAGAGGCTGTTACAGTACAGTAGTCAAGTTAAGAGAGAATAAAGGCTCTGGAGACAGTGAGCTTCTGGGGGAAGAATACCTCTGAGGGGGTGATGCTGGTAGTGGGCCTTCTTGGCAAGGTCTGTGATGTGCGGAGAGAAGGAGAGAGTAGAGTCGGAGATGACACCAAGGTTTTTTGCCTCACAGGATTGCAAAGGAAGCGGGCCTAAGGGGGCAGCCAGAGGGAGAGAGGGAAAACGTGAGCGGGGTCCCAATGAGAAGGATCTCCGTCTTACTGGCATTAAGGCAGAGATCGTTGGAGGTGCATCAATCCTGAATAAAGGATAGACAGTCAGGAATGAGCTATAGAGAGGAGAGGAGGCTGAGGGGAACCTGAAGGAGAGCAGAGTGTCATCCGCATAACACTGAAAGTTAGAGGAGAAGGTAGAGATCAAGTGGATCAAAGGGGCCAAGTAAACATTGAAGAGCCAGGGTGAGAGGGTAGAGCCCTGACCACATGTGGAGAGAGAGGTGGCAGAGAGAAAGGACCCAAGTTGGACCTGGGAGGGTCAGTCCAGAAGGAAAAAGGTAAGCCACTCCAGGACCTGATCCGTGATGTCCAGATTCTCGCAGAGTCGATTGACCAGGCGTGATTGATTGTGTCAAAAGCAGAGGAAAGGTCAAGGAGAATGAGGACAGAAGGAAGGCTGGAATCAAGATTAGACAACAGATCTTCACGGCTGTTCAAGAGAGCAGTCCCCTTGCCTCTGTATGCTCTGAAGCTAGACTGATGGTTGTGGAGGCAACCAGCAGATTCGGTATGGTGAGTAATCTGTGAGATGGGCAGATTTTCCAGGAGTTTTCCCAGGAAAGGAGTGCTACAGATTGGGCGATAGTTAGCTGGGAAGGTAGGATTGGCCAAAGGCTTTTTAAGGAGGGGGTGCACAAGGGAATGCTTGAGGAGAGAGGGGAAATGTCCAGTGGCGAAAGCGTGATTGCAGAAATCGGCCAAGACTGGTGTGAGGGTGTGGATGTGGTTCTTCATGTGTCTGGAGGAGCAGGGGACCACAATTTTGGATGACACTTTCATAGATCAGACTTGTCTAGAGATGTTGTCAGGTGTTGTCGGAGAGAAAGAGGAGAAAGGAAGATGGCAAGCAAGCTGGCCAGAGGGGGGCTGAGAGAGGTATAATAACAATAATTATAATAATAATTTAGCATTTAAATAGCTCTACAAACCCTCAGGTATCTGAGCGCTGCTTATTATTACCCACGGTGTGTGGTGCTCATTTATCAACCTCGGAAAGGATGAATGGCTAAATTTGGCCCTGCCAGGATTCGAACTTGCGTCAGCAGGCTCTGTACGGATATCGAAGCGAGCACTCTACTCACTGTGCTATCAGACGAGCTAGGGGGGGCAGAGAGAGAGGACAGGAGATCCTGAGTCTTAGTGGTGAAGTGAGAAGCCAGGCTGTAGAGAGGGCCTGGGAGCAACAGGAGAAGTGGGGACTGCAGAAGGATTGGCCAGCTCCGTGCAGATTTTAAAGAGTTGTTGTTAGAGGCAGCAGAGACACGTGATTCAGTGTGGACTTCTTGGACAGGACAGAGAGTCTGCATTTCCTTTGGAGCAGGCAGCAGGCCAGTTTGTCTGAGGATGCGACCGAAGCCCTCCACTTGCTCTCAGCCACACTGCACTTGCGTTTCAGGGCAGCGATGTTGGAGTCATACCAAGAGTTGCACTTGGAGGTAGGCTTCAGACAGATTCTCATGGCAGGGGAAAGGATGTCCAGAGTGTTGGAGATTGCAAGATGCAGGTTAGAGAGGGCTGTGTGAGAGTGCGAGTCAGTCACAGGAGTAGGAGGAGCAGAGAAAGTTGAGACAAAGGCATCTGCTGACACACACTTCATAGGCTGAAAGACTGAGAAGGTAGGTGGCAGTGCTGGGTTGGGCTTAGCATGAGGGACATAGAGTTTCAGATGAGAGGAAAGCAGGAAGTGGTCAGTCCAAGAGAGAGGAGTGGTGAGAGGGTTAGAAAGGGGAATGTCCGAGGAGATGAGAACATCCAAGGTGTGCCCGGCAGAGTGTGTTGGACCAGAGAGTAGAATGGAGAGAGAGTCTTTCACAGAGGTTGAGGAAGAGCCCAGAGGAGGGTGGTGTTTGTGTGGGCTGTGGCTATGAAGCATCCAGGTGGATGTTGAGGTCTCAGAGGAGGAGAAGCTGAGAGGTAGAGGCAAGGAGAGAAGAGAAGAGGTCAGCCCACTCTGAAAGGGAGAGAGTGACCTGTAGATAGTGGCCCCAGTCAGAGAGAGGACAGGAGAAATGGAGAGCCTGCAGATCAGGCATTCAAAGAAGGAGTAGGCCTGAATAGGAATGACAGAAACAGGGACCCACTCTGGAAAGATGAGAGCTACTCCACCTCCCAGTCGGTTCATTCTGGACTTGGAGAGGATGTTGCAGCCATCAGTGAGAAGAGTGTCAAAACTTGTGACAGAGCTGGCCATGAACCATGTTTTGGTGGGAGCGAGGATGTCAAGCTCAAGTTCCACAAGGAGGTGGCAGATGTCAGATGAGTGTTTGACAGCAGAGCGAGAGTTTAGCGACGTGGAGCAGGTTGCCACATTTCAAAGTCTTCTGGGGTGGGGTACAGGCATGAGTGCACCCATATGAAGTGGTAGAGGTGCCAGAGAGTGGGCAGAGGTTGTAGCAGAACGTGGCATACTAGCCAGAGAGGGGGAGGAAAGAGCTAGTAGGAGTAGCGGGAGAAGGAAGGAAGTTGATAAGATGCAGGAGATGCCGTTTGAAAAGAAAGAGATTGGGCTGAGGACCCTGGACCAAGACATTGCCATTCAGATAGACATTAATGATGGTCTTGGAGGAGTGGAAGAAGTCTAAGAGGACCTCCCAGCGAGTGCCACCATTAATGGGAGAGGAAGAGATATGAGAGAGAGCCAAGACCATATGAGGGGTTTGTAGGTCTGGTGAGACAATGACAAAGAGGATGTCAGTGAGAGTCTGTCTGGAGGAAGCACTGATGTAGGTATCAGCAATAGGGAGGCCTGGGTGGGAGACCAGGATATCCCTCTTTAACCTCTTCCTTCCAGACTTAGTAAAAAAATAAGATGGGGAAAGATGTTCCGTACGTTCGGAAAACTGTACATGGCAGCTGTGGTCGTAGAAATGATGAATTGATGAAGTTTGTGGTCACTGTCAAAGTGGTCCTGCATATTGTGAGCCATGTGCTTTCAGGTAAGAAGATCATGTCGCAAGGAAACATAAGAGTTGTAAGGGTTCTTGCATTAGAGACTGGGAGCTACCTCTCTTTTGTTTTAGAGGAGTTGGCCATGAGACAATGTAGGTTCATCCAGTGACAAATGGCAGAGAGACAGTTGGTAATGTGGGTAATCGATGGGACAAAGATGGTGTAGGAAGCGGAAGGAAGAAATGTGTTTGTTGAGAGAGCAGTGTAATATCATGCCAATTTCATTAAAAACCTACACTCCTCTTGGCCCGGTCAACTACAGCAGTATCGCCTCATTAGCAATGGATGCCGGGTGCCAGCCAATGATTATACTGGAACCCCCGGCTGAATCACACATTATAAGCCCATATCCTAGGACATCTGCTCACTGTTCCCGCATGAGCTGGGCACCCTGCTCCTGTCTTTCTTTTCTCCACCAACCACCTGCCCACACACACCCTTTCCCCCACCCTGTCCTTGCTTACCTGTTGGCTTGTCATCACTTCCCTTTCCCTAGATGCCACCATAGTGAGTGAGGAAGGACTAGTTCCTGAGCCATTTTTATGTCATCATGACAGCCAATAGTTGTCCGTCAATATTAATAGTGTTATGCCCCACATTCCAGGCCAGGCTTGGGTAGTAACACCCCTAAGCCCTACGTTGGCTCAGGCTTACATGATATTACCACCCAAGCCTAGCTAACAATGTGTGGCTATCTGGGGTGCTCGACAGCTATATCTCCAGGTACTTGCTCCTATGATAACCTATGGCCTTGAATCTCTTTTTATAATTGATTTAAAATGGTTGCAGGTTATAGAGGGCACATTCTGGAGAAGGATTCTCAGGCTCCCTGTTTGTATCCCTGTGGCCATCATTAGATTAGAGCTGGGGCTCATGTCATTAAAATCTATTGTGTTAAACAAGAGGGCTGAACTATACTTGAGAAATAGCAATGACCCTGAATATCCACTTCTTGCAACAATTAATCAAAAAATCTTTGGGGAGTCAACGACTTGTCCCCTTAAGGAAAATATAGAAAACCTATTTAATGAGATATGTTGGACCCCAAGAAAGGGGAGTGACATCATTGTAATGAAACCTTTACTAGCTAAGTGTATTGAACCTTGGGATTGGTTGGAAAATTATGAACACTTTAATACCTTGAAAATGTACCAATTTGTATCATATGTATCATACACTTTTAAAAATCACAGTAATATCTTAAACTCTGTCCTTCAGCTAGACTTAGGTGTTTCATTTTGCTCATGAGACTGGACCACCTGCCTGTGCTAGCAGCAAGGGGTATTGAAAGTCAGATTCCAGCCTCAGAGCGCTATTACCCTTTGGGTGCCGTTAAACTGGAGGAGTGCCACAAAAAAGTCAGAGCCAGTGCAGGTGAGCAGCTTGAGGAAGGCAGGGAATCTGCAGTGCTGTCCACCCATGCAAAGCTATGTGAAGGAGTTGCAGATGTGTCTATTAGGATACATTTCAATATAATAATAGAGACATATCTGCACCTGCTTCATGCAATGGGATTCCTAAACATGGGTTTGCATGGGTGGATGGAGGACTTTAAATACTTGTGATGGTGACCCAATATGTGTCCACAACAACACTTCCAGACCTTGCTGCCAGACCTCTGGAATCCCTTTTATGAGCCTCTGCACTGTCCTTTATGGCCTTCTGTTTTTTTCCCCCCATCTGCCATGTGTTTACAAATGGAAGCTTTCACTTCTATTTGTAAACAGTGGCACGTTTGATTTCTCGGCAGCATTTTCGTAAAATAACGAATCTGTCGTTTTTTTGAAAAATGCTGCAGAGATTGGATTGCGCCCGTAACCCCTTCAAATAGGCGGAATCCACATAAATCACTGTCATGCTCTCCGAGGACGCCCAGGCCCACTTGAGAATACTAGTGGAGCCTGGGTGTCCTCTTTTGGTGCAGTGAATCGTGCTGTTTAGCACCTTTACTGCGCCAAGATGTGAATATGGGCCTTACTGTTTCAGAAGTGTCTTGTGGGTTGAGGTCCTGTGATGCCACTGACGACTATTGGCCTTTGTCTTTTATATTAACTTATTAAAGGTGCTCCAGATGCTTATTTACTCAATTTAGTACACTTCCAGCTTGAGTGGAGCCAGAGTATAAAATGGGCTCCCATTGGACGCAATTAGCTGACACAATCTCTTGGTCTGTTCTAGACTGAATGCTGTTAGAAAAGCTAGATGTTTTGAACGTTTAAGATGATAGTCTCATAGGAACACCAATATTAAAATCCTTTCAGATAGTGCACTTACAAAATTGCTTCCATTGTGTTTCTGATTGCCAGCTGGCCTATGCCTTTGATTTGTGAGATTAGAAGCCGGCTGAAGATTACTAATGTGGTTACAAATGAAAACAGGAAATCTGATTCCCAGCTTCAGGTCCACATTCAAGTTGAATACAGCTCAGCCAAAGCTCCCGAAGCATGCTCTGTATGTGCTGTCAAGCCATCAGACCTGTCTCCACTCTAATGCAATTAGGAAAATAAATCAAGTGCCTTCTCTTCTGTGGGACGCTGAATAGATGGGGTCCATCTCTAAGCCATATCCCATCCAGTCAGATCCATGGGCATTCACATCTTTGTGCGAGACAGAGAGGTAAGGCAGCCAGCTGGAAGTGAAATGTGTCTTTAACAAGTGTAAGAAACCCGAAGGTATCTCACCCACTGGTCCCCGGAGAACTGTCTTCCAGGTGGCCAGGACACAGCCATTTCTATTGGATCCAGTTCCTGGTGGTGGACTAGTGGGGGGGATCACCTAGGTGAGGGGTCTTTGGGAGCGGAAGTGGGACACCTTCCCGGTAACAACTTTTCCCCAGCCCCCCCTTTCCCATACGAACACTTTCTTACATGATAATAGACAACGGCCTAACACCAGAGCCGTTTACCTAACATGTCCCAACACTCGGGTCAGGCAGAGTCAGGCAATTGACAATAACCACGCAAACCTGATGGCCCTTAACCTTCCCCACAGGGATAAAAGGAAAAGCATGAAAGCATACTTAGAGAAAGGCTGAAAGCATGAGGAGTCAGTTACACCAAACCAACAGTACAAAGGAGAAGAAAAGTGGTGAGACCTGCAAGGACAACAAAGGGGGAATTGCTCTTGCCCTTTTCAACTCACACCTGCAAAGCTTACAGAAAGGAAATTGTAACATCAGGAGTTACAGCTGGCGTGCAGAGCAACAGATGTCAATGGTACACGGGGGCCTCCCTCATTGATAACGCAAGCAGAGAGGCTGGCTACCATGGTACTATCCTTGACTGCATAGATCAAAGAAGCCAACAGGTTCAGCAGAGCCAGTGAGTCGGAGGAAGCTGATATGAAACCGAACTTCATTAAGCCCAAGGTTGCGAGTAGCAAGATTTTGAACACAAGAAGAAAGGATGTGTGCATATATTTGAACTTTAAAGAAAGCCCAGTTGCGGTCCAGGTGCAGAGTTGTCCAGAGCCATGTGGGCACTCATTCGAAAGGCTCGAACTGGGACCTATTTTTGAAACTACAACAACCAGAAGGCCCTAGGGAAGGGTAGCATGAGGTTTCAGAGTGGTCCTACAAGGGTAACGTCAAATCCCTTGTACAATTGGAAGTCTCTGACTCGTTGCTAGAAGAAAGCTAAGGGAAGGGAACCCCGCTTTCCACTATCATTGTGAACTGTGATAATTGACAAATGTGAACCCGACATAGGGATGCTGAAAGAAAGCTAAAGAGTAAGAAACTGCGCTTTCTAACAGGACTGAGTAATAACTGAATGGCAGTAGGAATACATGAACTGTGCCGAAGAAACGCTGCAGTGAACCCGACAGAGGGAGGCCTGTTTTTGCAAGAAAGGATACAAGCTCAGCAGAGGGAGATCACAGGGGCGAAGAGCAATTGCCCAAAAATTGCAAGAAAGGATCCGAGACTGGCAAAGGGATATCCCAGGGGCAGAGAGCATTCACCCAAAGAACTTTTGTTTGTTTATTTGTTTGCCATTTTTACAAAAAGAGTTGTAGAATAATACACCAGAGAACAGTTTATCAATGAAAGTGTTGTTTGTTAAAATGGACATTAAGGCTCCTAAACATTGCGAGCGTTAATTGAGAGGCATAGTGAACCCGACAGAGGGAGGCCCATTTTTAGAAGGAGGATCTGAGTCCGTCGGAGGGAGATCGTAGGGGCGAAGAGCAATCCCCCAAGGTGCAAAATCACAGAGAGAACTTTTGTATATTTGTTAGTGTGAAATCGTGGTGAAGAACAATCGCTCAAGGTGCAAGAACACAGAGAGAACTTTTGTTGTTTGTTACTTGTAATCAGCAAACCTTCTAAGGCAAGAGACTTTTGCAAGAAATAGACTTAGCCTCTGAATGGGTTTTGAGATCATTGAACTGAACTATAAACCTTGTGTTATCGAGGCCTAAGAGTGTGCTGTTTTCGAGAGTCCTGCCTTGTCCTGTACTTCAAACGTGGGGAAGGGAGACCCAGCCATACATCCTAATTTATCATTTTGTTAACACTTCTTTCTTTTCTGGTGAACATTATCCCACACTCTTTTTTGTAACTAGTAGTAAGGATTGTAAATAGTTTCTTTTTAGTATAGGCCCTTTTTATTTGACAAGATGCCACTAGGACTGCCTTATTATTACTTGATGGTCGTAGCTGGCTCCCATCTTAGATTTAGGGTTAGATTAGGCATTTATCTCACCCATTATAAAGTTCAACAAACACCCCTAAACTTTGATCACTTTTTTCTGTCTTTACTGTTGCCACCATGAGTTCCTTACATAATCAAAGTACACATTTTCTCAATACATGTTTGCATTAATCCTGCATTTATAGATTTCTCAGCATTACGCAACAGTTTTATGCAAATTTGCACCTTGAATTTCAACACATTGTAATTGGTCATCTTACTAAAAGGACAAACTATCATTGATTCTACATTGGACAAAAAACACTTCCTGTTTAGGATGACTTGCTATTTCCCACTTCCTGAATGACAAGCAATTTGTAAAAACTAGAAAATGGCAGTTCTGAAACACATGACTCCTTATGCAAATTAGGAAATCTGCTACATTTCCAAATTTCACTTTGACTGTGCACTATGTTGCAATTCTTACACTGATCAAACAAGTTTCTGAGAATTACGCATTTTGTTCCAGACCTTTCAGCACATGTTGTTCAGGACATAGACTGTCCGCCTCTCTTCTTATAGTTTCAGAATATAAGCAATTCTCTTGCATGAAACCACACCACTGAAAAACACATACTCATCCTTTTTAAATGCTAAATTGCTCTGCACCTATTTTTCAGCTGATCTCAGTCAACCTTGAATTTCTGCACATGACCCTTTCCCGGTGGTTGCTAAATATTTTTAAACTCCCACCAGACTTAAAGCCTTTATTTATTTCTGAGGTAACTGTGGAGTCCATTTTAAAATGATAAATACCTACTGAATGTGAGTAATCTTCATATTTAAACACAGTGTTGCCTTGTGTCCTATGTTATGCATGTTTGCACACAATGTGAGCACATGTTTTATATCCTATGCTATCCTAAATAAATGTGTGCAGTGTTCCCTATTTCCAATGTACTTTTGCCTTAAATAAGGGCGCTTAACTTATCTAAACAGACAATATCCTGGGTCTACAATGTTAAACAGAGGAGTGAAATATTGGCCCTGATTACCATATTTATCTGTCTATCATAAATTGGGGGCTATAGACCTCCTGTACAGCACTGTATTCACACACCGTGAGACAGTAAAACTCAATCCCACCAAGTACAGAATCCCTCCTGACAACCACTCTCTAAGCCAGAATGCCTCATTTTACCCCCATTTGGCAATTAAACGTTGATCCCATCTAATTAAATATTAACAGTTCCCTGCATCCCTAAATCATATTCAAATAAATGTTAGATAAAGATCTTTCACTCCTTTGACCATCTCAAATATTCCTGTAATCCCTACTGATATACATTGCTCCATAGCATCCGTAAGCAAAGTCTGTGCTCAGTAAACATCTAAAAGTAAATAAATGTGTATTTGTACATGTCATTTTTTGCAACTAATTAAAGGAATGGATCAATATATCACAAAGTCTCCAGCATGCACTGACTGGTATGACTTTCATTCATTTCTGGCTGAGAAAAACACATAGAAAAATCTGGGGTTTGGGGGCATGGTGGGTTAAGGAATATAAGGGGAATGGGGTGTGGGGAATAGGTAGCAAAAAAACGGGGAATGGGGGGATTGGGGTGGTGGACGCTCCCATAGGAAACATTTAAAATTGGTTGCAGTTTATTAGCCAAAAATCAGTGGCAAAAAACTCAGTGAAAAAAACCAGGTGACGGAATGATTATAGAACAGCATTGCCTTTGGAGGGTAATGATGCTAACAAATTGAGTCTACCCCCACCTTCACCTATGAAAAATCTGGAGTCTCAAAATTGTGATATGCTAACTACAGCCACCAAGAGATGAATTACATACTCCTCATCAACATTTTTTTAATTTATTTTTTTATTTATTTATTTACAAGTATATATCAAAACAGTAATATAGTACAGAAGGAAAAGTAAAAACACCAACATCAAAAGAAATCATTGAACACATTCCAGATCTTCTCATATGAAGATAACTTACATTTCAATTTGTAGATCAATTTTTCTGTTCTAGACAGACAGTGCATTTCCTGGACCCATTCCTCAAATGAAGGAGGGATCCGACCTTTCCATCCACGAAGAATTAACCTTTTCGCCACAATGGTAGCTCTAAAAAAACATTTTTTAAGGGCAGAACTGACATCCGCCAGCCCAGAATCATCACCCAAGATTATTGTCTTAAAGTCCAGGACAGACCCTTCACCCAAAATCCTATCACACACATCACAAATTTCAATCCAAAAGTTCCTGACCCGCACACAGCTCCATAGCATGTGTTCCAATGACCCAACTTCCTGAACACAACCCCAACAATCAGCATTGTCAGTCATGCCCCTTTTATGCAAAGTTTCCGGACACCAATACACACGATTCAGAATCTTAATTTGTCGAGATCTTTCACTCAGATTCAGCGAACACAAGGAGACGTTTCCACACATATTCTGCCAGGTCTCAAGATCAATATCAGACCCAATTCTCTCACTCCACACTCCCCTTAGATTATCATTACTCTGAAAATGTGACACAAAAAGCTTGTATAACCTACTGGCTAAACCACCTTCCTGTCCGTTAGAACCTGTCAGAAAAATATTCATGTCCAAAGAGTCAGACCAGTCCACCTCACCCTCGGACCTCTTGAGGCGTCTATAAACCGAGTCTGACAAATCCTCAAAACCCCATCTCTCTCTCAGCTCAGCTGCTGTCAACCACCGATCATCATTCCCCAAATCAGAGACCCGTTTAATAATCATTAGGAACTATTCAGGCCAAAACACTGTCTTGGAATTATCCCTAATCCTAGGATTCAGCCAGATAGAGGCATTCTTACACTTAAACGCGTCCCTACCTAGCAATGACAAGACTTCAATCCAAGAGGTACGCAAAAAGGACGTAGCCAACATACTACCTCCCGGAATCTTAGTATTAGTGGTCAACATGGCTTCCGGGCCCAGCGGCCCATAGGCATTCGACTCTGCCACCGCCCAACTGTCCAATTCACCATTCAAAAACGGAACAAAAGAATGAGCAGAAAAGGCCAAATGGTAGGCCCTAAAATTCGGAACCACTAAACCACCTAAATAAATCAGAAGCTGTAATTTCCACAGACTAAGTCTAGGCGGTTTTCTGTCCCATAAAAATACTTGAACAAGACGGTCTAGATCTTTCCAATAACTACTCTTAATTTTCAAAGGAAGCATGCTAGACACAAAGTTAATCCTGGGAGTCAAATTCATTTTCAGGGCATTGACTTTACCCCACAGTGAAAGATGAAGCAACAACCACCTTTCTAAATCCAATTTACAATCCCGTAAAACCAAACTGATGTTCTCATCAACCATACGGGAGACAGGAAACGTCATCCATACTCCCAAGTAGCGCAAGCGCCCATCACACCAAGTGAACCCCAGTGTCACGCTCACCTGATTCCCACGGAGGCGTAGGTCTGGCTTCGAGTGCTGATGCTTCTTCTATGGTGAAGCGCAGAACTCTGAAGATGGACTCACTGGCTCGCAGGAATATTCCCCTGTGCGTGAAAAGGGAGTATTACCTACTGACTGAATAATGCTCAAGCCTCCCACTCCGTTCCAGCCCTCCTCGATACCCCAAGTTCAAAAGTTCAAGCCTTATAATAATGTTCATTGTCTTATTGCAGCAAGCGCTAATCGCTTATGTCTTTTTTCCCCTCAGGGGCCGGGGTTCGAAATGCCGGAGATATGGCGCCGACCCGAAGTGAAAAGTGCAGTTCCAGTAAATGACAGGTAAGTTCTGGATGAGCGTTCGGGTAATGTCTTTGCATTCGCTCATTCAATGTCTTTGTCTTTTTTCCCCATAGGGGCCGGGGTCCGGAATGCCAGGAAGCGGCAGGACCCGAAATGAAATGGGAATGACCCAACAGGTAAGTCTTAGAAGGAAACTGAGCTTTTCCTATTCCCTTCCTTCTCTCACCTTGTGTTCTTGTCTTTTTCTCTCTAGGCTCTGGGAAGTGGCTGCGGATCCGGATGATCGCTGCTGAAGATGGAGGTGCCCAGGAAAGGTGAGTGAAATGCAGCGCTGCAGCGATCAAAGCGAAATGATGTCTTCCCTTTCAGGATCGTCGGTGTGAAGTCTCCGTGATGCAGCTTTAGCAGGTAAGGTCTTCTTTCTCTCCAATTCTCTCTTAGCAGGTGACCCAGGAAGCTGACAGGCTTGGCTGAAGTCCAGATGCAGGAGCTGACACGGTGAGCGTCCAGCTGCGAGGAGCAGAACAACGCGAAGCGTGAGTTGCTGATCGGGCGTGGTTTAAATAGCTTTGGAAGAAGTTCCAGGTATGTATCCTTCCACCGATCAAGGTATGTATCCTTCACCGACCACACCCAGGGGAAAGTAGGTCCACAGGTAAAGTAGTTGCATTCAGGCCTCAAGAGGGCCTGGATGTAGCAGCATGGTCTGCATCAGGTAAGTGCACCTTAAAACACTTGAACACATGTCTAGCTTTATGAGCCTGGCGCCTAAGGCGCCAGGACAGGGGTCCAACATGAGCCTGGCGCCTAAGGCGCCAGGACTGTGTCCAAAGGGCCCCAGCTTGGGCCCGCTGGCACTTCCCTGGGGAAAATGATGCCTGCCTCTGGGGTTGCTGGGTCGGACCTGGCTCCTTGGAGATAGGCATCATGACACCCAGTCCCTCGACCAGAGTCTTATCACACACGTTGGACAGAGGCAACACTTCTGACTTCAAGCGGTTAATTTTGTAGCCTGAACATTCATGAAAATTCGACAAAATCTCCATCAGACATGGCAGGGACTCTTCCAAAGTCTGCAGCACCAACAAGAGGTCATCAGCATAAGGCCAAGCTTTTTATACCACACCCCAACAATCAACACCATGTAAATTCGGTTCATTTTTGATGCAAACTGCAAGAGGCTCAATCGCTAAATGAATAACAAAGGAGAAAAAGGACAGCCCTGGCTCGTGCCCCGCCTCAAACAAAAAGGTTCTGATACCACCCCATTAGTCTTAACGTCAGCCGTCGGACCGGTATATAAAAGTGCCACCCAAGAAATAAAATTCTCACCCAGATTCATCTTCCTCAGTACCGAATACAAGTAATCCCAACTGACCCTGTTGAAAGCTTTCTCTGAATCAAGAGAAAGGACAGCGGCATCACAGTCCAATCTATCCTCCATTTCCATAGTAAGCAACAGTTTCCTGATATTACTGGACGTACGCCGATTCTTCATGAATCCAGATTGCTCTCCACCAATCAAAGTCGGCATGAACTGCACTAGGCGCATAGCAAGCACCTTGGCCAAAATCTTATTATCGGTATTGATAAGGCTTATATGACGATAACTAGCTGGTTGGTTGCAATCCTTACCTTTTTTCAAAAAGACCGAAATAGACGCATTGTTAGTACTCTTAGGTAACGACCCTACCAATCCGCTAGAAACAAACATATCTCTCAAGAGCTCCAAGGCCGAGTTCGGGAAGATCCTATAAAACTCACAACGGAGGCCATCTGGTCCTGGTGATTTACCCACATTCAGCCCCGAAATCGCGCTTTTGATCTCATCAATCGTTATCATATCACCAAGAAGATCACGCTCAGCATCCTGAATCCTAGGCAAATTTAAATTACCAAAGAAGTCTTCACCCCTACCAGTAATACCAGCCTCATTTCTATACAAATTCTCATAGAAGTCATGAAAAATTGAGTTAATTTTAATGGGATCAAATGTAATTCTACCCTCCATGTCAATCATAGAAGCAATTGCCGACTCTGAAATCCTTTTCTTCAACTGGTATGCCAGCCATCTGTCACAACGCTCTCCCTTTTCGAAATAAGCACACTTAGAATAGAACAAACCACGCTCGGCCCTCAGTGACAAAAAGTCCTCCATTTCTTTTCTGAGCTTTTTCAAAGCAGCCAATTTCACCGAGTCTGTTGAGTCAAGCATCAGATCCCGAGAAATCTCACCAATACGCATATCCAGATTACGCCTCTTACTCTCCTCTTTCTTCCGTTTACCAGTGGACAGCCCTAAACAAACACCATGCATACAACATTTAAAGGCTTCCCATGTATTCGCCACACTGATTTCCTCTGAGCGATTCCCCATAACAAAATAGTTAGCCTCAGAAACAATCCGGTCCAAAATATCATCATCCAATAAAATAGAGGTGTTCATCTTCCATGAGAAACTTCTTTTGCATTGAAATTTAAGTCTCAAATGCATTTCAACAGGGGCATGATCACTCAACAGAATATTACCAATACCACTAGAGACAATAATTTCCGACACATTTCCACCGGTAAAAATCATATCTAGTCTAGAGAATACACCATGCGCACTAGAAAAGAAACTGTATTGACGCTTGTCCAGATTCTCCGGGCGCCACATGTCTTTCAAATTGTGTTCCTCCAAGAGTGATCCAAGCGCCTGATGATGATAATCACAACGCAGCACCCGGCCGATCCGACTTCTATCCAATATAGGATCAACAACAGTATTAAAGTCACCCCCAAGCAGAACATTAGAATTATTCAAATCTAAAAGAGTCTGTGCAACCATTCTGAAAAAGGATCCGTCATCCACTGTAGGAGCGTATACATTGCAGAGAGTGAGCAATTCCCCCTGAATCTCAACCAATAAGGCAATCATCCGACCATCCTTATCTGCACTCATGCGTAAAACTTTCATAGGTAATTTCTTCCGAAACAAAATGACCACCCCCCCTTGATCTTGATGAAAATGAAGAGCCAAAAGCAGAACCAACCCACTCCTTTTCGAGCCCAGAGATCTCATCCTCCAATATGTGAGTCTCCTGTAAGAAACAGATGTCGGCATGCATGTCCTGTAACAGTTGAAACACTTTCTTTTTCTTAAGCAAATTATTGATCCCATTCACATTCCAAGAGAGAATACGTAGGTCATTAAAAGCCCCACCAGAGCGGGAAGACATCATTATGCACTGCAGGTCTAAAACATCAAAAGTAAATACAAAACAAATAAAATTCAAAACAATAAGCAAAAAATAAAAAGAACAGATAAGACAGCGAAGTCTATTCAGCCCAAAAAGAAATTGAAACAACATTTGGAACCATCCCCAGGACCCCTCCCCAGGTACAATAGAAAAACCACTTAAAAATGCAATAAATTGCCCTTCCAAGAAAAGTAAACAAATATAAGTAAAAACAAAAAAAAAAAAAAACCACCCAGTCAACCCCAAAAAAGACCCCACCACCATGAAAGCCACAAAAAGAAAAATCGTAGGAAAAAATAGGCACCAACAACAATCACCAACTAGAACAGTAATATCACAACTCAACACCAAAAAATGTCCCAGAAGCACAAGGTATATAATCCACAATGCACCCACCCCCAACATTGAAATGAATCCTGCCAAAAAAGAACATGAAGGCAGCTTCAATTGCAAAAATAAGAATAAAAACTAAAGTTATCCAATGCAGAAGTGCGGCAGCTATATAGTTACAGGAATCCAGTCCTAGTCATGGAGTGGAAAACCACCATAACAAACGTTCCACATCCAAATACAGTTGGCCACCGCAACAACACCCTAGGCCACCCCCAACCTCTGCAGTGCCGTAGTGAAATGTCTGAGGCAGGCCGGGATCATGAAAGCGATACATGCAAGAACATCCGGTGGAACAGTTCAAAAAATGTCTAACAGTGTTAAAGGAAAGATCAAAGGAAAAATTTAATCAAATGCAGAACATGCGTAGAATTCTGAATTACTGAAAAGTAGCCACATTCAGTCTAGATTAGAAGGGAAACTATATTCAGGATGTCAAGAGAATCTGATACCATGGCAATAATAGTTTGAAGGGACCGCTCTTAAAATGACTCCTTCGTCACTGTTAGATACTTCCCAACCATAGTCTGGCTACTGTCTGAGGTGTTCCGATGTAATAAACACACATTATTCGCTTGCCTGCCTCCTGAAGACTGCAATGGCCCACGGGGATAGCACACTAAGCCTCCGGCATCCACACGAACAAAACGTGGATGTTGCATGCTGCCCCAGCCCGCAGTGTTGCTGGTGCCAGAGGCTGAGAGGCCTTGGCTCACCTTTGTTGTTGTGTGTACCCAAGTTGCTGAGGCAGGCAGCCACGTATGATTCTGTCCAGGTCTGAGTGCTTCACGCATAGGTTCAGCCCCCATCGACTCCTCTGAGTGTTCAGCCAACTATGAGGCTGTTGCCGGCAATGCAGGCCCTGTCCACATCAACTAAACTGCTTTCCTTCCTTCGTTGGATCACTGGATGTAGAATGCACTGAGGAAAAAGATCCCAACGGCAATCCAGGCACCGCTAGCTGCATGGCCTCTACTTTCCATAGCCCCAAGCATCCTGCGACAGATAAACATACCTCGAATGTCTGGCACACTGACCGGAGGTGTATGAATCACCGCAGCTCCAGGACACGCTGCACGCCTTCCAACCGCCCTAAAGACTCACCAAATTCAGGCCCCATCAGCGGAGCGACCGGACCCAGACTGCATCCTCATCAGCTGACACTGCGATTACGTGCTTGCGTGCTTGCGTGCATGCGACATGAATCAACCGATAGGTCCTTTCCTCACACAGTACAGGAGACTATCACCGGAGCACAAACCTCGAGCAGAATCCCACGTAGGTAACAAAGCAGATATAATAGAATGCTGGGGTTCCAAAGTATTTTCAAAAACGCAAACTGCCATAATCAAGCGGCGCCATTTTAATAAATGAAACACTTGGTAAAATGTGGATAAAAAATAAAAATAAAAATTTTAAAGTCATGGTGGGGGGCAATGGGAGTCAAAATAAGGTCACTCACTGTTCAAAGATGGTGCAGGAAGACCCCTCTCATACATTTTCAGCCAATCCAGAGTTAGTGCAGGATCAGAAGTTTTTCTATCCCCATCAGGAAACACAATAGTAAGGACATTATTTCTGCTAAGAAAGGCTTTCAGAGTAAGCTGTTCAGGCAATTCTTTAGCACTCCGAAAAGATCTTCTCAGGAGTAAGATCTCCTTAGGATAGTCAAGGTAAATATAAACAGATTTACCTTTGAAGAGGGCATTTCCAACCTGTCTGGCAGCTTTCATCAAACGTTCCTTAGACCTCAGATTCAAAAAGGTGACCAAAACATGCCTTGCCCTGTCCCCCAAGTGTTTACCAATCCGAAAAATGTTATCTATGTCTTCTATCTTGATAGTAGTACAATGAAAACTGTCTTTAAAAACCTGTAAAACCAAAGAAGGCAGATCTTCATCCTCTCCATCTGAATCTTCCACACCAACCAGTCTGATGTTTCTTGCTCTGATTCTCAACTCTAAATCCAGGCGCTGCTCTCTCTCTTTTTTCAAATCAGATTTCAAATTCTTGTAAGCCTGAAAGCTGCCAGTAATCTCAGAGCTCATAGATGAAGAAGATTTTTCCAACTCAGTGACCCTGCCATCCAGTTGCCCAGTTTTCAAATTGAGTTCAGCCATTGTCAGTTTAATATCACTGACATCTTGAGCCACTTGGAGAATGGTTTTGTAGACATCCCCTAGGCTAGGGGTTTCCTCCATCTCAGGAACCTGCTTGGGTTTCTTTGAGGCCGGGTTTTCTGCTTCACCAATCTTTTTCTTGGAACTCATTACAATTTCTATATAAATAACTTCAGGGAGAGGTCCAGAGCAGTTGAGTTAAGCTGCTACTCCACTGCAAGCCATTTTAGAATCCCCTCATCAACATTTTTAACATCAGATGACATCGATCCACCCATTGTCTCAATATAAGGGAGAGTAATCATTGGTGAATGTATTACTTTTTCACCTTTATGATAGGTCTACAGAGAAACTGTGGAGTGGTGGTCCCACATGTGCAAAGGTTTATCCCCAGGACATTTAAAAACTAACAACCAACAGTACAAAACATTAATTGGATGCATGCTTCTTAGAAAGCCAGGCTCTTTTTAGGGTCCAGACTTAATTCTGATCAAAATGTTGTGGGGGCACCTGAAGGGATCATTTAAGAGGTTTCATGAACTCAAGAACAAGTTAGAGTAAATGAATGGTAGCAACAGATTTTGGTTTCACGTATTGACATAAGACATTTTCTGCAGGCTAACTGCCCATTTTAAAAAGAACCTACCAGTGGTCATTGAAAGAAATGGGGCAGTGACAAAATTGTAATATATGTGTAATTTGTGTGCATTTTGTGTGCATGTCCATACATTTACCATGAATTACATTGTTGTTTTGTGTACAACTATGATTAATTAAAACAAATATGTGATCCTCTATCATTCTCACTTTGGATCCATTTTGTGGCAGAGGGGTTGGTGCTGTGTGGTAACTAGGAGGCATGGTAGGTATTTTAACTATGCCAAGCTTTTCTGCGACCACCATGGTGGCAAGATGGGGCTGGAATCAGGGAGGTTTAGCTCTAACCCGTGCATGAATTGAGCTCAGCGAAAAATAAGCCTGTGGACAAACATAAACAGAGAAACAGACTCAGTTAAAAGGAGCACACTTTTTCTTGGGAGGCTCAGATGTCGATTCGTGCTTCACAGTAATTTCAGAATGATCCTGCCTCATGCGGGTCAACTAATAAGATGACAAGCTCTTTTGTGGGTACTAAAAAAGTCTCTTACTGTAGTCAAAGGTAGTAATTAAGGCAGAGATAGGTCTGGTATCATTATGACCACAGACTAAGATTCAAGCACTACAATTAAACATAAATATTGATGTATAGCAGCAATATTTACATTACAAAACACATTAAATGGATAGTGTTACAATGGGAGCATAGCGTTAGCTAGGGAAAGCGTGGACTGCAGTGTACTTCTAAGGAAGTGCTAAATGGATTGTATAATTGATCATGAGCCAGTTACAAAAGGGGAGTAAAAGGTAAGCATTTTAATACCTGCACCGTTGATTAATAAAAAAGCAATTCTCCAAATCTGACAGTGTGGAAAAACATAGGCAGAGTGTTTCAATTAAACGTTTCATATTGTTTCTTGTTGCAAAGCCCATTGAAAATAAGCCGGAGCATGGATGCTGGTAGCAGAATGCCACCTACTCTTGATGAATACTACTATATAGTGTGGTATGAACACGTGTGAGGTGGGGGGAGGGGGCTAGGTTGCTTAAATTGACTCCTTAAAGACTGCTTAATGTGTGGAGAGAGGATTACATAGATGGACATCGTTCAAGGGAGAGATGTGCCCAAAATACATTTTTTACAGAAATAGATTGTTACACTGGAAGGTATCTTGGGCGCAGTTCTGGAATCTGAACGGAGTCACTTGTTTCTATTTGTCTGAATTTTCTCAGCACAAATCGGTCTGCCAGGTTCAGAAAAAAGATGGATTTATATTACATAAATACATAAAATAAAAAAGGTGTTAAATTAACTGTTTACTGAACACAGCCATTTGTAGGTTGCGGAGTGGGTTGGACCGAGTAACATTGTCGCAACATGAGCATAAAGCTAACTGTGCATATTTATCAGGAACAAAGTGGGCTTGTACATTTCTGAACGTCTTTCCTGATTGTGAGAAATATGGCAAAATAACATGGTGCACAGTTTACAGGAAGACTACACAGGGGTGCAACCCCACACCCACTGATGTTAGAGGGAACCATGGGTGCCTTCATTCCTTTAAATTGTAAGTAGGGGTGGCCCCATCATTTAATGTCAAAGATACAAATGTAGTACTGACTTTTACTGTTGTCTTTGTTGAGAGTCATATCTGATGTTTAAGATGTTTTTTAAACAATACTTTAATCCTCACCAGGCTTTTCCTAAAGATCAGACAGATGGGTGCAACCTCCGAAACCCTCCAGTGTGCAATGTTTTTTTTTTATCTCCAATTTTTAAAAGGATAATGTATCAGCGTGGCCTAGTCAGGCTTACACAACATGTTACACATTAGCATACCTGGGATTTGTAAGCCATATTCGCTAATGGTACCCCCTCGAATGATACCCCGAGTCGATTGACCTATGTAAGCTAGAAGGATGGATTCCCCGGGTTTGTATTAGTGACAGAAACCAATAGCAGAACGATTTAATCTAAAGTGTAGTGTGTGAATGATGGAAAGGCAGACGGAGCAAGCCTAGTATTTAAAGTTATGCCTCCACAAGGAAGAAGAGGATGGATCATTTTTCTTGGTATCTGCCGACAATACCATTTGTCAGAGAACATTGCTGCTGAATTCACAGACAAGTGGCTAATCCAAAGGGCACCAGAGGGTTTTCTAAACTGAGCCAGAAATGGATAAGTGCTTGTGACGCCTTGTTACCTGGATCCAAGAGACGGAGGAGAACAAAATCAGCTGCAGTCCAGCAGCTTGTTTAATTCATCAACTAAACATGTAAATACATCCATGCCTCATTGTGTTGTAGCAATTGAATTTCAAATCCCAAATAGCATTATTTGTTTTTGGCAAACAAAGGGTCTCCTGCAATCTGTGGCATCTGATCCGTGAGGGGTCATCCATTTTATAAATTCTTTTCAAAATTCTCTGTTCAGGTGCTCGGAATAGAAACCCTTCTTATTCTAAGATTCACTTGCATAGTCCCTTAGAAAGTTGAATGCATGTTTCCCCACGTTTGCTATGAATTCATTGTCATTTAATTAAATCTCAAAATGTTCAATTCAGATTCTCCATAGAAAAATGAAGGGGTTGTTGGTTAGGGTAAATATATGCTTTTCATCAGAATCCTAAAGACATACAAAGTTCAATCTCATGAATCTGATAAAGCATCATGTTTCTTGTCCAAGATTGTGGGGCTGTTTTTACAGTTCTGTTAAAATGACCTGGAACGTCCCAAATTACACAGAGGTTCTAGAGCCGGTTCAAACCAAACCCAATAACAGAAATGGACAAAGTGCAAGGCAACACTCCGCTTTGTTATCATAAAAATAAAGCAGGAACTGAAAGGGGCCCCTAGGGGTCCCTCGCGATATGGAAACAAGGCAATAACCATACACGAAAGGATGCGCCAGACACGAGGTTCAAATTCCCAATGCTAGGGTTTATTGCAAGAAAAATAGTCCCAATTGGCCAACTGTGGTCTCACGCCCCGCAACGTGTATTCTCTAGACCTCGAGGGACGCAAGAGAGCGAATTACGTACATCAGTTACATATATACAAAATGCATATCATACAATCAGCTATGTCATGTTTAACACCCCCCTTTTATTAAGTTTCTTTGAACTCGGGATGATGATGGACATTTCCGACGAGTATGACAATTATGACACTTTCAATGTCTATTCTAGTAACAATGTGTAATTTAGAAAGTGCGGAGGCATCTTCTAGTTGTTGAACAGAACACAGTGCTTCTGTTCTTGGAAGCAAGCTGCACACGGGGGAAGAGCCACATTCCAAGCTTTGCTATCTTTGAGGTGCTATTCGTGTCCTGGGAGCCGACACGCTCCAAAAGGTTTTGTGAGGGGGTGCCGTAAGAAGAGCATAATTCAAGCCTTTAGCTGCTTTATTCTAACATATTCTACCACAGTACGAGACTGGCTGGCAGCTGTGAAATGATTAAATGCCCTGCAGCTCTCCCTCAAGGCTACAGAGAGGGAGGTGGGAATTCCTTTCTGGGCTACTCATGAGGAGTTTCAACAAACTCCTCAGTCCCTCGGCCTTGCCCTTTCATATTCAGACAACAATGTTAACAGTTGAGCAGAGTAAGCAGAATTTGCAAGAATTGCAAGCTGCAAAGCAGTTTTAGACAGAAAGCAATGAGCAATGGTTAACAAGCAAAATGGCGATTCTTGCTACGTTTAAAATGGCCGCTTGTTCGTCAAGCATAGCAGTCTGTATTTCTATAATTCTGTGCATAAGACGGTTGGCCTTCGGCCATCAAGATATGTCTATCATTCAAATGAAGGGTATTCACTTTTCCAGTTTGACAAACCCTACTTTTGGCTGTATGCCAAAAGTCTTATTCATTCATTTTATCCTCCTCTGATGAGGATAAGTCTGGGGTATCTATGTCTGAACCTTTCATGCTATCATGAGCATCATCTTCATCATTAATGTCTATAGCCATAAATTGTTTTACTGTTTTTGTTTCATCAGTGTCTCTGTTATTTCGGCCATGCGTTTGTTTTCCTCTCGACACCATGTGCATACAACCCTTAGTACATCCCTCAGTTCTCTCAGTGCAAACTATTGGTAGGCATTGTATGCAACAGCAACATGTTATGAATATACCAAGTACCACCATTAGTATCGAAATTAGCTTCCATCCCCAGGACCGCAATAGTCCCCACAACCAGGATCCTATCCCCCAACCCTCTTCTTCAGTAGAGAGTGTGGAATTTAGGACATGTAATTTCCGGATTGCTTTAAATATCGTAGAGGAGTAATCATCTATAAACACACAGCATGCAGTTTTTACGAGTTTGCAAACTCCCCCACGATCAACTAATATCATATCGAGAGCCATCCTGTTTTGTAGTGCCATTAGTCTTATTCCTTTCCCTTCTAACGTCATATTGAATAAAATATCTGTTGTTGAATCTATTGTATTTTTTAATATTCTAGACAGTTTTCTTATATTATAGGAATTTTCTATTTGGGCCAATAATGGTATAAACGATTTGGCTATATCTATTGCTATCATTCCATCTTCACTACTCCTTTGAGTTCTACCTTTTGTTCGTCTGGCTACTTCTGCTGTCTCCAAGAGGAACACTCCTGGAAACAGTAGACCTAGGTAGCATGTACCTCCCCAGTTCCTAAGTAATCATGGATATGCTTTTGCCCCACATATAAAGTAAACAGGGTCCCCTACGTACACAGGTTCTATTTCGTGCTTTAAAACCACTGTGTTCAGGCAGCTGCTAAACATTCCTACTTTATAGGAACCTTTTTTCTTTAAACATAGGGAAGCTGTTTTGGAGCTGTGATCCACTGTATAGGCAGGGGGCACAGCATCTTTATTCCATTCATCCCTCATTCGAAATGTCATTACTGATGTTTCTTCTGTTGGCGGGGTCGGTCTATTCTGCCTATGTAATCTATCTAGTCTTGTTGTCTTTCGTGTATTTTTACTCATGGGATCTGGTGAAAACACACTAGCTTTGTGGAATATGGAACAACCCACAGGTCTCATGATCACTTCCTCAAATTCATTCATATTGGTCTCATCTAGCTGACCCGTATCACTCTTGTTCCATTTCCCAAAGAACATTGCACTCAACGATACTTCACATGAATAAACCAATGATAACGGTTGTACATACCAGCCTATCCCTTTCCCACCGTGCTGTGGGAAATGGGCACAAACCCAGCAATCTTTTTTCTTTAAAACCGCAAGGGTCATGTTCATGATGAGCAACAATGTATTGTTGCCATATCCTTCTCTATGTCTTTCTTTCATTGGGGACAAAGTACCAGTGATTACATGGACCGGGCTTTCAGTAGCTGCTTTTGGTAAAAGTTTTTCTAATGGGTGCGCGGACTCCAGGAACCATAGTGTAATAGCTGTTATTGTTGTTACTACCATACTTAAGAAACACAGGACCAATGTCCAAATCAGTACCTTATTCCTTTTAGCATGCTTTTTTCCTAAATTTGCATTCTCTAAAACTATCATCTTTTCAGCAGAGGTGCAGGAGGAGGCTGAAACCGGTCTTGATTTGTTCTTCATCGTCCTTCTTCTTGCTGGCAAAGTTCGTCACAAATGTCTCTCGTTCTTGATGCCAGAAAAGTTCAATGAAAATGTCACAGTTCAATTCTGCCAACCCTTTCACAGCCTAGATCACTTATCCACTCCGAGCAAGATTAGTTGTTCTTTCTCCCACTGCTCAGACGATTTCTGAACAATTCTTTACTGATAGAGTACTATGTGCATCCAGCTTGTCCCACTCTGGCTTAGGTCACATGTACTCTATCAGCCTTAGTACTTATGTGCGTCCAGCTTGTCCTGCTCTGGCTCCTGACACATGTACTTTATTATAAGCGCACCGAGGAGCCGTGAGTCTTGAATTGTCCGACTTGCACAACTCTCACACTTCTCTCCTCTACGCCCCTGGCTCCTACTCCGTCCGTGAGTGGAACCAAAGGCAAAAGAAAAGCACCAAAGATCTGTGGATCACTTTGCCTGTCAAGGCCGCAAATTATACCGTTTCACTCCTGGCATTGTATGATCCGTGAATAGTGCCGTTGCACTTCCAGTATCAGGCTCAGTGTCAGCCTGCGGCACAATGATGGGTAGCGATGAGCGCCGTGGCAATGATGTAGTTTCTTTCTTTGGCTTTGGTGCGTTTGCAGGAACTGGTGGGCGCCAAAGGGGTACACGCGTTGTTTCTGCTGGTGTTTGCAATGCAGAGTTTGTGTCGCTCGGCAGTGATGTTGTTTCTGCTGAGCAACGTTGGGGCACTTTTCACCCTTTCCCCTTTCTGGCAGCCTCCTCGGGCTCTGTTTCGAGTTTCACTTCTCGCTTAGGCTTTGTTTCAACTTTCACTTCTCGCTCAGGCTGATGCTGTGGCAGTGGACTGGCAACAGTTTCTTTAGTTTCCGAGACCGTTTCCTTTCTCTGGTCGTCGGAAGTTGTCAGCAGTCCTGGAATCTTATGGAATGTGTCACATGGATCCATGCCTTGCAACCGTCCACTCGAATGGCCGTTTGCATCGCCAAATGTACTTGGTAGGGGCCGCGCCACCTGGGTGCTAATGCTGTCTTCCGCTCAAAGTTCTTAATCAGGACCCAGCTTCCTGGCTCCAGCGAGTGCCCCGGTCCGGTGTATCGCACTGGTAATGCCTCCTGTACCCGCTGATGAATCAAACGCAACTTCTGCATTGAAAGGCCACAGTACGTGCTTAACACAGGATGCTTGACCTCACATAATCTTTTGGGCTGCGGTGCGCACCATACATTTGCCGGTCTCCCCATTATAATTCATAGGGGTAGAGCCCAGTTTTAGCCTGCACAGACGTGCGCATGCACAATAGCGCTAGGGGTAATGCATACACCCAACTCAACTTGCTCCCAGCACAGATTTTAGCTATCTTTGACTTTAAGATACCGTTATGTCTCTCAACAAGCCCGGCAGAACTGGGATGCCTGGAACTGTGGAATCGTTTCTCTATCTGTAGACCTGCACAGATCTGTAGTACTACTGCGCCCACAAAGTGTGGGCCGTTATCTGACCACAGGACACGGGGCAGCCCGAACCGGGAGAAATACTCTTTCAACATTACTTTTGCCGTTGACATGGCAGTACAGTCTTTTAAAGGATATGCCTCCACCCACTTGCTAAATGCACAAATCACCACTAACACATATTTGTAGTTCTGGCACCTTTCCATTTCTATGAAATCAAAATGGATCACCTCGAATGGCATGGAGGGTGGGCCAAAACTACCTACTGGAGTCACGGTTCCCTTCCCTACATTGTGTTGCAGGCACGTAATACAATTTTGCACTAGCCTTTCTGCATTCCTTTTTATGTGCTCATTTTTCCATACTGTGGATAAATGCTGTACCATCTTCTTCGCGCAAATGTGGGTAGGGCTATGCGCCATTGTAACCATTGCGGTTACGTAACAATTTGGCAACATCCAGTTCTTGGTCTCTTTGTCCACCCAACATCCTTCCAAATCTAACTCAGCAGAGCCCTCAGCCCACCCCTGAATCTCTTCGGTCGTGGCCTCAGCCTGCATTCCTTTGACTGTGGCAACTCCATTCTCTATCATACAAGGTACTTCCTCTGTCTGTACTGTCATCATTTTATTTCCCAAATCAGTGGCTGTTTGTTTCGCAATCCTGTCTGCAAATGCGTTTCCCTCTCCCACTTTACATGTTACTTTTTTATGCGCCTCGCATTTTACTATAGCTAAGCGCTTTGGAAACATGAGTGCAGACAACAATCGTACAAGGGCCATGCTGAATCCTGGCCCCATTTAATGTCAAGAAACCCCTCTCAGCCCAGAGTCGGCCAAAGTTATGAACCACGCCAAAGGCGTACTGGCTGTCAGTATAAATATTCACGTTCAAATTCTCAGAGAGTTCACAATCTCTAGTCAAGGCTATAATTTCTGCGGCTTGTGCCGAATTGTAGGGGATTCTTCTGCTTTCCACAACCCTTTCTAGAGTAGTAATTGCATATGCGGCCGTTGATGTGCCATCAGGTAATTTAAAACAAGAGCCGTCACAAAACAACTACCCATCTGGCTCTTTCTGTGGGATGTCGCTCAAGTCAACTCTTCCCTTTGTTTCTTCTTCAGGGACCATTAAACAATCATGGGGTGGTGATTCGTTGTCACCAATTTCTGCTATGGGCAGTGGCATTAATTCTGCAGGATTCAATGTGCTACACCTCATAATCTGGATGTGGGGTGCAAACAAGATGAGCTCATATCTTGTTAGTCTAGCAGAGGTGAGGTGTTGCATCTGTGTTCTGTTTAATAGAACGTCTATGGAATGTGGCACCATCAGAATTAAAGTATGCCCCAATACCATTCCTTCCGTTTGTTTCACTGACGCAGCAGCCGCTGCAACAGATCGCAAACATCGTGGTAGTGCGCGCGCTACAGGGTCCAGCGCGAAAGAATAATAGCCGCACAGCCTATTTCTTCCACCTTGTTCCTGTGTCAAAACCGCCAATGCACATCCTTCACTCTCACTCACAAATAGTCTAAAGATCTTTTTATAGTTAGGAGTGCCCAAAAGTGGTGCAGCTCCCAATGCAGCTTTCAATTGCTCAAACGCTTTCTGACATTCCTCATCCCACTGTAAAGGCATCACTGCATCCTTTTTAGTTAATTTTATCATTGGTTTCACAATCAACGCAAAATTACTGATCCACTGCTGACAATAAGAGGCCATGCCTATTACAGCTCTCACTCCTTTTTGAGTTTTTGGAATAGGCATACTAGAAATACTTTCTATGTGTTCTGGTGTTAATCTTCTCCCTTCTTTCGAAAGTAGGTAACCCAAATAAGACACCTCATTTTGATTATACTGGAATTTCTTCAAAATCGCCTTGTGACCATGGGTCGCTAGGTGTGTCAATAGTAATATAGTACTTTCTTTGCAGATCTCTTTTGTGTCAGCAGCTAGTAACAAGTCATCTATGTACTGCAAGAGTGCGCAACCTGTTGGTAGTTCTAGCAAATCAAGCTGTTCTTTTAGTGCCCTGCTGTAAATGCTCGGGCTTTCTGTGTATCCTTGTGGAATGCGTGTGAATGTGAATGATCGACCTCCTAGAGTGAACGCAAACAGATATGTACTGCTTTTATCCACTGGAATGCTAAAGAACGCGTTCTTCAAATCAACTACACTAAAGTATTCTGCAGTGGCCAGTATCATTGTCAGTATTGTTGTGACATCTGGGACCAAAGGGAATTGTGGGTCTACCACTTTGTTCAATGCGCGCAGATCAATTATGAAACGATATGGTACTTCATTGCCTCCTTTCTTGTAAACTGGAAGAATCGGGCTGTTGCACGTGCTACCTGCAATTTCTTCAACCACCCCCAATCTCACCAGGTCAGTAACAATACTCTTTAATCCCTTCTCACCTTCAACAGAAATTTTATACTGGGGAATTCGTGGTAATGTAACACCTTCTTTCAAAGTTATTTTTGCTGGCTCTATTTTCAAGCATCCTACATCGTTATCATGCATTGCCCACAGACAGGTTGGTACTCTACTTAGCTCTTCTGGTAACGCTTTTGACATACATTCCGTCACCGGTGCATCGTGAGGCCAAATCGTGAGGAACACCCCATCTGCCGTGCAATGTATAACTGCCCCCAATTTTCTTAACAAATGTAATCCTAGCAAGTTCTCCCCACAATTTTCTGTCAGAATAAATGGACACTGTTCCGTAAATGGTCCTATTGTAATTGGGACAGCTTCGGACACAGGGTTAATTACTGGTGTACCTGCGACCCCTACAGAAACATTCTTTTGCCCCGACAGTGGGATCTCCGGAACCAAGTGGTGGTCTATTGAACACCTCTGTGCCCCTGTATCTACAAGGAAACGGTGCTCCTTATTCCCGACTCTCATTTCTACGTAGGGTCCTCTCTGATTCATGGGAATAGACACTGGTTCCGACCCCTGCCGTGGGCTGTCCTATTGCGAAAATAACACATCGTCCGATGTTTAGTCACCGCTGCTGCTATAATACGTGTTTGGCTGTGTATCAAAAATATTCCCATTTCCCCCTCGGTGTCCTCCACTCTGATCATTTCTCTGTTGGCCCTGCCCGCCCTGATTTTGGTTCGGAACACTTTGGTTCAATGCCCGGTTCTGTTGAGCTTGGTTTTGACCATAGGATTGGTTTTGATTACCTCCATTGGTATATCCCTGTTGCTGCTGCATGCTATTTCTGCTTGGGTCATTTGACCCCTGATGACCTCTATGAGGCCTTCTCTGGCCAAACCAACCTCTATTCTGTAGGTGCGGGCATTGCGCTCGCCAGTGTCCTTCCTCTTTACAGTACGCACATTGATTTAATCCCAATGACACCCCGTGCACATTATTCAAATTTCTCCTGCCTTGTGCATTTCCTCTACCTCTATTGTATCCAATTACCTGCTGCAGTAACACTCCTACTATCGTTCGCATCGCTTCTTTTCTCATCTCCAATGGGTACCCATTACATATCTCACTTACTTCCTTCACTGACGTTCTTTTGTTTGACATCCATCGCATTGTTTCCCCCACCCATGCCTGCAATCTTTGTTTATCACCTATTTGTCCCGGTGCCGGCAAATGCTTTGCACCACTTGGAAAAACTGTCGGCCACAATTTTTGCATATACAACCTCGCCGCCTCCTTCCTACCTTTCTTAATACACTCCTGACTATATTCAGGTGTAGCAAACATTTCAGCATATCTAGCTTCCATTTCATTTTTCAATTCAATGAGTTTGTACACATGTTTTCTTACATCCTCATCTCTTTGCTCACTGCGTGCTAACTTATTCAAATCTAACAATCGTTGTGGTGGTAAATTCCCAAGTATCTTTTTCCATTCTCCCACCAAAAATTCCCCCATGCATTCCAACACTACCTGTCTCTTGTTGCTTCTTTGGTACCCATATAATGAGGCCAATGCTGCCGTCCCATCATTTCCTTCTATGTACATTTCTGCCTCTTGCTGTAATTCAATCTTTCTTTCTTTGCTGATCGCGCTGCGAGTTACCCGTCCAAATCCTGTTCCTTCAGCCCCGCCTCTTGCCTCCCCGGTCTCAATTTCGACTTCGGGAGGGGCGGATGGTGCTGAATCTGTCTCTGGAGCGGGAGGTGCGGATGGGACAAGTGACACAGGTGCCATCTGTGAATGGCCTTCCTGGGTGCTGGGAAATTGTACGTCTGCGCTTGTGGGAGGGCTCGAGCTGTGGTTGGGGCGTGGGTTAATGCTTGCGTGAGGGGAAGTGCTTGGGCTTTGGGAGGGGGTATGAGAGCTACTGGTTGGGCCTGCGCAGTCACTACTGGCGTGTTTGGTTTCGATCGTAGTTTTGGACCTCGACCCGTATGGGTTAGCAAATGTTCCATTAATTTGTCTGCTATGTGTAGTTCCTGCTGCGGGTATATTCCTTCTATGTTCATTTGCTCACGTCTCCCTTCCCGTCTTAGGCTTGCCGTCCACTCCTCCTCCTCTTTTTCTTCTGTTACCTCAAGCTTCTATTTGTGCCTACGCGCATGCTTCTCTCTACATCTAAGTCGGAGCATTGCTTCCCTCCTCCAATCTTTGATAGTCTCAAAAGCTGCGGGTCGCGCTTTTTTCCTTATCAACACCCTTTCTAGGTTATCTATCCTCGCAATCTCAAAGCTACCATTAATCGGCCACTGATGGTCCTTCTGCTTTCTAGTTTGCCTATGCCAAATTTCACAAAATATTATCGCACCCACACCATATTTTGTATACATGTCATAAACTGGCGTTCCCCCAGGTGGTGCACTTTGGCCATTTTCCAAGGACTGTCTACCGCAGCGGAAAAGCCCGGGAAAAGTGGACAGTACTCCAGGCATGTTTTTAACCTTCCCCTTGGTTAACTAACCTTAACCTGGACGTTTGAATTTGCAAAATCAACACTCTACCAAAAATGAGGTTTTCGTTTGAATCGGGGAATGACTCACCTGATAAAACAAGTCGCCTGTCCTGACGCAACCTCTCCCAACGTGCGTGTCTGCGCTTCTCTGGCCTCTGCCTCATTTCGGGACCCTCGCCTCCTTTGCCCTCTGGCCCGGTACGTCGATCAGGGATCAGATGTTTGCAGATCTGCGAAGGAATCTCTCCTCACTTCTACAGGGCGCCCCGTACACCTCTTGATCCTCTTGATCCTTTACTCTGTTACAACGTATACGATGGGGCAAGTGGGGGAGGGTCCCTTTTCGGGCGCCATCTTGAAAGGGGCCCCTAGGGGTCCCTCGCGATATGGAAACAAGGCAATAACCATACACGAAAGAATGCGCCAGACACGAGGTTCAAATTCCCAATGCTAGGGTTTATTGCAAGCAAAATAGTCCCAATTGGCCAACTGTGGTCTCACGCCCGCGACGTGTATTCTCTAGACCTCGAGGGATGCAAGAGAGCGAATTACGTACATCAGTTACATATATACAAAATGCATATCATACAATCAGCTATGGCATGTTTAACACCCCCTTTTTATTAAGTTTCTTTGAACTCGGGATGATGATGGACATTTCCGACGAGTATGACAATTATGACACTTTCGATGTCTATTCTAGTAACAATGTGTAATTTAGAAAGTACGGAGGCATCTTCTAGTTGTTGAACAGAACACGGTGCTTCTGTTCTTGGAAGCAAGCTGCACACGGGGGAAGAGCCACATTCCAAGCTTTGCTATCTTTGAGGTGCTATTCGTGTCCTGGGAGCCGACACGCTCTAACGGGTTTTGTGAGGGGGAGCCGCAAGAAGAGCATAATTCAAGCCTTTAGCTGCTTTATTCTAACATTTTCTACCACAGTACGAGACTGGCTGGTAGCTGTGAAATGATTAAATGCCCTGCAGCTCTCCCTCAAGGCTACAGAGAGGGAGTGTGGGCATTCCTTTCTGGGCTACTCATGAGGAGTTTCAACAAACTCCTCAGTCCCGCGACTTTGCCCTTTCATATTCAGACAACAATGTTAACAGTTGAGCAGAGTAAGCAGAATTCGCAAGAATTGCAAGCTGCAAAGCAGTTTTAGACAGAAAGCAATGAGCAATGGTTAACAAGCAAAATGGCGATTCTTGCTACGTTTAAAATGGAAGCTTGTTCGTCAAGCATAGCACTCTGTATTTCTATAATTCTGTGCATAAGACGGTTGGCCTTCGTCCATCAAGATATGTCTATCATTCAAATGAAGGGTATTCACTTTTCCAGATTGACAGAACAGCATACAAGAACAGGCCTCCGGAGGTGAGCAACTTGATTGGCTGCCGGTAAAACATATGGGAATAGTACCCCTGTGCCCCGAGGTGCAGCCGGGCCACTTCCAAGGGTCGCTCCTAAGGGCATCTGTACCTGTCGGCCTGGACTGGCTGGATAGGGCCGTCGAAAGATCTCTCTGCCCATCTTTCATCACACAGCCCTCCTGCCAAAGGCCCGCCCAGAAAATTGGCTGAAAACCAACCTCAGACCGCAGCAAGGTAAAGTGCACTCTCAAAAGATGCCTGATCTTTGCTCATGTTCCTTGCTTTTCTCATCTGGCACCTTTGCGAGCATTGTATACGTGCAATCCCTACCACCACCAACACTCTTGCTCCCTTCCTTTAGCCATGATGCCTCCAATGAATTGATTGCCCAGACCGAATACCTACATCCTACGAAGCAGGTCCACTTGCCAGCAAAAGCCCCGATGCCACACCCCGTGGCCCTGCGCAACTACAGACCCCCCTTTAATCCTCTTGCATCAGTACTCCGATTACAAAGCCTATTGCCCACATCTAGGCAGAACCTAGTTTCTCTGGCCACCCTTGAGAAATCCAGCATACCCCGGAGCACCACCGCACTTCCCCCAGCCTCATCCCTAATGAGCAGCTTTCACACATTACCATTCGCCGCAAGCATTGCAACCACTGCATACAACTATCAGTGCCAATCACTCCAGTTCACATGGCCACTTGTCGTATGCTTCTTAAAACGACCTCCTTTCTACCACACTTCAAACATTTTAGCTGTTACCTTTGTCCCACTTCTGAGCCTGCCTATACTCCCTCTGACCAGTACATCACTGCCTCTCCCATCAGTACCGAGAGACATCAGGGCTCTGTGGTCGGCCTTCAGCCAGCCTACACTATCAGACTTGGCTGCCCACAGCTGCACTGTCCTTTAGGCACCACCTGTTCCTTGTCACCCCTCGCTTCCTCAAATCATTGCCAAAAGAAACAAATGCTTATGGGATCGGATAGCAACCACCCTGCCACTTAGACCCATG
This sequence comes from Ambystoma mexicanum, assembly GCF_040938575.1. Taxonomy (NCBI): domain Eukaryota; kingdom Metazoa; phylum Chordata; class Amphibia; order Caudata; family Ambystomatidae; genus Ambystoma; species Ambystoma mexicanum. Next base: position 328,117,549 of record NC_090935.1, read on the forward strand.
CTTAGAGCAGCCGGCAGCCCCCACAAGCCCTCTAAGCCTACCACCCTGCAGAAGGACAGCTTTAAGGGCCTGTCTGACTGTACCCATCCGACCATTAAAATGCACTCATCAATGCAAGGTCCATCCCTGCACACACCCTTGACCTTTACCCTAAACCTCGACATTCTGGCAACCACAGAAACATGGTTGCATACCGCCTCTGGCCCTGCCCTCTCTATTAATCTACCCGCTGGATACACCATCTTCCGTGCTGACAAACTAAATGGAAGAGGAGTAGCACTCATTGCAAGGGACTCACTGCCCATCAGGGAACTGAATTCTACCATGCCCGACAACTGTGACATCCTGTCAACTAAATGACCCTCTCCGACTCTGACACCATCATTCTGCACACCATCTACCACCCCCTCCAGGCCCAGCAACGTCCTTTGAAGAGAACCTCCTGCACACCTTAGGTGCGGGCATAAAACCCTCCTCCAAAATGATTCTCTTGGGAAACTTCAACCTTGGTTATAAAGACCCTGATGGTCCAGCAGCGTCCTCGCTCGCCAATTCCCTTAATGCTCTTGGCTTCAGACAATGCATCAACACGCCTACACACAACAAAGTTCGCACCCTAGACTGGATTGTGGACCACAATTATCACATGTCTATCTTTACCCCTGCCCCTGGTCTGACCACAACATAGTGCAGTTCTGCATCTCACCAATCGGACAAGCCACACCGATCACTGCCCAACTGCCCCTACTCTTGTTCACATCTCCAGAACTCTCTCCAAGGAACATCTCACTCCCCTGCTCTATTTACTATTACCTAAGCCCCCTTCACCAATGACCATAACACACATACGGAACTGTGTGCTAAAACTCTAACAGCTGCTATTTACACCATAGCCCCTCTCAAGCCACTCATGCTTAAACCCTCTGCACATTGGAACTCATGGTTCACCCCAGAACTCCAAACGCTCTGCTCCAACAAATGATCAACAGAAGCTAACTGGATGAAATCACTATCAGTAGAGAAGAAACTCCTGTTCACAGCACCTGCTAAACACTAAAAAAGCCCTTCACATCTTGAAATCTGCCACCTATAATATACTCCCTCTTATCAAAAAGTCTTTGTTAGACCCTGCCAACTACCGTCCCATCACTACTGTCCCTTTCTTGTCTTGCTAAAGATCTTCAATAGAGCAGCCTATCTGCAAGTCCAGCGATACCTAGAAGCCAACCATATCCTGGGTATATGTCAGTTAGGTTTCCGCCCATGCCATGGGACAGAGTCACCATTACTCGACCTAAAGATCCAAATTGATGAATTCAAGGATGAAGGCAAGCCTGCCCTGCTGCTCTTTCTTGACCTATATGCAGCATTTGACCTGGTTCAGCACAAAATCCTAGGTCAGCACCTATCCTCCTCAGCAAACTTTTCTCTGGAAGCCAGAGCCTGGATTGCCTCTTTCTTAGGAGATAGATCAATAAGGGTATTTGCAGAGAATGCCAGCACCTCCCCAGCACCCATCAGCTGTGGAGTAACCTAAAAATATTGCATGTCCCCTACTTTGTATAACACATTCACGATACCAGTATTTGCCCTCCTGAATTCTATCGGCATATCTTATGGAAACTGTGCTGATACACAAATTCTACTCCCCCTCTCCGGCAACTACCTTGATGACTCTTCCTCACTAAACACTGTTTACATGAGCATCCAGGCCTGGATGGCCACACACCATCTATGAATAAACAGAAATGGACCACTAGGATAGGGAATGGCACAACTTTATACATTCATCTTTTTAAATATATCCATAAATGTCAATCGTTGAATTCAAATTATTTTTATTTTCATATACAAATATAAAATATAAATTCTTAAACCATATAAACAAAACACTTTATTCAAAATTCAACTCACACCGATTCAATCCTACCATTCATTCACTATCAATTTCTTAAAATACATACATATCACACCTATCTCTTTGACCAATTGGTCAACAACTTTTTGCACTGATAAATGTCCTCCACCAAATGTTCTGATGGCTCTATCTGTGTGCAATCACTTACACAGATGTATCTGTCTACATGGTTTCAGCTGGCTGTTTGGACGTCCACTTGGTAATGCAACCTTCATCAGGACCACAATGGGGAATTCCATCATTCCCATTTAAATGAGTAGGGTGTGTTACACCACCTAAAAAATACAATAAAAAATATAAACAATCTAAAAATAGAGCCATTCCCTCTTGCTTCTTGTGTTACTGTAAATGTAAATACGCATGATTCTAAATAGTAATCATTGGATCAGCATTCCTGAATGATGTTTCCTAACATTCCGGCAATGTCATTTTTGGATCAATCCTATTCACACCTCTGTGTAGTAGTCAGAACATCTAACCCCACCCAGAATGCGAAAAAACAAGATCAAGCTGTTTGGTTGGGTTTTAATTTTAGCATTATGGATTAGTAATATATTTACTACTCAAAAACGTCAAATGAAACGTTTCTGATGACAATTTCCAGTACTTGGAACGTGTTCTTAATTTGTTGAGAGGGGTTCTTCAATTCTAATTAATATCCTGCAATATCGATCATCAGATGGATCAGATAATGATTAACATCGTATGGTGAAGGGATCTACGTTAATATCATATATTCCAAAGCGCTAGATGGTAATTAGTAGACTAAATGCAGCCAAATACTTACATCTACGTTATTATTCATAGGCACGTATTACAAATCACAAATATAATTCAGACTTCCAGAGAGTTCCTTCAGTATAGCTGAGCGTCTACGGTCTACCTGTAGTGACATAACATCTCATCAACTCTCCAACTCTCCTCACAGTCCAATTTAGCAAAAGCATCTCCTCCTGATGCCATCTTTATATATAGATTCGTGTTAACTCGCTAATGGGTTTCATTTGTTATTATCCACCCCATCTATCTTTAGATTCTCCGTGTTTCTTTGAGTCTCCACAATAACAAACTTGCAAACCCCCTCTGTTATCATGAGCTCATTTCATACTATATTGTACCATTCCCATCTCTGTATAAACAAGATAAAGCACTATGTGCGTCTCTCGTCTTAAATGGCACCATTTAGTAAACACTATTTATGCGTAAAAACACTGTTCTTATGAATTTTCGCCACTCTAAGAAAAACCGCATCATTCTTTGTCAGTTATTGTCAATGGCAGCAGCCTAACGTGCATCTCGCAAGCAGTGCACTTACCACTAAATACGCGGGGGCCATATAGTTGACTCACACCTCTTCTGCTAGCAAAAACGACAATCGCTACACCTACGTCGCATCGGGATTCTAAAACAATTCATAATAGCGCACCTAATTTATACCGAACATCATGGAACTTGAAACCATTCCTCTTTCGTTCCGTCTCTGTCATGATTCCTGCCCCTCATGTCTCCAGCCCTCCAAAAATTCAGGCTAGTATCAGTCCATGATCATCTACATGGCCCTTAAGGGCCTCTCCATCCCTCCAAAGACCCACTTGGAGTCAGACTTGGCGCCTGTGGCACCAGACCCACACGCTACCGTAGGATGGCAGTGAGCATTGGACTTGTAGTGCATAGGTGGGACAAGATGGATGCCCTCACTTGTTCTGGTTGCTAGAACTGCATATGCAGTCCAGCTTTTTGGGTGTGGTCCAGCCCAGAGACACCTGGGAGACCCAGAGACTATTTAAGCCACGCCCAGGCCGAGAAGCACGCTTTGCGTTTTTCTGCACCTGCAGCATGACACTGACCGTGTTCGGATCGGTCTCCAGAAGGCCTGCATTTTCATCTGCGCTCAGCACCTGCAAGAACAAGAACACCATTAGGAATTGCCTTACCTTGCGGAGCTTCCGCCCATCTTCCGTCGCTCCTTCAGTTCTGCAGGCTCCTTCGGCGGTGTCATTTTCTTCCCGGCACGCCGCTTCCTAAGAAAAAGGGAAAAGGATAGAAAGAAGACATTAGTAAGCATTCTGCAAACCTTCAATTGCTTTAAGACTGTACTAGATTAAAGCGCTTACCTGAATCGAAGCCGTCCTGGGGAAACTTCATCTCTGGAGCTTCTCATCCATCTGCAAGTGGGAAAAGCAACACCAGGTTGGCGTGAGAAGGCATTCAGAAGCGCCACAAATTGCGCTACTCACCGCGTATCTTCTTCTTAACTGGCGTCCCCGCTGAAAACATTGCGGCACCTAAAGACACAGAAAGAACAAACTCTATTCAATACAAGTACAAAGAGGTCGCATCACGCATCGCGCCCTCACTAACCTTCAGTGTTACTTACCTCAAGCAGCACATCGTCATCCCCGGACGCCGGCCATCACCTGGGGAAGGAAATGGATGAGAATTCAAGAACTGTTCATAGAGACTCTTAATACTTACCCAACGGACTCTCGCCAGTGAAGTAACTAGGCATCAACGAGCCCGCCTCAATCAATGCATCCCTGCGCAGAAAGCAGGACGGGGAGCACACTACACAAGAAAACAAGGTGAGGTGTGGACCAAGGGTAAGGGTTGGACCCCGGGGAAGAAGGGGTTCGAGCACGCAGAGACAATAGAGAGATAAACCCTACCAATCCTGTGTTTCAAGCCCAGTCTCCAGTCGAGTAGACTCCAGGGAAGGGTTCAAGGTCATAGAGGTCAGAACAGGCTGAGTGACGTCCCCGTGGATACCAGGTGAGCATTACAGTCTCTGGATCTTCTAATTTCGGCCACAGGGATGTATAGTAGCCTTTGTAAAATATCTGGGCACGTAAGATTAGTCACACAAAGACATACTGGATGTAAGAATGGGAGCCCAAGCCACTACGGGAAACTATGCCACAAGATGTAATTGTAGATTATATTTCCTGTTAACTTATTGCTGTATATTAATATTACAATGCAAAGGACAAACATGGAAGAAACACCTTTATGATTCCACCCTTCCTGAAATTCTATACTGGATTCATATTCCAAACACACAAGCATTTCTAGTGATTCAACCCTATAGGTATAAATACCACTACAGCCAAAACGGCTGGGGTACATCATCTCTAGCTGATCCTCCATTTTATGCCTCGATTTATATTCTATTCATTTATGCAACCCCATAACAAGCTCTAGGGGCAAATGTCTCCATCACAAGGTAGAGTACAAAAGTACAAAAGTACATGCTGTCTCCGGTGAAACATGTGGTATCCCGAATAATCAGTGGGTTATGAGGGCATTCCACTCAACGGAAATATTAAAAGTCTGTGTTTCACCGTATCTAGACGATATATCCAGCGTTGTTCTATTTTATGTAGTGCAACCACCATATCACCACCTTTTATGTGCGGTTTAACACTTTGCAGAAAAAAACATTTTAAATCAGTGTCCTTCTGGATTTTGTGTTAAGTGGTCCACTAGTGGTTTGTCTACCACTTTATTGTGAATACAACTACAGTGTTCCCCTATACGCTGCCTTACCTCTCTCGTTGTCTTGCCCACATACAATAGATCACAGGGGCACCTGATTATATAGATCACATTCTTGGTTCAACAGTTTGTGTGAGTTTTTAATTTCCATCTCGTAGTAGCATAGTTGAACTCAAACAGTGTCTCAGTTAGTGGACAAGAAACACAATTCCCACATTTGCGGTGTTCAACTAATGGTGGAAAACCCCACTGATTCAGTAACGTTTGTTCTTGAGTAGTGTCTGTGTAGGTATGCACCAATCAGTGTTTGAGGTTTTGATTTTTCTTAAAGGAAAAAATCGTTTTTTTTACAAACTTCCTGGCTGCTTTATTAAATCACACTTCCGATTCACAATTTGTTTTGATTTCGTTACTTACTGGATTAAATGTGGTAACACACACTAACCTATCTTGCTTCTGTTTCTCTCGAGGAGCCAAACACAGATCTCTATTCGTGTTTGATGCCCGCTTTAGATTATCCTTAACTATTTTTTTGGGATACCCTCTTTCCAACAATCTCTCTTTCAAATCTTCTGCATGTTTTTTGAACTCATCCTTAACAGTACAGTTCCTACGAATGTGCAGAAATTGACCATAGGGTAAGTTCTGACGCAGACCCACAGGGTGAAAGCTAGAAAAATTAAGTAATGTATTCTTGTCTGTGGGCTAACGGTAAAGAGTTGTAACAAGCCTATTGCCAGCTTTTTGAATAAACAAATCCAAAAAAGTCACTTGTGTTCGATGCCAGTCCATTGTGAATTTAATGTTCGTATCACAGGTATTGAACCATTGATGGAATCGTATTAATGTCTCACTCGTTCCCCTCCAGACAATGAATACATCATCAAAGTACCTTTGCCACACCCTTAGGCCTAGGTACAAATTGTACTGTTGTTTGAGCAGACTCTCACTACCCAGAATATATTTATCTTCGTAATCAGCCATAAACAAATTCACAACATCTGAGTGAATGAATGGTAGGATTGAATCGGTGTGAGTTGAATTTTGATTAAAGTGTTTTGTTTATATGTTTTAAGAATTTATATTTTATATTTGTATATGAAAATAAAAATAATTTGAATTCAATGATTGACATATATTGATATATTTAAAAAGATAATTGCATAAAGTTGTGCCATTCCCTATCCTAGTGATCCATTTCTGTTTATTCCTAGTGTATTGAGCCTGGAGGACCAGGGATCTAGACCAGGCACCCCTTTGTTTAGAAACACACACCATCTATGCCTGAACAATGAGACACAGAGTTACTCTTGGTGGGCCCTCATCAGTGATTAAAAGGCTTGATCCCCAATACTCCTCCTTTAACATAGACGGTATCCCAATCTCAGTATCTCCTTTTGGCATATATCTGGATACTACTCTCTCCTCTCACTGCAAGTTAGCGCCATAGCCTCCTCTGTTGCCTACTCGACTAAACTAATCAATGCATCCAGTCCTTTCCTCTCCCGAGTCACTATAGGAGCAAGCCTTGAATATTGTAATGCCCTTTTTGCAGGCACCAGTGACAACAACATTTGGCAAATTCAGGTTATTCAGAACTGAACATCCCCAAAGCTGAACATATGGATGTATACGATTTGGCTGTGGCACAATCCTGCCAAACCTAAACCTTCACGGCCCAAACATTCCCCCACCAACCCTTTACTTATCTTTAGGGCGTCCGCTCATCTTACCCTGTGGCGTCGGATCCGTCCCTCCTTTGCGGGTCAGATCCGACACCTCAGGGTCCGCTTTGCTTATTTTTTTCTTTTTTTCTGTACCCCGCATACAAACCTTCAGAAGCGGAGGACACCACTGCTACTCCCAAAAGCCATCACTACCAAACAATGGGAGTGGGGACACACTTGCAGCCCCCGCTCCCATTTTTGGTAGTGATTACCCAATCTGATACCGATCGAAAGGTAATGGAGGAATTCAGACAGATTTCAGACAGATTTACAAATACGTCGATTGGAAATGATTAGTTTGGGTACTACCAAACATATTACTCCTACGGCGAGAAAAGAAGCCCACTGGCTCACAATTCAGAAATGGATCCTCTTTAAGACAGTTTCCATCATGCATAGATGTCTGTCCAAAGATACTCCACCTACCTAGCTCAGAAAATCATAAAAGCTTCCTCCGCCAGGCCTACCAGGGCAGCCTACGCCCACTGCATCACCCAGCCCAAATTTAAACATGCCAAAGCTGGAGGCTTCCCGGCCATTGTGGCCAAACATTGGAATTTTCTCCTGACTACCTTGTGAGCCGAACATTCTTACTGGACTTTCCGGAGAGCTCTCAAAACGTTGATGTTCATCTAAATGTCAACTCCCCAGTGCCGCCTTCATCTTGTGATAATGTGAAACTGAAAATACCCTTGTTACTGAATAATAACATCATATGTAATTCTAATCCCTTTTTGTCTTGCAAGTAACTTGTCATGTATCAGTGCCTTGATGCCTCAGGGCTTAGCGCGCTCTATAAATGTAAAAATAAATAAAATGAATAATGTTTTCTCTTGCCACTGGTGACAGTCTTGAGTTATTCTTCATGGAGTCTTTTGGATTAAAGTGGTCCTGCACCTGGCTTACAAGGCCTGGTTGTACTCTTATAAAATGGTAATTCATTTGGATGTATCCTTCTTGCATACTGGGAATTGCTATCTTGTGATTTCACTGAAATGTTCTGACCCTCCCTTAATTTGCAGTAACCTTGACTATGGTTGCCAGCTCCTTCCTGACCTGTGTACGGATCTGTATTTTTGTGATATCAGCATTTTGAGTTCTCGCGAAGCCTTGAGGCCTTTCAATTAATTAGAAGCATGTTGTGGCATCCATTACTGTTGCGTTTCTGTTAGTGAACTATATTTGCATGTTGTTCATGTTGCATTCATCTTATACATTGCTTATGTTATTATTCTTTATGTCTTATGGATGCTATGCAGAGGCGTTGCTAGGGGGGATTTAGGGAGCTATATCCCCGGGTCTTTTGGTTGTAGCCCCGGATAGAATCTCAGGGTCTACAACCAAAAGGCTAGCTAGCCCTGAGTCCCGACAGTCCCAACATTAGTGTAGCCCCAGATCTTTTCCAGACCTAGCAACACCCCTGATGCTATGTTAATATTCTTCATGTACAAGTGGATATGTTACCTAGTGTCCGCGTTCTTCATGTTGAATGCACATTTGCTCTGTGTCTAATGCATGCACATGTACTGTCACAATGTTAATTTGGTTACTCGTGCCATCCCCAGCTTAGATCATGTTCATCTCCTGCTGTACCTGTCCGGGATAAGGGTAGTACGGTTGTCTTAGTAACGTTTTTCACCTGTGTGGTATTGAGCTGTGGGAGGGGCAGAAGCTATGTATGATATATTCATCTGCCTCTCAACAGTTTACAATGTTTTCAATGTTTCACACATTTGCCATTAAAAACAAAAAGTGCAATGGCGACTAATAATAGATCTATCATCATAATTAAATATATTGCATACAACAGTCCATACTATAGACTGTACTATGAGAGTTAGGCTGTGAAGCTTTCCCTTGACAATCATTAAATAGTAAAAAATGTTAGCATATAAATACGTATAGATGGTGTGTAAATGGCATAAAAATATACTCCAGATAAACTCTTGTAGTGAATAATCTATGGTGTGATCGTTGGTGAGAAGTTATTCAGATGATGATATTGTATTGCTCAGCAGTTTCAATCCAATATGTACAAAATGTGGAGGTTGACTCAGCTCAAATGGTTGCTGCCTGGTGGAATAAGACTTCAACAAAAGCAATAGCTGTAACAGAGAATTGTGCTGTTAAAAATCACATCATTGATAATGTTAATGTTAATGTTAATGTTAAAGGATATTTGTACCGTGCACTATCACCACAGGAGTGGTCCCCTAGCGCTCTGGCTGATCTGAAAAGGAAAGGGGGGTGGGGCGAGTTAGTAGGACTGAGTGGGAAAAGTGCAAGAGAGCATTGACATGTTGTTGGCGGCTTCAGTTCGGTTAGCACCGTTCGCTGATCTTAGGTGTGCTTTTCGGTTGGTAGCCATACCAACCATAATGGCAAATGGTGGATTGGTGGGGGCATTTGTTGATCGTTACATCTGTTCAAATGAGGGTTATAATATACTACAACATATTTGTATTTCATTGGGTGGGTGCATGATAACTCTGAAAAGTGAATCTGCATGAAGTCATCAAAGAGTGATCATTTTCTGCTTTTTTAACACTGATTTGTTTTGACAGATGTTAGTAATGGTGATCTGTTTGATGAGGAATTAGGGAGTGGAAGTGGAACCAGGATTATGTGCTCAGAGCAAACCTTGAGGACAGTGAGCACAGTTCAGCATAAACCAGCCAAAGATTTTAGGAATATTCACCACAATTGATTTATATGGTGTTCAGTATCGGACTTACAGATCTGCGAGCGGTAGCAAACTTCACTCAATTGGTTTTTGTGACGAAAATGTGAGTCATTCTGTGAAAGAAATTAACATTTCTTAGGCACTCCTTTTCTGGGGACATGAGAGTCATCTTCGAGAGGTTCAGAAAAGCCATCACAAAGCAGAAGGGGCAGTTAAACAAAGATGTTGATCTTACAGCACCTGACAAGCTAGAGCAGGTAAGGAACCTTAGACAGAAGTGTGAAAAGCATGTCAAGTTCGGTAAATGGCCAGCTAATTTGACGCATTTGCTATTCATGTTCTAAGTAATTAGGATACACATTTTAAGAAATTCTGGGATTGATGAGGGTCGGCATATGACTTCATTTCCACCGAATAACTAACAGGTATAGTTTATAGAAATACAAGATGTTTATGTTAGTGATAAGAAAGACACTTCTACAACAATGTTTCTATACATTCTGAAATGGTCCCATACTTCCGAAGTAAATCTTGAGTTTAGAATAGATCAGCCAGCCAGTCTTTATAACACTGCATTCTTGTCCGGTCCAATGTTGTGTGCTGATTCCAAATTAAGTTAGTAAACGAGAGACTGAACATCTAGTGAGGCAGTATATTAGTTGTGCTTTTAAAAGGAGTCACTGCATCTCACCTGTGCTTTCAGATTGGACTGAGCAATGCTTTGTCAAGCACATTCTTAATCATCTACAGTGGGCTCCAACGGTTTGGCCTTGAGGTTCCTGGCTGGAAGGATACTTAGGGCCTCATTACACGGATGGCGGTAGGGATTTACCGTTACCGGTATTGGAATACCGGTAACGTTAAATCCCCATGCGGATCACGACCCGGCACACCGCTATTAGCGGCATCGCAAATTACGGTGCCACTAATAGCGGCCAGGCCGTGTGCGCGCGACCCTCCATCCCGTAAATTACGCCATGCCGCTATTAGCACAGCATCACAAGGCCAGTGGACATGCTAATAGCGGCATGGTAAATCCACCCAAACCCCTTACCGCCATGGTGCTAATACCGGCATCGCGGACCACCCGTTAAGAGGAATGAGCAGTGTTCCCACCTGCCACAGGTGGACACAATCAGCACAGGTGGAGGCAATGGAGACTGTGGCAGCTCAAAAGGAGCACACCACACCCCTTCCCACACCCCTTCCCACACAAAGATGGTTCCAGTACTGGCAGCAGTACATGGCCTGGGGGAGCTCATTGCAGCGCAGCTGCTACTACAACAGGCAGTACAAAGGAGACGCAGGAGGAGGAGGAGGAGGAGGAGGAGGGCAAGACAGGCACAGCAAGCACCACAACGGCACCTATTCATACCACAGAGGCACCCACCAATCCCCAGGATCAGAGCCAGTCCATTCAACCTAACCCCTGAGCAGATACACACCCTGTACCGTCTGGACAGGGTTACCATCACCAGCATCGTGGACATGATCCACGACGACATAGTGAGCCTCATAGACATCAGAACTGCCATCCCCCCGCTACTGAAGGTGGTGAGTGTGCTCCACTTTCTGGCCACAGGCACCTACCAGCATACAGTGGGACAGATGCATGGCATCTCACAACCAGTATTTTCACGCACGCTGAACCAGGTACTCGATGCACTCCTGAAGCATGCACCTGAACACATATCCATGCCACGGACTGCCCAGGAGATTGCAAACACAAAAGTTGGCTTCTATTCACTGGAAGGCATCCCAAGTTGCATTGGGGCAATCGACTGTACACATGTGGAATTGGTGGTCCCACATCACAATGAAGTAGTGTACCGAAACAGGAAGCAATTCCACTCTATCAATGTCCAAATGGTATGTGACGCCAACAAGATAATCACACATTGCTGTGCCAGATTTCCAGGATCAACACATGATTCCATGGTCCTGCGGAACTCAACTATCCCATGCTACATGGAGCGACACCCCGGACAACGTTTGTGGCTACTCGGTGAGTAGCAGGGCAAGCACATGGCAACGTGATTGGGGGGGGGGGAGAGAAACATACTGCAACTGGGAGTGATTGGGGGGGGAGATACATACTGCAACTGGGAGTGATTGGGGGGGGAGAGATACATACTGCAACTGGGAGTGATTGGGGGGGGAGAGATACATACTGCAACTGGGAGTGATTGGGGGGGAGATACATACTGCAACTGGGAGTGATTGGGGGGGGAGAGATACATACTGCAACTGGGTGTTGACTGTCGTCCGTAGGAGAAATGGACATACAGATGTACACCAATGTGCATCCGGGAAGGCCACGATGTACTTGGAATGAACCCACATGCAATTTGAAGCTGCACAACATCGACAACAATGCAGGTTGCAAAATATCACACATCCATCCACATTGAACATCCCACCACGCCACATTTCACAAGAATCTGCAACATGGCGTCAAGATAGTAATACACAATCAGCGCAGCACAACATCAATCCAGCAATGCGCACTTGAATGCATGCAAAGGGATCACCCCTAGACATAGCACTGAAGCACACACCTATAGCACCACTGAAGTGATGCCTCACAGCATGGCCACATTGGTGTCAGAATGTCAGTACACTCGCAGTGTGGTACCAAATTTGCCTGGGACAGGGACACCTAAGACATGGCCTCACCCAGGACATGTCAAATACTGTTGGAGGCATTAATGTTGCATTACTACTTGCAGGGTCAACCTCCCCCTTGCACGTTGCTGCCACACAGACGATCTGCATGTATGCTGTCAATTCAGTACTTGAATCACAATGCAATGTCAATTAGTGTGATGTGAACAGGCCGCTCTTGAGGTGAACAGTAACAGGACCCTGTTCATTCCCCCATACAGGTGATGCGGGCTATCCCCTGAAGATCTGGCTCCTCACACCTGTACGGAACCCACAGAACAGGCACGAGGAGGAATACAATCGTGCACATACCCGTACCCGCATCGTGATCGAGCAGACTTTTGGACTTTTGAAGTCACGTTTTAGGTGCATTAGCAGGTCTGGTGGTGCTCTCCTGTATGGACATGAGAAGGTGGCCAAGATCACCATGGCATGTGTCATGCTGCACAATATGTGTATCAGACGGAATGTGCCACTGCCCCCTGACGTTGAAATAGAAGCACCTGATGAGGACGATGATGGTGATGAGGACGGAGGTGAAGGGGATGCAGGTCTTGCAAGAGGGGATGGGCAGGAGGGACGTGCTGTGAGACAGCATCTGATCAACCAAATATTCTGAGGAACATGTTTTCGTACTGTCACATGGTAATGGGGAGTAATGCACTGGTGTATGTTTACGAGCACGCAATGGACCCTGTCCCCAATAAAGTACACACACACAATTAAGTTGTCCAAGCCAGTGTTTAGATCTGAAACCAGTGTATTGAGTAACATTAAGGTGTGAAAGTGCAAGTCCAAAAACATCCCACCACCCTTCCCCCCACCCCCACAACAGACCCATAACACCCTTCCCACCACCCCCCACAACAGACCCATAACACCCTTCCCCCCACCCCCACAACAGACCCATAACACCCTTCCCCCCACCCCCACAACAGACCCATAACACCCTTCCCCCCACCCCCACAACAGACCCATAACACCCTTCCCCCCACCCCCACAACAGACCCATAACACCCTTCCCCCCACCCCCACCACAGACCCATAACACCCTTCCCCCCACCCCCACCACAGACCCATAACACCCTTCCCCCCACCCCCACAACAGACCCATAACACCCTTCCCACCACCCCCCACAACAGTCCCTCATGTGTTTGCCAAGTTTGCCCTGGCCTATGCACACATAGGGATCCCTATCGACCCCCTATTTTCAATAGTCCTCAGGGGGATTCAGAGGGTTGGCAGATGTGCGCCTGGTGGTGCGCGTTGACCGCCGGAGGGGGCTTGTTTGTCTCGACCCAGAAGATGAGGATGGGGCAGACTGGCCTTGTTGGGAAATGTGGCGGTCCATAGAGTCAGCCATGCGTACCAGGACCTCCCTATCTCATCGCACAGCCTGTTGGTGTTGGCGTCCATCCGCTCTGTGGAGTGCCCCAACGCCTCCACGATGTTCTCACTGCGATTGGCAGCCTCCTCAACATGCTGCCCAACCAGCACAGACAGCTCTTGTTGGCGCTGCAGGATGGTGGTCAATTGGTGGGCAGTGCTGGGTGACTGTGCACTTGAGGCTGTGCCCTCGGATGCATCCACTACAGCAGGTGATGGCAACATGGGGGACATGATTGCAGGGACGGTGTCCTCAACTGTGGAATCATATGCAGGGGTCTGGAATGGCACTGGCTCTGGTGATCCAGGGGGGCTTGGGGTGTGCATCTCCATGGCCTGGTCTAGGGTGTCCTCCAGATCGGATAGGGGGGCAGTGGCGGCTGCCTCACCAGTGGAGCTTGCCGCAGCTGATGGTGGGCCCTCGGTGGCTGGCATCGGTGCGGGTGGGTTCACCACCGGTGGTGGGGCCGCAGTTGGTGGTGCAGCTAGTACTGCCGTGGCAGGGGCACTCCGACGAAGTTTGGCACTCGTCTGGTGCGGCCTGCCCCCCTTGCCCCTTGATGTTGTTGGGGTATCCGCCGGCTCCTGTGCCCTTGGCCTCTTGCATGTAGCAGTTGGCTGTGTTGCATCAGCGGCATCCTCCCCATCTGTATGTGAGCCTGTCAGGGACGAGACGGGGGATGGCATTGGTTGCGTTTCAATATACTTAATGCAGATTACATTAATGATGCAGTTGTGGCAATTGGGACTTAGTGGTTGTGGATGCAGGTGATGTGCCAGTTCTGTGCCTCATCCATGCATAGTTGTGTTTGGGACTTGTCTGTGGTGTTGTGTGCATGTGTGTGTGTGTGTGGGTCTGACACAGGCATGGTGAGGGATGGATGCATGTGTGGATGTGTGTCCATGCATGAGAGGAGTCTGTGCTCACATATGGGGGGTACCGTACATTCACATCGCATCCTGTCATGTGTACACTCACCTCCATCAGAAGTGGTACCCACGCCGAGCTCCATGCTGCCTACTCCCTCTATTGACTCGACGGCAATCATGTTAGCGCACGTCTCCTCCCATTCCTTCATCAGGATTGGGGATCCATCTCCACCAGCACTGGCAATGCGGTGGTTCTCCGCCAGATGCCCCTCACCCGCAGCCTGAGGTCGTCCCACCTCTTCCTGCATTCGCGCACAGTGCGCGTGCTGGTGCCCACTGCACTGACTTTGGCTGCGACCTCCTCCCAGATGGCTTTCTTCCTCAACAGAGTTGAGGAAGAAATCCATGTCATGTCATGCCGGCGCATGTCATTCGCGAAGACCACCTCAGCATTCTCCGCAAGGGTCTGTGTCAACATCACCAATTCCTCATTGGTGTATTTTTCCTTGCGCAGCCTGTCAGTCGATTTCTTGAGTGCCTTGGGCATGATGCAGGTGTCCACAATTGTTTGGCACGGCTCACGAATCAATACAGGTCCAGGGGGCAGAGGATGGCAATGGATTGTGTTTTTAAAGATGGCCGCCGGGCTCTTTCCCGTTCCGGCGTGATTACGCTATTTCAGCTTCCGCTATTTTGCGGTCACCGCTAATAGCGGTGACCGCTAATAGCGGTGACCGCAATTTGCATGTAGCGTGAGGGCGGAGGTGCTATCTGCACTTTCGTCAAAGCCGGTAAGGGACTTTTTTGGGACTTTTGCGGCATGGCGGTAGGGTCATTACCGGCATGGCGCTATGCTCGTGTCCGCGTACTCGTAATGGTGCGTAATTAGCGCCCTCTTACGAGGGCGGACACGTTAATAGCGCCATGCCGCTAATATGCGGTTTTTAGCGCACAACGTGTAATGAGGCCCTTAGTCTATGTCAGTTGTCTTCAACTTTTTTTGCCCAGGCCCCTTTCCTCCCTAAACAAAACGTGGGCAGGCCGCGCGCCCACCCCTAAAAATGCCAAATGGACATTAAGTCCAAATGGCTATGAACTATTGCGCGCCGTCACTGCACCCTACTAGCAGTATAGTGCCTGGGCTCCCCCACCACATCTCTGGGCTCCCTCATCTCACTCCTGGCCCAGTCCCTGGTCTCTCCCCACCCCACCACAGACCCTGGGGTCTCCCCACCCGGCTCCCACCAATGTCCCTTGGCTCTCATCACCCTGCTCCAACCACTATGCCTTGGCTCCCCCTTCCTGTTCCATCCACAGTCCCTGGGCTCACCACACCACTCTCCGAGCGTAGTCCTATAGCCAGTGGAGACTGGCGAAATATTTAAGTAGAGGGGCATAAATATCTTGCCCAGATATGCCATAGCAACCGAGCGTAGTGAGGGAGCACGAGCCAATCAAGAGGAGTTCGAGGGGTTCTCCCCTCAGAAATGTTTGAAAATAATGGGTTCAAATGTTGCATTATAGAGCATACTTTTAAAAAACATTGGGTAAAAACCAAAAAGTTTGCAATGGATGCTGGGAAGTCCAGGGGGCAGGCATGGCATTTTTTACTGGACATCTATGCTAGATGTCCAGTAAAAAGATGCCATCCCTGTCCCCAGGGCCTCACAGGGCATAACACACTCACACAATCAACATGATTATGTGTGTATGCATGGAGGGGGGGGGTGCTGGGGGGTAGCATGGTATTATTTACAGGACATCTTTCACAGATGTCCAGTAAAGAAATACCATCACTGTCCCCTGGGCTCCATAGGGCCTCAGAAGGAGAGCTAATTTTGGTAGGTGGGTAGGGGGATTGTGCAACAACCCTGAACCCTCCCTCTCCAAATCGCCAAAATCAGCTCCGCAGACCAACAAAATCACACACACATTCACACAGTAAGCACTCATCATTCACACGAGCACCCATCATCATACACTCACTCATAACACAAGCATACATGCATCCATACACATAAATAAATTAGACAATATATGAACGGAAAGGTACCTTCTGCCCCGGTCCTGAAGTTTCTCCGCAGCGCTCCAGCTCCTGCATTCTGAACAGGAATTGGGAAGCAAAAGCTTCCTGGTTTCTGCATGCAGAGGCCTGAGTGTGGGCGCTCCAGCCTGCTTTGTCTGTATGCGCGAGGAGGCACAGGAGCTCCCCCTCACACATACAGATATGCAGTTCCCCAGCCAAAATTTCCAATGAGCTATACAAGGCTGGCGAAGCAAAGCGCCCTGATCCCTGAATGGCTCATTGAGCATGAGTGGCTGGAGAACTGAACTGCCAAAGGGAAACAGTGTTTCCATATGACAGGTCATCCAGCCCAGCAGCACTCCCTCAACTGGAACAAGCAGCTGAGGGAGCGCTAAGTGTTTAATTGGGCTGGTTTCTCCGCTCCTCCATAATGGGTGAGGGGGCCACTGGGTAGACACCCCTTCACCCCTTATGGACAAGCCACACCTATTCAGGACTCCCCCCTACCCTACTTTTTCTTTCCTCCCAGTTTGAATACCTCTGGTCTATGTGTTTTTGCTACCTCTTTTAAATTGGCCAGCTGTTCTGTACTATGGCGATGTTAGTTTAAAATCATCAGCTGACTGGCCACCAGGGGGGCGCACGGATAGGTTTAGCCTCCATGTGAGCTCCATGCTCCCTAGTCCCAAAGTGGTGTGAGCCCCCACTCGTTGTAACGCTCACCTGGTATGCACGGGGACGCCACTCAGCCTGTTCTGACCTCTTATGACCTTGAACCCTTCCCTGGAGTCTACTCGTCTGGAGACTGGGCCTTGTTTTCTTGGAAAGTGTGCTCTCCGTCCTGCTTTCAGCGCAGGGGTGCAGTGATTGATGTGGGCTTGTTGCTGCCTAGTTACTTCACTGGCAAGAGTCCGACAGGTAAGTATAATGAGTCTTTTGAACAGTTCTCTAACTTCGTTCCTTTCCTTCCTTAAATGATGGCCGGCGTCCGGGGATGGCGACGTGCTGCTGAGATGAGTAGCGCTGAAGATGAGTGAGAGCACGATGCGTGATGGGACCCTTTCGTATTTGTATTGACTGAGTTCTTTTTCTGTGTTTTTTAGGTGCTGCGACGATTTCAGCATGGATGTCGGTTATGAAGAAGAAATGCGGTGAGAAAGCGCGGTATGCAGCGCCTCTAGATGTTTCCACGCTAACCTGGAGTGTCTTTTCCCTTTTGCAGGTGGATGAGAAGTTCCGGAGACAGAGTTCCCCAGAGCGGCTGGGATTCAGGTAAGCGTTTGAAGCTCGCACAGTCTTTAAAAAATAAGTGAAGATTTGCTGAATGCTTACTAATACCTTTTTTCTGTTCTTTTCCCTTTTCCTTAGGAAGCGGTGTGCCGGGATGGGAATGACACCGCCGAAGATGCCCGCAGAACAGAAGGAGCGATGAATGATGGGCAGAAGTGCTGCAAGGTAAGGCTGTTCCTAATGGTGTTCTTGTTCTTGCAGGAGCTGAGCGCAGAAGAAAGATGCAGGCCTACTGGAGACCGATCCGAACACGGTGAGTGTCACGCTGCAGGTGCAGAAAACACAAAGCATGGTTCTCAGCATGGGCGTGGCTTAAATAGTCTCTGGGTATCCCAGGTGTCTCTGAGCTGAACCACACCCAAAAGACTAGACTGCACATGCAGTTCTTGGAACCGATATATGTGGGGGCATCCATCTTGTCCCCATCAATGCACTACAAGTCCAATCCCCAATGTTATCCTATGGGAGTGAGTGAATCTGGTGCCACAAGCGCCAAGTCTTACTCCAAGTGGTTCTTTGGAGGGATGGAGAGGCCCTTGAGGGCCATGTAGGTGATTGTGGCCTTGCTCCAGCCTGACATCTTGGAGGGCTGAGGACATGAGGGGCAGGAATCATGACAGCATTCCCCCCAATCCCCCTCTCAAGGTGGCTCTTCTGTCTGGTCCTGGTTTGTTTGGATGGTTTTGATGAAATCGTCTAAGCAAGCGAGGTGCATGGATGTACTCACAAGGCTCCCATGTCCTGTCTTGTGGACCATACCCCTTCCAGTCTACTAGGTAGTATAATTTGGATCTGACGTACTTTGAATCCAGGATGTCCTTGATTTCGAATTCTGGCTCCCCGGTGACTACTACTTTGCTGCAGTGGCGTTGGTACCCGGGTCACAAGTTGAACAGGTTTGAGGAGAGACACGTGGAACAAAGGATGAATCTGCATGTTTGACGGCAAAGCTAGTCTGACCGCAATAGGATTTATCACAGAGGTGATGGTGAATGGACCCAGGTATCTTGGAGGGAAAGTTGAGTTCCTTTAATGGACACATGTTTAGACGCCAGCCAGACTTTGTCTCCCACTTGGTAGTTGGGGGCCTTTGCTCGGTGTTGATCAGCGAACTTCTTTTGGCGATTCTTAGCTTGAAGTAGGTGTTCAGCTGCCCTTTTAAAGCTTTGACAAATGGTCATGTGCAAGGTTTTGACTGCTGGCATTTCCAGGGTTGTAGGAACGTCCAACTCAGAAGTACGTGGGTGCCTGCCATACATGGTATAAAAGGGTGTCTCCCCAGTGCTGGTGTGTAGGGAATTATTATAAGCATATTCAGCTATCCATAATAGGTTGAACCAGCTTCCTTCAGCTTGGTGTAACATGCAACGCAGATACTGCTCGAGCGTCTGATTTGTCCTCTCAGTTTGAACATCCGTTTAGGGATGGTGACTGGTGGATAGCCGGATGTCGATCTGGGCCATAGAGCGGCGTTTTCTCCAGAAGTTAGATACGAATTGAGTAGCTCGGTCTGAGACCAGAACGGAAGGAAACCCATGGAGCCGTACGATGCCTTCAAGAAATACCTTCGCCAGAGTGGAAGCATTTGGGAGCCCCTTAAGAGGAATGAAATGTGCCATTTTTGAAAATAGTTCCACAACCACAAGAATAGTGTTAAACCCTTGACTGGGTCAGTAATAAAATCGAGGGACGTGTGCCAGGGTGCTGGTGGGATTTCCAATGGTTGTACTAGCCCAGCCGGTTTCTGCCTGGATGACTTGTTTTGAGCAAACACTCCACAAGATAGGATGAATTGGATAATGTCTTTACGCCACGTGGACCACCAATAATTTCGTTTTACCTTGGCTAGGGTTTTAGCGATTCCGTGGTGGCCCTCGATCAAGGAATCATGATAACCGGACATGACTTGTTCTCATAGTTCTTGGTTTGGTAAGAATAAACGATTCCTGAAGTAGGGCAACTGATCTTTTATCATGTAATGTTCTCCTTGTGCACTCCACGCTTGTAATTGCTCCGGACTCAACAGGTTTTGGATTTCTTCATGTAATTCTTTCTGAGTTATGGTTGCTGTGATTCCTAGGAGCTTGACACTTGGGATGATTGCTATTGGGTTGGGGTCTGATACCCTTGCTCTTCCACCCCCATACAGGAAAGGGCATCGGCCTTCCCGTTTTTCACCCCTGGTCGAAATGTAATCACGTAGTCATATTCAGCAACAACAAAAAAAGAGCCCAACGTAGTTGTCGTGAGGATTGGGCCTTTGCCGTTTTTAGGTACTGGAGGTTCCGGTGGTCAGTTATTACGGTGATTGTGTGTCTTGCGCCCAAGAGGTAGTGCAGCCATGCCTTAAAGGCTGTCTTAATGGCCAGGAGTTCTTTGTCTGTGATAGCGTAATTGAGTTCAGGGGGTGTGAATTTACGCGACCAGAAGGCAACAGGGTGTAACTGGCCCGTTTCGGGGTCCTTTTCTGAGAGGACGGCTCCCGTAGCCATGCTTGAGGCGTCCATTGCCACCAGGTATCGGAGATCAGGGCGAGGGTGGCGTAAGATTGGGGCAGATGTGAATCTTGCTTTGAGTTCCTGGAAAGTTTCCTCGGATTCTGTTGTCCACTGGAACTTTTTGTTGCTTTTCCTTAGCAATGACGTGATGGGATGCACGATTTGCGAAAATCCTGGGATGAACCGGCGGTAGACATTTGCAAAACCCAGCATACTTTGAACCCCCTTGAATGAATTTGGGGATGGCCATTTCAGGATAGCATCTACATCCGTTCGGATTCCATTCGGGCTGAGAATAAAGCCCAGGAATTCCACCTCGGAGACGTGGAATGCGCACTTTTCTAGCTTGGCGTAGAGCTGGTGTTGACGGAGTTTCTCCAATACGGATCGGACGTGTTTAACGTGGTCCTGTTTTGATGCAGAATATACTAGAATATCGTCGATGTACACTAGAGCACAGACATCAATCAATTCCCGTAGGACATCGTTCATGAAGTATTGAAATGCTGCAGGCGCGTTTCAAAGGCCAAAGGGCATTACTTGATATTCGTACAAGCCGTATTTGGTGCGAAAAGCAGTTTTCCATTTGTCCCCCTGTTTTACGCGAACAAGGTCATATGGCCCCCTCCGGTCTAGTTTTGTGTAGATTCGGGCATCTTTGACTTGATCAAGCAATTCAGGGATCAGTGGCAGGGGGTAGGATATTTTTACGGTAATCTGGTTCAGTGCGCGATAGTCGATGCACGTTCTCAAGTCCCCCTCCTTTTTCAGTACGAAGAATACAGGACTGGCTGCTGGAGACTTTGAGGGACAGATGAACCCGTTGGCCAGGTATTGGTCAAGATAGGCCTTCAGGTGCTGGTTTTCTGGTTCCGTGAGTGCGTAAATTCGCCCACAAGGGATTTGTGCGCCGGGTATCAGGTCGATTTGGCAATCGTATGGTCTATGCGGTGGCAGGGTATTAGCCTGTTCTTTCTGAAAGACTTCTTGAAAGTCCTGGTATTCACTTGGTAGGGTGCCAATTGCCACAGTTGCAAGCATGGAGGTTCTGGTGTGAGGATTGTGAGCTACCAACCATGGCATTCCCAAATTCAACCGGAACTGTGATGCCTTAATGAGGTCGAAAACGTAGATTCTTGGTGTCCATCCTAGGGCAGAAGGGTTAAAGCTGCAGTGCATTGGGATACTGGACCAGATGCTATTTCCGTGCCGTCGACAGTGGTAACAGTGTCAGTGGTTGATTTAGGGCATAACGGAAGCCCCATCTTTGCTGCAAGATCCTGGTCGATGTAATTCCCAACGGCTCCACTGTCAATGTACGCTCTTACTGCGTGCATCCGAGATGGTTGTTGGTGATTGATGATCAAGACCACAGATAGTGCAAAATGGGAGGTCTATAGTTCACTTTCTTCGCTCGACAAGTGGATCCCTACACTTGCCGGGCTGGGGAGTTTTCCAATTCTTTGATGATATTTTCCTTGTCCGTGGCCCCTACCGTCCTCCTCGTTGGCTTCACAGGGCACTCTTTAAAGAAATGACCTGACCTTCCACAGTACAGACATAACTGCTGCTGTCTCATTTTATCCCTTTCTGCTTTAGTCAAGGGGGATCTGACCCCCCGATTTGCATTGGTTCTCCTGAACCTGCCGTTGTGCGGGCAATATTGTCCTTTGAACGCAAATACATAGGGCGAGGGTCCGGTCTGGTTCGATCTGCTGTTCAGTCCTGCAACCTATGATCTAGTTGAACAACAAAGTCAATGAATTCTAATCAGTCTTTCGGGGGGTTCACTACTTGTGTGAGAACATCCTTGAGCTCCCCCCGCAATCCCTGATGAAATAACGTGGTTATCTTCTCCACTGACCATTCTGCTTCAACCACGAGTCTATTGAGCGTGGCTATGTATGTTAATGGGTCTTGATTCCCTTGGCGTAGGGACAGAAGTTTGTTGTCTAATGCCTGCCCATGAGTACGACAGGCAAACAGCTTTTCCATCTCCTGCTGAAAGCCCCTGAAGTCATGCAGCAAAGGATCGTCTTGGGCCACCAAGGGTACAGACCAGTCCGCAGCGCTACCTCTCAGGTAGGATAGCACAAAAGCGACCCGTGATTGGTCATTCGGAAAGGCCCCTGGTCTACAAAGCAAGTGCAGACGGCACTGGTTCATGAACGTTGCAAACCTCTAGGGATCCCACGTAAATCGTTTGGGCGGGGCCAAGGGAAATGCCCCAGGAAGGGTTATCTGAACGGGATTGGCTGATGGTGCTGGCATCGAGGGCACGCTTCCCTGCAATGGTGCATGCCCTGCTTGTGACTGGAGAAGTTGCCGGCTTAAATCACCAGTGCGTTCTTTGGCTACTATCAGCTCTCTCCTCAGGGTGTTGGTCTCCTGCCTGGCTGCATGTACTTCGGAACGTAGCTGCCCCAACATGTGGGCTAACTGGTCAGTTTCTGACGTTTCCATGACGCCGAGGTGGATTTTGATGTGAGTCGTTTTGTTCTGTAACGCTCAACTGGCATCCACGGGGACGTCACCCAGCCTGTTCTGGCCTCTTATGACCTCGAACCCTTCCCTGGAGTCTACTCAACTGGAGACTGGGCCTTGCTTTCTTGGAAAGTGTGCTCTCTGTCCTGCTTTCAGCATAGGGGCGCGGTGATTGATACGGGCTCGTTGCTGCCTAGTTACTTCACTGGCAAGAGTCCGACAGGTAAGTATAATGAGTCTTTTGAACAGTTCTCTAACTTCTTTCCTTCCTTAGATGATGGCCGGCTGGGATTCAGGTAAGCGTTTGAAGCTCGTACAGTCTTTAAAAAATAAGCAAAGATTTGCTGAATGCTTACTAATGCCTTTTTTCTGTTCTTTTCCCTTTTCCTTAGGAAGCGGCGTGCCGGGATGGGAATGACACCGCCGAAGATGCCCGCAGAACAGAAGGAGCGATGAATGATGGGCAGAAGCGCCGCAAGGTAAGCCTGTTCCTTGTTGAGGGCCATGTAGGTGATAGTGGCCTGGCTCCAGCCTGACATCTTGGAGGGCTGGGGACATGAGGGGCAGGAATCATGACACTAGTGGACCCTCAGCCTGGAATAAATTTGAGGATCAGTTGTGGGAACTGACCCCCTCCCATTAATCCAAAACCCGAAGAAAATCGGTGCAGGGAAACAGAGAACGCTGAGCCACAAGCTTGGTCCTCTGGCTGCGACTTGGAGCACATGCCACAACTGAAAGTGAAAGAGAAGTGGGCCCGGAGGAGACAGTGTAGGCTGCACCCTCCAGATTAAGGGACACGAGTGCAAGATTGTTCTGAGTAGATGTCCCTGGCGGAGATGGTCGCCTTCGGGGACTTGGAAGACTCCGGGCTGCAAGCTGTGCCCCTGCGGCCCCACGGTACGAAGAGCGGGCGATGAACACACCCGCTCCCAGCGCAGTGCTCCAGAGGAACACTGAGGGCGGACCGGCGGCTCCTGGCAGCTCGCGCTACCCTCTGCTGTGACCGAACATCACCCCCTCCAAGTACCACAGCACGACCCCTGCAGGCCCCAAGTGCAAGTGCCTCTCCGTGTTGGACCATCAGCTCGGTGGACGTACCACAAAGCTTAGACCGAGCCCTTCTGGAGCTCCCCACCGGCCTCTTCTACTGAGCCTCCCATGACTGGACCTGACACCTGGCGCAGAGCCTGACCGTGACGCGCCCCTGATGGTGCCTTCCCTGCGCGAAGCCCCCTCCACTTGGAGAGAGACCGTCCCTGCCCTCGCGCCTTACATTGAGAGCCTCCAGTGCACATCCGGCATGGCTTCACAGCAACTTTAGGCTCAGAGAATGAGGCATCCAGTCTGTGTAGCTAGCGGGCTCATAATTCATGAACTTGAATACAGCACCAGTCCATACACTTGAACACTGACTGGACGCCTAATCGAGGCATACACACCACTGTTGAGGAAAGGCCCAAGGATTCACTCTGCATCTCCCACGCCACAAGCTGTACTCCGGGCTCAATCTACCTAGCTCCTCGCACCGGTGGCAGCGGATAGTCAGGGGAGCCACCAACCTTGCATAGTCTCCGAGTACGCCTGGCAGTGTGCCTTTGTATCACACCAGACTGAACTGGGTAATTTAGGACCCTGGACTATGAACGGCTGGCACAAACCAAACGTAAGGCAGCCCTCAAACCAAGCAAGGAAAGGCCTCCTAAAGTAACTATGAGATCGAGAAACAGAGCCTACAAGATAGAATCTCGCCCTGGAATCACTCTGAAGCCTTCGGATCTCAGAATCTTAACACATAGGAGACCATAGGAACTTCATTTCTTCACAACAGCACCTGCTCTCTGAGGCAACAGAGAGACTGCAGATTCTTCTCCAGTGTATGGGTCAGAGAGGCACGAGCGAAGCGTGCAGCATAATCCTCCCAGCTTAACAAAAAGCCTTGGTGACACCATCGCCTATCTCCCCAGCAGACAGAAAGGTATCATTGAGCAAGGAGTATCCAACAGTCAAACTGAACCCACTGTTGACAGCTTGGAAGGTTGGGCCTCATTCGTGGGGGCGAGTGACCTCTTCTGCATCAATGGGAGTCAGGTACAGTCCTCCCATGGCCGTAATTTTAAGGGGGGAAGCGGGTGTCTGTCCCCCCAACTTTCATGCCACACCATTTTGTCCCCATTCATTTGATGGGGCACACCTTTTCTTCAGATGTCATGCCCCCCCCCCAACATTTTCAGCAAAGTTACTCCACTGCCTCCTCCAACCTGAACAAGACATCAGAGGAAGACCAGGTTCCACCGGACATACCTAGTGGTACGAACCTGAGCCATATACGTATGAACATCAAAGAGAGACTTGCACCGTACAGGTTTGCTCTTGATGCCCCTCACGTTGAACCTCTCATGGATCCTATGATGGCAACCTCAGGAGCACAGACGGTCGCAACGGAAGCCGATGTGGTGGATTTGCTGAGTGAAATTAAAGGGATGAAGGCCGACATAGGTGCCAAGGTGGACAAAATAAAACAAAGGATAGACAAAATGGAAGAGAGGATAGAAGAGGTGGAGCATAATCAGACCTCTCTTACCACATTGGAAACCCAATTGGACCAGAGAATAGCAGACATCGAAGCCAGAGAGCGGGAAACTTGCATGGGAATGGATTACTTAGAAAATCGAGAAAGGCACAAGAATATCCACATTTTTGCCATCCCAGAGAGAGAAGACGAAACTGAACGAGACCTAAAGAGAACCCTCCATATACTCATGAAACTGCTCTTCGAAGATGACTCCATTGACGAACAAAAATTGACCGTATATATAGAGCGGGTGGTACCGCAGGAGGACCAAACACAGTTTTGGCATGGTTCCACAACTTTGTAGACAAAACCAGGGTTCTTGAAAAATCCAAACGCAGCGCACAGATCCCCCTAGATGAGGAGAGAGTCTCGATCTTCCAGGACCTGTCCTCCCTCACATTAGCCATGAGAAGGAAATGCATCCCACTCACTAAGTGGTTGAAAGTCAAGGGAGTCCGATATAGATGGGGCTATCCCTTCTCTTTTACCTTTGAGTGGGAAGGGAACATGATCCAATTGAAAACTGAGAAGGACATTCGGGACTGCATAGCTGACTTGCTAGGAGACCACAAGGAGGAACTAGACCAAGGAGAGAGAGATGCAGAAAATAGACAACGGCAAAGTAAAGGCCCGAGGCGGAGGCGAATCCTGGACTCCATAAAGTTCAGGCGAATGAACACGTCCCCTGACGCCGAAGTGTGATCCTTGAGTGGATCCTTACAAGGGGCCGAATATTTCTTGACGATGTACTAACGGCTGTGCAGCCGAAGTGGTGGACACCTGACCCGCCAATGCCGATAAGGAGGTACTCAGAGGTTGATTAGAATTACACTGTAATACTGGTGGTAAGCGGCGACGAAGAGTTTTTCAAAAACGTGAAGGGGTGGGGGGTTCAAAATGGGGGATCAAAATGGGGGCTCAATGGGTAAATGATGGTTTTGTGAGGGGACCGGGCCTATATCGGTCCTCACTGGTGGTCCGACTCCAGCCGGGAGGAACTGACTAGGATGGCTCAGACGCCGCTCGAATTTCGGGGGGGTGGGGTGGAGGGGATACATATACAGTGTTGTGCTAATATGTGAGATGTGCCCTTTATAGTCATGAAAGTAAATCAGATCTGCTGGGATCTTATATTTGCATGTGACAATTTACAGATAGATGATGGCAGCGACTACCGACATGTCAGGGGGTGCTCTCAGAAGAACCTGCACGCTTAATGTCAAGGGAATTAACTCCCCCATGAAAAGGTCCATGGTACAGAAGGAATTTCGGAGATCTGGGATATACGTTCTCTTTGTGCACTAGACTAAGTATCTCCAGGGTGAGGAACGAAGGGTGATACAGACCAGGATGGGGTGGAGTATTGGGGTTCTGGACCTCTGAAGAAAGCGGGTGTTGGCATATTGGTTAAGAAATGGATGGATTTTAAAGTTTCCAAGGTTTGGACGGACGTGCAAGGGAGAGCATTGATGTTGGTGGGTACCATGAGAGGCCTAAATATCACATTGGCGACATTGTATGCTCCAAATGTAAGACAGGCTGGGTTCATACAGCGCACTGTATCCAAAATAATGCTCGAGGCTGAAGGCCATGTGATAATTGGAGGTGATTTTAATCTCTGGGCTGACACTAATAGGGATAGACAATCAGCGGATATCGACCCGTCAGAACCGGCAGACGCCAGTAGAACGGCAGTAGCAGAGATGATGCAGACATATAATCTAGGCGACATATGGTGGACCCTACATCCAGAAACCATGGGTTTTACCTTCTATTCCGCACCTCAGGGCACATACACAAGAATTGATTACATTTACGTCTCGGAGGAGCTGATAGAGGTGACGGCCAGCTCTGAAATTGAGCCCATCACCTGGTCGAATCATGATATGGTTTCCGTGGGCCCGGACATGGGTGCACTGCCATGCAGAGGGAAAGAACGGCGCTGCAATGTGTCGTTGTGGAAAGACCCCACCTTTCAGACAGAAATTGGAACTGAAATAGAAGAATACCTCAAGATAAATGACACGGGCGAGGTACCCCATAAAACGGTATGGGACGCAGGGAAAGCGACATGGCGGGGGATATTAATTAGAGAGGGGGCCAATGAGAAAAGAGAGAAGGACCCTGATAGAAAACAGGCTGAGACCGGAAATAACATGCTTGGAATGGGCGGCCCGGACTGCCGCTGAGGGAAGGATAGAGAAGATTGCTTTAGTCAGGCAGAAAAGGGATGAACTCTGCCTCCTTGAAGAGGCTCAAGTCATTAGGAGGCTTCAACTCCTTTGACTAAAACATTATGAAAAAGGAGATAAGGCTGATGCTTTATTGGCAGCCAGACTGTGTGGGCAAAGGGAGGAAAGGTGGGTGGCATCTATAGAGGTCGGGAGTGGAAGATCCCCAGAATTTGTAAAGTACTGACATCCCAGAGGCATTTCCAAGGTTCTATCAACAACTATATGAGTCCGAAATGAATCAAGATAAACTAGCAATAGACAATTACCTGGCCGGGATACAGATGCCTGGGTTAACAAGTGGAGAGGCAGATGTAATGGATGCCCCATCACAGCAGAGGAGATTGAGGCTACGGTGAAGTGGCTACCACAGGGAAAAGAACCCAGCAACGACGGCTTTACAGCTGGTTTCTATAAAACTTTCCTATCCCCCCTCCTCCCCTTTTTAGTGAAATTGTTTAATGATATCCTGGAGACAGGTTTAGCACCAGACTCCTTTTCAGAGGCTCTGATCTCGGTTATATTGAAAGAAGGAAGAGATCCCAAACATTGTGGGTCGTACCGCCCGATATCCTTGCTCAATATAGATGCAAAGATCTATGCGAGAATCTTGCCAGCACGATTAGAGATATATATGCCCCGACTTCCGGACCAGGTGGGATTTATTTTAGGAAGACAAGGGTCAGACACCATGCGTAAAACCCTCCACCTGATACACAAATCCAAGACAATGGCGGGAGACCCAGTTCTCCTATGTATTGACGCAGAGAAGGCTTTCGATGCGGTCAAGTGGGGATTTCTGGAAGCAGTCTTGAGCAAAGACTTGGCGAGAGATTCAGGAGAGGGGTAAAAGCGATATAAACATCCCCTAAGGCCTCGGTGTCAGTCAACTCCGACTACTCAAGGTGGTTCTCCCTGGGCAGGGGAACAAGACAGGGCTGTCCGCCGTCAGCCATACTGTTGGCCCTTTCACTTGAAGCGCTAGCACAGGAAATTAGAGCTGATCGGTTGGTCAAAGGGATATCAGTGCAAGGGAACAAATTCAAAGTAGCACTATATGCTGATGACATATTGTTGCATATCACAAACCCGCTAACATCTATTGCCAGAACAATACAATTGATAGAACAATATGGACTTCTCTCCGGATTTAAAATTAATAAGAGCAAGTCCATCCTGTTCCCTCTTAATGAACCCATACAGAGTGACAGGGATAGGTATTCTGTCCTCGGGCCAAGTATCGGGGGAACCACTTTGTAATACTTGGGGATTAACCTGGTAATACATCTAGATGCCCTTTATGAAGCCAACTTCCTCCATCTACATGAGAAGTTCCGGTCTGATCTAACTAAATGGCAGAAACTCACGGTCTCATGGATGGGAAGAGTGAACACAATCAAGATGGTGAGTCTCCTGCTTTTCCTATACCCCTTCCAAATGCTCCCGATCAAGATGCCTACATCGTTCTTTAGAGAAGTGAAAAGGGCCGTTTTAAAATTCCTTTGGCAAGGGAAGAAATTGAGAATTGCGTACAATGTATTAACGATGCCCAGAGAAAAGGGGCAGGGTTGGTTAACCAGACCTCAAAAAATATTACATGGAGGCACAACTAAGAATATTGATACCACACTTGAGGAACCAGACACATTTACAATAGCTAAACCTTGATAACCTCTACTTCACCCCATCTACCCTCTCTGAGTGGCTTTGGGTCCCAAAGCACAAACTGACGCGTATGATATGGGAGAATCCGATTATGGGAACTATATGGGAAATTCGGAGGGAATGCTCGGGCATGCGAGGCATTTTGACGTGGCCATCCCTGCTGAGCCACATCTGGGCACCGGGAATTAGAGAGGAAATCCCAAATCATGCAAGGTTCCAATCATGGTTCGAAGCTGGGCTAGAGAGAGTTGGCCAACTCTTGAAGGGAGGGAGCTTTATCACAATTACTGACCTTGAAAGTGCACTCGGCATTGGAAAATTGCTGGTCTTCCATTTTCTCCAACTTAAGGGTACGCCAATGAGGGAACCATGGAAAGAAAAGATAAAAAGAGATCTCTCCCCCTTTGATAAGCTCCTTGATACCCCCACTGACAATAAGGGTTCAATCTCAGCCATTTACAGAACCCTGGTA
This sequence comes from Ambystoma mexicanum, assembly GCF_040938575.1. NCBI lineage: Eukaryota > Metazoa > Chordata > Amphibia > Caudata > Ambystomatidae > Ambystoma > Ambystoma mexicanum. Next base: position 328,147,531 of record NC_090935.1, read on the forward strand.
GAGGATGGGAGGGGTTCCACAACCAACTTAAGAAAGAGATGGGAAATGGACATGAACATCGAAATGACCCCTGAGCTATGGTCCAAGATATGTATGGGCACCTCAACAGTGCTGATTGCTTCCCAATATAAGTTGCATGCCACCAAGCTTCTCCATAGGTGGCTATACGATCCCCATAGTTTGTCCAAGATGTACCAGATAATGAGTCCCTTGTGTTGGCGGCAATGTGGCCGAAAGGCAAATTATTGGCATATGTGGTGGGGGTGCCCCAGAGTGAGAGTGTTCTGGAACGAAGTGCTTGGTTGGATCAAGGAGATAGAAGCGATCCAACGTGAGCAAACACCCCTTCTGGTATTGTGTGGGTTGGAGAGAAATGAGGATGTATATGTGAGGGTAACAGGGTTAATCATTCCCTTGCTACTAGCCGCTAGAGCATGTATAGTTATAAAATGGAAGGCAGTTGAGACCCCAAGCAAGAAGGAGTGGGTGAATGTCGCTACTAGTACTTGTGTGATGGAAAGGATCACTGTAGGCCTACACGAATGATCCGCACAATACGAGACTTTATGGAAAGACTTCATTGACAAGCATGTTCCCAACCACTAAGCTACAAAAAGTTCAGAACTTCACAGTGATGCATTGAAACATGGGTGAACATAGAGGTATGCGCATCATGAACCAGGACCACAAGCATACTGCCAAAGGCGGGAGAGTGCTCTCGGAAACATCTTCGAGCTCCCCTTGTCCGTTGCATACAAATCTAATGTAAGCAAATCTGAACAAATGAAGTATTCTTAGGATAAAGATTTTTTTTTTTAGGAACTCAGCTGAGCACACACTTTATCAAGGGGGCTGGGGGTAGGGAGAGGGAGGCATTAATATTTCGATATGGCTCAACAATTCCGGTGAGGGAAGACGTGTTGAATGTTATTTCTTTTTCTGACAGTATCCCGTTTAAAGGTACCAATATGTTGTTTTTACATGTTATGTCAAAACTTAATAAATTGAAATAAAAAAAAACTTTCGCTAAAAAATATTTGCTGAAGTAGGCAGTGGCTGTTTGCTCCTAATCACCATGAAAAGCCTCCAGTCAGATTGCACGATCCTCATCACCTCAGCCAAAGCACATTAGTACACAGCATCCATAGCAGAAGCATCCAACAAGAGTCCTCTTCAAGGTTGTCAAACACTACACCAGCCTCCTACCAGATATTACGATACCCAAATCCATAGAGAGAAGCAAAGCAACACTTTAAGCCTGAGTATTTCAGGAAAAAACACTAAATGAGTCCCGTAGCACAATCCCTAGTCAGAAGCACACATTATCCCTCTAGGGTGATGCTGTCCCTAGGTCAAAGCTGGTGCTCTGCCTATCTAATAAAAAAGACAAGAGAGGATCTATCCCTGTCTCTCCAATGTGTTGATCATATAACGTTTAAAAAGAAGTGAACCTAATCTGTTCACAGTCTGGACATTTCACAGAGGAATATTTACTTTTGGCTATGCACCATTTCTTTATTCACCCTGATGAAGTGTGTGCACAGAGGTGTAAGGAAAAGGATATAGTGTGAGTAAATGTGTTAAAAAATCTTATTTGTCATCAAAATTCAGATTAATAAGGCAAATTAGCCACTTCACTGGTTGCTCGTAAATTTTGCTCCAGTCTACTTCCAATATGACAAATTTAGTCAGATGTGTATCGAAAGTACTATGTTGGTAACTCAATCGACAATGATCATAATTTCACATATACCATATACCCATATCCTTTTAGGGATATCGTACAAAAATGGGGTAGACCGGCTTCGATGACATGACCCGACCTAGGAGAAAATTAAACAGATATTCACCTAGGTGTAGTTTGCTGGGCACTGTTTTTCTTGGTCAATTTCATGCCTAAGCTAATGTTCAAGGACAGAAGTCTAAATTGGTGACAGAAACCTGTTCCACGTATTGGCGACTCCCCACGGGTTTGACCCCCCAGGTGGTTGCGTCCCATATGACCCCCAGAGGAGGATTCAACACACAAGCGGGCTCTCTAAAGGAACAACTTGTGCGGAGTGGACATCCAAAAAGAATTGTGAACAGTACCTGGAAGAAAGCAAAAAACAGACCCAGGGATATCACCCTCCAACAGCATCCAAAGGCCAGATCACGGTATAACATCACAGAAGCATTCAGTTACTTCAATTTTCAATGTCCTAAAAAGAGGGATCAGGAAATTATGGTCAATACGTAACACTGGAGCCTGCACTCTGGCACAACTGACTTTTGCGATCAAATGCAGACAAACTCTGCAGGATCAGTTGGTTAACACTCTGAAGGAGACCGATGATGATGAGAATCTACATACTGTCTGAGGGCAAGCCGACCTTCGGCTCACACACCATGCGGCAGCTGCGTAATGTGTGCACAAACCACCAGAAGTACCAGCATTGACACAGGCTGGAAAACACCATGGCATTAAAAGAAGTTTACCAACTGCAACAGCAAAGGGTAGTCTATTTACTCACCTGCCCATGTCGATTACATTACATTGGGATGACAGCATGACCAATCAAAAAAAGACTGAACAAACACATATCCTATATCAGAGCTTTGAGTCTGATGGCCCCACTAGCAGCCCACTTCATATTTCTTGGTCCCTCTGCCGAAACATTCAAGTGGACAATTCTGGAAACAAATAACCCCCCCGCCCCTGCAATTTTTCCAACCTCCTTTTGAGAAGGGAACAACAATGTATTTTTCACCTTGACACCTGTAAGAATGGCCTGAATGAGGAAATACAGTGGCATAAACTAGCAGTATTGAAATAATGATATTCCAGTAACTTTTTCCATACAGCTACAGACCATACAACATCAGTTCTCCCCTTTCCAGGACCAGTACCATCCTTGTATGCAACATGAATCAATAATGGTCAGTCTCTGTACTTGAGGATATCCCCTTGTAAGAACATACGGGGGACATCCTACATTGCAGGGTGAATCACTAAGCTAGCCACATGCCGAAAAGCGGAACACTGAACAAAAGTGAGTCAATTGTGACTCCATGAGACGTCCTGTACCACCGGACGTCCTTGGACATCCACATTGATGTCCACCGCAAATACAGGAATATTAAATCTGTGCCTTACTCAAGTTGCAACCACTTGATAATTATATAGAGGCAATGATTAATCAACGCCACTCAGTAGTTGCAAGACTAAGGAATATTTTTCCACCGACAAGTCCTTTACCACAAAGGCTTTGTCATTACGCCTTTGGCATTGCTTGACAACGACCTCCATGCTGTGAATAGCTGGCTGAACACACCTCTGTGCACCCACTATGCATATTGGAATATCCGAAGAAACATGCACTGGAACTTCCACATAAATGGGTCATAAAAATGTAAGAATTCAAGATGCGCCTGTGTGCCTCTTATAAGTAAGGCTTACCAGCCCACATCAGTTTTGAAAAAACTCCTAATTATTGATTGTGATTCGCACCCTTTGCAACTCTAAAATGGCCACCATATTAGGGAATGCACACTCCCATCATGCCCTCGGGCTGTGACGCGTCACGGTAAGCACATGCTTCACTTTGATTTGCAGCAACTTTGGTTTTTGCAGCCTGTGTGAATCAACTGCGGTAGCTGCAGCAGGAACAACATTCAGAGTAAGAAACTACGTCCACCGACGGTAAGAATGCTTTTTATGTTGTTATTGTTGACTGCATTATGGCACCTGGCATTAAGTTGTTTTTGCAACAATGGAACCTCCCTGCAATGGTCACTGTTGCCGTAGATAACAAGTGCATAAGGGACTGCGTGAATGAAATATTATGCTCGGACTATACGCCTTGTTTCTGAAAGGCACACCACAAGCCCGGTACGTTTCCACACCCCGGGGCTAGCTCTACATTAAATTTGCAAAATCTATACGACATCGTAAGGATGAAATTGGGATTAAAAAAAATCCCCATTCTCTTTTATCTTTCCCATACTCCGGCGTGACGGACATCCCACGCATGCAATTCATGAGTAGCAGAGAGACGGACTACGACAATAAGGACTGCTCCTCTTGCCCACATCTGACCGCACAAGCCGCGGAGCTGGGGTTTAAGGTAATTACTCATGTGAATCACGCCAAAGGGTGCCAATAAACAGACTATTTATCACTGTTTACACAGATAGAGAATCATCCTCTGGGTGGAGGTATCTGTCACCAATTTAGACTTCTGTCCTTGAACATTAGCCTAGGCATAAATTGCCCAAGAAAAACAATGACCAGCACACTACACCTAGGTGAAAATCTGTTTAATTCTCTCCTAGGTCAGGCCTGGATGCCCCATCCTGTTTGATGGATACTCTGACTGATTGCACTTCCACAAATGTTGGTCCTGAAGAAGATGACCACACTGAAAGTGTCATTGAAACCGGTCGTTCCCTTTTTTCTATGATATCCCTAAAAGGATCTGGAGATATGGTATATGTGAACTAATTATCATTGGTGATTGTGTTACCGACATAGTACTGATGATACCCCTCTGACTAAATGTGTCATATTGGAAGTAGACTGGAGCTAAAGTTACGAGCAACCAGTGCAGTGACTGATTTGCCTTATTACACTGAATTTTTATGAAAAAAGATGCTTTAATGCCTTGACTCACATTATATCCCTTTCCTTGCACTCTGTGCACACACTTCATCAGGGGTGAATAAAGAAATGGTGCACAGCCAAAAGGAAATATTCCTCTTTGAAATGTCCAGACTGTAAACAGATTAGGTTCACTTCTTTTTAAACGTTATATGATAGAGGCATTGTAGAGACAGGGATAGATCCTCTCTTGTCTTTTCAATTAGATAGGCGGCGCACCAGCTTTGACCTAGGGACAGCATCACCCTACATGGATAGGGTGTGCTTCTGACTAGGGATAGTGCTAGTGGAGTCATTTAGTGTTTTTTTCCTGAAATACACATGCTTAAAGTGTTTCATGCTCTATACCTGTTGTGTGTGATACAACAGAGTACTTAACAGTAGGGCTTATATCCTTTGAAGGAGTATTTAATCAAAAATAGTTTCCCCTGGTTGTTTTTTTAGAGAAGTAAAGCAATAAAAATGTTCTTCAAAGACAATATCAAAAGGATCTGTTGCAACATGCATGAAATTGTGCTCACCATTGATACCCATGCCATTCCACCATGCCATATTCCAATATGGTCAGAATTCAAGACCCGTTCACTAGAAGAACTCACAAATATTCTCACGTTACTCAAGGCCACCTCCCACAAGTACAACAAAGCAAAATACGATATGCATTTATTATGTGGAATCACAAAATAACAAATCCAATTACCACAAATACAAAATAACTAATTCTAAATTACGGAATTTGGGGAAAAAACTAAAAATTGGGCTGAGAGTGGCAGTAGTGGTTTTGGGGGTGGGGGAAAAGTATTGAGAAAAAAAGGGGGGGAATCTGGCGGGCACTCCACAAAAACAATGGAAAAGGAATTACTTTTTTGGAATTAGATATTGTGTGATTCCACATAATCACATGTAACCCAAAATACTACCCAATCACCCACCTACCCTTCATTGCCAAAATCATTGAGAAGGTTGTCATGCTCCAACTACACAAATAATTGGCCAACACAACCTACTTCAAGAAAAACAGTGCAACTTCTGACTAAGAGACTGCCAATATTCAGGTCATCGACAGCCTTGTCCTTATCCTGGACAAGGGCAACCCTTGTGTCTTGGCCCCGCTCAAACTCTCCAGCATCTGACACAGTCAACCGCAAAGTGATACTCAACACCCGTGGGATTTGGGCATAGTCATCTGATGATACGACTCCTAACGCAACAACTGGTGTGATCTTGTCCACATGGGCATTTGCAGATCTCAACTATTCTCAGCGACTTGTGGGGGCTCTATTGCCTCCCCTATCATCTGCAATCTCTACATGGAGCCATTGAGGGAATTCTTGGTTAAATTCAACATCAGAATCTACCAGTATGCTTATGACACACATCTATACCGGAAGGTCAACTGACCTGATGACATTAACCAATTGAAACACTGCCTCTCCACCATTTGAGTCTGTCTGTGAATTGCAGACCGGAAGCTCAACCCTACCAAAATCAAATTAATCCTCCTTGTGGGACCACCAAACACAATGAAGTCCAAAACTGGCTGACACAGAGGGATCTCGATGGCTTCGCACCCCTAACTTCTCCCCAAGGTAAAGTCCCTCTGATTCACCATCGATTGTGATCTCTCTTTTAAAGCACACATCGCCAAGAAGATACAAAATCATGATACAACTCTCACGCCTTTGCTGAATCGAACCCTTTTCCAACTTCAGATTTCTTATCTGTCGTCCAGGCTCCAGTGCACACCCAAATGGATTGGGGGCAAAATCCTGTTGAAACATGTTACAAGCGTTACTGTTGCCCCTCTTAAATCTGTCCAACATGCTACAACATTTCTTTTCACAGGACTTAAAAGAAGACGACAATGTCTTTCATTTTCACTGGTTACCACTCCTAGCTTGCAGCACCTTCAAGAAAGCCTGCCTCACCTAATAATCTCTAATGCCCATGATTCTGTCATACATAGCTTGAAAAGATCACCATCTCAGGTCGACGATGCAACACCATGAGCCCAAATATTGCCACACTGGAATCCAAGAAGTGAAAGGACAAGAGGGCTGGCTCCCTCCTGTGATTCAGGAATGATATGAATACCCAGCTCTTCAAATAACACTTCACTGACAAATTAGGACCCTAGACCAACAGTGTAAATCTCTCCCCACCCCTTCTATGTGCCACTCACATTTATTGTGTAGTGCTCTGTTGCTTTCCAGCTAGGTTTGCACTATATCAATCCTCTACATTCATACATACATCTGGGAAAGTCACATTAAAAAGGAGATCATTAGTGGGATGGACTGAACAATAGCACCACAGGCTGTTTACTGCCATTGCCAGTATTCTAACTGTGGAAAAACGAGATGGTTCCCAGTCTCACTGCGCCAAGAAGTTGAAATTTATTGTTTGTGCAAAAAGTCTAAAAGTTAACTTTTTGCACAAACAATAAATTTCACCTTCTTGGCACAGTGAGACTGGGAACCATCTCGTTTTTCTTTAATTTCTCCAGTGGATGTGTATTGGCAGTACACCCACACCGCCCAGATACCCGCAGCCTTGATGTTTAATCCTTCTAATTACTTTACAAGCGCTGTGGACTTGTGACTTTCTCTGCCATAACCTTTGTTTCCTGTTATTCTAACTGTGGTCCAACAATGTTCTGGTAACAGTGTGTGCCTGAGGATATCATCAGCCCAAAACACCTGCATGCATTGTAGACAAAGCATGAAAGAACAAACCCCATTGAGGAGCAAGGTGAAACCTGATGTCAAAATGATTGTGTCTCACAAGACTGTATTGGCAGTGTTTAGGAGATATTGAGGGGCAAAATAGTGGCACAATAAGTCAATCTACTGGCTATTTTAGGGGATAGAAAATGTATGTCCAGATGTATCTCTCAAGAACAGTGTAAGCAATTGGTTTAGGCAGGGTATAATTATTACCAAGGTTATTGTAAGTTGAAAAGTCCATGGTAAATGCTCAGGGTTTCACCTTTTGGAACCCCCTGGGCAAGCTACCTGGTAAAGCAGATGAGGCTGTGTGCTGTTTAGCTCTAGAAGCACCTAGTGCTACTCAGACTTTTATATGATTTTCTAAGATTGTTCTCATGAGCAAGACAACCATCTTTTGTGCTTGTTGTCTATTGACAATAGTGAAAACGACCAAGGGCTGTGGAAATGTTCGGAGAACCTTTTCCAGCAAGCAAATCCAGCGGTCACGTTTCCTCTTAATGCCTCCAAAGAGGGCCTTCACCAGCTCAGACCTTTACCTTGAGCACCAGCACATCTAATACAATGGGGGTCATTATGAGTGAGGCGGTAAGGGGTTAACGGCGCCGGTAAATGTGCCAGAGCCGTCAACCCCTTACCGCCCCATTACAAGTCTGCTTGCAGGAACCTGCTAAGAACACCTGGTTTTACGAGGCGCCCTTAGCGCGTCTCGTGAGTAGACCAGGGTGCTAACAATGGGCCCGTTATTAACATGCCCGTTGTTAGCACCCTCCCCATTCCCATTGAGCCCTATAGGGGCTGGAATGGGAATGGGTTCCTTGAATGAGGAATTACCAGGCCCTCCAAGGTCAGAATGGGGACCCGGTACCCGGTAAGGGGGTAGCCATGACGCTAATTGCGGCATCTTTACCTCCTACCTCGTAATGACCCCCAAAATCATGGAGCCCTCAACAGACATTGGGTCTGATTTACAAAAGTTCTTTGTTTTTCACTTTAAAAAATGGTGTGTAAATCAGGCCCACTGTCTCTAAACTATGTTGACTATGGGATACCAAGTTACTCATGGATCAATGTTCTCATAGAATCAACCAAAGAAAGGTCAGCATCTAGCACGTTTGCATCAGGAATTGGCATTCATGGGTGCCTTTTTCTAGCCATTGACTTTTATATTTGTAGGTTGCTGTGACTGGGAGGGTATGCCATATAAGACTTTCCAGTGGTAACAGTTGCATGCCCTGGTGAACTGTTTGATACTTCCAGGAGCAGCCCTTACAACTCCTGGTTCAGGGGTTTCAAAAGCAGACACATGAACCAGAAGTACAATTTCTGCAGTTCCCATCCCTTGTCAATCCCCAAGCCTATCCGCTAAGCTATGACTGCTGAATGGCTAAGGGACCAAGGTACATGTTGCTCACAGGATGACGAAAAGCCAGCAAATAGAGCTACAGAAGTGATGGTCATGGTAGCTGGAACATCAGAGAAGGCAGCCAAGCCCACAGAAACGTGACTTGTGAACAGATGAGGGGGGAAGCAGCATTTACACGTGATACTGTACATAAGGTGACCTTCCCTGATATTTGAGACATTAATTGGCAGGTGGGCATGCAGGGGGATGAGTGAGCAGTGTGTGCAGTCTTAGGAGAGGTGTGGCGCAGTGGCTAACTCGTTTGCTTTCAAATATTGTGAACTAATTTGCAAACCTCTCCCCCTGCAATTGAACATTCCAAACACGTGTCTGTTAAACATCAGTGTGAGTTTAGCATTTGGTAGTTTTAATCGCTGGCTGTGAGTGACCTTTATCAATGGGATGTAGTCAGGGCCAGCCTTAGGGCAGGGCCGCCAGGGCACCATTAGCCCCCTGCCACAGCAGCTCGGGGGAGTCTTTCAAGGTCTCCCCAGAGGAGGCGTGGTGGGAGAAGGCGCAGATGTTGCCCTATTTAAATTATATGTGCCCCCATCTCTGGAGCGGAGCGCATTTATTAACAATTGGGCGCTGCAGCACTTATTGAAAAATGTGTCGCCCTCCCCCTGACGAGGGGCCCACGAGGCAATGGAGTGGGTGCCAAATGTTTGTTTGGCTCTAAGGCCTGCCCTGAGTGCAGTCTCAGTGGTTGAATAAATATTGGTTAAATGGTTGGTGGTCATTTTATGTCCAAGCGTGTGATGTCACTGTAAGCCTCACAAAACATTCCTGCATACAGTAATTACTGGTCCCCATGAAGCCCAATGGGACTCCAAAATAAATGGAGAATAACATAAGAGTCGGCATTACTTGGAATCACTGGGACTCTTTCAGGTACTGGAACTTCACCCCATGCAGTAATGGTAAATGTGTTTGGTGGTATTATGGCCGGTATTTGAGACACTGGAATTTAGAAATTGATCCTTACTACGCAAATCATATTCGGGAAAAAGGCTTTAAAAGACATGTGTGTTCTGGAAAATACAAACACATTTACTTGCATAAAATGCTGTGTTCCAAACATTAACGTTCTCAGACAGGGTCCGGAGCATCCGGAAATGACTCCTGGAGGGAATCATATTTAAGACCAAGGAGGGAGACCTTGTGACCTGGCAGTGATTGCTCTCCTTATTTCCTATTTCACTGTAAGTAGACATTTCCTGCTCCCTCAGGATTGGTCTAGGCAATTTAAAATCCGCCTTTTAAAGTAGGTTATTCTGTTTTACAATGAAATATGTGCAGTCAGCAATACAAATACTAACAATTTTACAGTGCCAATTTAGTGCCACGAAGCCGCCCAAATGGCAGAATGTTCATTGCACAGTTCGGCTTTCCATTGCGTTTTTTGACGGACATCTAGCAATGGGACGCTGCCCAGGATGGGCCTGTGTGATTGCTCATTTCTTAAAGAGGAGAGTGTTTTCTCAATTCCAAACATTCTGGCTTGTGTAACGGCAGACTCTGGGAATACTCCCAGAGCGATACTCTCTTTTCACCTCTTAACAAGGTAAATATTGAGACAGTCGAATGAGGAAATGCCCTATAGCGCTGCAAACATAGACACGACAAGCGAGCTATCGCCAGGCAAGCATTCCATAGCGCAATTACCCTCTTCTAGGCCAAGTTGTGCGTTTGCAGCAAGAGATTGGGAAGTTTTGCATTTTCAATCGTGACATTTAGGTACATGAAACTTAGCCTGGGGCGGATGTTTGATGTATACAAAATGAACATGGTTACGGTTTCCCTCCAGGATTCAGCCAAGTAGGTGCTGTCAAACAGTATCCAGGTAACAGATTTAATATACACTAATATCGTCTATCTTGCCTATTATCTGGGAATTCCCCAGTTGCTATGGAATTAAAGCAAATACCTTTCTAGCGTACCAAAGAGCGCCAGCACATGTCATGTCTGGGCAACAGTGCAATTATGTCAATGCATCAGGCATAAACATTCACACCTGGTTTTAATTTGGTTGCAAAAACAATGACTCTTTGCAAGAGATAATTGCAAAAGACAGTCACAAACTGCAAAAATGCCCCAACGGAGACAAAATGGTGAGGAATGTTACAGTACGGCGGCGCCTGGAGGCTGTAGATCATGGCCGCATTGCGTCTAGCCAACGTCCCACTGTTGTGCTTTCCCTTTCTACTTTTTGAACATTTGCCAGGTCCTCGATTCTATTGCTAATGACTTTTGACTCGCTACAGATTTAAATGAAATCCTCCAAAAATGTTTGGTAAGGTCCCCGACATACTGGACATTTTTTGAGAAAATGATGTAATGCTTTACACGTAATTAAGAAACACATTTTTTTTTTTAATGTTTTGCCTTTTTCCATTCATTTTCCCACAGAGAAAAAGAGGCTTCTGTTGAATACACATAGCACGAAAACTGCTGGTTGGAGTTGCAGCAAATAAGAAACAAGTTCTGCACAAAGCATCACAGACGAGCCCTTTTATGATTTGCCGTAAAGATATCCTGTCGTTTAAAAAAATGAAATGGAGAAGAGTCTACCAAAGTCGAAAAAACCTTTTGCATATCTACCAGGATTCATCGCAGCAAGGCCGCCTTTTTAAAAATGAAAAAACGCAATCTTATTTTTTTCAGCAGTGGAAGCCATTTACACAGTCATTTAAAAGTAAAATCGGTCGTGTTGCAGTAAGTCTGAAGTACATTTAAAAGAGAAGAAACATAAGGTCCCAAACAATTCTTCAAAATGTATGCTAAAACAGAAAACCTTAAGGGGAAAAAAGTTGTTTGCACCTAGGGGGTCAACCAATATTAGCACATAAGTGCTGTTGCATCCCCTGCTAACAGTTGTGAACATTTACAATACAGAGTTCATAAAACACCAATAAAGTTATGGGGTCTTTAAAAAGGCTTGAACGAACCCCTTCACCTAAAATGTGAAAGTAGAATAATCCATTTGAGTCACGTCTGTCACATATGCCACAACACCACCTAGAAGCCATCACTGGAAGTTCACCTCCAGTTCAGAGCCACATCAGCAAGGCATTGTGGGTATGCGAATAAAATCAAATGCAATCCTTTTGCTCAAGGAAATTGTCTTTGTATTACAGGGCAGTGCTACTTCATACCTAGCTTCATCAACCCAAGACAGACATTTCTCAATGATATGATATGATAGGTTATTTATAACACACTAAATACTCAGCGGTTTCTAAGCACCGACCCGGGGATCGAACGTTGTCTCTGAGCTATCCTCCAGAGACAATGACCCAAACAAGAATATACTTTGCTTCAACCTTATTAGGGATCATCAGTGCAGCATAGTGTGACAACCTTGTGGAAGGTGCATTAGACATGGTTATAAAACACCCATAAAGTAAAACGTATGTAGGAAAATCTATGACCAACCATTAGTTTAAAATGCTAAAGCAAACTGAGACGAGAGTGCTGCTTTTGCAACATTCTTTCGTATGACAGAACCTTCTTACGCTGTCCTGGTTCTAGATGTTCAGTGAACTGTCCATCGATGCCTTGAGACATTTGACTATCTGCTGAGAGAAAGGGATATTGTCCCAAAAGTTAGGTGTAGCAAAAATAAGTCTGAATGTTTAAAGCTCAGACATGCCCTGTTGATGGCTTGGTGACCCTTAAACAGCCAAGACTCATGATTTCAGACAATCAAGACATAAGAATAAAGAAATATAGCGCAGCTGTGCACGCACAGTAAGAGGGAACATTTCTTCGAAAAGAAGGTACAAGTGAAATCCTTCCATGAGATGATCATCAACAGTAAATTGAGGTAGGCGACGCAAAGAAAAGATGCTCTTTCAAGGATTCACGCTGCACTCCGCTGTAGTCCTGTTCCAGTGGTAGCGACACTGCTGAGTAAAGCTCAGACCCCAGACAGAGGAGGAGCCACAGTGGCAGGACTGTGAGTAGCGCCCCGCTCGGTCGCTGGTCCATCTCTATTACAAGCCTGCGGCCAGTGTGGCAGAGGCCCTGGGGCAGTGTACACCTTCTTCTCTGCTTCTCCCTATCCAAAAAAACCACAGAGGAGGGAGAGAAATGCCTAGTCAATGCTATGACATTACACACATAAACTATGGCTTCCATGTTCCACGGTGTGACATCACAGGAGGCGATTGCAGCAGTTAGAAATATCTGTTGTTGCTAATACCTTCAAATGGAGATTTAGCTATATCATGAAATGCAGTCGAATCTGCAGTGATTGCCAGTCACAGCTGCATTTTCATTCATTTGTATGTCGGAAAGGAGCGGCAGATCATAAATTACGATTTTGCCACCCTCATACACTCAACCATACACACATTTGTTCCAGCATATATTTTTCTGTTGGCACAAATGCTGTGGATTCTCATGGAGACTGTCTGCATTTCCACCAGCAAAAAGCAGGTGGACTCAACAGGAATCCATTGAAACCATTGGGTGTCATGCGTGCCTGGCAGGCAGTGTTTACTCCATTTGCATGGCGGAGTGCAAAAGGGTGGCGTACAACCATGGGTACCGACTTATAAATTAGTAAAATTATGTAGCAGAAACCTGAAAGCGTATATGTACCAGGCCCCCACCTGAAAATTAAGGATACTTCCAATATGAGCCCCTGTGTAAGATTGTGTACGTTTATCACAACAACAACAAAATAGTAAGGGAATACATGACTAAATGGTACTATACAGGCATCCTTTGATGGGTACAGGTAATGTCAATCTTTAGCTGCTATGTAGGGGCATTCACTAAAAAAAGAGCCACACAAAAGGGACAAGCAGATAGTGCTGAATAATGGTGAACATGTATCTCATTGAAAAACACTGCAAAGTCTTCCCGCCACTAGAATTAACCAGTGTATCCAGGATCCATTACAGTCGAGTGTTCTGCGCCGAGACGTCACCCAAACATGACCCCCGGATAGTCTGTACATTTCCAGGCCAGCCTAGTAAAATAATATTTAAGTGGTGTTCTGAGCATTTTTCAGATTTGTTAAAGAAACCATACATCTACGTCTCTAAAATTCCACACGTTCAAGTGTAAATTCTTTTAAAACAAATTAACATTTTTCTGGAATGGAATGTGCTTGCTCGTAACATTCCTGCACTTCCTGCTTCATCTGACCTCAGTGCATTGAGTTAATGGGGAAACCTAATCCTTTTTTCATGTCTGTAAAAATCTCAGTGCTCTCTGTTCTCATATTAAGATGCGAGTAATTGGGGAGATAATATCTCATCTTACAGGCCCTAGTACTAGGTACGTTTTACTTTCCATCGTTTTGGTTCAGTTGTATAGTAAACTTTTGAGTACGTTTGCATAGAATATTTGGACCAGCTATGAAGGGCTGGCCTCGCAGATAGACCTCTCAGCAGATTGACAGTAGACTGTAACCAACCGCGTTTCAGGACAGGCCACGCGTAAGGAACTTGGGATAAAATCACATTAAAGCCACGTTGTATTCTCTGCCCCTCTTTGTTGTGTGCGCAACGACATGCTTCCCTTTCTATTGTACGTCAGCGTCCTTGTGCGCATACCAACATTCTATTCTTGACAGTTGGTACCATTCCCCATTCCAATAACGGACATGTGCACTTGTCTCTCAGCACACTCGTGTTGGTGTCTTCTTTCATTCGGAATAAATCTTGTTTATGTTCATCTCTCCTGCACATATATATATATATATATATATATATATATATATTCATTGGATCCCTCAGAGCGACGGCTGTGAAGTTGAAGACCCCAACACCTGTGAGGAGATCAGGAGGTGATGGGCGACGAAGATATACTGTGAGCCGAGTTTCAAGAAGAGTTCAGGCTATTCTGGGATTGGGACTGGGCGCAGATGCAGGCAGTGACTCGCATATTACGGGTGTGTTATCCCTCGGTGGGCAAGTTCCTATCGAGGCTTAGGATATGCACTCACATGCATTATGGCCTGTCACGCATCACAGGGTAGCACTCCCAGTGGTGGGCAAGTTCACTATCGGGGCTCATATCGGGGCTCGGTACACCCAGTGACACGTATCTTTGCCTGTCACGCGCCGCTGTGCGGCGATACACAGTGTAAAGTCCAGGAGGGATTGAAAAGAGACATTTCCTATCAGGGCTTTCATCGAGGCTTGGGAATCCCACATACTTACAGCACCTCCCAGATCTCCTTGACACATCATTACCTCACTGTCAGACTGAGTGGTGGTTAAATGTGCAGGTATATCAAAGCTTACGTGTGAGCTAGCAGGCACTTCTCAACTCCACCTCTTGAATTATGTCTCACCAGGGCAGTCTGGAGACAGTGGAAATCCACGTAGGGCACAGCATAGAGGAAGGTGTACAGCATCACCTCACGTATTAGCCCTCACCCAGATGTGGTCCTCAGGAAGCCCTGTTTATGATTAAGGCGGTACTGGTAAAAACAGACAGTATTTCAAATAATGTCTGTTTTAACTGCCAACTGTATTATATCTGATGTGGCAGGATTCCCCAGCTGCCATACATCACAATAATCATGCTAATACATTGAGGGCCTTGTTATACACGTTATGGCCTGGACATATAAATTAGGCCTGGACATATACATTTACATTAGGGTTTGCCAGATATGTGAGGCATTACTCTCACCACATTGTGTCAGACCAAAGGCCTCCTGCACCCGGCCTTGCTCACACCCCTCCTTGCACAATATCACCTTATAAGGAGTATAAGTTGCCAAGGCTGCTTACTGATATTGCCAAAGCTGCTTACTGTTATTTCAACATAATGGGCCTCATTCCGAGTCTGGTGGACCGTACCAGTGCTACCGGGGGATTGCTGCCGGACTTGGAATGATTTGCTGGCACCTGACTTGCCAGTAACACCGGGGGATTACAACTCCGGCAGTCCTGAAAGTCAGGAGCTGGCAAACTGTATTTCCCCATTCCCATAGAGTCCAGTGGGGAACACGGAAGCACCAGCACTGTTAATAACATTGCTGGTGCTTCCGTGACAGTCTACCTATCTTGGCCGCTGTGTCCGGCAGGGTCAGACCTGTCGGGCACAGTGGCTCCGGCATGCAGACTCATAGTTTGCCGGTCCAGAAAATCCAACTCAAGGATTATGCAACTTGCAAAAGTAAAAATCTGATTTATGCCCTTAAATGCCCTTGTGGCAAATATTATGTTGGGTAAACCTCAAGGAAAATTAAAGAAAGACTTACAGAGCATAAATTCAACATAAGAACAAGTAATCAAAAATCCCCAGTTTTCAGACACTTCAATGAAAACAGGCACAACATCTCCCAATTGGGATGAGTGGTCCTGGAAATCATTAAACAGTTACCAAGAGGTAGTGACCTTGGAAAACGTCTCGCACAGAAAGAACTATTTTGGATCCACAAACTAGACTCATTGGCCCCATTGGGACTCAATGAAGACTTCTATATGGGTCATTTTTTGTAAACTAGATACTTCACCCTAAGTTAAGGTAATGTGGGGAATCAACTTTATGAAGTCTAGGATACAACCCAAATAGCTCAACAGTGAGCATAATGGGAGTGTGTGTCATCACTTTTTTTAACAATTATGTCATGCTCTATTGTTAATTCCAACCATGCCTAAATTTGGCTTTTCTTTTAAATTCTGGCGTACAATGTTTTTTCTGTGTACTAGAATGTGAACTCTTCATGAGACAGACTAGGATACAAGCTAAACAGCTCAACAGTGAACATTATGGGAGTGTGTGTCATCACTTTTTTGACAATTATGTCATGCTCTATTGTTAATTCCAACCCTGCCTAAGTTTGGTTTTTCTTTCAAATTCCGGTGTACAATGTTTGTCTATGTACAAGATTATGAACTCTTCATGAGACAGACTTTCTTAACAGACTACCATTGTATCTTTATATAAATAACTTTTCTGTGACAGATTTGTTTACCAGACTTAAAATGCATCCGTTGGTAAAATTACCATGAATCCAGTGTATTATGGTAGCACCGGTCTATCACTTACACCCTCACTTGCATTTACTTTTGCTTGCATTTACTTTCCCTTTATTTACTTATCCTCCATATTACTTTCTTTCTTGACTACTGGTTGTACATACCATATCCCAAATTAGTGTATCACTATATGATCCATTTTTACACTTTATTTTTCATATTTTTATATATTTTCTTATCTCCATGTTTGTTTATATCCTTATATTCTTCACATCAGATATCTATATCCAAATCCAGCATTATCTTTCTAGTCAATATCACTATCTGGATCACCACATGATCAGTTTTTATATGTATATATTATTTTATAATATTGTATATATTTCCTTCTTTCTTGGCATACTATTCAGCTAAATTCTCGTATTGCAACAGCATTTAACTTTCATTGGTTATATGTCATTTAATATGTTAACATCAAGGTGGGATCCCAAAACCATCCATTTCCTTCCCTTCCTGTTTTCTTTACAGTTTTATGCTCCCTTTTACATCAAGTGGTCCGCTTACAATCTATATGTGTTAGACTTTCCTTTTTTTAAATTGTTACTACCTTTTCACAATACGGCGCATGCACACGGTAACTTCAAAGTGTTTACACTGGGATGTCACTCACTTGCGTCGAACGTCGTGGGATGTAATGCAGTCCCAGATCGTGTATTTAAGGGCACTCGTTATAGGGTCTAGACCATTATCCTGGAAGCTACTCCTGAAAGGGTTGGCGTCTTCCTACTACATCATTCATCTCCGTCTATTGAATCAAGTAAGTAAACATGGGGCATTCTTCTAAACTTTCACTAGATCTTGCTATCTCATTTACTTCTTTTGCTTTTACTTCCTTTTTCCACATGCTTAAAAGGCTCTTCTTCCTTTCCTTTAGGATCTTCTTTGAATCTCACTAGTACTTCTAACCAGTGAACATCTGTTTGGTGGCACAGGATAAACTGCCTACGTGGACTTCTGCCATTTTTTACCATTTTTGCAACTATCTCCATTTCATGGATGATTTTGGGTGTATTCTTGTTCAAAACGGTTTGTAAGTCACCAACTTGATTCTCTTAAAACGTTTTTCTATTTACAAGACATCTACCTTCCTTAATACTATTATGACTCTGCTTTCTTACTTTCTATTCAACATTAGGCCACTCTGCAACCACTGCTGAGACTTATTCTAGTGAAGAAGACTATTCACCTTCTTTTCATTTTGGAACATAACACAAGACTAATTGTCACTCAAAGTGAGACTATGGGTAATTGTTTAATCCTTTTTATCAGGTGTACCTAGTGGATGTTCTCTTTACTAATACAGAAATGCACAACACATTTGTTATAAATGAGTACTAGATGTCTTTCTGTTGATACATGTCCAAAACAAAGTTATTATGATTTTGAAAAATATAAATCAATGTTGTTTGTTACTTTTGATGATACAGTGAATAGCATCAACCTGTACTAATTTGTATTAATATGTATTATTCAAATATATTTTTTTCTAGATACTTTTGTGAAAAATTGTTCAATTGCCCCTGAAGAAGTGATTGTTTCACGAAACGTGTTGGGCCATAAATAAATCAACCCAGCTTGATTAAAGAATTTAACTGTGTCATTGTATTTGATATATGTTATTAAGCATTTACCTATAATTATCTAATTGAATACATGTGTTGCTATCGATACATAATACAAAACTTACAAGTCAACCTAACATATTTAAATATTAGGACTCTTTATATAGCCACCCATAGAGTGCAGAGGACAGGAGTTCCCACATTTGGGAACTTTTTCTATTGCACGCCTTAGTTCTCACCAGACTGGAGGAAGCGCCAGGCCTTGTTGTGGGTCCTGGCCTTGAAGTCCTCCCAGCACTTATGGACATGTTGGTAGTCACAGGGTGCCACCCACTTTGCGTTGATGTTACCCACGACGTCCGCCGAGATCTTCCTCCGTCCTTCCTTGCTGACTTGCAATGGTCTGGGGAAGAGGGCATCATAATGCACAAGGACTTGCTCCACCAGGATGTCAACTTCCCTGGCTGAGAAGCTGACAGCCCTCTGCCTCACTGCCGCAGGGTTGCCACTTGCCTCCGATGATGTTGCTTCAGACATGGCAACCCCCTAGGCAGGTGGGAGTGGGCTAGGTGGTCCTGGTGCTGGGCTGTGGAGCGGTGGACTGGCACGTCGGGAGTCTTCTGGATCAGCAAAGGTGGTCAGAAGTCTGACAACAGGAGCACTGGCAATGGCTGTACAGCAGGCACCAAAATTTCAGGGCATGTGGACAGCAGACAGAAACAGTGGGCAGGCAGTAGCAGATGGCTCGTAGGAGGTAGCTCGGGGTACTTGGAGGCAGGCAAATTGGCTGCTAGGCAGGAGCGTGGGTCTTCCGTGTTACTCGCGTAGGCAGCCAGAAACAGAGTGACTCTGCACGTGTGGAAACAGCACGTTAGTGTGGATTTAGAGGAAAGGGCCTACGCACATAACTTACGTGACACACGCTGAATGTTGGGCTTTGCTGTTCAGTATCGGGATAAAGGTGTGCGTAGGACAAGATTGCAATGTACGTGTAATTCGTAGCAGATGGATGTGTGGACTTCGGAGTATTTTTGGGTGCCACGTGAATTGTTCACTACTGTGACAGTGCATACTTATTGTTTTGGCGGGGGAGTTGCCTCTGTGCACATGCGCATTGAATTTTTTTCCCTACAAGGCTAATGGTGAGTCGCGTACAAATTGTGCATACTGTGGGTGCCCCTGTGTATCGCGTACCCCCGTTCTTGATATCACTGTACCTTACGTGCAATCCGCGTATGCATTTTTTGTGTTGCTGGGTGCCACAGCATACTGCGTAACATTTTTACTTTACATGTGGACTGCCGAGAGATCGCGTACATGTTTTTTAATTATTTGTGGTGCCTGTGCGTTGAGCTGCCTTATATATTTCACCAAGGATTACATTGAGCCTTGCTGGATCACGCTGGTACGTTTTAGATCACGTACCCTGTCCCCTCACTCAAATTGCCCAGGACAATTGATAGCTGCACCTCCCATTGCACTAATCCATCAGTGCCATGACTGGGAGGGCAACACATGGGAACGGAGGCAAAGGTGGCCGAGGTGGCAGATCTGGCAGAGATGATCGAAGGGGCTGAGGTGGCAGAGCTGGTGGGGGTGGCCGAGGGGGCTTGGGTGGCCAAGGTGCCCAGGTCCATGCAGGGAGAGACATGCCCCCCACAACAGGGCCAGGGAGATGCAGCTGATGCTGAGGTAACCATCATCAAGGGTCCAGGAGCAGTGTCATCTGCTGACCAGACCAACCAGGATCAGGAAGCTGCAGGGGCAGATGAAGCACCTACCACCCTAGCTCAGGGTCCCCCAGCCAGGCCTGTAGTTGTCCCGGCCCAGGGCCAGAGAGACCCAGGGGCAGCTGTTCATATCTCTAAAGGCAAGAGATGTGTGGTGCAAGGACCTGGCAGCAGCACCAGGGAACCGGGATCTGCAGTGTCATCTGCTGGCCTGACCAGCCAGGGTCAGGAAGCTGCAGGGGCAGCTGCAGCACCCACCACCCAGGCTCAGGGTGCCCGGCCTGTAGTGGTCCCCACCCAGGTACACGGAGATGCAAGGGCAGATGCTGTTCATGCATCAAAGGGGAAAGGACGTGCTGTGAAGCGTCCTGCCACCGGCACCCAGGTACCACCACCTGCAAGGGCACCTACTGTCACAGCATCGGTGTGTGATGCGATAGCCCAGGCCACCAGTGCTCTGGCCCCTATGGACCCAAGTGGTCCCAGCCACACAGGGTCTGCACGTCCTTGCAAGGAGGCAGAGCATGCAGTAGCGGAATAGGCTGAAGCCCAAGGCACGGCACAGGGAACACAAACGTCGAGGAAGAGGAGCTTCAGTGATGTAGAACTCCAGATCCTAATGGACTATGTGCGGGATCACAAACGTGCCAAGCTTGTGCAGGCCGGGAGCACCCATACATCTGCTCAGTGTATGGTACATTGGCAGCGTGTCACGGATATGATCAACGCCTTGGTTAATGAGCGGTGCACTGCTCCCGAGGTAATTAAGCATTGAAATGACCTCCGGTGCCACGCCAAAACGAAGCTGGCGCTGCCTTCATCTGTACTGTGGTGCCTGGAGGTGGGTCACCACGAGAGGTCAATGAATTCACTCCACAGGAAGAACTCATGATGTGGAGCAGATCCAAGGTGTGGGAGATCTGCCAAATTATGAGGAAATGTCCGGTGAGTTACTAAGTGTGTGCATCCAGGAAATGTGTATGTTGATTGAATGATGTGTTACGAATGTCTGCAGTTGTTCCTGCATTTACATGACTGCCAAGGGGGAACCATGCCATGGTGGAATGACACAGGCTTTTTGTCCAGCACACTGCATGTAAACGATGTGCTACACACCATGACAAAACTCATGACCACACTTGCTCGCTCCTTTCCTGTCACTCTCTGCCCAGCCTCTCTTGGCCCTCTTCCTGCTGAAACTTGTGATGGTGGATGACCTGTGGTAATATTCCACTACACACTCACATTCACTCCTCACATCTCAGACATCTTTGAGAGTTCACCCTAACAGCTGCACCTCTTCAGAGGTATTCTTGCTTTCCACTCCTTGCCCCAGCAGCTCAGTGTCTCCAGAGGACTGGTCAGTCCTATGCTGGGCTACTGCAACGGCTTCTACCAAGATTTCTATGCTTCTACTCTCTTTCCTCTGCTACTCATCCAGAGCTGGACTGTGGAAACAGTCCTTTTGTCCTGGGGCAGGGTATTGTGTCTCCCTATGACTGTGATGATGGCACTGTCTCCTAGTGGCTACAACTGTTCACTTTAAAACCCTGTGCATTGTCCACAAGGACTTATGGGTCCTGGGTATGCAATTCCTTTGACTCTGTCTTCCTGATTCGCTTCCTTCTCATTGTCTTTAATCATCCCTCTCCAACTCCTTCATGGTCAGTAGCTTCACATAGCAATGAGTTGGTGGTTAATGTCTATCTACGGCTGCAGCCTCCCTCTGGTACAGCCTCCCTGGCTCAATAGTACAGGAGGTGAACCATCTATGGGTCTGGAGGCACATGTGGCGCTTCCTCATGTGTTGTGCTTTCTCTTATCCCCTCCCATGCTGGAGTCCTGGATGACTGAGAGAATGCAATAGTCACCTGTCCACACTCTGACCTCTGACATGGGTCTCTGAGCCACCAGTTTAACCCATGCACTGCCTCCCTGGCACCCCACACACTTGGTGGATGTTAACTGTATCCCTGCATCCCACTACGAGCAATTGACACTGGATGTCTTCGCTTGCACTTCCACTGCAACCAGCCGTTGTTTTTTTTATCATGATTATGTGGTATATTTTTGATTGGATGCCGTTCCCATGTACTGCACTGCCCACTCCCACTCCAGGTCTCCCCTTCACCCCGCCTATTTGCTTGCGTGATGTCAATGTGTCCTGGCATCATGGGATATGTGTGTCTGGATTCACTCTATTCCACCAGCCTTGCATAGTTGCACCTTGTGACACTTGTGTGTTTGGAGTTTGTGAATTATATGTCATGTCACATCCATCAGTCATCAAGTTCTGTCTCATGCTGTTTGACAGTTCAGGTATGGCTATGCTACGTGGCATCTGTGTATTTACATCAGGGATGGTGGTGACTCAGCAATGCCTGTCAGGTGCACGTGTGTGAAGCAGGTGCTTAACACCTGGCAGTATATGTGTTATTCAGCCCTTCAACACACAAGCGTGTCTACTTTCATGCTACCCTTCCCTTACATTGACACAGCGTATGTGCGGGCGTTTGTGCCATGAGTAACATGGCATGTGAATGTGTTGCATGACAACATTGTGATGCCTATGTGTGTGACTTATGCAATTTACATGTGTCTTAATTCATTTTTCTGTACATGTGCAGGTGATGATGCACTGGATGTAGAGGAAGAGAAGGTGGAGGAGGAACAGGTTACTGAGCCGCCACCAACCAACAGATAAGGACGGGGTGTGGTAGCCCATGAAGATCCACTGTTGCTCCAGGCCATCCTGGCCCAGACTCAGTCTGAGTCAGCCTCTGATGGTACCTCTGGCGGTGAACTCGATATGGATTCATCGGTGCTGTCGCAGGTGAAAGCATCAACTGTGGGTGATGTTGTGTCCCAAATGTCTGCAGGCGGGATGATCCCTCACAGGGCCAGTCAATGTTGGTCCGTCAGTCTGTGGTGGTTATGGCTGCAGGGCCACACTCCACAGTATTGGCTCCTGTTCCTGGGACAGCTGATAAAGGGAGGGATGCAGTCCTGCAGTCACAGACAGTGCCATCACCGTCAAGGGCCAGTTTAATTTGGGCCAGGCAGGTGTGGGGTCAGCCAATACGGTGGCCGTGTAGCAGCTGGCAAGACTGTGTGGGAGCAGTCCATGTAAGGGGTTGCCCGGCAAAAGGGTTCTTCATATGAGATGTTGGCTCAGGGCATGGATAGGGTGGCCAATTCCATTTTCCCCCCAGATAGACAGGTGGAGCTCCAGCTGCAGGCATAGCAGTCGACATGCCGCTCACACAGGCTGCACATGGAGGCCAGCAACAGGAGCAGACGGGCGGAACTGAGGGCTCAGCAGGCATCCCTGGTTGCAGGGGCACGGGCCCACAGGGAGGCCCTGAGGATAGAGTATTGGTCCCTCAGAACTGCACTGGCTGCACTTGAGGCATCCCTCAGTAGACAGTCCGAACAGCAGATGTAACTGTTGACTCATACCCTCTCAGAGAAATTCCATGCATTACGGAAGGTGTTGCATGAGGACCTCCGAGCCATTATGTTGCAGATGCACTCATCTCAGTCTCGCATGGCTGCTGCCATGGAGGAGCAGGCCAGGGCTATGCATGGTGAACATCCCTCACTACTACCACCTTCTATTGCTACACCAGAGGGTGGTGACAGCAGTGACAGCTCTCCCAATCCATGAAAGCCATGTGGCCCATTAACCCATGGAGGTTTTTCTTTTCTTCTCAACATCAACACGTGTTTGTTGACGTGCACCCTTCATCTCTGCCCTTCAACCCCCCCCCCCACTATGGGCATTTTTCTTTTTTTACCCCCTGTTTTTAGTCTATTGTGCATGTATGTGACAGTGTGTTCCTTTTTGTGGCATCCAACGGCCTCCACTGTAGGTTCCAGCTGGACCCATAGAGGCTTGTCTCGTGTTGGTGTTTGTGCCTTGGGTACAGACACATATGCAACTCCTGCATCCCCTTTCCTTGGGCTTGCAAGGAGGGCAGCATGTGACAGTAACTTACACAGAGGCATTGGCCTTCCATTATATCTGTGGGCCGTCTCAAGTCCGACCTGTTTATAAACCCCTAGTGGGATTTATGATTGGTTCTCCAGTGCATGGTTGGCATCCCTTTTTGTTTGGATGTTGAGATACATCCTTTGTTCATGTTCCATCTTCATGTTTTGGCTTGCCTAACTCAATTATTGTTAGCCTTCCGGCTGTATGTGCTTCCCTGCCCCCTTTAGTTATGAAGGCCATACAAAAATAGGAGGGTGCCATGTGCAAGTTACAACATATTTATGCACTTGTGCAATTGTGATTGGTTACTGTCAGACAGATACACTCTTGAGGCCTGTGTTTCTGGCATGTTGTACTGGTCAATTGATGTTCCTGTGTACATTGTTAGTTTGATATGTGAGGGTGAGTTATATCTGAACGTGTTCCGTTGATCATTGAGCAGTTTGTGACAGTAGAGTTATGTGTTGGGCATTTATTTCGCAGTTTTGATGTTGCATGCCATGGCATGGTGTGGCAACCAGGTGACATGGAGTATCGGAAGGTTTAGGTGACATAACAGCATTTGGATATTTATGTTGCCATGGTGTTAGCAGCCTACTCCATTTTCCATGTGTTTCTTTTGTGCACACCGGATTGAGTTGGTTTAAGTTCTAAATGATGCACACAAAGTAGCGCTTCCAAGGACAGATTCTCAAGGTGGCAAGGTTGGAACAGTTGATTGTCCCTTTGTCATCATCGATTGTCACCTGGAATGTGCCAGGGCTGCGTGCACTTTGTAGGGGTTGGATTTTAGGTGAAAAATGGTGCCATAAACTGGGTACGGGCAGCCTCGCCAAGTGCCCTTTCCCCTCCCATGTGCGTCCGCCGTGCATGTGGCTGGGGATGTGGGAGCACCACCATGTTCACAGGTACACCACGCCGTGTTGCAACATTGTGCAGGACACATGCTGCCACAATTATCCTGCACACTACTGGTGGTGCATATAGTAGCTCCCCACCAGAGTGGTCTAGAAAGCAGAAGTGTGACTTTAGCACTCCGAATGTGTGCTCCACTATGGCACTAGTTGCAATATGTGCTGCATTGTATCTTACCTGGGGTGGTGTGTAGGGGTTCCGTAGTGGCGTCATCATGAAGGTGCTAAGAGGGTAGGCACTGACCCCTGTGGAGGTGACATGGTTTGTCAGTGTTGATTGTTTTGTCTGTGAGGGACATGCAAGCATTTGCAGGTCTATTTGTACTCACCAATGAGCCATGTGTTGCCGTGCCTCCCAGCTTCCATGGCCTGGTATAGGGGTAACATTCTGAATATGAAACTGTCATGGGTCGACCCTGGATAGTTCACATATACAGAGGTAATGATTCCCTTGGCATCACATACAACCTGGACGTTGATGGAATGCCAGTGCTTGCGATTGCGATAGATGTGCTCTGTGGCCCTAGGTGGACGTAGGGCCATATGGGTGCAATTGACGGCACGAAGCACTTTAGGGAAGTGCGCCACCCCGTAAAAGTCCTGGACCACGGCCTGCCTTTCTGCGGGTGTTCTGGTCATGTATATGTGCCTGCAGACTGAGGGGCATGCAGTCATGATTGCCAACACCTGGAGTAGGCAGCGTGACTGCGTGGCCTGTGAGAGGCCCCCGACAATGGCAGCTGTCCGCTGAAATGACCCAGTGGCCAAAAAATGCAGTACATTGAGCACCTTTTCCAAGGGACTCAGTGCTTGGGAGCACAGGGTGGGTGATGTGAGGTCATCTCCCCACTCCCTGACCAGGTCTAGGATGATAGGAGTTGGAAAACTATACATAAAGCAAAATTGGGGCTCCCGCGCCTAGTGTGGGTGTGAGCATGCGTTTTACTGAATCACTAAAGAAATCACACTCAGGGATAATTAAAAGACAGTACAAAATCGAAGTCTAAGGAAAATACAACCTGACCTCATTAGGGAATACGATTCACATTGAAATTTTAATAAAAAACATGCAAGTATTAAAACCAACTGTGTAAAACTAACATGTAAAATCTAGCATACGTGCTGACAAAGTGACTAGTGCTAACAACACAAAGTGCTAAGTGCTATTGGCCATCTGGCTACAAAAGGGCAAGGTACAAGCATCATACATGGCTCCAATTGTACATACAAAATTGTAGACTGTCTATCTTTTTTGAAATAAGTCTAATTTACATTTTCAATCAAAATACAACCAAACAAAGAAACCACACAAAGTACATAGATAGAGACCTTATTTGTTGGGTGTCTCTAATTTAGATGCCTTGGTCAAAGGATACCTAAAGTGCATCTATGAAGCAAATACTTCGCATTAGTATCTGTCTAAAGCCCAACATGTTTCGTTCCTATAGTCCTATAGATTATTGGGAGGAACTTCTTCAGGGGAAAAGGAATTTTTTGTGTGTGGGGGTTGGGGCAAGAAGCACTCCCAGCCCAAGTTCAAATATTAGCTGTCTGACTGTCGTAAAAGTGAGAAGTCTTTTTCAATTATTCCTGACGGGCAATTCTGAGAGATAGTGTCCGTGTAGTCTTGTTAGTAGTACGAGAAAAACGATCCCGGCCACACCTATTCAAGCAAAACACAAGAAAAGCCACATCTTGATTAGTGTGGTTGCTCAATAAGTTACATCAATAATCAATTTTAATTAGAAGATGCACTTAGAGTAGGCGCTTACCATCTATTAGTGTTAGTAAGCTGCCCGTGAGTACTGTCTGGAATAACAGTACTGCAGTCTCCAATAGGATCCCTATAGATATACAGATACAAAAACACATACCTTCCTGTCAGACCCAAAAGAGTAGGGCTATATATATAAAGATATTGTTAAAAAACTT
Source organism: Ambystoma mexicanum (assembly GCF_040938575.1). Lineage (NCBI taxonomy): Eukaryota > Metazoa > Chordata > Amphibia > Caudata > Ambystomatidae > Ambystoma > Ambystoma mexicanum. The sequence continues at coordinate 328,174,442 of NC_090935.1, forward strand.
ACTTAAAGTAACACTTGTGTGTTCGAAAAGTCGTTGAAGGATTGGAGTGCCTTTTTAAATCACGTTGATGCAGGCATACAGGGTTTAGTGCCAAATTCTGTGAATTAGAAAGTGGAACCCATATTAATATGTAGTCGGGAATGGTAGTTAAATATATTCATCAATGAAGGAAACCTATGCATTGTAAAAATGGAAGCAATGGGGAGCTGGATAGGCGAGATGTGACATATGGGACTACCAGATTAAAAACGCAGTCTGGCCGGTTGTTAACCAGAGCTAATGTGAAATGGCTACCAGGCTGGTTACTAGCACAATGCAATCTGGCAACAGACGGGAGCCGAGTGCCTTGGAAACGTTATCTCTCCAGGAGTAAAACAGAACTAATGTAAAACGACTTTAGGGCAGATTACTAGCTCATTGCCACATAGCAAAGTTGGAAAACGAGTATCTTAAGTTCAGTTGCTCCCGTATAGAAGGAAAGGCTGGATTTACAAACTATATTTCACGATTCTCTCAAATGGATTTGTGGCGTAATTCCTCACTGGGTAATGGGTTACCTGCAATGTATGGTCCATAGGCGCTTCATTCTGGTGTGGCTGAAGCTCACAGTTCCGATCGGAAAGAAAAGCTGCTGTTGTAGAAGTAGCTTTCTTCACAGAATCCGATATGTGTCTGCGGCTGCGCATGCGTCAAGTGACTAGCGTCTGTACTACCGTGTAAGTGAAGATATCAAGATATAAGAGACTGTTCGAAAATAAATCAGGGTGTGTTTTTAATTGTATATTTAAAGAATTATGACTATCTCTAAGTAGCTACTATACATGCCATAGACCTGGTCATCAGGCATCCCAAAAAGGTGGGTCCTGGGTGAAAACATGAGGGCCCTGGCTATCCTCCTCCTCCTGCGGTATCCCATGATCACTGCTGCGAAAAATGGCACATTCATCGTAGCTGTATACGCGTTTGTTTTCACAGTCTTTTTATGCATTATTTTTGGTGCGCAGTGACGCTTACACCGGCTTTCGTGTGGCGGACCTGTTTCCGTGTTTGCGTGTCTTTTTCTGTGCGCCGGGCAGCACTGTTGGATTCCATTAATATGTGTTGTTAGCACACGTGGGGGCGTTGCAAGTATTTTACTGTGGTACTTCCCACCTAATGCCCACATTTTCGCTGATTGTTCCCGATTCCACGTGTTCGACCCCCTTTTTAGGGGACTGCACAAGATGGTACGCTCCTTTGCTGGGAGTCTCGTGCAAGGCGTTCGTGGTGTCGCAGTGACGTGTTGCAGCCGCGTAATTCCTCGCAAGTCTCCAGTAAGCCACGCACATTATGTGCCATGAATCGACAAACGGGTACTTGCATGCGTTTTGGGCGCAAGCGCCCCTTTTTTGACACTATTTTAGTCAATGAATCGGGCCCTTAGTATTGCATCTGACTGCATCCTTGACATGAAGATTATCATGAATATCGAAGAAGTCTTACTAAATAATCTGTGCTCAAATGGGTTGGAATCAAAGGCTTCTCTTGACTTGGCTGAGAAATAAATCTCTCTCTTCATTCGATTCAGGAGTTCAGCAGATCTCTTCTTCCTCAGGTGAGCATCTGCTTTCGGAAACCCGCCAATGTCCAGGTCACTTTTAGGAATCACTAATGCTGGAACATGGAAATTTACTATAGAACATAGTCCTCCCCAATCTTTGGGCAACTTCATATAAGCTCTGGATCCACAAGCCCAGTAGTGATCCATTATCACTGCTGTTCCAGTGCTCATTCCTGGCACATCAAAGATACAACCACAATTCTGATTTTCTCCAAGTTTTCTTGTGCCATTATTTCTGAAACACAGCTTTGCACTATCCAGAGGCACTATCTGAAAGGGCCCTCCTTTACCTACGACCCATGTCAGTAGTTTAGCCAGTCTCGACCATAAAATTTTGCATCCATTCTTTACCAGGTCAACAGTTGGCTTGCGAAAAACAGTTATTACCCAGGCTCTACATAAAACGACACATTCCTCCCGTCCATCTGGAGAAAGTACTGATCCCCAGACTGCATCTGGCATCTTTCCTTCAATCTTCAAATTTCTTCTGCAGCCAAGGCACCCCCCCTGCGGTTTCTTTTTTAGGCCCACGAGGGAGAGGCCAGCACCGGGCACAATGGCAGAATCATCCACCACCTACGGTAGTCACCTGCAGCAGAGGTCAAGGAAACATACCAGCACTGCTCCCTCATTGATCGTCAATCAGTCCACACATTTACTGACTAGAGTTGAACAAGAAATCCTACAAAAGGGTCTATCCTTCATCCCTACAGCACGGTACGACCCATTCCAAATGCGGGTCGAATGCACACAACTGATGACGAAAAATAAGACTGAAGCAGTACTTCACCAATGAGACAATTGAGACCACTGATGCAACGGGTTTACGCCCACCTTCACAGTTTTTTTCTCCACATTGTATGAATACTCCGGAATCAGTAACCTTTGAACAAGCATTACTTAAAAAAATCTCAGAGCTCGAGCGGACCATTCCATTCATCAACAATAACTGTACTAAACCCCAACTGGCAGCACTTTCCGATCTAGCTACAAATCCAGCCATTACCATAAAACCGGCTGACAAGGGGGGAGCCATTGTCATTATGGACACCACCAACTATATCAACATGGTCAACAACCTTCTGAGTGATAATACCAGCTATAAAATGCTCCGCACGGACCCCACACCTGCCCTTCAAGAAATGATAGCTCCAATCATCTATGAAGCCGAGGCTGAAGGATACATCAGCGCCCGCGAGGCCGCCTTCCTTTCCCCGCCTCATACCCACATTCCGGCGATGTATGCCCTACCGAAAATCCACAAGGGCATTGTGCCCCCACCAGGGCGCCCAATTGTGTGCGGCATTGGCTCCATTTTGGAACCCCTCTCACAATTTCTAGACTTTTTTTATAAAGGACCAGATTCCCAAAATGACTAGCTATGTCAAAGACTCCACCAATATGCTGAATCTACTTGATACCCTGCAGTACGAACCACAACAAGAATGGCTAGTTACACTCGGATCCCCCAACAAGAGACTTTGAATATGCTGAGCAGACTATTACATTCTGGCATTGAACTACATGGCGTGTCGCCAACCTTCATCCACCAACTGGCAGAGATCGCACTGACCAAGAACTATTATTTATTTCAAAATTCCTTCTACCAACAGGTATCCGGTACCGCGATGGGAGCAATTTTTGCCCCCAGCCTTGCCAACCTGTATGTCAACCTCTTTGAACAAGAACATATCTACTCTACTACCAACCCTTTTCTTGCCAATCTTGGCACATGGCGTAGATACATAGACAACATTTTCGTAATCTTCAAAGGGACGGAACAGGACCTTGCTTCTTTTCATGCTTGGCTTAACTCACTCAATCCACACTTTCAGTTCACACTAGACAAAGAGAAACACTCCACTCATTTTCTGGACCTTGCAATCTCCACAAACAATGGTAGACTAGTCTCAAGTGTCTACAAAAAGTTCACCGACAGAAATTCCCTTCTATGCTATTCCAGTTACCACCCTAAAGCACTCAGAGACAATCTCCCTTTTGGACAATTCTTGCGATACCGCAGGCTGTGCAGCCAGACCCCCACCTACACCACACAGTCCAGCCTCCTACGAGCACAATTGGCAGACAAGGGGTACCCTCAGAAAATCATTAGGGACACTTACAAAAGAGCTAGAAATATTCCTAGATCTGTAACCCTGCAACAAAACACACAACCAGCCCGCACTACAGGAATTACAGCAGTATTCAGTTACTCGCCCCTACTTAACAAGATCAAGAAAGAAGTCAAGACCTTGTGGCCGATCTTGAACACAGGGCACACCACCATCCCTGTACCACGTTTTGCTCTCAAAAGACGATCAAACTTGTGAGATAAAGTGGTTAAAACACTAACACACAATATCCCGATCACAGCACCTAGCCAGCGTACCCTCTGGAACACAGCTCCACCCAGAGGACATGCCCCTTGCGGTAATTGCTCCATGTGCCCCCATGTGCCCCCAGACATCACGCACCACAGAGATCGACATAGCGTGGCAGACACCATGGAGGCAAATGACATTGACCAATTGCAACTCCAAAGGAGTGCTCTACATGATCACGTGCCCCTGTGACCTTAGGTACATTGGCATGACAACCAGGACAGTCCGCATACGCATGGTCGAACATCGGTCATGCATACGCACCAACAAACTTACTGCTCCCTTAGTCCAACATTTTGTAGCCGAAGGACATACTGCAGACTCTTTTAAATGGACCATCATAGAAAGGGTCACACCTCCTGTGAGAGGGGGTAACTTTAACAACATTCTGTTCCAAACATTGAAACATCTACTGCTGGAGTGCGAAGGCACATGGCCCATAAGAGTGTCTTTACTGAGGAGATTTGTAAGCAGAGAAGTGAGTCTAAACCAAGAAGCATTCTGGAACAGACTGATCTCCGGCCAGGAAATCATGCTCACTGCAGCTATAGTAAAAGTCTCAGAGAAACTTACTATACTAACAAAGTATCAAAAGACGACACAGCCTTTTGAGCTTCCTGGTTGACACTTTTTGGCCCCTCCAGTTATTTCAGTGATTCCCTGGTTTCCGTGATCCTATTGCAATTTTATCTTTGGAAAGGCACTATTTGTTTGTAAAGGTTTTTTTTTTTTAAACCAAAAACAAATAAATAAATAAATAAGAGTGGATCTACAGACTCAACACATGCTCCAAAGGACTGAATGAAAATATCCAGTGGCACCACCTAGCGGTGCTATCATAGGCTGCCTGGCTGACAGTACTGGTCCAGTCCTCCCTCTTTTTGTCTCTCTCTCCCTTTTGTCTCTCTCCCCTTATTTTGAGTGACCATCCCTTCTCACAGTGACCTCCCACTGTGTGACCAGCCCTTTTAAGTGACCATCCTTAGGGTTCCTGTACCCCCCCTTTCCATCCCAACATGGAGAAATGCCTTTCCTTGGTGCGTTCAGCCTCCGAGCTCCTTACACAGCCTTAGAATCCATCAGCTGTTCACACATGTTTTTTGGATCTATCTATGGGCGATTGGGCATGTCACTCCTGTGTGGGCCTACACCGCTCTTCACAGGACGTTGCCTAGACGCCCGCCGACGTCACCTTGACGCTAGATGGGTGCGCGCTGCAACCTTGTTTCTATAGGCGATTGGCCTCACTTCGGTATCGTGCTCATTTCGAGCGGTTCCACCGAACGAAGCAGACGCCTCCACCGGAGACGCAGATCAGGTACTGCCCTAGCCGCCCCTGCCCAACAGAGCAGCCTGCATTCCATGTTTAATTCAATATTTTTCAAGCCTGATTGTTACAGACTTACCTTCCTGTCTTCCAGAGTTACCAGCCAGCCTGTGACAGACCCCCTCCAGCACACAATTTGTGCATAGAGGTACCCATGGCCCCGTTTACTTGTTTAATTTGTTTTCATATGCCACCTGGCACGTTCCCCTTAGTGACCATGTTACCTCACCCCACCACTCCCCCCTCTTTCCCTCCCCCACCTTCTGATGAGGCATTAATAGACACCGGTGATCAGGCACCAGTAATTTTCCTGTAATTTTCACCTCCATTATATTGTGACTTGATCCACACTGATCCTCTTACTCTTGGGGTAAGGTTCAGATCACACTTCTCTTCAAAGCCAGATTTTTCCAGCCCTTGCATTCTCATTCTTTTCCCCTTGTTTTGTTCCCCCTCCCCCTTTTCTGTATCCCTACAGGAGGAACTTGTCCCCGTTTCAGACACTCTGAAACTTTCGGATTGACCCCCTTTTCGAATCATGGTCCTGATGAAGATGGCCCTAATAATGAGTGCCATTGAAACCGGTCGACCCCACAGGTCATGAGGGCTCTCATGACCTACACCAAATATCTTCACGGAAAGGAATAAGATATTGCGAGAGAACAACAGTTCCTGCGAACACCCAGATGGAAAGAGTGTGCAATTTTTAGAAGAGCTTTCCCTCACCACTTTGGCCCCTTGACCATTTTTAATTTGTGCATTTCCAATCGTTGAATCTCAAGTATTCCTGACTCCCTGTGACCCACGGGAACCATTAAAATAACAACACAGGAAACAGAATATGAACAGTTGACCTTATTCAGGTCGGATTACCACCACACAGCTACAGAATCTAATCCTCAGTTCTGGACAGCTATGTACCAACCCTATTGGATTTGCTACTCTCTTGTCAGTCCTTGCACTTGAGTTCGAGGATATGAACCACTGGAGTAGGAACAATCACAAAAGGCCTCAGCTGCCTTATAATTGCCAGATCTGTACTCTTCTGCTGCAAAGGAAGATATATAGGGACTACTGCCTTGTTTTGATCTACATAATAGACAGTACGTATCGTGAGAGAAAGAAGAATGACAATGAACATGATGCATGTATAGATTATGTACCAGTATGTCCATTTTATACAGCAATAGCCTCTTGCACGTCCTGGTACTCTCTCGTTGTTTGCCACATTGTTATTGCTATCCATGTTGCCCATAATGCTTATGATTACTTTTAAGGAAGGAAAAACCAAACTTTAATCGGGCAATCTCATAAAATGTTCTGGCTACTGCTCGATCTGCTTCACAAGGTACACAAGCTGGTGGCTGATTGCAGGACGATTAATGGGATTCTGTGTGAACACAAAAGAGTTGTCTTCTCGCCAAACCAAATGAGGATGAACTTCCAGCAAATAGTAAATGACCAAGGCCAGTTGATTGTGAATATCATCACTTAATAAACCCATTAATGCGCTCATAGTGATGTGTCAGGCCATAAACAGATCTGCTTGCAATTTTCATGTATCAAACAATTTATCACAGGTCGATTTCTAAGATCCCTCAGAAAGACATGAGTATTGGTTTGTCATCGAACAAGATAAGAATGCTTGTCAATCAGGAAATAAAAGACAATTCCAAGTAGTTTGTGAGCGTCTTCATCAGACATGACCATCTGTGCTTTCTGTATTATGTTATGTTATGTTATTTTGCATTTATATAGCGCCTTATACACCATTGGTATGGTCTGAAGGCGCTGGTAGGTTGAACGCCCTTGGGAACCGAAGTTCAGGTCAGTAGAGAGAGTAGAGGGAGTCCAAAAGTGCGTGTGCGCACCAGGTATGTGTGCAGCTGGTGCGAAATCAAGTGGTAGCTGCTTCTTAGATGTAGGTGTGGTGGTTGAGAGATCAGGAGTATGTGTTCGCTCTGGTCGGCTTTATCCGGAACGATTGTGGCTGCGTTAGGCCTTAGAAGAACGCCTGCCTGGGGGGTGAGAAACCAGCAAGTGTTTACTTAGAGTGATGTGGAGTAAGCGGGAGATGTAGATACAGTTATACCGAATGGTGTCATAGTATCTCTGTGTTCTAGATGAGTGGTGGTGTAAGGGAGAGAGTAAGAGTGGGGTGTGGTATGATGTATGTTTTCACGCGTTTCTTTCATTCCAAGGCATGTTAAGAATCGTCCGTTGCACATAATCGTCCGTTCCTCATACTTGACCGCTCCACCCTTCGTCCAGTCAGCAACCAATATTTGGTTCGTACCCTCCTCCAGACCGCGCACTCGTCCTGTCCTCACACTGTTCAGGTCTAGACACTTGCACTGTCCAGACTACATGCTTGTTTACTTTATCCACTCGTCCAGTCTACATACTGGTTTAGATAGAGCTAGGACACTTGTTCAGTCCATAATCGGTCCACCCACTTAACAGCGCATCAAACTACTCGTCTGTTCTATGTGTATCTATTCAACAGACTCATCTGCTCTATGTATTTGTCTGGCCCATGCATTCGTCTTTTACACACACTTGTGCGCACCACACATTTATCCGCTACACCTACTCGTCCGCTCCATATATTCATCTGCACCAGAGACTCATTCGGTTCATATACACATCTACTCCATACGCTCATCCACATTACACATTCACTTTTTCGCTCTCCTCATTCGTCGGCTCTCCTTATTCATCGGTTCCCCACTAATCTGTTCTCCACACTCATCCGTTCTCCACATTCCTCCGGTCTCCGCACTCCTCTGCTCTCTTTGGTTCTTTATACTCAATCGCTCTACACACACAACCGCTCTCCACACACAACCGCTCTCCACACTCAAACGCACTCATCCGCTCCCGGCACTCATCCGCTCCTGGCACTCATCCGCCCCCACGCCCTCATCCGCCCCTCCACGCACTCGTCCGCCCCCACGCACTCGTCCGCCCCCCACACTCATCCGCCCCCGCCGCTCATCCGCCCCCCACACTCATCTGCTCCCCCACACTCATCCACCCCCCACACTCATGCGCCCCCCACACTCATGCACCCCCGACACTCATGCGTTCCCATACCCATCCGCTCCCCACGCTCATCCGCTCCCCACACTCCTACGCTCTCCACTCTCATCCGCTTACCACTTTCATCCGCTCCCTACACTCATGCGATCTCCGCTCTCACCTGCTCTCCACTCTCACCCGCTCTCCGTACTCACCCGCACTCCGCACTCACCCGCTCTCCGCACTCACCCGCTCTCTGCATTCACCCGCTCTCCGTATTCAACCGCTCTCCACTCTCACCTGCTTTCACTCTACCCGCTCCCCACTCTCGCTCTCCACTCTCATCCGCTCTCCACACTCTTCCGCTCTCCACACTCTTCCGCTCTCTGCGGTTCCTCATAGTAAACCGCTCTACATCCTCAGCCGTACTCGGCACTCATCTGTACCCCGCGTTCATCTGCGCTCATCTGCTCCCCACAACTCATCCGCTAACCACAACTCATCCGCTCCCCACACTCATCTGCTCATCCGCTCTCTGCACTCATCCGCTCTCCGCGTTCCCCCCATAACTCCGCTCCCCACACTCATCCGCTCTCCACACTCATCCGCTCTCCACACTCATCCGCTCTCTACACTCATCGGCTTCTTCATACTCATTCGCACCCCACGCTCACTCTCATCTGCACTACACCCTCGCTCTCATCCGCTCTCTGCTCTCATCCGCTTTCCGCTCTCATCCGCTCTTATCCACGCTCATCCGCTCTCATCCACGCCCATCCGCACTCCATGCTCATTCGGATTCCACGTTCATCCGCGCTTCACGCTCATCCGCTCTCCGCGCTCATCCGCGCTCATCCGCTCTCGGCTCTCATCCGCGCTTCACGCTCATCCGCTCTCCGCGCTCATCCGTGCTCATCCGCTCTCGGTTCTCATCCGCTCTCCGCTCTCATCCGCTCTCCGCTCTTATCCGCTCTCTACACTCATCCGCTCTCCACACACATCCGCTCTAATCCGCTCTTCACACACATCCGCTCTCCACACACATCCGCTCTCCACACACATCCGCTCTCCACACACATCCGCTCTCCACACACTTCCGCTCTCCACACACCTCCGCTCTCTGCACACCTCTGCTCTCTGCACACCTCCGCTCTCCGCACTCAGCCGCTTTCCACACTCAGCCGCTTTCCACACTCAGCCGCTTTCCACACTCAACTGCTTTCCACACTCAACTGCTTTCCACACTCAACCGCTTTCCACACTCAACCGCTTTCTACACTCAACCGCTTTCCACACTCAACCGCTTTCCACACTCAACCACTTTCCACAACTTATCTGCTCTCAGGTATATCGAAACGCTTCCGTTTAGTGTAATCGTCAGTTCTGTACGCTTCATTCATTCTAACTATTTCATTTATGTCATTCATTGTATTCCCTTCTCAATTCATTAAGTCCTTTTGATCGGTTCAGATCTCCAACGTTTCTCAATGATTTATTCGTATTTTCTGGTTCACTGTTTTGATCTCCTCTACTCGTTTAAGCCCGATTGTCTTACTAGTTTACATTTGAGGTTATTTAGCTGTCATTCTCGCTTCAGGTAGTTTGATGAGTCGGTATTATTGTGATGATGCTGGATTGGTTTTATGGGAAGAGCCAGGTTTTCAGTAGTTTGCGGAAGGACGTTAAGTCTTCAGTTAGGCGGATGTGGGGTGGGAGTGAGTTCCACAAGGTTGGAGCCAGGGCAGAGAATGATGATCCACCTAGTCTGACTGAGTTTGTCTTGGGAATTACTAGGAGGCCGGCTGAGCTCGATCTTAGGGTGCAAGTTTAGTTTGTCTTGAAGATATTGCGGTCCAGTTTTATGCAGTGCTCGATGCGAGAGGCATAAGGTTTTGAAAGCCACCCTACGGGCTACAGGAAGCCATTGCAGTGTTTTAAGGGCTGGGGATATGTGGTCTCTTGGACTGAGCGCAAGTAGTAATTTGGCTGCTGCGTTTTGTGCTCTTTGGAGTTTATTCAGTTGGTAGGCATGGTTTCGGAGGTATAGGGGGTTTCCGTAGTCCAGTCTGGATATAACGATTGATTGGACAGCGGAGACTCTGTTGGGAAATGAGAGGTATGGAAAGACACGCCTAAGGTTTTTAAGGTGGTAGTGGCAGGACTTTGAGACATTGTTGACTTGGCGCGAGAGTGTTAGGTCGGAGTCTAGGGTGCATCCAAATTTTTTACTGTTTTGGAGGGTGTAGGTGAGTTGCCCATGGCGGGTGGCCAGGGTAGTGGGTGCGGAAGAAGGTCGGAGTTGCCGCAAACCATGATTTCTGTTTTGGAGGGGTTTAACAAGAGGTGGCTTTGGGTCATCCAGCGCTCTATGTTTATGAGGCAGGATGCCAGGTCAGGTTGGGGGTTGGGTTTCGAGTTCAGGAATTTTAGAATTAGTTGAGTGTCGTCGGCGTAGTTGTAACAAAGGATGTTGTGTGAACGAATTATTGGTGGGAGGGTGATCAGGTAGAGGTTGAACAGGAGGGCAGATAAACATGCCCCTTGAGGGACTCCCGTGTCGACTGGTCGGGCTTGGGAGGTAAAGCTGGAGAGTGTCGTTATTTGGTGCCTGTCTTTGAGGAATGAGGCTATCCATTTAAGAGCGGTTCCACGGATTCCTAGGGAGTGGAGGCGGTCTAGGAGGATTGAGTGATTGATCGTGTCAAAAGCAGCGGATAGGTCAAGAAGGATTACAGCGGCACATCCCGCGAACTCTGCTGTCATTTTAAGGTCGTCCCAGATCAAGGTTATGGTGGTTTCAGTTCCGTGACGTGTTCTGAAACCAGATTGGGCAGGGTCAAGGAGATTGTTGGCTTCAACAAAGGCGTTTAGTTGGGAGTATGCGGTTCGGTCAATGAGTTTGGCGAGGAATCTGGTGTTTGAGATTGGGCGATAATTTTTGGGCTCGAGAGGGTCGAGGGAAGGTTTTTTAATTAGCAGTTAGACGTGTACTGTTTTGAATGCTTCCGGAAAAATACCGGAGGAAAGGGAGGTGTTTATGATAGATCTTGCATGTTCTCCTGCGCTGGTGGAGGCAAAGATTTCTTGAAGGGTTGAGGCTGGGCAGGGGTCCAGAGGGGATCCGGATGGTTTGCGGGCAGATAGAAGTTTGAGAAATTGTTCTGGTGATATCGGACTAAAGGATTCGAATGTTGGTTGAGTAGAGGATGGAGTTGACGGGCTGGCCGGTAAGGGTGGAGGGTTGTCAATTGGTTGTAAGAGAGCCAGTTTGGTGTTTAGAGTTTTTGTCCTTTCAATAGCTGTGGTGTAAAAGTGGAGGGAGAGAGAGTCGCACAGTGATTGTGACGGGGTCGGGACGGTTGTGTTACAGGTTGGATTGGTGAATTCGGAGATGATTTTGTGGAGTTCCTTGCTTGGGTTTTTGCAGTTTAGGATTCGGGTGTTGTAGTGGGCTTTTTTAGCTTTCCGGATTTTGGCCTTGTACCGGTACAAGTGTCGGGCTAAGGTGGTCCTGCTCTCGTGGGTTTTCTCTTTTTGCCAATTGCGTTCTAAGTATTTGTAGTGTCGTTTACTGGTCTTCAGCTGAGGAGTGAACCATCTGGGGAACGGGCCACGGCGGGTTGATGGTTTGCATGTAGGCGTGAGTCGCATTAGAGATGCGTTGAGCCATGAGTCAAAGGCTTCAGGTGTTAGTTGGTTGTTAGAGTGGCAGGTAGGTGGTGGAGACTGGAGGAGTGCCTCGGCTAGGTCAGGGGTGATTATAAGTTTTTTCCAGCATTTGCGTAGGTTCGGAGGTTCAGATGTGGGTAAGGGAAGGGGGCCGGGTGCGGGGATGGCAAATGAGAGAATGAAGTGATCGGACCAGATGATTGGGGTAGGTGGCTTTAACTGAATCTGGGTGTCGGAGCTAAAGATGGCATCGAGGGTGTGTCCTTTAAAATGAGTTGGTCCGTTTATGTGGGGTTGGAGATTAATTGCATCTAGACCGTCGATCAGGGCGTGTGTCATATGATTGGTGGGGATGTCGAGCCATATGTTGAAGTCTCCGAGAAGGGTGAGGTTGGGATGGTTTATTTGGAGGGTGGCAATAGAGTCGCAAAGGTTGTTTGCGAAGTGTCTATCATAGCCAGGGTAGATTACTAGGAAGGTGAGTGAGAGCGACGGGGAGAGGGATATTTTAACGAGGAGGTATTCGCAGGATGGAATGGAGGGGTGGTTGTCCATGATTGAGGCTCGGAAGAGAGATTTAAAGACAAATGCTACCCTCCCTCCTCTGGACGGACGGTTCAGTGGGATGAGGCAGTAGTCGGGCGGAAAGGCTTCATTTGCGATTGGGCTGAAGTCCTCGGAGAACCAGGTTTCAGTGATGAAAACTAGGTCAGGTTTGACAGAGGTGAGGAGGTCAAAGATGCAATGTCTGTTTTTTGCTACAGAGCGGGCGTTAAATAGGATACAGTTCACATCAGCAGGGGAAGTTGCTTTTGGTACTGGAGCAGGATTGGGCGGAGGGGGAGAGAGTAGCGGGAGATGGGTAGGGTTGGTGATGCTAGGGAAAAGTGGGCGAGCCAAAAGTTTTGCAGGCTTCATGCGGGGTTGGGTGGCTGTGTGTGTTGGGATGATCGGGATTGGGGTGGCAGATTTGAGGATTGGGTGAGGGCGGTTGGGAGTTTCGGTTGTGGTTGAGGAGATCGAGGGTGAGGGGTTTTAGGGAGGGCGAGGCCACGGGGGAGGGGGGAGATTGTGGGAGAGAGGTGGTGGGTCGAGACAAGGGAGGCGAGGAGAGCAGAGAGGTAGAGGGGGACCAGGAACGCTTCCTCTTTAGTTTCTTTGTTGCGATTGGTGTGAGAGAGAGGGTAGGGGTGTCGGAGGGGGAGACAGAGGCAGCTTCGGTTCTCGCTAGGGCTAGGCGCGCAGTTTTTAGGGAGGGGAAAGGGTGCAGTCGGATGGGGAAGGAGGCAGGTGTATGATGGCAAGGCGTGGGTTGGATGATTGCAGGGTGGGGTGTGGTAGTGAGGAGAGTGGGCATGGCAAGTGCTGGCGGATCGGCGGTGGGGTTCAGGATATGAGTGGCCTTGGGGTGGGTGGCACGCCATCGTGCCCCCCTGGCTTGGTGTTTGGAGAGGGTGCTAGCAGGGATTGCGGCAGAGGGTGGGTTGTCTTGGGAGCGGGGGGGCGTGGGAGGGCAGATCGGAGAGTGGAGGAGGTTCATGGGAGTCGTTTCTGGCGGGCATTGGTGGAGTTGGTGCGCTCAAGATTGGTGTGCAATTGGGTTTACTTCTAAATGCATGTGGGAGACGATTCTAAATTCAACTTTCACAGAGAGGCTCTTGGGCGTAACTTCTAAATGCGATTGGGTACACTTCTCACTGTAGGTGGGAACAATTCTAAATTCAACTTTCTAAGAGAGGGTATAGGGTACAGATCTAGATGCGAGTGGGAACAGTTCTAAATTCAACTTTCACAGAGAGGTTGCTGGGTACACTTCAAATGTGAGTGGGAACCATTCTCCTTCAACTTTCTCAGAGAGGCTATCCGGCGCAACTACTAAATGCAATTGGGTACACTTCTAGACGCAATTGGGTACACTTCTAAATGCGGGTGGGAACACATTTAAACTCAGCTTTCTCAGAGAAGCTATTGGGCGCAGCTTCTAAATGTAATTGGGAACACTACTAAATGTAGGAGGGAGCAATTCTAGTGGAGGGGGGAGCAGTTCTAAACTCAACTTTCTTGCAGAGGTTGTTGGGTACACTTCTAGAATGAGAGTGGGAACAATTCTAAAATCAACTTTCACAGAGAGGCTATTGGGTGCAACTTTCAGGTGCAACTGGGTACACTTCTAAAATGCCGTTGGGTACACTTCTAAATGCAGGAGGGAACAATTCTAAAATTCAACTTTTCACAGATAGGCTATTGGGTGCAGTTTTTATGCGATTGGGAACACTTCTAAATGCAGGAGGGGGCAATTCTAATGGAGGAGGGAACAGTTCTAAATTCAACTTTCTCAGAGAGGTTGTTGGGTACACTTCGGGAATGTGAGTGGGAGCAATTCTAATTCAACTTTCTCAGAGAGGCTATTGGGCGCAACTTTTACATGCAATTGGGAACACTTCTAAATGCAGTTGGGAACGCTTCTAAATCCAATTGGGAACACTTCTATAAGCAATTGGGAACACTTCTACAATGCAAATGGGTACACTTCCAGATGCGGGTGGGATCAAATCTAAACTCAGTTTTCACAGAGAGGCTATTGGCGCAACTACTAAATGTAAATGGGTACACTTCTAAATGTAGGTGGGAACAATTCTAAATTCAACTTTCACAGAGAGGCTATTTGGCGCAACAACTAAATGTAATTGGGTACACTTCTAAATGCAGGTTGGAACAGTTCTAAATTCAACTTTCACAGAGAGGCTATTGGGTGCAACTTTCAGGGGCAACTGGGTACACTTCTAGAATGCTGTTGGGAACACCTCTGAATGCAGGTTGGAACAATTCTAAATTCAACTTTCACAGAGAGGCTATTGGGAGCAACTTTCGGGTGCAATTGGGTACACTTCTAAAATGCCGTTGGGTATACTTCTAAATGCGGGTGGGAACAATTATAAATTGAACTTTCACAGAGCGGCTATTTGGCGCAACAACTAAATGTAATTGGGTACACTTCTAAATGCAGGTGGGAACAATTCTAAATTCACCTTTCACAGAGAGGCTATTGGGTGCAATTTTCAGGTGCAACTGGGTACACTTCTAAAATGCTGTTGGGTACACTTCTAGAATGAGAGTGGGAACAATTCTAAAATCAGCTTTCACAGAGAGGCTATTGGGTGCAACTTTCAGGTGCAGTTGGGTACACTTCTAAAAATGCCATTGGGTACACTTCTGAATGCAGGTTGGAACAGTTCTAAATTCAACTTTCACAGAGAGGCTATTGGGTGCAATTTTCAGGTGCAACTGGGTACACTTCTAAAATGCTGTTGGGTACACTTCTGAATGCAGGTGGGAGCAATTCTAAAATTCAACTTTTCACAGATAGGCTATTGGGTGTAGTTTTTATATGCGATTGGGAGCACTTCTAAATGCAGGTGGGTTCACTTCTAAATGCAGGTGGGAACAATTCTAAATTCAACTTTCACAGGGAGGCTATTGGGTGCAAATTTCAGGTGGAACTGGGTACACTTCTAAAATGCTGTTGGGTACACTTCTAGAATGAGAGTGGGAACAATTCTAGAATCAACTTTCACAGAGAGGCTATTGGGTGCAACTTTCAGGTGCAATTGAGTACACTTCTAAAATGCCGTTGGGTACCACAATTCTAAAATCAACTTTCACAGAGAGGCTATTGGGTGCAACTTTCAGGTGCAACTGGGTACACTTCTAAAATGCTGTTGGGTACAATTCTAGAATGAGAGTGGGAACAATTCTAATTCAACTTTCTCAGAGAGGCTTTTGGGCGCAACTTTTACATGCAATTGGGAACACTTCTAAATGCAGTTGGGAACGTTTTTAAATGCAATTGGGAACACTTCTATAAGCAATTGGGAACACTTCTAAAATGCAAATGGGTACACTTCTAGAATGAGAGTGGGAACAATTCTAATTCAACTTTCTCAGAGAGGCTATTGGGCGCAACTTTTAAATGCAAAGGAAAGAGTCTGAGTGAAAATGTGATGGAATTACGTTGTTGATTCTATGTTAGAGGAGTGGTAGGGTAGTATGGCCTGAAGTAGTTGCTTCTGGCCCTGTCCTTGCCACACTTACTTGTTGTTGGCTTCTTGCTTCTCCTGCGGATACCTGCAGATACGACCTGGAGACGTCTTAGTGGAGCAGTCCTTTGCCTCACGGTCCTTAGCCGGTGGGGCTGCCGGGCAGAGGGCTGCCCTGGGGGGGTCGGAGATGAGCTGAGTAGAGGATAGCTGGACCAATCAGGGCAGGGTGGGCGGGATGGGAGGCGGGGACGGGGAGACGACCGGGAAGAGGGATCGAGGGCTGTGGGCAGGCAGAGGGGCAGTGGGCGGGCACAGGGGAGGGCTGGAGGGAGAAACCAGGAAGCGGCAAAGATGGCGAGGAGAGCGGCAAAGGTGGCGAGGGGAGCGGGTTACAAGGACGCTGGACACGAATTTACAGCAAATTTACTAATAATGGGGCTCAGAGGCACTCACCAGGCACGGAAGGCAATGAGAGGACTGGGGATGCCGGCGGCTTGTTAGCTTCAGGGACGAGCGAGCAGGAGACCAATCAGGGCAGTGGGCGGGCACAGGGGAGGGCTGGAGGGAGAAACCAGGAAGCGGCAAAGATGGCGAGGAGAGCGGCAAAGGTGACAAGGGGAGCGGGTTACAAGGACGCTGGACACGAATTTCAGGAAAATTTACTAATAATGGGGCTCAGATGCACTCACGAGGCACGGAAGGCAATGAGAGGGCTGGGCATGCCGGCGGCTTGTTAGCTTCAGGGACGAGCGAGCAGGAGACCAATCAGGGCAGTGGGCGGGCACAGGGGAGGGCTGGAGGGAGAAACCAGGAAGCGGCAAAGATGGCGAGGAGAGCGGCAAAGGTGGCGAGGGGAGCGGGTTACAAGGACGCTGGACACAAATTTCTGGCAAATTTACTAATAATGGGGCTCAGATGCACTCACCAGGCACGGAAGGCAATGAGAGAGCTGGGGATGCCGGCGGCTTGTTAGCTTCAGGGACGAGCGAGCAGGAGACCAATCAGGGCAGTGGGCGTGCACAGGGGATGGCTGGAGGGAGAAACCAGGAAGCGGCAAAGTTGGCGAGGAGAGCAGCAAGGGTGGCGAGGGGAGCGGGTTACAAGGACGCTGGACACGAATTTCAGGCAAATTTACTAATAATGGGGCTCAGATGCACTCACCAGGCACGGAAGGCAATGAGAGGGCTGGGGATGCCGGCGGCTTGTTAGCTTCAGGGACGAGCGAGCAGGAGACCAATCAGGGCAGTGGGTGGGCACAGGGGAGGGCTGGAGGGAGAAACCAGGAAGTGGCAAAGATGGCGAGGGGAGCGGCAAAGGTGGCGAGGGGAGCGGGTTACAAGGACGCTGGACACGAATTTCAGGCAAATTTACTAATAATGGGGCTCAGATGCACTCACCAGGCACGGAAGGAAATGAGAGGGCTGGGGATGCCGGCGGCTTGTTAGCTTCAGGGACGAGCGAGCAGGAGACCAATCAGGGCAGTGGGCGGGCACAGGGGAGGGCTGGAGGGAGAAACCAGGAAGCGGCAAAGATGGCGAGGAGAGCGGCAAAGGTGGCGAGGGGAGCGGGTTACAAGGACACTGGACACGAATTTCCGGCAAATTTACTAATAATGGGGCTCAGATGCACTCACCAGGCACGGAAGGCAATGAGAGGGCTGGGGATGCCGGCGGCTTGTTATACTCAGGTACCTCGATGATTTGCTCAATTATGGCTGTGAGCAGTCTCCTCACGATTGGACCATTTTTAGGATCTTGCAGAAACACGTGAACATCAACAGTTCTCCCAACCAGCGCAGGATATGCATGAAGAATGAAGAGGAAAAGAGGAAGAATGGTCCGATAAACGTTGCCGTTAGGCACCACCATGGCACCTCCAAAGAGAAACTCTGTGAGAAAGGAATCAGGGAACTGCTCCCTCTTCCAGTCATCAAAGATGAACTCTAGGTCTGGCTTTGCTTATCCCTTCAAGACTTCAATATGTCTTAGTCCAATGCTAAACAAGCTCCTGTAGATCAAGAACAATAGCTAGTTTCACTCCTTGCTTAACAGTTGCAAGGAGTGTCTCAAACGGAACCACATACCAATTAACTCTTTATCTGTCTACTGGACAGTCTCTGCGTCCTTCTTCCTCATCATCGTCATCGATCTAGTCTGCACATGCTGAACTTCTTCTCTGTGGATTGCTACCAAATGGGGTGGGGGTGTAGATTTTCAGATAGCTGAGGAATATCCAAGTGTGTCTCCCTAAAACCTTCACTGCCGATGGTGTGATGTCCTCTACAATGAAGGAAACCTCAAACCTGGGCTGGTGCCATTTGCGGACAAAGTTCCTGATCAAAACCTGATCTCCAGGAAACAACTTTGGCAATAATAGTTATGTTGGTCTGGTTGCTGTATGGTCTTCATCTGCTTTCTGAGACTGACACTCTGTCCGCTTGACTTGGTCTGATATGACAGAGATACTTGTAGTCATACATGTTAAGTAGGCATGTAACTCATCTTCTAACAATTGTGCTGTTGTCTGGGCATCACTTCTAGTCCTCAATGGAGCAGTGAGAGGCGTTCTCATTCGCCTCCCCGTTACTAGTTCATGGGCTCTGAGGTGATGGTCAGAGCCTGGTGGATTCCTTAATGCATATAATGCAAGAGGCAGGCACTGCAGCCATCCTTTTTTCAAAGTTAACTTAAGCTTAGCTATTCTCTCTTTGAGCAGACTGTTGAGTCTCTCACATATCCCATTTGCTTGCGGGTGATAAACTGAGCAAAATGTATGCTTTATACCGAGCAATAAGCTAATTTGTTAGAATATTTCATTCACAAAATGTGGGCCATTATCTGATCCCAATACCTCACATTTGCCCCATCTAGGAAATACTTCTTGGATTAAAAACTTTGCAGCACAGGTGGTGTCTGAATGTGTGCATCGACCTGCTTCGATTCAACTTGAAAAGTGGCACACCACCACTATCATATATCTATAACCATTACAAACCTGTAGCATGTCAACATAATCAATATGTAAATGCTGAAATGAACCATTTGGTCAAGGCAGCTTTCCAGAAGGCCATCAAAACTATGCTATTTGTCTGAATGGGCCTTGCCCAGCATCTTGTTCTGCTTTCCTGTATATGTACATCCACTGTATATGGAATTTAATTTGTGATCATGTGACCAAGCTAACTGTAGCCGAACAAATTTGCGTGTAACCAAGCTAACTGTAACCAAACCATTTATGCCAAGCCTCTATCCATGGGCCACAAACCTGTAACCCTCAAGCAAGATCTCTTACATATCCCTATAGCGCCTCAAGGCCTGTAGGCTGTAGTTCGCTCTATAAATCCAAAATAAAAATAAAAATAAAATATAATTCCTCTAACTGTTTGCAGCGTGTGCCCAGTGGTAAACCTTTAACATACGATGAAATTTACTACAAAAAATCAATGTACAATTTTTCAAGCTTGCCCTAAACATAAAAGCTTTCACTCCACAGCCTGATGCAACATTGCTTCCTCCGGATAGTCCTTCCATCTTGATAAAAATTATTGAACAGTCTAAGATCGATGAGGATAATGAATGCACAACAAATGAAAAAACTTTGTTTATTTCAAGGAGCTTAAGAAAAATCCACTTCAAAGCTATAAAAACGTGCCAAAAAGCGCAGGAAGGTCAAACTAATGTTGAAGAAAGCTGGCATTAAACCATCTGCTGTGGAGATGGAGGTTGACCCTGCTGAGAAAAGCGTATTGCCTTTTGCCCAAGATGATGATGCAATTGATGACGAGCAACTTTCAGAGGAAAGCCGTGCCCTCCTACTGCATCCCCTATCGCCTAAAATAATAATCAAAAAGAACAAAAATATCAGTAAAGCTGCTCATAGTACTTGCCCTAATGGTCTGCAGATTAAGGCCCTTCCTGTCGCACCAAAACTGCTTCATTATTGCCAGGGCAATAATCGGATCAAGGCTAGACTACTGCAATGCCCTTCTCCTTGGGACCTCCAATAAAAACATTGCCAAACTTCAGCTAGTCCAGAATAATGCACTCAGGGCAGCCACAGGCACCGCAAGAAGAGATCACATCTTTGAAATCAGAAGACAGGCCCACTGACTCCCTGTCAAAGAGAGAATTGTCTTCAAAACACTCTCCCTCACCCACAAATGCCTCCATGAACTTGCTCCTCCCTACCTGACCCAAAGAATCACCAAGCACACTGCCACGAGACCCCTAAGAAAGTGCTACTCCAACACGATTGTCACGTCTAAAACGCACAAGGAGCACGCCGGTGGCTCCAGTTTTCCAACCCAGGCAGCCACGCACTGGAACGCGCTGGCACCTCCCATAAGAATGATTGAGTCCCACCAAGCCTTCCGCAAAGCCATCAAAACCAAGCTCTTTTTATGAAATGCACCCTACATCATTATGGATCTGTATAACTCATTTCATGCATCTTGTGTATCCTTGCCTGCATCTGTGTAACCAAGAGACCTCTGGTCACTTGTATATTCTCTGAATATTCTCTGAATCCTAAGTCCAACAACTTCTTGTAACAGCACCTCAATGCCCGGGGGCTGCAAGTGCGCTATACAAATGCAAATAAAAAATATATAAAATAAATTAAGAATTTCTGCACATCCAAGCTGTCAGCCAAAGGTAAATCTCAGACGAAGGTTACACCATCTGGAGTTCAGGATGGCATAGTTCCCATACTGAAACCAGAAACTAGGAAAATGCAAAACAATATAGGTAATTACTTTCCCTCAACGGGTATAAAAACAACCTCCAAAATAGGGACTAAGACCCCCGTCCCAGTGACTCCTATATGGATGCCAAATTACATTGAACCCCCAGAAACCATGCATGAAGTAATTCCTGTTCTAACGACCCATGCTGACCCTTCTTATGCTGAAGTCTGTTGCAAAGATTCACACCCTCTTTCCAAGAATGACTATGTGATTATTTGTGGCCCAGGTAAGCATAGAGGACTTTCCGGCTCAGCACTCACTGATGGCCCATTAATGCCAATGGCAGTATCCACTGTGTCTTCACACAAGAATGAGCATGGGGATATGATTACTGATCACCATAATCAAACAGCTCAAGGCTATGATGAGGGACAAGGCCTAGTGGCACAAACTCCAATTGGTCTAGAGGGTATAGGTCAAGTTTAGGAATCTTTATCTGACCAAGCATTTTTTTTCAAGCATGATTCAAACCCTAAATAGAGCAGTAAAGAGTGGTGTCCTTTCTTCCCAATTATTAGCAAGGGAATTCAATTTACAACCGCATAATGTGATGGACTCGCAGCATGCTTCCTTGGATCCCCCCCTAATGTTGCCCCAGGTCAATGCTCGACCTACCATGGAAGCGTCCTTAGTCACCTCACAGATTCCTGCTGTGTTCAACCAAGATTCTGCTGTAATATCCCATGACTTGCCTCCTTCTGCGCAACTATCCACTGAAGGAGTAACGATACCTGAAGAACTTAACATAACAGGACTGGAAGGAAACCCTGAAATCTTAAGGGGGGATAGGATTAATGGGAATTTCCTTTTGGGATTACTAGCAAAGATCCCCTCATTGCTTATCTTAACCACTGCAGATTTCAATCGAATTGCCTTGGGGTGTGACAATAATCACAGAATGTTGGGATATGTGTGTAATCCAATGGTGCATAAATTAACTTGAAGCTTTAGAACAGAGCTAGAGAATATGGGCTTCTGTCTCTATACTTTTGATAGTGAGCTTATGGCCCATTAATTATTGCAGAAACAAGCTCCAAAGATGGTTGGTGTTCCGCTCCAGGGTATGACGAATGCCACATTCATGGAACAATCTTGTATATCCCAGCTTATTGCAATGACAGCAGGAAACCAAAATCTAGCGTGGGTTGAGCCCCTATTGCATTCAATTTCTTCTTTACAAAATGCAGTAACTTCAACTTAGCAAATAAAAAAAGCTGGCCTAACCCTCATTTCTTGGAATTCATGTGGCCATCATGTACTTCAAGGGTGGTTAGACACCTTTCTTGTTGAAGTGCAGACTGACATCATCTTTCTACAGGAAACCATAAGTATTACTGACTTGTCTCTAGAAGGATATTTTACTGTCTGTAGGCATGCAATCAAGGGCCTACTGGGTTGTCTGATGGGAGGGCTCTGTGACGTTTGTCAATTTAGTATAGCATAAAATAAGGAGTCTGAGCCAATAAGTAGTTGGTGTGAATCAAAAGAGAACCCACTTCTTTTTATTAACTTCTAAATTTCTTTTCTAGGTTTTCTGGAAAAGGATATGTCTTCTCATCGCCTTGGAGTCTTCATGGGAGGCTTAATGACTGCAGACAAAGCAGGTAAGTTCTTGGTGATCTTAATAGTCTTTATATTGTTCTCTCTCCCTTATTGTCTATGTCTCTCTCTCTTGGTTTTCTCCTCAGTATCTTCCACAGCGATTCTTTTTACTTCCTGTTGTACACTACTAATCTCTGTATTTCTCCTTCCCTTGCTTTGAAACAACTTGACAGGAAAAATAATCTCTTTCTCTTTATTTCTTTACTTTCTCTAACCTGGGATGTTGTTTGACCCATCTCTGTACTGGACCAGGTAGAGCTTCAATGAACTGCTCCAAGACCACCTTTTCAGTTAACTCAGCAGGAGAGGACATACTAGGCTGTAACCATTTCTCCGCCAACTCTTTTACCCTGTAATACAGTTGCCTCAGGGTTTCTTCCCCCTTCAGTTTGACTTCTCTAAACTTGACTCAATACGTTTCCTCGTCGTGTCCCATTCGCTCCAACACAACCTTCTTCATGTCCCCATAGTTGGTATCCCCCGCAGGGTTTGCAGCCTGGTATGCACACTGCATTTCGCCGGTCATTAATGGTGCGATGTAATGACACCATCTCTCGGCGGGCCACTGGGCATTACGAGCTACTGTTTCAATAAGTACGAAAAAGTGTCCTGGATCCTCACCAGCCGAAAACTTCTGCAATACTGCTGTAGGGACCTGAGGATTGTTTCTGACGTTCGTCCTTTCCAGTAATTGAGCCTGCTGCATCTGTAAGGCTTGCTAAAATGCTAATCTGTTGGCCTGAGCTTGTTGGGTCGGCATTTGCAAGGCTTGTTGTAATAGCTTTTGACCTTCGCTTAGTGTCTTAATAAGGTCCTCCATGGCGTTCTCAGAATCCCACTCTGACACCAAAATGTGACGTTTGTCAATTTAGTAGAGCATAAAATAAGGAGTCTGAGCCAATAAGTAATTGTTGTGAATCACAAGAGAACCCACTTCTTTTATTAACTTCTAAATTTCTTTTCTAGGTTTACTGGAAAAGGATATGTCTTCTCATCACCGTGGAGTCTTCAAGGGAGGCTTAATGACTACAGACAAAGCAGGTAAGTTCTTGGTGATCTTAATAGTCTTTATATTGTTCTCTCTCCCTTATTGTCTATGTCTCTCTCTCTCTTTGTTTTCTCCTCAGTATCTTCCACAGCAATTCTTTTTACTTCCTGTTGTAAACTACTAATCTCTGTATTTCTCCTTCCCTTGCTTTGAAACAACTTGTCAGGAAAAATAGTCTCTTTCTCTTTATTTCTTTACTTCTTATATATGGTTGTGTTTTAGATATCACAGTAGTGCTTCACTGAGGGTTATGAAGCATAAGGTCTTGTTGGCAACTTGTTTTCTTTATCTACTTTCAAGCTTTGTTGTTCCTCTGCTCTTTACACAAACCTTTTCCCTCACAATTTCTCTTTCTCTCTCACTTTTCGGTAACTCTCTGTCCCTTCACTTGTTTCTGTGAGACTTTCGCTCTGTCTGCTATTCCGGCACTCTCGCTCGTTTGTTTGATCAGACACAGCCCTTCGTCTTTCTCTTAGAAATACACTTTCCTTTCTCCATTGACGTGAATCAGTCGACACGCATCCACATCCTTCACTCTTCTCATGTATACTTTACGGTTTCTGGTCCGACGTAGTTTCCGACTCTTCTTCGCTTCCAACCTCAGCAGAGACTTCGGTTCTGGCTCTCTCCCTCTTCGCTGCGCAACGGCGCTCCTCCTCCTTCTTCGGGATACTGACAATGGTCGTTCCCGTTCTGTTAGCACAGCGCAACGGCGCTACTTCAATATTTCCTTATAATGAGCGACAACGGTCGCCTTTCTAAAGTATTTGTAAACGAGCGCAATGGTGCTGCTTTTTCTGCTTCACACACGTCAAGCGCAACGGCGCTGCCTCTTTTTCTGCCTCATACAGGGTGAGCCCAACAGGGGTGCCTTTCTCGCTGCTCACTCGGCAACCTCGATCAACTAGACAAACTATTATTGTAATCCGCGCAATGGAGTAGACATTTTTATCTCTCCCTCACGTTGTCAGCTGTTCACCTCAGTAAACCGAGCTGAAACCGTTGGGATTCCCCCCCTCCTCGTCAGCCCCGGTTTCCTAGGATACCAAAAACATACAAGTCTCATTAGAGGAAAGTCCATACAGGATTTGCTTCCTGCTTCATATCCAGGCTTTAACGGTGTCCCCCCCCCCCGGTACAGAAACATTTAGATGTATGAACAGCCCAGCACATTGTCACAGGCTCTCAATTGCAATTAGCAACAGGATCAATTGTAATTCAACAAAGGTATACTCTTCTTCCAATATGCTAGCAATGAAAATCAATCTGTTTGAAAAAGATGTTTACCATTTATTTGTGTTATCCTTATATTGGAATACTCTGAAAATAGTTTTGAAGGACATGTTTAATGACTCGGATCAATGTTTTGAATGTATTCATAGTTTAACAGTGATGCCCAGAATAATCATAGTGGGGGATTCCAATTCCCTATGTCTCATGAGCAAAGTGGTGACTAACCTCAAAGGCAAAGTAGCGAATGTTGGAGCGCATAGTCGAGGTGCTAAATGGGTGGATTACTTTGCCACTTGGGAGCTTACATTTGTAAGCAATCTGGCAGCGGGTCCCCAGAATACATGATGCCGCGGCAACCCTATCTCCATGATTGACTTTTTTGCTATATCCGAATCAATGCTGCATTTAGTTTCGCCTGTGACGATCCATCCGATTATCACAAGTGACCATGCACCTTTTCAGTTAAATCTAACTTTATTACATGAGTGCTATAGTATTAATCATTTGCTGCCTTTAAATGAAAGTAAGCGACCTAAGCTATCAGTGAGGTGGAATCCAGGATTATGCAAGTGAATATCAGAGAAACTAAAGTCTGAAAATTCCATTGCTTCATGTCATTGGGGCCCTCACATTTCACCTTTTGTAAAAGAAAGAGTCATGGGTGAGATAATTGCTGCAGTTATTCACTCTACTCAGGTCAAATCTATATCAATAGATGCACCTTTGTCTCATAAATATGATCATGAGTCGCAGCTTTTAAAACGTAAAAAGAATAAAGTCTTGCGTATTATCAAAAAGCATATTCTCAACTCTGATCAGGCTAAATTTGCTCAAAATCGAACGTTAATATTGTATAGAAACAAACTGAGATTTTTGCGCAAAGCAAAGTCCAATGAGCTTAATTGCGAGATTGTACGCACACTATGTATGCATGACACCAAATACATATGGTCTATTATACGTAATACTGCACCCTCCAAAGAAGCATGTAACGAGAATATAATCCCGGCTCATATATGGGTCTCTTATATATCAAAGAAATTCTCTATTCCTGCTCGTCTCAGATCTTTTTCCCTTGTACTGTGTTTTCTAGTGAAATGGGACACCTTTTATTGGACCGAGAATGACATCACTCCTGGTCTGGATGGCATCCCGGCATGTATGTATAAAGCCGAACCAGCTACATGGGCATCCATACTTAAAATTAAGTTTGATGTAATTCACAAAACTGTAACACACCAGAGCAATGGGGAATGTCCCTAATTGTCCCAATCTATAAAAAAGGAAATGCATTGGATCCCCATAATTATCGACCCATTTCGCTTATCGACACAAGTGCGAAGATCTTTGCGTGCTTAGTGCTTACCATTGTATGATCTTGAAAAATATATTGCAGACAAAAATCTTCTTGCTAAAGCTCAGATAGGTTTTAGGAAGGAGATGGGCACCTCGTTGAATGCAAATCTGATGGGCCATATTATTGCCAATAAGAAAAAGAGAGGAGCATACCCTGTATACATTGTAAGCATCAACCTTTCCTCTGCCTTTGATTTGGTGGTAAGACAGTGGGCCTCAATACGACCCAGGCGGTAAGTTACCGCCTGGGTCGTACCTTTACCACCATGGCGTAAACTATGTTTACGCCATGGTGGTTGGCGGACTTACCGCCCCATTCCGAGGTCGGCGGGGCGGTAAGTCCCCAATCCCCATTTACCCTTCCCCATTCCCATTTTTGCCCCATAGGGCATAATGGGAGTGGGGAAGGCGTTAATTACGCCACCGTAAATTATGGTGGCGTAATTAACAACATGGTCCCTTAGCGCCATGGATTTTAACACCTGCTAAGAGCAGGTGTTAAATCCGCCATGGCGCTAAGGGACCTCGGAATCAGGCGGTAAGGGTCGGCGCTGTTTACGCTGCCGTAAACCCCTTACCGCCTGAGTCGTAATGAGGCCCAGTTACTTTGGTCTAAACTATTATCATTAGGCATACCGTCAGAAATTATATTTTGGCTAATAAGACTACATTCCAGACGGCATACAAAGTTAAGATGTTCAAAGAAGGTGTTATTACTGAAGCCATTAGAACCTATATTGGACTTAAGCAAGGTTGCAACCTTGCAGCGATTCTTTTTAATCTTTATCTTTATGATCTGGATCAGGTATGGAAGGAGCTTGGGATGTACCCGGAAAGAATAGGCATGCTAAGACTCCATTGGCTAGCGTTTGCTGATGATCTGCTGATAATGGATGTGACACCAGCTGGTCTACAGGCCAAAGTGTCTGCATTTGAAAAATATGTGTATGAACTGAATCTTATTCGAAATCTTAGCAAAACAAGCATTTTGATTCTTCATGCTGGCAGAAAAATAAAATCATTTAAATGGAAAATTGGGGAACTCGCAGTACAGCTTCAAACTGAGATTTGTTACTTGGGCTACCAACTAAGCAGCATTTCGTCCATTTCCATCTAGAAAGAAAGACTTAATCAGAAGGCTCGATCACTAGGAAGCCAAATGAAGCTAATTTTTACAAAATACTGTAAATGTTCTCTTATTCCTTTATGTGACTTTGTTACTATGATAGTGCAAGCAGCTCTCATTTACATTTTGGATATATGTCCTTTCGATTTAAGTTCCTACTTGGACTCACTACAAGGGCGCTTATGAAAGGAGCCTTACACATGACTTGGTCATTTCCTAATTGTGTGATCAGGCATAAGCTAAGCCTTCTTTCATTATGTTGTGGAGTGTTACAGCGTTCACTGTCGAGCTACGCAAAATGTTTGAATCCTCCAAACAATTGCCTTTATAAAGATCTTCAATGTTTAATGGAAGAAAAATCAGTTGATTCCATTAATTGATTCAAAACCTGTATACAAGAGGTTCTAGATAGACCGGGTTTAACACACAATGTACTAGACCTGCTTACGCTAAAAAGAAATTGTTCGAAATAGATTGGAATCAAACCATTGACCAATTGAAACAATACTCTTGGTACTCTGAATATGCTAAATTCTTATGGAAGCACATGCCATGTAACCACTATGTTGCTATATTTCCCTGCACTGTTATTAGAGGGTTATTTTGTAAAGGTTTTGTATTAACCAAATACAATAAATTAAAAATAAAAAATAAAAATTAAATTTAACAAACCAGTCCCCCACAATTGTTACTGCAAGGCTTTCCCTAGTGACATGTGCGGGGCAGTGTAGCTGCTCCAACACCACCCTTAATAAGGCTACAGGCATCTCTAGTTTACCAGTACTTTCTTGTCGCCAGAATGCCTCGGAAGGGGATGAAGAACACCCCCTCTGTGTCCACAGATCTTTCTCATCCTGTGATGCTCCACCTTGAACTTCTATCAATTGTGTCTTTGATAGATTATTAAAGCTTTCATTTACAATCATGATCACCACCATTTTTTCATTCACTTCAGGTGTATCAAATCTCATAATATCGGGTGAATATGCAGCTCCTTTTGCTTCTTCGTCTGTTCGTCATGGTTTCCACATGGAATAAAGTCTGCTATCTTAGTGTGCACGGCACACTTAACTATTGCAATGGCTACTGGGAGTTGTAGTGCTTTAATGAGTTTTTCCAATAAGGCGGTGTGCTGCACTGGAGTGCAATCCGCTTTGAGGTAGCCCCTCCTTTTCCAATGTGCAGGCCCTGCATGTACTGTCAATGTCACGTAGGCGGAGTCACTGTAAACTATTACTTCCTGGTCTGCATGATTCTTGAGCATGACAATCAGTGCCACTAATTCTGCAGCCTGTGCAGAAAAGTGAGATGGTAATCATGCACTTATCATTACTTCAAAATTCCCCGTTAGCCCTGTGCCTTACTACAGCGGCACCTGAATATCTGTGCCCATCAATTTGATCGATTTGCGAAGAACCATCAATAAAGAGAATCTCCCCAGTTGCCAAAGCATTTTCTTTCACCTCTGGTATCTCATCATAGAATTCTTCATAGTGTGAGCAATCACGTGCATGCTCATCTTCTGCCACTGGTTCAGCTACAAACGTAGCAGGGTTCACTGTTTTACATCTGATTATTTTAATTGCTGGATTCAATATAAGCACCTCATAAGCAGAAGCTCTTTGAGACATCAGTGTACCTTTAGGTTTTTCCAAAACAGCAAATATTGCATGCTCAACAATCAACGTCATGGAACACCCCATTACTATCCTGTCAGACTTCTCAATGGCGAACATGGCGGCTGCCAAAGATTGTTCGCAAGAGAAGTGACCCCTCAGTACTGGGTCCGAAATCCCACTGTAATATGCTAAGGGCTTGTACCCCAATGTAGTCCTCAGCATGAGTACTGCTGTCATAACTGTTCCATTCGTGTGTGAAAATAAAAAAAAATCCTCAGAATAATTAGAAATCCCTAGAATTGGAGCCATACAAATTGCCTTTTTTAACTCATCAAACCCTTCATCAATTTTCTCAGTCCATACAATCTTTTCCTGACTCGCTTGAGCCTTTTTCAGAGCCTGCAACAATGGCCTTGTGTATGAACTATAATCAAATACCCAGGCTCTTACATAATTACACAATACCAGAAATCGCTGCATATGCTTCATCGTGTCTGATTTTACTGTTTTCAAAATTGCCTCAGCCCTTTCAGGTGTGACTTTGTGAAATTAGCTGACATATGTATAACACCTCTTCTTGGCAATACTGCAATTTTTCTTTGTCCGCCTTATATCCCTTCTTGGCTAAAATAATCTTTAGCTGAATTGAGTCATGTCTGCATTCTTCCTCTGACATGCTGCAAACCAAAATATCATCTACGTTTTGCAGCACGACACCTCGTGAATCAATATTGCTTAAATTCATCGGCAGGACTCTATTGAAAATCGATGGAGACTCACAGTACCTCTGGGGTAATCTTGTACTTTTCAACTTAGTTTGACGGAATGTAAATGACGTCAGATCCCGGAAATCTTTATGCAATGGGATTAAGAAAACCACATTTTTCAAGTCAATCACAGTATAATATTGCGCCTCAACAGGAATACTACATAAGATCGTCACTGGGTTAGGAACTAGAAGAAACTCAGCCTCTATAATCTGTTTAATCGGGCGCAAGTCTTGCATTAAATGCCACAACACCACCCTTTGATTTCTTGACCAGATACACTGCGGTATTGCATGGTGACTCTGACATCACTTGATCCATCATGGCGGATATTGTCTTGAAAATACCCTTGTCTGCCTCTCGAAACATAGGATACTGTCGTGCTTGAGGTGAAATTGCTCCTGGCTTCAGTTTAATCTTCATTTTTCCAACCCCCTTTAATAGGCCTACATCATAAGGGCCCATTGTCCATAAAGAAACTGGCACTTTTGCCATGTCTTCATCAAAAAATGCTCAACGCTGTCGCACTATCAACATTTTATGTGGAACTTGGCGTCTTACTGCCCTAACTCAATATGTAATGCTCATTTTGAGCACTACTTCATTTGATAGGTCATTCTTAAATATGTCCTCATCAGTGACATCAGTCAATCTGTAACCCTCTCCAATGGCAATTACTGTGCTCCATGATCTGCCTTCATCAAATCCTATGAGCATAGCCAAGAACCCTCGTACTACAGATGCTTGCAACTCTAGGGGAAAAATCCATCCCCCCTCTTCATCCATGGCAATCTCTGGTCTAAAGAGAAATTTATCAGGTATTCTCATGGTCTTACCCACTAAACCAGGCAACCATGTTACCAAAATGTGCACCGCATAATGAAGAACTTGTGGTTCGAACGGTACTCCTCGTATAGCCATTTGCCCTGTAAATACATGAGGAATTCACTCACATTTAAATAATGTATTCCTGGTGTTGAACACACTATGCCTTCATCAGTAAAAGAAATCGTCATGTGCAATTTCGTCATTAGCTCTCGACCCAGTATATTAACTTGTGTCTGTTTTGAATACAGCAATGGAACAGACATATCACATTCTCCTATAGAGACTGGCAATTTTTCAGTGAAAGGAACTCTACATGTAGCTCCTGTGAAACCTTGAGCATTCATGACATTACCTGACAGTAGACATTTTCCCTCTCTTATACATGAGTGAGTTGCACCCGTGTCTACTAAAAAAGATAGTACTAAACAGATCCATTCACCCAGTGAGCTGTTTTATTGAGGGTACATACTTATTCTTGTGCCCGTGAAAGGATTCCCACCCTCGATAGTGACACCCTTATCCTAGGAGTCAATAACTGTCCTGTGTTTGCGTTCTTCTGTATCTGCATTTTATGGGCTATATGCAGGCAGAAAAGCGGTCCCCCCTTTTGAGAATTGCCCATTCTGTACATACATGTATATTTGAACTTCTGCTATTTCCTGTTTTTTCAACTGTTCATCTTGATACAGCTGTTCTCGTCTCTGTCTACTTTTTCTTTTGGCCTCGTCTTCTTTCAATTGTTTCTCTATTTCTTTATCTTTTTTTATCCTGTTCATCCTAATATTCTTCTCTAACTTCCTCAATGCTCTTCCCATCAAGTTTGAGCAATATCTGACCACCCATCCATTTGTTTTGTATGATCGCTGCCTCGTCAACTTTATCCTTCTCTCCTTTCCATCTTTTAATTTCTCTCTCTATATCTAGAGACATACCTGGTTGATAACTTCTCTCCTTGTCCCGTGGGACTTTAGGAATCACATCTCTTTCTGGAGTCTTTTCGGGACTCTCGTCACTGCTACATGCGGGCGATTTATACATTGGGTTGCTATACCCTGTTGCTGCCTTAAGCTCTCTTAAATGATATAATCCTTCATCGTTCGTACTATAGCCATTTGCTTCAGGTGCAGTAGGAGTAGCAGAAGGCTCTTCACCCTCCTCTTTACACTGGTTAAACATCCAGGAGGCGGGTCTTCTCTTTCCTCCTGGTACATCTTCCAAAGCTCTAAGCTAGCTAGCCTCTTTTCTAACTTCTTTCCCATATATGCTGCATGCAAATATGTCATCATGTGTTGCAGAACTGCTTTGGACAGTGATACCCCTTGTGGCCATGGCATGAACATTTTATCTGCCGTACCCTTAACCCATTCGGCACTGTATTGTTTGAGCTTAGGTGCGTGTTTTGGCGGCTGTCTGCACAAGTGTAGAAGCGAGTAATGTCCTCCATCATGATTTAGTCACAATCGTCCGTCGCATTTTACTGTTATTTTAGTTCACATAGGTAAATGCTTTCCAAAAAAATAATACAATATAAGCGTGCACCAATCGTCGCAGCTCCAAGCCTCTGTGTCATGTTTACTTCAATCTACTTATTCACTGAACATTATCAGTCGACTATACAAGTAAATAATTAAATTTCTAATCTCAATGTTTCCACCACAGTCTATTTCTTCCTTGTTTTTCAGTATTTCTTTTCTTTACCACATACACCATATACAATATACAGACAAACAGACAAACTGACAGACTGGCCGGACCACATATATTTTGGTCCATACTCTGATCGGAGTATGAACCATCCTCTTTAACGATCCTTGATCATTCGTAGCCTAGATACGTCTACTTGGACTTTAGAATGAGTTCCTTCTAAATGCCCTTGATGTAGGATTCTGGGCTTATCATATAGAATGCTCCTCATCTATATACCTTAAACTATGACGCTCTTCGTCTCACACTATGACACTCTTTATCTTAAACTTAAAAATGAAAAACCCCAACCAACCCTCCATTACTCTGTTCTCCATTTATCACTCTTTGCCACTCACTGCTCATTCAGTTTGCCACCTCACTCAGCTACTCACCATTTGCGTTTTTGACTTCCGACCCTCTGGATCATCTCCTCCTAAACCAGCTGCTTCAACCTTCCGTCCGTTCAGCTTCTTGCAGAAGTCAGGAGTAGATTCCGCTTGAAAACGAGGGACCCATCCCACCTGTACTTGCAAGATTTATTTTAATCTAATGGGCGCTATCTACAAGGAGATTCAAGTTCTTTCAGCTAAATGGCAGAGGACGTCTGATATTTCTGGGGCCCCAAAGCTTACTAGGTCAATGGACTTTTAACCATCATCTTTCTGCTACCATGTCAACTGGGGTGTCCAACCCAGCCCTTTAAGATGAGGTTTAAGATGAGATAGCAATACTTTGAGAAGGATGGAGATGCAGAATATATTCAAACATCAATAATAAAACTGACTTAGGAAGTTGGCAAAGTCTGTCTGTTTTAATATGAATTATCTAAAACAGGGAAGTACAACGAACTTCAACAAACTTGCTTGATCTTCTCGCTCAATGCATGTCATACAAAAACAACTTATATACTAAAAACACATCATCATTGACGTCAATCTATGTGGCAAACTACAAAAACCTACTTGGGAATGTGATAGGATTACAGGGAACATCTAGATATTTGTTCCATACTTGTCAGGGAAGGTGATTGAGTCTCTATCATCAGATGGGCAACTATGCCCTCCTCAAGTTCAGGTTTCTATGAACGTCATCAAATACATGACTTCCCATTGGTTATACAAACTACAGGGCTCTCTATTACGTGTCCCTCTATAATTGGTTGGCACCCTCGTACCCCTCAGTAATATTCCACACATGCAAGCATCATGCAGGCTGGCATCCAGGTGCTGGTGGGCTTGTCATAACCATAGCTTCCCACCAATTAGCTTGTCATCCATCATCACCATTGCAGTCTGCTAGTCAATTAATGCTTTGAACTTGGCCTTGGAATTGTTCTCTGTGCTTCAGAATAAGAGGGAGTATAAGCATACCATGTCTTCTTGGTTTTGATACAGCTCGTCGCAGTGTCTATTTTCATCCAACCACATGACTACAGACCATGTTTCAGAGCATTACTGTATTTAAAATACTATTAAATGATGAACATCTGACGTATTCAATGTTCTCACTCCTCACCTAAAACAGGAGTTGTGTTGTTTTCACACGTTCTGTAACCATTGCTCAGACATTTAGGCCCACGGTGTCCTTGCCATCCTGGTCTTGAGCCAACCAAGCCTTTCCTTGATTCACCTCCATGGTTAAGCTTTTGATTTATAACTGCGAATATCCTGAATATCCTTTCCGCTCACAGTGTCCAGCTCTGCTAAAATGCGTTATGGAATCATCCATAATCCAAACATTTCCTATGTATATAAATTGGCACATCTCCGCAATCTATTCACTACATAGCCAGCCTTTAAGAATACTTTGTCTACTTGCGTTACTGTTTCTGTACAATTGTAAAATGAGTTGACGTTTTCTTCATTATTTCTGTAGCATGAACATCTTCATCTCAAGCTCAAAATGTTGCTCATCTTTGACACCTCTTCTTTAGTGCCTATAGAATATCTATGGTCTCCAGTTTCTCTGCATCTCTTCTAGGTGTGTCAGTTTTGCTTCTACAAATCGTCAACAATCTTCTCTTTTGCTCAGTTTTCACACTTCCTCCGGGATTTTATTCAAATTGCCATCATATTGTCGTGAATGCATGTATAACTTTCTCAATGGAAACCTTACTTCCAAGACTCTTTTCAGTATAGGTATTCTAACTGGTATTGCACGTGCCACACACTCTGGCTCCCACCTTATAGGCAGCATGGGGGAGGAGCGTTGGCCAGCGGTACTTGGCTCCACCTCTACACTCCCCCTCTGGGCAATTCATTGACCACTCTCCATCCATCTCAAAGTATTGCTACCTCGTCTTAATGGGCTGGGTTGGACACCTCAGTTGAGGACCAGCAACTTGGTATAATTGGTTAAAAACTGCCATTTCGTCATGATTAGTCACTTTGTTATTCCGGAGTGCTTATAAATGTTAGCAACCCGGATGCAATAAAAATCTTTAATGCCCTGTTAGTCCAGTTTTAAAATCACTAAATCCAAGTTCTGATACCTTTTATTGCATTGTCTGAAAATGTTTTGCTGAAATAGTAAAATGCATAGGCTTTCGAAGTTCCATAGATTTCTTCATCAGGTGGTGGTTACAGGATGCAATGAGCAACAACAATAAGAAACACACTGCTGGACCAATTCTTTACAAAAATGGAAGAGAGAATACTTACTACATTAAGTCTATAATAGTGTAAGCATTTGCCTTCCAGACAGAAACCTTAAAGTGATTTTTGACGGTTCCAAAAGTGCAGCTCAAGACAATATGGTGAATAGTCACTCTGACCCTGTAAATGGTAAGGATGCTAAAAGGACAGTATTAATACCATGCAGCATATGCACCAACCATTAATATGAGTGATGGCATTTCGGGTGCTTCATTTCTCCAATGTGTGGGATGTACTGACCCACTAGTCTCTGCCCTGCAACATCACTGTGTGCTGGTGGCACCAGAACCAGCAAAATGGCCGCAAAAAGCCCTATGCGTGCAAAACCTATGAAAATTGCGTTGTGAAACCGGAAAACATGGCTGCCAATTTACTTTGCCTGTGTCAGTGGTGGAACAGGAGACCACACTGCTGAAACCTGTCACTGGGCTGCCGACAGAGTGAAAATGGAAACTACATGAAAGGCAGTGCTTTATTGCAAGGAAACCCAGAAGTGCTCTGAAATCCTTTTTCCTTGGTTGCTGAAATTCCAAAATAATGGTTTAAAACATCAGGAAATATCCAACATCCTTGCTGGATGTTACCCATCACCTTATTTAAGGAATCCACATGAGCACACAATGTCAGGAAAAGTAGAATCCATCATAAGAATATCCACATTAAAAAGTGAGCTTGCCTGGGAACATCTGTCAAATATATGCGCAGTACCACCGGCCGCCTGTATGACAGCTGTCATTTAATTGTATTAGAAGCTTAAACTTGTGCAGTTAAAATCAAATGGTTGGAATCAAGTGGCTTGCCATCAAAATTAATACAGGTTGCAACTATTTAATCTCTATGTTTTAAAAGACTGGAATTAGAGTTCTGTTTGCCTGTTTTGAAATTATAAGTTTATTTTAATCAAAGAAAAATTTAAACAAATTGAGTTTTAAAGTAACCGATGCAAGCCAAAGGACTACAAAGTAAATTCCACAGCTTGCCCCAACAAAAGGCACCTGCCTTCTGCTCTCTGGCCCAGGAACTCACATTCAGGTGTTAATGAAGAAGGGAGGGGATTTGGGCTGCTGCTCAGGGGAGAAATAAAGGACTTCCTTGATTGAAAAGATATGCAGGTGCAAGTGTCAACAGAAGCCCCTGCCAGAGGAAAGAGTCGTGGATTGATCTTGAGCCACCAGGAACTTAGGGGGCTGGAACAGACAGTTTTGTTTATTCTTAAAGCACAGAAACGTATATTTTTAAAAAGGAATGACAAAGGACTGTGTGAATTTGTAAAAATTGCAAAATGACAGTATTGTTAATGTGAAATTTCTGGTCACATTTTAAAAGTACTCAGAACTCTGTGCTATGTTCAGGGACATGACTGTAGAAATTGTAGTTTTGTAGCAATTGTATTGATGCCAGAAACATGAAACTTCATATGATTATGCCCAGATATCATGCGCACATATGTGTAAAATTGTGGACAAATCTGACATTGGGTACCAGGCCAAAAGTGCGTAAAATTGCCAAATCTAGACCCAAGCTCTCACCGCGACGGGGCTTGGACGAATACTTGCTCCACAAAATATGGGATATAGATATGCTATCGCTATCAAGTTTGTAAAATTGTAAACATGCATTATAGGAAAAGTAGATTTCATGTGCAAAAGCAAAGGGGAGGTTTCCCTGGATCATAAAACACATTGGGCCTCATCACAAGTTGGGCTGTAGCCCTTAAATGCGGTGGTAACGATATTACCGCCACATTTAAGGGCTGGCCCTATCGCGAGTTGGGCGCTAAATCAGCTGTTTTACCTCCAGCTTTTTTCTGGAGGTAAAAAATCCTGTTTTCGGCTTTATTACAACCGGCTGTATTAGCCCGCAGTATTAGCCCCGAAAATTCCCCATTGGATCCAATGGATCCAATCAGGAATGGGGATTTACCGTTAAGGCCCAACCCGTGATCCGGTGGTAATACCACCGGACCGGTCGGTGCTAGGGCTATTACAGTCGGCGGTATTACAGCCGGGAATACAGCCCAACTCGTGATGAGGCCCATTGTCATGATGACACTCTGTTTTATTTCTCAAATCAAGGGAGAGGAAAGGCCCTAACCAAT
Source organism: Ambystoma mexicanum (assembly GCF_040938575.1). Lineage (NCBI taxonomy): Eukaryota > Metazoa > Chordata > Amphibia > Caudata > Ambystomatidae > Ambystoma > Ambystoma mexicanum. Next base: position 328,211,241 of record NC_090935.1, read on the forward strand.
AGAATACCTAGGGGTGTGCCTAGTATAATTCAGCATACCCACCCCTTTAGGAAATACATAAATAGAGACAGCTTAGGACCTAAAGACACACACACATTCACTCACCAACCGATTGCTGGCAGAGCACTTTGCAAGAGAAATCCATATTCCAGACTCCAGACACCAGAAAACCTTGAAAGCAGAAAGGCCCATTTCCAAAGCTGAGCCATTCTCAGCTTGGCCTTTAAAAATCCAGAAACCAGATTTTACCCCAGAACTCTAAGGGGAACAAAAGAACAGCCTGGCAGTGCTGTGCTGCTTCCTTGCTGAGAATTATTGCCAGAATCCAAAGATCCAACCCAGTAGAGCCGAGCTGTGACCAGATAGCTGCGAACCAGAGCCAAAACTCGTGAGATCCAGTCCAGTCCCACTGTGCGGTGTCCCGAGTGCCTTGCTGATTGCAGAACCAGAGCACCTTCAGTTCAGTCCGGTGTGCTAGCAGAATTCCTGTCCAGAAAGTATCCCTGACTAGATCCCTGAAGGGTCCATTCCAAACATTGGTAGTGAGTATCCATAGCATAGGATTGTCACTAGCAAATACATTGTCCTTAAGTCATCCTATCCAAACCCATTCCCTTACATCCAGAACTGCATTGTTAGAATCTTTTGTCTTGCCTAAACTATTTCTCTTACCCTATAGTTCATTGTAATAGTAGTGTTAAAATCATCTTTGCGCTGATATATTTTCTGAAGAAAGGCAAGCGTCTCTGCATGCCAAACCATCCAGTGATATCCTGGGCTGGTGGCTGCACTGTCGTGTAGTTTGCATCTTCATAATCTCCCCTAGTGTAAAGAAACCTTGTTTGTTAATTTTAAAAAGCATTCTTGTTTTGCAATTTTGCCTCTTTCTGAAAAAAACGACCTCCACAAAAACCTTCATAACTTCTTCACCGTTTATGTGTCTAATTCAAGCTAACATCCTCAGCTTTCCAATGAACCCAAAACTGCATCCCAACTCCTTATAGTTATTCTGCAATCGTGCTTACCGCGCACAGAAACGTTTGCCCTGAATTTTTCTTTTGGCTCAAATCTATCACATGTGAAATAGCTGTTCATTGCATCCGATCTCAGAATTAAGTTTTCAACTTGCTAGTTACTCAATAATCATTGCTAGTGTTTGTCTGATACCATACAAAGCGGCTCCCACTAGTATTGAAACACTTTTAGTGAATTAAATCAATTTTCAGTGTTTTTAACATTCCATTCAAAGCCAACTTTAAACCATATTTGACAAGTTTGCAATCATTCCTGTTTTTCTCTGTGTTTGCTGGGGGGAAATTGGGATTGATACTCCTGTGTTGAATTCTGTATTCCTGAAACCTGTTTTCTCTCCTTCCATCTCTTTATACTGCATATTGGGGGGTAGAGTAGTGTGCAGGGGGAAAGAGTAATCACATTGCATTTTGATTGAACCCACACAAAATATTATTCTATGCTGCATTATTTTTCCTATCATTACTCCGTGAGATTAAATAGATTGTTAGCATGACATCACCCCATTGGTGATCATTGTATAACCATTAAAATAGTGTGATATATATTATGAAATACATAAAACAAATATTTTTTACTTTGCAAAACAGCCTTCTTCCTGGTTCAGTGTGACTGGGGGGGGGGTCAAAAAGAGGGGGGGTCAAAGAGAGGGGGCGTGATATAAGGGTATATCATTCAAAAAATAAAAGCACTTATAGACATAAATAAATAATTAAGGGTTTCAATTGTGCATCCCACGCTAGGCATTGACTTGGGTGAAGTGCCGGGTTGAAATCACTTACAAATGTAACACAAATCATGACCAGGTTTCTGTCAGGAAGGCAAATGCTTACAATATAATATACTAACCATGGTTAAATGCCTGCTAATACTATTGAGATCTCTAAATACCTCACAATATTAAGGCCACAGCAAGCCCGCTAATTTTGTTGGACAGCAAGTCTATGTCTGTTATAACATTCTTTTGGGATACACTTTTATTATGGTCGTAACGACCCGGTAACACAGACACCAACGTTACACACGCTATGCACGTATGATGTCAGACGTATCGTCAGAATACTAATAGTGCGCAAAAATGGTGCCCACTCCCTTCCTGCACATGGGATGCCAGGGATAATGGCATACAGGACATCCTTTCCTACTACAGTAAAGGGAAAAAGGTTTAGCGCTGCATACTAAGTAGTTATTTTGGAATCCACATTAGTATGTAGCATTTGCAACTTTAACTATATACCCAATAACAATATTGGCTTACAGATTAGTATTATATCACCATAGGAGATGTGCATTATTGCATCAATCATCTAGTAATTATGGCATCACCTGCATTTTACAGGATTATATATTGGAAGCCAAGCAGGCGACAACTAAATTTACATGGGTATATACCAAAACCAACAAAGCACTTGAGGTAAGTTGGTGTTGTTATTGGTTCTAAGATATTAGTTAAATTGTAACGATTTAAGCCACAATTAGATGTGTGTTACTTCTGCAGGAATCAAACAGGTTCTTTACATATCAACTACAGTAACCATTGGGTCACATCCCAGCTAGTTCTACAACATAAGTTGTAAGTGCCACTCATTGATTTAACAGTATTTAGCCACAGCACCAATCTTGCTTGGTTGCTCAGACAGGCAATTATAAACTGTTCATTTTTACTTACAGGTCAGAATGATCATGACAGATGGTGAGTCAGTTCAAAATATTCCATTAAATATATTAATAAGTACGATCACTTTCATTATCACTGCCAGTATTACCAGAGTGGCACAAACATGGGCACAGTACAATTATTTGGTAAACCACTTTTTGGTGTATTGATATACATGGGACTGTGAGTGCTTCACCATATCCATAATTATAATCAATGTATGATTGTCATTTATTGATTATGGCATCATACGAGGTAGGCATTATGATTCCCTTGCATTAAGCAACATAATGAGTTACAAAGTGAGACATTTCAGTTTCTAACAAATTGTTTTTCCCCTGTTTGAGTTTTTTCCCCAATCTCTTCCCCAATCCTTGACCCTGGTATGTATTTATAATCCTTCATGTATGTGTATTTGAACATACTCTTATGTAAATGATTTTCATACTAGATATTCAGCATTGCTTGATGAAAATAGTTTGTGTATCAGCCTTGAGGAAGACCACAGGTTGAAACACGTGCTGGCATAGAACAGTTCAACAAATAAAACATAATTTGTAAAATCCTTGGAATTTTCATTATAGAGTATTGTGATCCCACTTGCACATCCGTATAATCCCAGGGGCAAGCACAACCTTACTAGTGACAACAGTGATATATATGCTATACATGAGGCTATGGGTAGTACCTCATGTTACTAGGTTTGCAGAACACCACTTTGAAATCTCACAAGTAGTCTAAGCGCACCAACCTCTCCTATTTACATTGGAACAAAACCTTTGTTATTCATGGAAGAAATGTTAGTTGCAGGGACGTTAAGGTGAGAACATAACGCCACAAACCCTTGCAATTCAGCTAAAGCATCTTAACTTCGCGCACTGTCTTGCAGCCTCACCACAGTGATGATGTCACAGATCGCATCACTGATACCATCACTATTTACATTACGAAAGTAACTGGCATTAAGCATGGCCTTCAGCCATGGTCAGTGTGCATGGGCAAACATATTTTGACACATTAATGGGTACTATTCATGGCCTTCAATTATGGACAGTGGTCACAACCTTCACCCATGTGCACTGAATATTTTAAAACGCTAACAGGCTACCAAGCAAATATTTTGGCCTTTGCCAGTGGATACAACTTTTATCTGTGTTCACTGTATATTAAATACACTGATCAGGCACTAGCCATGGACTTTAGCACAATACTGGCCAGTGACCGCAATCTTTGGCTGTGCCCTGTATATATTCTGACTTAAATGAACTACTAGCCATGGCCTTTGACCATGAGCATTTTGTATATCTTTTGGCCATGTCCACTGTATTTTAAAATGATAAAATGCAATAAGCGATGGACTTCAGACGTGCCCACTGTGCATTATACAACACAAACCAGCCCCTATCTGTGGCCTTCGGCCGTGCACATTGTATGTCATATACACTAACCAGCCAGTAGCCACAGTCTTCAACACAATACTAGCCAGTGTCCATGGCCTTTGGCTGTGCCGACTGTATATTCTGACATATTACTGGGCGCTAGCTATGGCCTTAAACCAAGGACACTGACTACAGCGTGAAGAGGGAAGACCAGAATGCACCTTCCGTCCCGGAAGACCCCCCAGCAGCAAGAAGCACCAAAAACAATATGGCCACCGATCATATGAACTGACCTCGATTCCCACTGTTCCTATGATGAACAACTACCACAAAAGATATCCAGTCAGCAGGCCCTGTAACCTGCAGCAAAAAGCACTCTACCAAGGGTGGCTGAAGAAACACAAGATGGAGCTGGAGACAACAATATGGACAGGACAGACTAACGCATCAAGGAGCCATGCTACAAGTTGTTAGAGACATCATGACGACATAGATACGTTAGACAGGAAGCACACGTGACACTCACACACTCAACTTCACAAAGAACACACATATACTGCTCTATTAGTTAGAGGACAGTGACATATAAATGCTGTCTGCAAGTTTATTATTTTGTCATTAGGCTTGCTACAGCCACGCAGAAATGCAAGCAGCAAGAAGGGATCATGTAAATGCTTACAGATGCTACATGCAGGTAACCCCATGCTATGACAGGAGCACTCGACGGACCTGACAGCCATGACATGCTGACATATGAACACTATGGAAGACGCATATAGAAGCCAGACTGTGGCTTATGAAATTTAGTAGGCCCTGATGGTCTTAGAAAAAACTCAAGCCCCTCAGACTGTTGTGTAAGCAAAACCGCTGCAGCAGATGACATTCCAGTAGAGGCCCGGTCCCTGTAAAATACAGAATAAAATTCAGAGCTCCTATGCTCACAAATGCGGTCTCCAAGCACGTGACCCAGCCAAGCTGATGGCGTGCCAAGATGAGGTGGCTGGGCAGAGCCCACTATCTCACGGACCAGACATTGGTTGCAACAATATTGCTACAATCAAGCTACAGGTCTGCCCTGGGACTGGAGCGTGCTCACAGTAGTAATGGCCCACACACCGTTATGACGTCAACACATAGTTGCACCTTGCAGACACATAATTGCATATGCAATGCTCACAGGTGCTTTGCTGGCTGGGAACAGAGATTGTCGCAGGCTTGGGGGTTCGCAGTTCGACCAATCAAGCTTTAGGGTCATGGGTGTGGATGGTGGTGGTCACTGACCCATCACAGGGTCTGCTCACTGTAACAACTCTGAGGTAACAGTTTTAGGGGATAGTCCAAGCCTGACACCTGCCATCGCTTAGCCCAATAGTCTAACACCTATAAGGAATTATATAAGAGAACTGCCACTACTCAGCCTATCCAGACGGGAGATAGGTTTTAGAGAAGGGAAAAGGGAGTGACACAAATTGTGACGTGACTAGTCATCAAACTGGCCCGTAAGCCGAAGGCCATGCACCCAAGAACAAAGTTATAAGCACTGGAGTTATAAGCCACTGCACACCGATACATTGCAATATCTATGGACATACAGCTAAGAGTCTAGCCTCTGGCCACATCCACTGCAGCATACCACACCTATAGATACACCCATAGTATCGCACATCACTCAGGTGGTTGTGGGGAGGGCCTGCAGTCTTGGGTGCATGGCCAAGGGCCATGCACCCAAGAGCAAAGCTATAACCTCTGAAGTTATAAGCCAACATGGGTTTCATATAGTGCGGTGGTTGTGGGCAGGACGTAGACTTTTGGGTGCATGTCTGCAGGCTGTACGCCATACACCCAAGCGTGTAGACCCTGCCCACAACCACTGCAGCATATCACATTCATACATCACACCCATACAATCAATTATGTATCTAGTAGGTGTGGGCAGGGCGTAGAGTCCTGGGTTGATATGATATGATATGATATGATATGGTATTTGTAACGCGCCTATACACAAGTGTTTCAAGGCGCGACGAGGCAGGGAGGGAGGGAAACAAGGGGAAGAACAGACAAACGATCCTACTAGGCCAGGTGTCATTCAGATCGCGCAAGTGCAGAGGTAAGGGGAAAAGGAGAAAGTGCAGGGGGAGGAGGTGGGGGGGAAGTGCAGTACAAGGTAAGTAGCGTAATAAAATAATAAATAAAAAGGGCCAGCTGGTGGCAAGTGCAAGGTAAGTGCAGAGCAAGTGCTGAGAAGTGCTGGGAAGGGGGGCTGTAGGGATACAGTGACAGTCCCACAGTGCAGGGGGAGCCAGGGAGGCAGTGCAAGTGGAGAGTGGCTGGGCCCTGGACCGAGGTCGCTGAGAGTGGCCCAGATGCAGGTTTAGTGCAGAACTCAGTGGGGAGTAAGCAGGTTTAGCAGGGGAGAGGGAGAGAGAAGGCAGAAGCGAAGAGGAAGGTTTTGAGGTACTTCCGGAACCGGAGATGGTTCTCCTCAAGTTTCAGGGAGGCAGGAAGGCTGTTCCAGAGGGAGGCCCCTGCTGCGGAGAGAGATCTACCCCCAGCTCGTTGCTTCGAGAAGCGGCTGACCATGAGGGAGTTGGAGACGGATGAGCGAAGGGCTCGTGAAGGAAGATATTTAGGAAGAGAGAGTTGAAGGTATTTAGGCCCCAGGCCCCAGAAGGCCTTGTGGACAATGCAGAGGGTTTTGAACTTAATCCTCGCAGCCACTGGGAGCCAGTGAAGAGATTTCAGTCCTGGAGAGATACGGTCCCTGGGCTTGAGGCCAAGGACAAGTCTCGCAGTTCTGTTCTGGATAAGTTGCAGAGGGCGGAGAGTGGAGGCAGGCAGATTAAGATAGAGGCTGTTACAGTAGTCCAGCCTTGAGAGAACCAGGGCTCGGGAGACAGTGAGCTTCTGGGGGAAGGAGAGGAAGGGAAGAATACCTCTGAGGAGGTGCAGCTGGTAGTGTGACTTCTTAGAGACGTCAGATATATGAGGAGAGAAGGAGAGTGTGGAGTCGAAGATGACCCCGAGGTTTTTAGCCTTGCAGGTAGGGGCGGGAAGGGGGCCAAGGGAGGCCGGCCAGAGAGCTGCAGGGAAGGAGGGAGTGGGTGTGCCGATGAGTAGAATCTCAGTCTTACTGGCGTTAAGGCAGAGGTCATTGGCAGCACACCATTCCTGGATAGCAGACAGACAGTCGGAGATGAGGGAAGGAGAGGAGGAGGCCGAGGGTAGCCTGAAAATGAGCTGGGTATCGTCCGCATAGCACTGGAAGTGGGGGCAGAGAGCGGCGATGCGGTGGGCAAGGAGTGCCAGATACTGGTTGAAAAGCCAGGGAGAGAGGTTGGATCCCTGGGGGACACCACAGGTGGAGAAAAAGATGTCAGAGAGGAAGGAGCCCATTTGGACCTGGGAGGGTCGACCGGAAAGGAAAGAGGTCAGCCAAGCCAGAGCCTGACCAGTGATACCCAGGTTATCACGGAGACGGTTGAGCAGGATGGCATGGTTGACAGTGTCAAAGGCAGAGGAGAGATCGAGCAGAATGAGAACACAGGGAGTGTTGGAATCGAGGTTAAGGAGCAGGTCCTCACGGATGTTCAGGAGAGCAGTTTCCGTGCTTCTGGCCGCTCTGAAGCCGGATTGATGGTCATGAAGATTACCAACAGATTCAGCATGGAGGTTAAGCTGGGAGATGGCCAGTTTCTCCAGGAGTTTGCCCAGGAAGGGAGTAATGGAGATTGGGCGATAGTTGGCCGGGCAGGAGGGGTCGGAAGAGGGTTTCTTGAGGAGGGGGTGCACAAGGGAGTGCTTGAGGGGGGATGGGAAGACTCCAGAGGCGAATGAGTGGTTGCAAAAGTCAGCCAGGGCAGGAGCCAGGGAGTCGATGTGGTCCTTGATGGTTTTGGAGGAACAGGGGTGAACCTGTTTAGACGAGGCTTTCATAGATCGGACTTGTCTGGAAACCTCATCAGCAGAAAAAGGTGGAAAAGCAGAGAAGGAGGGCGGAGGGGCGGCTGCAAGAGAGCAAGAGGAAGAGCCGGGAAGAGAGGGAGGGAGGAGAGCGGAGGAGAGCGAGGACAGGATGTCCTGAGTTTTTGAGATGAAGTGCGAGGCCAGTGCAGTGCAGAGGGCCTGGGAGGGGACAGGAGAGGTAGAGACTGCAGCAGGGTTGGCCAGCTCCTTGCAGATTTTAAAGAGTTCGGCCGAGTTATTAGATGCCTCAGAGATGCGGGCTTGGATAAGGGCTCTCTTCTTGGTGAGAACGGAGAGCCGGTATTGCCTTTGGAGCAGGCGGCAGGCCAGTTTGTCAGAGGATGAACATGAAGCACGCCATTTCCTCTCTGCCACCCTGCACTTGCGTTTTAGGGTGACGAGATCCGAGTCATACCAGGAGTTACATTTGGCTTTGGGCTTCAGGCGGATTCTCATGACGGGGGCAAGGATATCGAGAGTATCAGATATAGAGGAATAGAGCATGGAGAGGGCTGTGTCAGGGTGGGAGTCAGCCGGGGGGGGGGGAGGGGGCGAGAAGGTAGCAGCGAAAGCCTCAACTGACACGCGCTTCATGGGCCGGATGACCGAGAAGGTGGGTGGCAGTGAAGAGGGTGGCTTTGCCTGTGGGGTAGGGAGGGAGAGGTGGGAGGATAGGAGAAAGTGATCACTCCAGGAGAGAGGAGTGGAGAGAGGGAGGGAGAGGGGAAGGTCAGAAGAGATCAGAGCATCAAGAGTGTGCCCTGCAGAGTGAGTAGGCCCAGACGGGAGAATAGAGAGTGAGAGAGAGTTGCAGAGTTCGCGAAAGAGACCAGTGGGGGGACAGGAGGCATCGAGGTGGATGTTGAAGTCACCGAGAAAGAGGAGTTGGGTGGTTGAGGACAGGAGTGAGGAGGAGAGGTCAGCCCACTCAGAGAGGAAGGAGGAAATTTGACCAGGTGGCCGATAGATAGTAGCCACGGTAAGGGAATGGCTAGGAGAGAGAGAGAGTCGGCAGACAAGACATTCAAAAGAGGAGTAGGTCTGCGTAGGAGTGACAGTGGCAGGAATCCACTCAGGGAAGATAAGGGCAACACCACCCCCTGAACGGTTGGGCCTGGGCACGGAGAGGATCTTGTAGCCGTCAGGTAGGAGTGTGTCGAAGCTGGAGGCAGAGCTGGCAGTGAACCAAGTCTCAGTGAGACCGAGGACGTCGAGGTCCAGTTCCTCAAGAAGGCGACAGATATCAGAGGAGTGCTTGATGGCAGAGCGAGAATTTAGAGTGGCAATGTGGAGAAGGTTGCCACCCTTGAAAAACTTCCGGGGAGGGGTACAGATCAGAGGTACGCCCTGCGGAGGTGTTAGAGAAGGAGTTGAAGGGGGAGCAAGAGAAGGGGCAGGGAGGGAGGGGAGAGGCAAGGTAGCCGAGGACAGAGGAGGGGGGACAGCGGGAGCGGAGAGGAAGTTGATGAGGCATGGGAAGCGTCTATCAAAGAGGTGAAGGTTGGCTTGAGGGCCTTGGACCAAGACGGTCCCGTTAGCATAGACATTAATGATGGCTTTAGAGGAGTGGAAAGGGGCCAAGAGGACATCCCAACGGGTGCCACCATTAATGGGAGAGGTGGAGAAAGGAGAGAGCACAGCGACCATGTGAGGGGTCCATAGGTCAGGTGAAGGCACGAAAAAGAGAATGTCAGTGAGAGTTTCCTTGGAGCAGGCGCTCGTGTAGGTGTCAGCGATAGGGAGGCCTGGGTTGGAGACCAGGATGTCCTTTTTAAACTTTTTCCTACCGGATTTAGTGAGGAGAGCAGGATAGTCAATGGAGAAGCAGTTAGAGTAGATAGGCGAGATAGAGAGCACCATGGAGTAGGAGGGGAAGCGGACGCCACGAGTATGCAGACAGGAAGTGAGTGGAGGGCACTAGTTTACCACAATGCAGAGCAAACAGTAATGCGTAGTAGGTCAGGGCCACCTAAGTTTGAGAATCCTGCGAGGGGAGAAAAGCACCCTAGTTTAGCACAATGCGGAGCAAACAGTAATGCGTAGTAGGTCAGGGCCACCTAAGTTTGAGAATCCTGCGAGGGGAGAAAAGCACCCTAGTTTACCACAATGCAGAGCAAACAGTAATGCGTAGTAGGTCAGGGCCACCTAAGTTTGAGAATCCTGCGAGGGGAGAAAAGCACCCTAGTTTACCACAATGCAGAGCAAACAGTAATGCGTAGTAGGTCAGGGCCACCTAAGTTTGAGAATCCTGCGAGGGGGGAAAAAGCACCCTAGTTTATCAAAATAATGGAATAGGGGGGGCGAGGCATCATGCGGATGAGGTGAGCAAGGTGAGGAGGGGTGGGCCGGAGAGCGGAGGAGCTGGCGCCTGGCGTCCCCTGCGGACACCTGCAGACACACAGGGAGCCGCACTGTAGGAGTCGCCCTTGGCCTGGGGCCCTTAGCCGCGGGGGCTGCCGGGCAGAGGGCTGCCCAGGAGGGGGGAGGTTATAGGCAGAGGGAGAGGAAGGGGGGAGGGTGTGGGCGGGCAGGGAGGTGGGGAGGGAGGGGAAGACCAGGAAGTGGGAGGGGGGAGCAGGAGCAGGCCAAACACCGCGCTGGGAGCGCGTGCAAACAATTCACTTTCTTTTTCCTGCACAAAGAACACAAAACTCACGGAGGCCCAGGCAGGGCTTTCCAGGCCTGCTGATCCCCTCAGGCCACCGGCGACCGCTCTCCACGCTCAGCTGGAGAAAAGAAGCGAGCGTGGGGAACGGCCGTCGAGTAGGCCAGAGGGGAGGCAGGCACACAGCCAATCAGAGGGGGGGGTGGGCGGGCAGGGAGGCGGGGAGGGAGGGGAAGACCAGGAAGTGGGAGGGGGGAGCAGGAGCAGGCCAAACACCGCGCTGGGAGCGCGTGCAAACAATTCACTTTCTTTTTCCTGCACAAATTGAGTACATGCTACAGTTACAATGTTTCATTCTATGGGTGTGCTACTGATTTATAAACGATCATGGGTGTAATATGCTGCGGTGGTTGTGGCCAGGGCCTAGAGTCTTGGGTGCATGGCCATAGGCCGTAGGCAGCACTTCCAAGACTGTAGGCCATGTCCACAACCACCAGAGCATGTCACAGCAATGGATACACCTGTAGTATACATTATCGATCAGATGGTTGTGGGGAGTGTGTGAAGGCCATGTACCAAAGAACAAAGTTATAAGCACTGGAGTTATAAGCCACTTCACACCCATACATTGAAATATGTATGGACATACACCTAAAACATTAGGCCCTGGCCACAACCACTGCAGCATATCACAGCTATAGATACAACGTAGTATTGAACATCACTCAGGTGGCTGTGGGGAGGGCCTGCACATTTATATGTAGTGTAGTTGCAAGCCACAATGGGTGTGAAATGGTGTGGCCGTTGTGGCCAGGGCGTAGAGTCTTTGGTGCATGGCCGAATGCCATGCACCCAAGAACAAAGTTATAAGCACTGCAGTTCTAAGCCACTATGGATTTTATATACTGCATACCCATGCATTGAAAAATCTATGGCCTTACACCCAAGACTGTAGCCTGTGGCCACAACTACTGCAGCATACTACAGGTATAGGTACACTCGTACTATCAAAAATCATTCAGGTGGTTGTGGGGAGGGCGTAGCGTTTTGGGTGCATGGCCAAAGGCCATGCTCCCAAACCCAACTTTATACTTAGTGAAGTTAGAAGCCACAATGGGTGCGATATGCTGTGGTGGTTCTGGCTAGGACCCAGAGTCTTGGGTGCATGGCCAAAGGCCATGCACCCAAGAGAAAAGTCATAAGCAGTGAGGTTATAAGTGAACATGGGTGTGCTGTGGTGAAGTGGTTGTGTGCACGACCTAGCGTCTTAGGTGCATGGCTGCAGACCATGCACCCAAGAGTAAACTTATAAGTAGTGAAATTACAAGCACCATAGTTTTCATATGCTGCGATGGTTGTTGGGTAGGACCTATAGTCTTGGTTGCTTGGCCGTAGGGTGTAGGTGGTAGGTTATACATCCAAGACGCTAGGCCCAGCCTACAGGCACTGCGCCATATTACTGCCATAGATTAGACCTGTAGATTCGAATATGTATGACATGACTCTAATTATGCTTACTGTTTACCTTGTTCAGAATCCATATATTTCTTACATGACTTTAGTACTTGGCGGAAATATCCTTTTTTAATTTCTTCGAGAAAAGAAAAGAGCATGTTAGTGTTTTTATTTTATGAAGACTTATTACATTGTATAATAGACAGTTTAGCTTTTTTATTTACCTCATATTTAGTTTACAAACCAGTGTACTGTGCATTTTACTCAGTTTCTGTGTTTGTTTTTCAAATCCTTGGGTCTGGGGAAAAAAATCCTTGTCGGATTAAAAAAAACCTTTATTTGCTTTGCTATAAACTATTTATTTGTTTTCTTTGAGTGCTTACTTGTTCTTTCTGATTAATGTTATGTCTGTTGCCTTGTTGCAGATTTTTACCAACAGTTAGATACCTGTTGGCGTATTCTAACTGCGCATTTGTTGTTATGGATCTGTGGTATTCATTTATCTGTTTGGTTGTTATACACTCTTAGGCAGTTAGATGCCTGTTGGCATATTCTAACTGTTTATAGTCTTTTATTTGATTTTTTGGTAATGTTGAAGTACACAATAGTAATTAAATATTGGCTTTAAGAAGATTAAATACGCATTTGTAAGATTAGCTGGCAATCTCTGCTTCAGAATAATGGTGCTATCATTACATTCGAATCATCCACATTTCTTTTTAATGTATGCAGTGTAGTGACCCTCATTGGTTGTAGCTCCTGCGTGGTAGATTATACCTATTGTTGTAAAGGTTTTCTTTGCATTATAACGTAGAAGCATAAGTATTATGTAGTTACTATGTGTTTGTATCAGTAAGATGGAGCGATTGTCTGAATTGCACATAGTACATAATCTGCCATGGTTTGCATTCTGTACAAGTTACTGAAATGGAATGGATTCATAATTAGGTATGGATACATACACAAATCGTTCATTTGGGATTTGTTCCTGAATCACATTGTTACAGAGAATGCATGTATGTTTCCACACGTATGAAATCTGGAAGATTTCATTTATAGCTATGTTTTTGTTTTCCAGTACTTGTTGTAAGTACATTAGACATTCCTGTGGATCTTCTTGTGAGTTTATAGTGAATCTCACCATTCCAGCACAGTAGTCCAATTCTTGTCTTATTCCGTGAACACTGTATGTGTTGTCAGGATTATTTGTTGCATTTCTATGAAGGACTTACACAATTGGTCTGTACTGTGTAAGTAAATATTGTTAACAATTGGTGGCAATTGAAATAGAATTCATTGCTACATTTGCATAGCAACTTACATATGGACCACCTAGTTCTGTCTCTGAGTCCTTCTTTCGGAGTTTCTGTTCCTTCTTTGAAGAAGTACCTGATTTACTTTCCCTAATAGGATCTTCTTTGCTTGTGGTAATTGATAAAGTTTTAGCTTCTTTTGTTTTCTTTAAAGGATTTGCCATCAGATTCTGTTGCATTTCTGTTTGAATTAGTTTTCTTTTACCTCGTTTTACTTTTCTGGAACAGGATATGGTTTCAGATGGGGGGTGTACAGTGAACGCAGTCTATTCTATTATAAAATGCAAGGAATATCAGCGTTCAGTTTACTTGCATCAAAGTTGATTAGAAATAGACCGTCAAGAGTGTACGTAAGAGTGATAGTGCTACGTAGCTCATGCCTTCTTTAAAGACTGTGGGCCTCATTACGAGTCCGGCAGTAACCGAGGCGGTAAAACCACCTGGTTACCGCCGGACTCGTATTACCATTCCGCCTCCGTGATTCTCGGAATTACCGGGGCATTACAACCCCGGTTTTCCGGGAATCACGGAAGCGGAATGGTGTTAATCCCCATTCCCATTGAGTCCTATGGGACTCAATGGGAATGGGGATCATGGACATACCAGCAGCATCTTGTAATGCTGCCAGTGTTTCCTTTGTCTGCCTGCAGGCGGGCGGTATTAAACCCGCCAGGTCAGACCTGGCGGGAACATCACCTCCCGCCTGCAGGACTTTTGATCGCCCGGGATGGAAACAACGGTGGCAGTGGGTTTACCGCCACCGTTGTTTCCATACCGGGTGATTTGTAATGAGGCCCTGTGTTTCCTATATCTATCAATGCTTTGTCTAGGGTAAAAACTTGGGATTTATGAATGGTGACCGCACATGCAAGAGTTAGAGAAAATTGTTCTCTACGTACATACATGTCTTTGAAGAGAAGGAATCGAGCAGTTGAGCGCCCTATCCTTTTCACTTCTGAAGGTTTGTCAAAGTGAATATTGACAAACTGAATGTTGTTGTCACGTGGGTATGTTTGAAAGCCAACAACTGTACCCAGTGCCCCATTAACTAGCCCTTGCTCCACGTCAAGGTTATGCTTAAGCATTACTCTACAATTTAAGGATAATTTTAATATTTTTTCCAACCCAGCTGTGTTGGGTCTAGTTTGCCTGTGGCGCAAATTTCCATTATTGGTTGCATTTCTTTTTTAACATTGTTTCATTGAATTTGAAACAGCTTGCTAAAGTTGGCATTAAGGCAATACAATTGAAATTTGTGTGCGCTAATTGTTCCATAACATCAGTAGGACATGCTTTTTCGCCATACAGTGCATGAATGTGCTGTATTTGCAATATTGCTTGCGCTTCTTGAGATAGCACACGCACTCTAATACTTTTTAAAATTTTGCCGTAAGTGAGATCTGCAGATTGTCGCATGTTTTCTGTTAATTCTCTGTATTGGAAATGTTGCCAAAGGTTGACATTTCCTATGCTGCCAACAGTTTTACGGCAGAGTTTGTGTCCTAAGGTTTTAGAAATAGGTTCACCTTTCACTGGTGTCAATTGTAGAAGATCTCCGAAAATGATAATGTGTTTCCCTGCAAAGAGTTCTTCATAGTTTGTTTTAAGTACTTCTTGCAATCTGAGGTGAATCAAAGCCAACATTAGGTTGGATACCATGCTCTATTAATAGCATTTTCATTTGTTTTAATACTCTGCGTGGTTCCATTGCAGCTTCTGCAGAAAGTTTGTAATCATCTAATTTGTGTTGCTTGTTCTACTGGAAGGAGTAGTAATCGGTGTAAAGTGACACCGCCTATGTTGTAGACAGCTACCTATGGGGGCAGTTACAACAGCTGACAGTTTGTTGTTTGTCAATTGTTGAAGGAACTTGCTGATGATTTTGATTAAGAATGTTTTTCCTGATCCATCTTCACCACTGACATACAGCAGTATAGGTTTGTAATTTCAACATTCTTTATTTTTGTGTTGTACACCATGTGCAATTTGTTTTGTTACATCTTCAAAAATGGTGCGCTGCTCTTTGGTAAGTTTTGCTTGTTGTACAGTTAAGTCTTCTATATCTTCTTGATAGCGACACATGGTGTTTTCCACTTCTGTCATAGCTAATTCTGCCTCATTTGCTATTAGTGGCTGTCCTAGTGGTTCTTGGCTTCCTGTTACAGAAGGTTGACTACTGTCGGAAGTGTCCATACCTAGTTGGGCCTGAAGTTCTTCTTCGTATTGCTGCTCATTGTGCAACATTGTTCTGTATTGCGTAAAGTTCACATCGGTAATAGCGCTTTCATTTGCTTTGAAAGCATCTTCATAGCAGTCATAGTTACCTAGTATATCTTCCTCTTTTCTCCATGGTTTAAAAAGTTGTAGCAGAGACATGTAATATAGTTATTTCTGTTGAGGAGTTTTTAATGACAATTTGACATGCAATTAAGCTTTGTTTGGTAAATTTCACTAAGCTGCCTTCACAATCTGTCACTCTATATCTACCTTTGCTTTCATTGGGCCTCATTACGACCCAGGCGGTAAGTTACCGCCTGGGCCGTGACTTTACCACCATGGCGTAAACTACGTTTACGCCATGGTGGTTGGCGGACTTACCGCCCCATTCCGAGGTTGGCGGGGCGGTAAGTCCCCAATCCCCATTTACCCTTCCCCATTCCCATTTTTGCCCCATAGGGCATAATGGGAGTGGGGAAGGCGTTAATTACGCCACCGTAAATTACGGTGGCGTAATTAACTCCATGGTCCCTTAGCGCCATGGATTTTAACACCTGCTAAAAGCAGGTGTTAAATCCGCCATGGCGCTAAGGGACCTCGTACTCAGGCGGTAAGGGTCGGCGCTGTTTACGCCGCCGTAAAACCCTTACCGCCTGAGTCGTAATGAGGCCCATTGGGTTTTAAATTATTTTTGTATGCAAAGTTTTGAGCTATGTGGTATAGACACATGCTTTCCAAAGTGCTACTCCTGTTCAGATAGTATGTGTCCAGTAAATTGTTTTTTAAAATGTCTTGGCTGTTGGGATCATTTCTGGCAATTGTTTCTATGTCCTCATATGATTTCAGAACTCTTTTTCTAGATTTAGCAGGACCAAGACTTAGCCATACTATGTTGTCTGGTTTTCCATACAAAGCAGTTAAACGATCTGCCGCTTCATAGGCACCACATTCTCTATGAGAGAGCATTTTTATGCCTAGGCTGTACAGTTTCAGAGATAGTGTTTTGTCTGATGATAGGTCATCCCAGAGGTCTTGAGGTTCTGTTTTTTCTGCTTTTGTTAAGTAGGCTGTAACATATCGTGCAACAGCAGTGGAATTGTCTGCAATGTACTGCACATCTATTTTTGCATTCCATAAGAGGGCAATGATTGCATTGTAATCATTGATATATTTTGATTCTTCTGTTCTTTTTATTTAATACATGTTCTTAGGTGATTTACCTTTAACACTATGTTGAACTGAACACATGAAGTTGTTCACTTTACCTGTTTCTGTAACTGGTCTAGGGAAACCAAAGCGGCATTTGGTGTAGTATTTACCTTTGATTTTGTATTTGCGACGACAATATTTGCCACATTTGTATCTTTGAAATTGTAAAATCTGCCCATGCAGGTCACTATGTGTTCGTTGTGAAGGGATTTCACAAGTGACATATTTTTGGATGAACTGCAAAACAGTGGCATCACTGTCGTGACCGAATTTAGGTGCACCTTTGATCCATAAAGCATGTGAATATGCGGTGCTCCTCTGGCTTGGTATTCTTTTCTCCAAAAGAAGTGTTGCACTTCTCCGAGGGGAGGAACAGTTGTATTGCAAATACAGTGTAGCATAGTAATGAAACGATGATGGAAATATCTTGACACAATAACTGGATCTAGAGAGCAAAGTTCTCCAGGTGTTAATATAACTATGTTGGTTTTGTTGTTGTTTGATATGTGTAGGAACTCATGTAAATCTTCCTATGCATATTCTGCACAACATAGTGTAACAAACCAATTCAGTGGGCCAAGGTTTCTGATTATACAATGTACGTCTGTGTGCCATCAGAACCAGTATTCTTTTGTACCATGCATGTTTGCAAAAAGATTTGTTATACATGATTGTAAAACCTCATCTTTTTCTTGTACTTTTTGTTTTAATTGCGTAGCTGACATATTTTTAAAGTGGGTTCCAGATTTAAAAATGTGTGCAACTCTGTAACATAGGGTTGCTAGTTCACTTTCAAAGAGTAGGTGGAATATGTATTCCACATTTTGTCTAAATCTGGGATCTTGCGAATACATTCGTAATGAGCGGTATTCGCCTTTGCCAGTAGGAAATAGCAGTGGAAAAGCATGTGCTTCGATACTTTTTTCCCATTTGCTCATTGGTGACCCTTTGGTTTGTCGCATTTCGTAAGTTTCTAGTGCATCATCTATGCTTTCATTGGAATACAATGGGTGAATTGTGGAATGGTCCAAAAGAGTGGCTACTGCAGCAGGATCCAGAAGTTCAAATTGTCCAGTTTCTGATGACTCTTGAATTATTTCAGTTGTTTTCCTTAAGCTTTCTTCAATATATATTTCCTAGTATTCATTATTGTCTTTTAGATATTGCAAGGTATGTCTAACTTTATGTAAGTCCACCAGTTGTTGCCAAATTCTTTTCGTTTTTTTTTGGTACACCATTTACCAAGACAATTAAAGAATGCTCTATTGAACGTTGTACTGCTAGAGTGTGTACATTTTCTGTTAGATCTAATGGCAAATAAACTACTTTGCCATGAATACCTTTCACCAATTCAGAGGGAGGTAATTTAGCTGTTTTTGTTTGAAGGCGTATAATTGCTTGAAATGAGTGAACTGTTTGAATTATGATGCTCTCATACTAATTGAGTTGTTTCAGGGGTTTTGGCAGTGGGAACAATTCCAAATTATTTGTGATAGCACGTGAAGGAGTTTGGTTGTTGTCCAGGTTTGTGGTGCAGTAACTGCAACATATTAGGGGTTCACTTATTTCGTATTTGTTTTCTGCTAAAAGGTAGAGAGCTAATTCAAACCATTTGGAATCTTCATTGTCTTCTATTTTGTATGCTATGTGTATATTTTTTGTATACCTTTTGTAAAACATTCTGTAGCAACACACACACACACATGGTTTGGTACTTCAGCCGATGCACTTTTAAATATTAGTATTTCTTTTTTTGTATGTGTTTAATAGAAGGTTGCTATGTGCAGAATTGTTGCTAGTCTGTTCTAAAACTATTGCATTTTGTAAGTGGCTTTCACTTCCAAAATATTTTCTCTGGATACGGTTGATTTCTTCTTTTAGGTATTTGGGTGTACCATGCAGAAGAGTGTTATTTAAATTGGCTAATTCTAAAGTTGGACTTTTAGCATAGTATATTGTATACACTAGATTTCTTACATTTGAATGATGTATTGATATCCTTTTGATATCATGGAAGGTGCTTTTGCAAATAGGTCCTGAAATGTAGGCTAATGAATGTCCTTGTAGTCCTGTGTATTTGCGCACTGGACAGAAATCCATATTTTGCAGTACTTTCATTTTAATTTTGTCTTTACCTTTCACATGCTGATTGAGGAACTGACTTAAAGATTTGAAAGATTTGTTAGGAATGGCACACATTGACGTGCACAGCCATTTGTATACTGGATGGTCTGGTTCAGTTGAATCGAGAGATAATTCTGAATTTTCAGGGGATACTTTTCTTGTGTTTCTTGTTCCATGAAGGTATTATTGATTTTTAAATACCCTCGTCCACTGCTATGGATGGCAATTGTGTTAGTTTGATTTTGTTTGTATGCTTCTTCATTCAAATATGGTTTTGTGGTTGTTGTTTGACTCCAGTCACCTCCACAAATATTTAAGAAGTTATTTATGTTGACATTCCGTTTATTGATAAGTTTCTTTTGTAGTTTAGTACTTAGTTTTGTTAGTGGTTTCATCCTATTTAACACTAATATGAACAACTTCCTTTTGAGAAGGATTGCACTGTCTATGAGAGCTTGTAGGATTACTTTTCTACGGTAGGTTTTAAGTGTTGAGGATGATTTTGATCCTCTTCTTATTAGATTCTGAAGGACGCTGTGGTGAAACATTTTTTGCTAAAATTCTTTTTTTACTGTGGGTTCTTGTTACTATATCAGGATTAATAGGAGCATTGTTAGCAGTACTGGTGGCCAATTTTTTGTGAAGCGTTTTGTGTTTCATGTCACATTTTGATAGAGGAGGTAAAGTTTTTGTAGTTGAAGCTTCTTTTGTTTCGCTAAACGACTGTATTAGCTGTTTTGTTACAACATTCTCTACAAACTCTGCTACAGAAGGATGCTTAATTTGGGCACTTTTATTTCCATTTGCTCTATTTCTGCGTTCCTTTCTACAGACTTGCTTTTTGGTAGGTATTCTTGGGGTCTGTTGAAAAAAAAGAAGGCATGGTTTGGTCTGTTGTACAATGTATGTGTACTGTGTGCATTTGTGCATGAGTTTGATGGAGAAGCTCTTTGTGGTGGTGTGTGAATGTGCATTGGGCTGTTACAATGAGTTGGGAAGGCTATTTTTCTGTTTCTATAATACTACACTGTGCTTCAGATGAGAGTACAAAGTGAGCTAGTGGTGAGGAGAAGCATTAATAGTAAACGTAATGGTATAAAATTGAAACAGCTATTTGTTTTCTAGTACTAACATTTAAGTCTTCTGTATGTTATTTGAGTTCCAAAAACACAGGGATTTGTGAGCCATTCTGCCTGTTATTCTTTGTTTAATAAATGGGAATTTGTGGGTAGAATGGTTCAGAAATCAATGTTTGTTTTGGTGCGCAAATTAAATAAATAACCTACACAGTCTGTTTGCGACACAGTAAGAATATAAAGGTAATACTGTACTTACTTTTTTTTGCGGCATGACCACGTTTCTTCGGGTATGTCGTTTGCAGTGTAGATGCTGTTGATTTTCAGGAGAGTAGTCTCACTGCGATTGTAAAAAGAAGAAGTTAATAACTTTGTGTGTTTAAAGCAGTGATGTCACTGTACACGTTAATTTTGCATCTTTCGTCTGAGTATTCTACTTTGATATCTCAACACAGTGCATGTGTGCATTTCACTTTACTATGTGCTGCCTTTGTATGTTATTTGCAGTATGTTAGTTGCCTGTGAATCAGAAATAAGTACACTTTTTAGTTTATGAAAATGCCTTGTTTTTTTAAGCTGTGTTATCCGTAGCAGAGAGGTTTGTAAGTGATCGGTCATTATAGTACATGTGAAAAATTTCACTACTTTCATGTTATAAGTATGAATCCGAAAAATCGGGATACCCTCAGAGGGAGATGTCACCACAGCATTCAAGAGCGTTTATTTTTCTCATACGATCACATTGGAAGTAGCATTAATGTAGGCGGTACACAGTAAAAAATTGTGACATTTTCTAATGGAAGATCGAGTTTTGCGCTAAATAGGGAGGGTAGTAACGTATGTATAGGTTATGCGGGAGACAGTAAGAAGTAGTGCAGTTATTCAATGAAAAATCGGACATCTTGCACTTAAAGGGGGACCGTTGGTATGTATTGGCTATGCAGATCTAGAGGCATTAATTTGTTTAAATGAAATCATAAAAGGCTGCACATGTTCTCTGATTAAAATATGCATACCTGTACTTTATACTCATGCATGTGTGCATGCACGGAGCTGTACGTAGATATCCGCTACACTTCCACAGTAGTTATTGAAGTAGGTGCTTTGCAATGATATGCGAGTTGCATTCAGAGTGATCAATAGTACCATTTGAAGTGTGAAATTTTGATGAAGGACTTAGATGTAGAAATGTTGAATGTGATTAGTGGATGGTTGTGTGACTGCTTAGTTCTGGCCAATGAGGGAATGGATGCGCGAGTGATGCGGGAAGGGTAGAAGGACTGACTAAGAGTTACGTTCCGCACATAGACAGCGCTTGTCCGCGGGTAGGGCGTGTCCCATACGGGGTTCTACAGCAAATCCAGCATGGAAAGGGGACTGTAGGCATCAGCCAATCAGATGTTCAGATTGCTATTCTGTGTTGAAAGACGGTGCGTATACTGAAGATGGCAGAGGTGGAGAGGGTCATGCTTTTGGTGCTTGGAGATATTTTTGTCCATGCTTTACAGCACTATTCCGAAAGTAGGCATGTGGCACATAATTTTGATGTGAGTGGAGTGGAGGTGGTGTGGAGCGCTGAGAGTGATCGCATTGTTGCGGCAATTCTCCAAGTTTGTAGAGACATGCGTAGGATGACCAGTCCCCATGTGGTACTTTTGCACTACAGTGCTTGCCATTTGTGCTACGTGAGTTAACGTACTTTGTTGGAAGATTTGGAACAGTTGGTGCAAGCAGTCAATAACATCTTTCCAAGTGTGAAAGTCATTTTTCTGGGTTACTCCCTATAGGAAAATAGGACAACAGTTCAGTTTTCTGTGCTGATCAAAGTATTTGGAGGTCTAACATCAATCACAGCATGCGTGCTTTCATGTTAAGAGCTGGTATATTTTTCTACAGCCACGAGAACATTGTTTCCTGTAATGCAGCTTATTTTGAAGCAGATGGTGTTGCGCTATCTTCTTTGGGAAATGCCATGTTCTTTTGGAATGTAAGGCTTGCTTTGGAGAAGGTTCTGTAATGGTTGTAGGAGTAAAGTAAGAAGAAAATCTTTTTATAAAAAAATAAATAACTGGTGTCTGTAAGACATCTACCCCCCCCCCAAAAAAAAAAATGCCTCTTTTCAGAGCCCACCTTAAAGGGGAAAAGGGGAATAATATTTAAATGTATGTATGGATTCTGGGGTGGAGACGCATGCAAATGAGAATGTGTGAAGGTAGGGATTGGTCAGTAAAGTTCAGTGGGTGTGTTCTGAACGGAGAAATTTAGTGAGAAGGTCTTTTCCCTAACAGGAGACCAGACAGCCATGGCTCTGTGTGCTCGAAAACAGATTATCTGGATTTTGGGACACTCATGGACACATTGGTTGAAGGTGCATGCATAAAGTTGTGGTCTATCTGCGGATATTGGATTTACTTATGTGGAAGTGCACTGGCATGGCGTGCGTGGAATGAGGTGGCTGGAATCGGTACCTCTTGTGCTACTTTACAGACAGAGTGTCATCCTGATATACTTATCATTCATTGCGGAGGAAACAGTTTAGGCCATGTCTCTGAAATTACTTTGCAATTTGCAATGAAGGAAGGTCTTGCGAAGGCCATGGGCATGTTTCCAAATTACCAAATAGTGTTTTCCCGTATTGCACAAAGACAAATATGACTGCGTTCTTCTGCATTTGGTCCACAAATGGAGAATGTGAGGCAAAATGTCAATAAGGCTGTTTCTGCCTTTCTAAGTGATGTTGGCATGTCCTAATTCCACAATGAAAATATTTTGTTTCGCAGCACTTTCATTTTTCGCAGAGATTGAGTCCGTATGTTATTTGAGTTCCAAACACACAGGGATTTCTGAACCATTCTACCTATAAATATCCACTTATTGAACAAAGAATAACAGGCAGAATGGCTCACAAATCCCTGTGTGTTTGGAACTCAAATAACATACGTAATCCTTAGAAGGTTAGATTTAGAAAAGTAGTTGCTGTTGCAAGTTTATGGCATTTCGTTTATTAATAATATGATATGATATGATATGATAGTTTATTTGTATAGCGCCTATACACAATGTGTTTCAAAGTGCTTCAAGGAGGGAGGGGACATAGGAAAAATACAGTTACATTCAGCAAAAGTCCTTGAAACAATACAGAATGTGAAAATAACTATCATAATAGGCCTGTCGACATTTCTGATAGTGCAAGTGCATAGAACAAGTAAGGCAAGAGGTGATGGAAAGGAAGGAAAACAGAGCAAGCATTACTAAGTCTGACGACAATTTACGCAGTGCAGGTGGTAACAAGAGGTGCGGTGGGAGGGGGGGCAAGTGGATAGAGGGGGAAGAAGAACAAGACACGCTACTGAGCAAAAAGTCAATGACAAATTGAAAAGTAGGGGAGGGGGGAGGGGGAGAACAAAAAGTGGGGGGGAGACAGACAAGCTGCTATCAAGAGTCACGGAACAGATGATAGGAGTAAGTGCTAGGAGGGGGAAGTCTAAGAGGGGGGAGAAATAGGAGGGGGGAGTAGGAGGGACGTTGAAGAGGATGGAATGAGGAGGGGGGGTGGAGTGCAGAGCAAGAGGGGGGGCAAGCAGGGTGAGGGCACACATAGACTCACGGGGGGGCAAACAGAATCTCAGGGGGGGCAGGGGGGGCAAAACAGACACTGACGGGGGGCGGGGGGGCACACAGATACTCACGGGGGGCAGGGGGGCAGATGGGGCACACAGATACTCACAGGGGGGCAGGGGGGCAGGGGGGCAGTAGGGGGGCACACAGATACTCACGGGGGTCAGGGGGGGAACACAAATACTCACGGGGGCAGGGGGGGCACACAGATACTCACGGGGGCAGGGGGGGCACACAGATACTCACGGGGGGCAGGGGGGCCCACAGATACTCACGTGGGGCAGGGGGGGCACACAGATACTCACGGGTGGCAGGGGGGGCACACAGATACTCACGGGGGGCAGAGGGGGCACACAGATACTCACGGGGGGTAGACAAACACTCGCATGGGCCGGCGATCCGGCGTACCACGGTGAACAGCGGTAGACAGGGCCTTAGGAGTGGGCCTTGTGAGGAGGGCCGGCCAAGCCTGCCGGCCTTCCCATTGGCCCTGATGTTACATGCTCCAGCCAATCAATGCCCCCCAGCAGCACCAGGCCCAGCACTCCAGTGCAGGGTAAAAACGAGTGGCCATCTTGGAATGGCAGCTCCAGATCAAAACGGAGCACAAAGGACAGCAGAGTAAAACGAAACGGAGCGATTTCTGGCTCACAGAGTCTGCAATTTACAGATGTAGCACAAGCCTGTGCATAAAATATTATTTGCATAAATGTTCATTTTCGAGCGTCCTCGCGCGCATCTTGGAGTGGCCCTATGGTAGAGGGCTTACCTTCCAGGGAGTCCAGGATCGTAGTGCACAGAGTGAAGAGAAGGTCAGGTGGAGGGGAAAGCTAAAGCCGCTCCGGCAGCCCCATCAGAAAGAGGGATAGTGAGAAAGAGTGAGCAGTGGGGAGGGCCAGGAGTGGGCCTTGTGAGGAGGGCCAGCCAAGCCTGCCGGCCTTCCCATTGGCCCTGATGTTACATGCTCCAGCCAATCAATGCCCCCCAGCAGCACCAGGCCCAGCACTCCAGTGCAGGGTAAAAACGAGTGGCCATCTTGGAATGGCAGCTCCATATCGAAATAATGCTTCTCGTCACCACTAGCCCACTTTGTACTCTCATCTGAAGCACATTTTACTAGTATACAAACAGTAAAATAGCCTTCCCAAATCATTGCAATAGTCCAATGCACATTCACACACCATAACAAAGAGCTTCCCCATCAGATTCCTGCACGCATGCACACATTACACATACATTATACAACAGACCAAAGTATGCCTTCTTTTTTTCAACAGACACCAAAGAATGCCTACCAAAAAGCAACTCTGTAGAAAGGAACGCAGAAATAGAACAAATAAAAATAAAAGTGCCCAATCTAAGCATCCATCTGTTGTAGAGTTTGTAGAGAATGTTGGAAGAAACCAGCTAATGCAGTCGGTTAGCAAAACAAAAGAAGCCTCCACTACCAAAACTTTACGTCCTCCATGAAAATGTGTCACAAAACACAAAAATGTTGGCAAAAAATCAGCTACCAGTAAAGCTAACAATACTCCTACTAATCCTGATAGTGTTACAAGAACCCATAGTAAAAAAAGTATTTTATCAAAAATGTTTTGTCACAGAGTCCTTCAGAATCTACTAAGAAGAGGACCGAAATCATCCTCACCCCTTAAAACCTACCGTAGAAAGTTAATCCTACAAGCTCCCGTAGACAGTGCAATCCTTCTGAAAAATAAGTTGTTTATATTAGTGTTAAATAGGATGAAAGCACTAACAAAACGAAGTACCAAACTACAAAAGAAATTCAGCAATAAACGGAATGTGAACAAAAATAATTTTTTAAATGTTTGTGGTGGTGAATGGAGTCACACAACAACCACAGAACCATATTTTAATGAAGAAGCATACAAACAAAATCAAACAAACACAATTGCCACCCATAGCAGTAGACGAGGGTATAAGAAAATCAACACTACCACCATGGAACAAGAAACACTGCATACAAAAGTATCCTCTGTAAACTCAGAATTACCTCTCGATTCAGCAGCACTACACCGTCCAGTATACAAATGGCCGTGCACATCAATGTTTGCCTTTCTAAACAAAGCTTTCAAATCTTTACATCAGTTCCTCAATCAGTATGTAAAAGGTAAAGACAAAAGTAAAATGAAAGTGCTGCAAAATATGGATATTTGTCTAGTGTGCAAATACACAGGACTACAAGGACATTCATTAGCCTGCATTTCTGGGCCTATTTGCAAAAGCACCTTCCATGATATCAAAAGTATATCAATACATCATTCAAGTGTAAGAAATCTAGTGTATAAAATATACTTTGCAAAAACTCCAGCTTCAGAATTAGGCAATTTAAATAACACTCTTCTGCATGGTACACCCAAACACTTACAAGAAGAAATTGACCGTATGCAGAGAAAGTATTTTGGAAGTTAAAGCCACTTGCAAAATGCAATAGTTTTAGAACATAGTTTAGATTTCTGCACATAGCAACCTTCTATTAAACACATAAAGAAAAGAAATAGTAAAATGTAAAAGGTCATCGGCTAAAGTATCAAACCATGTATGTGTGAGTTGCTGCAGAATGTTTTACAAAAGGAACACATAAAATGTAGACATAGCATACAAAATAGAAGACAATGAAGACTCTAGATGGTTTGAATTAGCTCTGTACCTTTTAGCAGAAAACAAATATGAACTAACTGAATGCCTAATATGTTGCAGTTACTGTACTACAAAATTAGACAACAACCACACTCCTTCACGTGCTATTACAAATATTTTGGAATTGTTTCCACTACCAAAAATCCTGAAACAACTCAATTTGTATGAGAGCATACTAATTCAAACAGTTCACCCATTTCAAGCAATTATATGCCTTCATCCAAAAACAGCAAATGACCTTCCTCTGAAATGGTGAAAGGCATTTGTGGCAAATTAGTTTATTTGCCATTAGATCTAACAGAAAATGTACACATTCTGGGAGTGCAACGTTCAATAGAGCATTCTTTAATAGTCTTGGTAAATGGTGTACCAACAAAGGACAAAAGAATTTGGCAACAACTGGTGGACTTACATAAAGTTAGACAAGCATTGCAATATCTAAAAGACAATAACGAGTACTACAAGGAAATAAATATTGATGAAAGCTTAAGGGAAACAACTGAAATAATTCAAGAGCCATCAGAAACTGGACAATTTGTACTTCTGGATCCTGCTACAGTATCCACTCTTTTGGACCATTACACAATTTATCCATTGCATTCTAATGAAAGCATAGATGATGCACTAGAAACTTACCAAATGCGACAAACCATAGGGTCATCGATGAGTATATGGGAAAAAAGTATAGAAGCACGTGCTTTTCCACTGCTATTTCCTACTGGCAAAGGTGGAAGATACGATGATAGACCCACTCAGATTGGGGCATCAGTATACCGCTCTTTACAAATGTATTCGCAAGATCCCAGATTTAGACAAAATGTGGAATACATATTCTACCTACTCTATGAAAGTGAATTAGCAACACTATGTCACAGAGTTGCACACATTTTGAGATCTGGAAACCACTTTCAAAATATGTCAGCTACGCAGTTAATACAAAAGGTTCAGGAAAAAGATGAGGTTTTACAATCAAGTATGACAATTTTTTTTGCAAACATGCGTGGTACGAAGGAATAATGGTTCCGACGGCACAGAGAGGTGCATTGTATAATCAGAAACCTTGGATCACCGACGTGGTTTGTTACGCTAAATTGTGCAGAATATGCATGGGAAGATTTACATGAGTTCCTACGCTTAGTAAACAGCAACAAAAACAACATAGCTATATTAACACCTAGGGAACTTTGCCCTCTAGATCCAGTTAATGTGTCAATATATTAACATCATCGTTTCATTGCCATGCTACATTTTATTTGCAATAAAACTGTTCCTCCCCTTGGAGAAGGGCAACACTTCTTTTGGAGAAAAGAATATCAAGCGAGAGGAGCACCACATATTCACATGCTGTTATGGATCAAAGGTGCACCGGAATTTGGTCACAACAGTGATAGCACTGTTTTGCAGTTTATCCAAAAATATGTCACTTGTGAAATCCCTTCACAACAGACACCTAGTGAGCTGCATGGGCAGATTTTACAATTTCAAAGACACAAATGTGGCAAATATTGTTGCTGCAAATACAAAAACAAAGGTAAATACTACACCAAATGCAGATTTGGTTTCCCTAGACCAGTTACAGAAACAGGTAAAGTCACCTAAGAACAAGTATTACATAAAAAGAAGGGAAGAATCAAAATATATCAATGACTACAATTCAATCATTGCTCTCTTATGGAATGCAAACATAGATGTGCAGTACATTGCAGACAATTCAACTGCTGTTGCACGATATGTTATAGCCTACTTAACAAAAGCAGAAAAAACAGAGCTTCAAGACCTCTGGGATGATCTAGCATCAGACAAAACATTATCACAGAAATTGTACAGCCTAGGCATAAAAATTCCCTCTCATAGAGAATGTGGCACCTACGAAGCAGCAGATCGTTTAACCGGAACTGCTTTGCATGGTAAATCAGACAACATAGTTTGGCTACGTCTTGGTTCTTTAAAATCTAGAAAAAGAGTGCTGAAATCATATGAGGACATAGAAACAATTGCCAGAAATGATCCCAACAGCCAAGACATTCTAAAAAACTATTTACTGGACACATACTATCCGAACAGGAGTAGCACTTTGGAAAGCATGTGGCTATACCACATAGCTCAAAACTTTGGATACTAAAATAATGTAAAACCCGATGAAAGCAAACTTAGATATAGAGTGACCGATTGTGAAGGGAGCTTAGTGAAACATATCAAACAAAGCTTAATTAATCATGTAAAATTGTCATTAAAAGCTCCTCAACAGAAAGAACTATATTACATGTCTCTGTTACAACTTTTCAAACCATGGAGAAAAGAGGAAGACATACTAGAAAACTATGACTGCTATGAAGATGCTTTCAAAGCAAATTAAAGTGCTATCACCGATGTGAACTTTACGCAGTACAAAACAATGTTACACAATGAGCAGCAACAGGAAGAAGAACTTCAGGCCCAACTAGATAAGGACTCTTCCGACAGTAGTCAACCTTCTGTAACTGGAAGTCAAGAACCACTAGGCCAACCACTAATAGCAAATGAGGCTGAAGTAGCTATGGCAGAAGTAGAAAACACCATGTATCAGTATCAAGAAGATAAAGAAGACTTAAATGTACAGCAAGAAAAACTTAACAAAGATCAGCGCACCATTTTTGAAGACGTAATAAAACAAATTGTACATGGTGTGCAACACGAAAATAAAGAATGTACCTGCCCAAATTATAAACCTATACTGCTGTACTTGAGTGGTGAAGCTGGATCAGGGAAAACATTCTTAATCAAAATCATCAGCAAGTTCCTTCAACAATTGACAAACAACAAACTATCAGCTGTTGTAACGGCCCCCACAGGTTTAGCTGCCTACAACATAGGCGGTGTCACTTTACACCGATTACTACTGCTTCCAGTAGAGCATCAAAATAAATTAGACTATTACAAACTTTCTGCAGAAGCTGCAATGGAATTACACAGAGTATTAAAACAAATGAAAATGCTACTAATAGATGAAGTGAGCATGGTATCCAACGTAATGTTGGCTTTGATTCAAGAAGTACTTAAAAGTAACAACGAAGAACTCTTTGCAGCGAAACACATTATCATTTTCGGAGATCTTCTACAATTAGCACCAGTGAAAGGTGAACCTATTTTTAAAACCTTAGGCCACAAACTCTGCCGGAGAACTGTTTGTAGCATAGGTAATGTCAACCTTTGGCAACATTTCCAATACAGAGAATTAACTGAGAACATGCAGCAATCTGCAGATCTCACTTATGCCAACATCTTTAAAAGTATTAGAGTTGGTGTACTACGCAAGAAGAACAAGTTGTATTGAAAAACTGGCACATTCATGCACTTTATGGTGATAATGCATGTGCAACTGATGTCATTGAATAGGGCACAAAAATATCAATTGTATGGCCTTAATGCCAACTCTTGCAAGCTGTTTCAAATTCAATGAAACAATGTTAAATAAAGAAATGCAACCAATAATGGAAATTAGCGCCACAGACAAACTAGACGTACATGGTATGACAGAACCCATGTGTGAACAAGCCACAACAAGACTAAGGGGGTAATTCATAGAATTTCGCGCACAAGTGGCACACGCAGCTGGCGCACAGTGTGCGCGTGCGAATGTCTGCGTCAGCCGCGTGCGCTAAAATCGATTTCCGTGCACAGCGTATTCATGGATTTTAGCCTCCAAAACCAGCCGTGGTGCAGAGTGGCGCAGCGACCCTGCAGCAGCGCCAGTTACGCCCCCAACAACGCCCTTGCGCAAGGAAAAGTGATCACAATCCCCAATCCAGCGAAAAGGGCTGCGCTAACCCTGGACCAGTTTTCAGGGCTGCCAAACAGCAAGCGGGGAACGTGTATTACTGGGGTTCATGTGAAGTTTCACACGCGAAAGGGCCTGTGCAAGTGGGGTACGTGTATAACTGGGGTTCACAGGAAGTTTCACACGCGATTGGAGCAGGGTAGGTGTATTACGGGGGTTCGCGGGAAGTTTCACACGCAAAAGGGCCTGTGCGTGTGTGGTACGTGTATAAGTGGGGTTCACGGGAAGTTTCACATGCGATTGGAGCAGGGTACATGTATTACGGGGGTTCGCGGGAAGTCTCACAAGCAATTGGATCCGGGTACGTGTATTTCGGGAGTGCGCGGGAAGTTTCACATGTGAAAGGGCCTGTGCGAGTGGGGTACATGTATAACTGGGGTTCGCGGGAAGTTTCACACGCGATAGGCCCTGTGCGAGCGGGGTACGTGTATTACTGGGGTTCGCGGGAAGTTTCACACGCGATTTCAGCATGGTACGTGTATTTCGGGGGTGCGCGGGCAGTTTCACACGCAATAGGCCCTGTGCGAACGGGGTACGTGTATTACTGGGGTTCGCGGGAAGTTTCACACGCGATAGGCCCTGTGTGAGCGGGGTACCTGTATTACTGGGGTTCGCGAGAAGTTTCACACGCGATAGGCCCTGTGCGAGCGGGGTACATGTATTAGTGTGGTTCGCAGGAAGTTTCACACGCGATAGGCCATGTGCGAGCGGGGTATGTGTATTACTGGGGTTCGCGGGAAGTTTCATGCGTGATTTGAGCAGGGTACGTGTATTTCAGGGGTGCGCAGGAAGTTTCACACGCAAAAGGGCCTGTGCGAATGGAGTACGTGTATAACTGGGGTTCGCGGGAAGTCTCAGACGCGATATCAGCAGGGTATGTGTATTATGGGGGTGCGCGGGTAGTCCTACACGTGAATTGGCAGTGTGGGTCCTCCCAGGTGTTCCCTCTACACCCTCCACGGCCCCTGCAGGCAGCCCACACCACAGGGGACTTCCCTGCACCCCTGGTCATGTGCCGCAGGCAGCCCATCCACCATGGGCATGCCCCCCAGCCAAGCCACATGTCCGCTTGCACTACTGATCACCAACGCATGTCCCCCTGCACCCCCACTCCCAGCAGTGCAGGGCACCTGCCAGCAGGCCCCCACTCATGTCCCCCTGCACCCCCACCCCCCAGGAGTACAGGGCACCTGCCAGCAGGCCCCCACTCATGTCCCCCTGCACCCCCACGCCCCAGCAGTGCAGGGCACCTGCCAGCAGGCCCCCACTCATTTCCCCCTGCACCCCCACCCCCCAGCAGTGCAGGGCACCTGCCAGCAGGCCCCCACTCATGTACCCCGGCAACCCCACACCCCAGCAGTGCAGGGCACCTGCCAGCAGGACCCCACTCATGTCCCCTTGCACCCCCACCACCCAGCAGTGCAGGGCACCTGCCAGCAGGCCCCCATTCATGTCCCCCGGCAACCCCACACCCCAGCAGTGCAGGGCACCTGCCAGCAGGACCCCACTCATGTCCCCTTGCACCCCCACCCCCCAGCAGTGCAGGGCACCTGCCAGCAGGGCCCCACTCATGTCCCACTCATGTCCCCCTGCACCCCTACCCCCCAGAAGTGCAGGGCACCTGCCAGCAGGCCCCCACTCGTGTCCCACTCATGTCCCCCTGCAACCCCACTCCCCAGCAGTGCAGGGCACCTGCCAGCAGGCCCCCACTCATGTCCCACTCATGTCCCCCTGCACCCCCACCCCCCAGCAGTGCAGGGCACCTGCCAGCAGGCCCCACTCATGTCCCACTCATGTCCCCCTGCACCCCGACCCCCCAGCAGTGCAGGGCACCTGCCAGCAGGCCCCCACTCATGCCCCCTGGCAACCCCACCACCCAGCAGTGCAGGGCACCTGCCAGCAGGCCCTCACTCATGCCCCACTCATGTCCCCCTGCACCCCACCCCCCCAGCAGTGCAGGCCACCTGCCAGCAGGCCCCCACTCATGTCCCCCTGCACCCCCACCCCCCAGCAGTTCAGGGCACATGCCAGCAGGCCCCCACTCATGTCCCACTCATGTCCCCCTGCACTCCCACCCCCCAGCAGTGCAGGGCACCTGCCAGCAGGCCCCCACTCATGTCCCCCTGCACCCCCACCCCTAAGCAGTGCAGGGCACCTGCCAGCAGGCCCCCACTCATGTCCCACTCATGTCCCCCTGCCCCCAGGTCATGACGATCCTCAATCATGGCCCTTATGGCCAGCCTCCCCAGCCCAAAGACCCAACCAAGTATTGTATCCAACCACATAGAAAAGGCAATTACATGATACAACCCCAATGGCAAGTATGTAAATGAACACATGTCCGTCACACACACACAATGGGCGCAAGTGAATGTGAAAACCCATATCATGACATGCATGAAACTAATGAGATAATACCACACATCGAAGTATGAAGAAAAAAATGTATTAAAGACAACATGAATGTAATCAAAATCCAACACACAACAATGGGAATAATAAAAGAAAAGCTGCATGTCTGTAAAAGAATATAAATCAAGAAATCATAATCCAAAGAAATCCAAAAGAAATGGTGTCCAAAGTCACAGTCCAACAAAGCAAGTCCAAGGGAAAAAAGAAAGTGAAAACTATTGCTCCATGGTGAAAATAAAAAAAAAGAGAATAATCCAATGGTGAACTATGTACAGATGAACAATCCAGGGTCCATGAGCCCAACTGATGAAATTAAACCTATCAAAAATACTACCTAATAAAAAACTATATACAAAAACCTGGTGCATTGTCCAAGCGCAACCAAAATAAAGAAAAAACAAAAGGAAACCTAACACTATCTAACTATATACAATGGCGGCGGGCACGTCCAGCGGCTCACTCTGTGGGGTCCCGGGCAAGGCCATCATCGAACTCCATGTCTATTTGCCGGAGGCGGGCCTCTGTCCTGGCCCCGAGGTCTCGCAGGGAGGCACTCATGGCCTGTTCCAACTCCCTGCGAGTTGCCTCGAGGCACTCTGCCCGCCTCAAAGCCCGACGCATGGAGAACTCCGCCCAGACCATCGTGAGCCGCTCCTCTTCCGCCTGCCGCCTCTCCGCACCTATCTACTGGCCCAACCAGTGCCACACAGAAGACACTCCCATTCCTGGGTCCTACTGCCCTCTGGCCGATGCCTGCTCCTCCGATGTTGATGGCCCCGAGCCATCATTGCTCCCACCTAGAGACTGCTCCTGCTGCTGCTGTCCATGTGCCATGTCTGATGGTGCCTGCACATCCTCCATCAGCTGGTCTCCAGTTGTGGTGTCCACCCCTGCTGGGCTGCCGACTCCCGACTGTGGCAGGGATGTTAGCTCCACCAAGCTGGCTGTGTTGGTCGGGCCAGGTCCACAGGGGGCCCTGGTGGAATCTGGACCGGAAGACGGTGTGGAGAACGGCTGGCGCATAGTCTCCACAGAGGAGGAGAGGTCGGCCAGAGTGCGCAACACATGTAGGAACCCACCACCCAGGGCCCTTCCCAGCAGTACCACGTCACGACGCTGCTCTCCATGATGGCGTGCGTTCTCCGCCCAGGAAGAACACACGTCATCACGAATGACACGCGTGTGAAACGCGACACCAACCAGGATGGAGCCCATACATTCGTGGGACCCCTTGTCCGCAGGTAGTGGAGAGGCAGATGACATGACACTCTCCCCTACCTGAGGACGGGCCTGGGATGGGGCCTCCCTGCTGGTGCATGGTGGTGCAGTCACAGGGTCAGCGACAACGACATGCACAGGCCCCTCCATGGTGACCTGTGCTGCCTTCTGACCCTGGCCCTGCACTGCACGACTTGCACCAGTGGTACTACCCCCACCAGGCCCCATGTGCGGCTCAGTAGCGGGCTCCTCCTCCTCTGTGGAGATCACCAACCTGGATGTCTCCACACCGTCTTCCGCCATTGGAAGCCCCTGTGGGGGCTCACCCGGCCCTTCCGCCACAGCCGTTGTGGCAGACGCCGCACCAGCCCCCTCGCTCCCGGATGATGGTAATTCCTGGGAGGGTGGCTGGGCCTTGCATCACCGCCCAGTGGAGGCATCGCCACCTCTTGGCTCCACAGCGCCATCTCCGCCCTCTTCTTCACTTGACGCTGCGTAGAGGGAGACATAGAACACAAGCATCAGGGTACAGTACAAAATACCCTAGACAGGAAGCAATAACACATGAGTGGCACTGTCAAATGTCTCTTCCATCCTGTCATTCCACAACACATGGGTGAATGCACACAACACACATGCAGAAACAGTCCCGGCGCCTGCAATCAACATCAACATCCATGTAGAAGGGCCCCTGTAAACCAAGATGTTGCTTTCAAAGTCACATGCATCCATGACGTTTCAAAGTCACACACACACTTCTCAGGCACACACACACACATGTGCACCATACATGTACATGACATCAGCACCCATTCCTCAACCCCCGTTCATGTCCAGGAACAGAGACAGCCATGCTTTCATGTGTGCATTCCGCATAGAGCTGCCCATGTTGCATTAAAACACTTGCACCAACCATGTGGTTCACACATAACTGGTCTCACATGCATGACCCTGATGTCCCTGCACACACGCATCCATACATGGCCTATGTCACACATACAGGCAAGCATCAGACTACCAGCACACTGCAACATGCCCTGTCTTACACAGCAATGCTTGGCCACTTACCGCTCAACTCCAGATGGGTCTGCCTACGAAGGATCTGGGTGTGGAGAGCTGGGCCTATGCATTCCAGGACCCTCATCTGGATGTTACTCATGCGTGCACTGCCCCCCTCCGTGAGGAGCCGGGCCTTGTGGAGGGTCCTGGACCTGAATTCCTCCCAGCGCTTCTTGACGTGCTTGATGTCGCGGGTTGCCACCCCCTCCGCGTTGATGGCAACCACTACATTGTCCTAGATCCTCTCCCGTCCTTCCTTGTTAGCGCGTGATGTTCCGAAGAGGGCATCATAATGTCCCAGGACATGCTCCACCAGGACACCAACTTCGGTGGCAGTGAAGCTGGTGGCCCTCTGCCTCTCTGGCTGGGGGCTGCCAGTTGTGCCAGATGGTGTTGTGCTGGACATGGCAACCCCAGAGACAGGAGTGGGTGGGCAACTGGGTCCTGGGGCTGGGCTGTGGAGCGATGGAATCCCAGTCGGGAGTCTTCGGTTCCAGCAGGGGTGGTCACAGCAACTACACACCTGGCTGACGTGCAGGCAGTAAATGGCAGGGCACGTGGGCAGCAGGCAGTCAGGCAGCAGCAGATGGCAGGTGGGGACTCTGGGGGGAAGTAATTCGGCCTTCTGGGCAGGAGCGTGGTCTTCCGTGTATTTTCACGTGGCCAGCTTGATAAGGAGTGATTTGGCACGTGAAAAAATTGCACGTCAGCATGTAATTCGAGGAAAGGCCCTTAGCGCGTAAGCGCATCAGCACACGCACGCGATTTCATTGGACCAAAGGCCCTTAGCGCATAAGCACGTAAGTTACATTACGCGCGCGGGCATTTCCCTCATAGCACGTGATGACAGAGCACACGTGGAAAAACTGCATGTCGGATTGTCATCACCTTGCGCGTAAGCATGTAAGTTACATCACACGCGCGGGCGTTTCCCTCATAGCACGTGATGACAGAGCACACGTGGAAAAACTGCACGTTCGAGTGTCATCGCCTTAGTGCGTAAGCGCGTAAGTTACATATCTGACATGTACGTGTGGGCCGGTTTAAAGCTACGTGTAGGACGCCATTTCCTTGTACGTGCTTTTCATGGAGAGCGAGTGTGTGAAATCTGTACTTCTTGTCGGTTCACACGCAATTACTTCACAGCGTTTCTAGTTCGTTGTCCCTGTTACCTCGGACAGCTCTTTTCTGATTTTTTGTCGGGCTTGTTTCCTCAAACAGAGTTCACTTCTCCTTTTTTGTCCTGTCTCCTCAGATAGTGTACAATTCTTCTTTTGGCGGGGGTGTTGCCAACGCCCACACGTGCATATTTTTCACGTTCTTTTTCCAGGCAGATGGTGAGATCCGCACGTACTTAGCAACTGTGCTTGCCCAGTGTGTTGCGTTCCCCTTCAGAGGTCATTGTAGGCTGCGTGTATTACGCGTATGCCTATTTTTGTGTTTCTGGGTGCCACAGCGTAGTGCAGGTTCATTTTTTCATGCACGTGGTCTACGAGGGGTTGCGTGCACGTTTATTTTTGATTTTGGACTGCCTGTGTGTTGCGTGACCTGTCATCTTCCCCCAGGGGTCACAGCCAGCCTTGTTAGAGCACTAGGGTACAAATTCCATCTAGTATCCTACCACTATGACCCCCAATTGCCCAGTACAATAGTTTACTGCAACTCCCATACGCACAACAACATCAGTGCCATGGTTGGGAGGCGACCAAGCGGTAAGGGAGGCAAAGGTGGCCGACCTTCAAAAGGTGGGCGTGGTGGGCGCGGTAGGGGACGTGGCCGGGATTTGCAGGGTGCCCCTATACCCCCATGTGTGGAGGAACAATCAGGGACACCCATGCCCCCTCGCCATGGCTGAGGGAAACGTGGATGACACCAGCCCAGCTCAGCCCCTGTTGGACCAGCCCATTGTGGCACCTGACCTGGCACAGGATGACTCCCAGGCTGACTTCCACGTCAGCAAATCTAGGCCACGTGTGCCGGTGCAAGTTGTTGGTACCAAGCCACGTGGATCTGGGGCAGCTATGTCATCTGCTGCCCCAAGTATGCAGGGTGGGGAGGCTGCAGGGGCAGCTGCAGGTCCATCCGCCCCAGCTCTGACTCTCCCAGCCAGGAGAGTGTCAGTCCAGGTCATCAAACTGACGTTCACCCTGCCAACATTACCCTGCAACCAATGCCTGCATCAAGACCTATGGTCATTGTGCATTCCCAAACTCCTACTACCCAGTCCACCGGTGATTCTGCCCCTACTGACCAGAGCGGCGTAAGCCACTCTGGCTGCACTCCACCTTTAAAGAAGAGGAATAAGGGTGCTCTGGCACGACAGGCTGAGACCCCAGACACGGCTACACACTCTGGCACGTCAAGGAAGCTTTGCTTTAATGACGCGGAACTTGATGCAATTGTGTCCTATGTATCGGCACATAGACGCTAAATGTTGGTGACTGCAGGGTGCAAGACCACACCTGGTCAACGTAGGGCACACTGGCAGACCGCATAAGTGCCCTTGGATTTGTGAGGTACACAGCTGATGATTGCTACAAGCGGTGGAATAACCTGAAACACAGAGCAAAGAACAAGCTGGCCTCAAATCATGCCGCTACTCTGGTGACTGGCAGTGGGTCTCCACAAGAGGACAACAAACTCACTGAACATGAGTCTGTTGCTGGGGCCTTTGTCACAGAGGAACAGATCCAAGGTGTGGGAGAACTACCTGATTATGATGCATTGTCCAGTGAGTGCCCATGCATGTGTGTGTAATGCATGTGTATGTTGTTTGGGTGACGGGTTCTGATTGAGTGCCAGGTGAGGGTGTGTGTGCATGGGTGGTATGGGTCACCCATGTGCTTCATCTAAAACATTCAGCGGCCTTGGATTTGGGGTGACAGTATCCCTTCTGCCCACAGTATTAATTTAGCGCAACATTACGGCAGTTGCCCTTGAAGTGGCATCTTGCAACAACATTGTTTGTATTTTTCAGTGTTCGTTCAGGCTGATTGTTTCAATTCTCCCACTTTTGCTACGCATTCCTCAGCCCTAATGTCACATTTGTGACATGCTTCTGTCATTGATGAACCCCACCTTGGCCCACATGTGTTACTTTGTTAGGTGAATGATTTGACCGTTCAGGCTGATTGAGTATTGGCCTGATCACATACATTTTTGGGGCCTGTTTGAAAGTGAAACATGATAGTTGTTTCCTGTCATGTTGAAGTGCACAACCATTGATGTGTACATCAGACTGCAATCACTGTATTTCTGTACACTGGATGTGTTGCAGTGTGTGGCACATGTGTATTTTGTCACACTATGTAGCATTTTTCATCTCATCATGTCCATCTCACATGGATGGCTGACAGTACTCATTCACTGACATATGTATGTACTTGTGGAATGTACCATGTCTATGGTGCATGCCATCTGTGTGATGGCATGTGTCATGTATGTGTATTGGACATGCCACTCATAGGCCAATGTGTGATGGCAGTGCTACCCAGCATGCAGCAAACTTGTTGCTCTTCCATCTTGGTGTCATCAGTGTCTGCCTTTTGCCTCCCCTTCCAACTCAGTGACAGTGCATGCATGGGAGGGTTATAGTCATGTGGGACATGTGTAAATCATGTACTGGTTATGTAGCTTGTCAGGCCTATTTGTGTGCTATGGTGCTAATGCCTGTTTCCATTTTTTGTCTTTCATGTTTTTGCAGGGGATGACGCACTTGATGCTGTTGAGGTTGAGGAGATGGTGCAGACCCAGGAGCAATCTCAGGCATGACCGGGCACCAGTGGGGGACATGGTGTGGTGGTGGGTGAGAACCCAATCTTGCTGCAGACCATTCTGTCCAGGGGTGTCTCTGGGTGCACCTCCCTAGACTTCTATTCAGGTGCTGATTCGGATGATGAGACCTATGTGCCATCGCAGGTGTGTTTCTGGCAGGGATTCTGTTCTGTCCAACCCACCTGCACCAGGGGTAGAACCCTCTATGGGGATGTCAGTGTTGGTAAGTCCGCCTTTGGCGGTTACGGATGCAGGGTCACACTCCACAACTTCTGATCCAGTTCCTGGGCCAGCAGATCAGAGGGGGAATGCAGTCCTGCAGCCTCAGGCAGTGCCGGAACAGCAAGGCGCAGATCGCCTTGCCCCAAACAGGTGTGGTGGCCGCCGAAGCGGTGGCCCTACGCCACCAGGCAATACCGTATGGGAACAATCCATGTACGGTATGGCAACCCAACAGGCAGCATCAGTTGAGATGATGGCTCAAGCAATGGAGAGGGTGGCCGACGGCCATGCATCCAAGACTCTAGGCCCTGACCACAACCACTGTAGCATGTCACACCCATGGCGGCGTACTAATCAATATAATAATACCCATAAAAAAAAGTATTGCAATTATGGCATGTTTTCAATTTCAATGTTCGCTACCACTACGTGTCTCCTTACAACAGTAACAAGTTTCCTGTGCACTGCATGGACTGAAATGCTACCGTTTTTACAGCCATCATTTTCTGTGCGTACAAGGTGGCCATAGAACATACATCCTGAAGAGGTTCTAACTTCGTTATTGGGTGTATGGCCTTCAGTCATGCACCCAAGAGTGCAGTGTCTCCCCACAACCACCTCAGTGATGTGTGGTAGTGGGGGGTTTTCTATATGTGTGGTATCCTTCACTGCTTCTGGCCAGAGGCTTCACTCATAGCTGTATGTCCATAGATATTACATGGGATGGGTGTGCAGTGCCTTGCACGTCCAGTACTGACAACTTTGTTGTTGGGTGAATGGCCGTGCACACACTCCCCACAACTTAGCAATTGATACACAATACTACGGGTGTATCCATGGGTGTGACATGCTGCAGTGGTTGTGGCCAGGGCCTACAGTCTTGGAAGGAAGGCCTTTGGCCTTTGGCCGAACGGCCATGTATCCAAGACTCTAGGCCCTGGCCACAACCACTGTAGCATGTCACACCCATGGCGGCGTACTAATGAATATAATAATACCCATAGGAAAAAATATTGCAATTATAGAATGTTGTGAATTTAAATGTTCGCTACCACTACGCGTCTCCTTACAACAGTAAAAAGTTTCCTGTGCACTGCATGGACTGAAATGCTACTGTTATTACACCCCTCATTTTCTGTGTGTACAAGGTGGCCATAAAAAATACATCGTGAAGACCGACCCCCAGAACAAATGCATTGATCACCCATGTCTTACTGTATGAACCTGTCCCAAAGCTCTGTGACACAGCAAAAGAGTTTTATAAATGTAATATGTGTACGCTGGTTGGTGCTCTGCTATCGGAGGATCCAAGATGTCGGGCGCAGCCAAACAATCTGACGCAGAACACGTCTCGCAGCAGCCAATCGGCAGAGACGTTGCGTGTCCGCGGTCATGACGCTAGCCCATTAGCCAATCATTATCTTGTCCGAGGGAAGTGTGACCGCGGAGCGGACATAGATATCACTATTTTTTAAGACATACTTTTTGGTCGTTTTAAAGAAAAATACTGCACGGATTGTCATCAAATTTACAAAAGCACGCTTTCTGGACCAAGCCCCTATACCTGCCGCAAATTTTGTGAAAATACGTCCAGCGGTTTGACCTGTAGCCATGCACAAAGTTTTTCCCCCATTCAGTCTATGAGAAAAAAATACATTTTGGAACCCTCCCTATAACTTTTCCCCCCCTGGAACAAACATCACCGAACTTTGGAAAGAAAATTCAGAGTGACCAATATACTTTTTTGCAAAGTTTGGTGAGGATTCGTCCAGGGGGAGCTGAGTAATAAGCCGCCAAAAAAGTGCTCTTCCTATGGAAACAGCAACTTAACCATAACTACACGGCCACTACCATGGCCGTGTAATATATATATATAATATGTATATATATATGTGTGTGGTATTCCTATGAGTTGGACGTTCTAGTTGGGAACATAGATGACGTATCCCTGTAAGTGTTCGCTGGAGTTGTCCCAGATTGCGGAAGGTGTTTTCAGCTGGTTAAGTCTCCTGGTGAGAGACGTCTTGCATGTTAGGCGATGCATCGGGCGGAGTGAAACACAATAGAATAAAGAGTTTACTCCACCCTGGAGAGATGGGAAGACAGCTGTGGGGTTCTTTGGGGTTGTGGATTGTCGGTGTGGGGCGGGAACAATGGGTCATTGTTTTGTGCTCACAAAAGTTGTCTATTCTTCTGTTCGAACATTAGCTTGGTGATGTCACCTATAGGTCAGTGTATAGGACGGTGTGTTCGGTGGTGAAGAGCTAGCATTGCAAACTCAAGATTGATAGAGGTGTAATATAGTGGCAGTGCATGGAAGATGCATGCGCATGAATGAGGTGGTGTATCAGATGACGGTAGAGCTGGTGAAGATGGGGCTGCACACAGAGTCCACTGTGTAAGATGATGAGCCGCAGAGGCTCGTACTAAGCAAAGTAATACATTGTTGCATTTTAACCTTTCTCCCGTGACAGCAGAGCATTGAATCCCTCAACTAGAGGTCAGGTAAAAAACGAAAATTGTAAT
The DNA here is from genome assembly GCF_040938575.1 of Ambystoma mexicanum. NCBI lineage: Eukaryota > Metazoa > Chordata > Amphibia > Caudata > Ambystomatidae > Ambystoma > Ambystoma mexicanum. The sequence goes on from NC_090935.1 coordinate 328,252,578, forward strand.
GTATTCATACGGTGGAACAGGGAAAATGTATAACGGGGTGGTAATGCCCATACAACACCTTTGTAAAACCGTGCCCCTGTATAAAGATAAAATTGTGGAAAAAGCATACAATGGTCTAAATGAACCGATGGGGAAATAGCTAGTCCATGGCTGCCTAACGACAGTTCCTCCAGAGATGTGCTGCAATCCCTTTTGACCCACTTACAGAGCACATACAAGGGAAAGAAATTAACTAACCATATGGAAATATTTGAACTGTGGCATATGTTCCAAGAGGACAGGCCATGGATGTTGAGCCAGCTGGAGGTGAAGGAGGAGGGAGTGGATTCATCCAGCCCGTATTCTGCACCGCCTAGTGTAGTATCTGATGACGTGGAGGAAGAACATGGAACATGCCCATCACGGGAACTAAAAGCAGCAGAGGGATACTCAAACCCCACGTATAAACTATCCCGTACCCTAAAAGCGAGCTACAGCAGGGCATAGGGTCGGCAGCCAGCAGCTCCGAACTCACTGAGGAGTGGCTGCAGCACACGAAAGCAGAGTTTGAGGAAATTGGACCAGAGGAAAGGATAGCCGCACAAATACTATTGAAGTTAAGGGGAACGACAACGGGAGCAGCAGAGGGTGCAACAAAGGCAATAGAAAACTTGGCGCTGGGACAAGGGCATCGTGGGAAGGCAGCGCAAGTAGGGGAGGAGGATCAACTCCAACGAGATGAGGAGGCGAGACTAGAAAGGGAGGATGTGGAGCGGAAGAGGGAATTAGCAAAAGAACTGAAACTGCGGGAGCAGGGACGGAGAGAGCATGTGGCAAGGTTAGAGAGAGAGCGAAGGGACATAGTGGAGAGGGATATGAGGGAATAAAGGCAAAGGGAAGAAATGGGGAAAAAGAGAGAAGAAATAGAGAAGATGGTAGAGGAGGAAAAGGAGGTGGAAATGGCATTATGGTTGAAGAAAATATTGCTGCAGGAATCACGTAAGGAGAGGAAGCTGAAGCAAATTAAGATTGGAAAGGCTGACAAGCGAACGACATTGGGAGGGTGAAGAAGTGAGGTCTTTGGAACGGGTAAGTGACCAAATAAAAGCAGATTTGGAAAGGAAAAGACGAGATGAGGAGAAACAGCGAGAAAGGGAAGGTGCAAAGGTAAACAAGGGAGGGCCAGTAGGACAGAGTGTGGTGCGCTTTGGGGTGAGGGAGGAGGAGAACACTTGCAAATTAACAGACATTGATCTCACTGCACCACACAACCCGAAATAATCACACAGAAGCTAAACTTCTGAACGGGTTCTGTAGTGAAATAGATGAAGAGTCCGGCCATGATGATGGCCACAGTGATGAAGAGAGGGAGGGACCCAGCAAACTCTACCTAACAAGGATAGGCGAAGGAATCACGTGGGAATGCACGTCACAGGAACAGAGGGGCAGAGGTCACAACACTGGCAACCAAACCCAAGACACAACAGAAGGGACAACAGCTCAGACACCCCACAACTTCAGACTAAGGAACCCAGTGCATGGGAGAGATTGGGCGACAGTCACACAATCCCGATGGCACTCCTGTTCCAAGGGGCAATCGTTGGGAGCACAAGACACAACACCACAGCGGACGTACACACTAGAGCCATCAGACATGTGTGCAGAGGTGGAGGAGGAGAGAGGGCCCATCCAAATACGACAGTACAGAGGTACACCAGAGGACAGGGCTGCATATTCACAGATGCCATTACTGGAGAGGGGAGGGACCAGACCACAGTACGTGCCTTGGAAGCACACCGACAAGGAGAACATTAAATGTAGGTTACCCTCCTTAAGTGGAGGAGCGGGGACATGGATTTACGAAATGGAAAAGTTGTCAGCGAAACACAGGCTGGCAGTGGGTGATGTCAATGGCTTGCTGGACTCCATACAGGGTGATGCAGCTGATGACCGGGGGCAACCACCCAAAACACAGCACATGACGGGTCACCATTTTCCAACTGCAGAGCAGCATATGGCAGGCACTGTGAACACAATACCCCGACACATCAGACATAAGGGCAAGATGCATGACAATGAGGACCTATCAGTTACATTCAAGTGATTCAAGAGCTTTGGCGTCTCTAAACTGTAGAGCAGTGAGACAAAACAAAAGCAATCATTTATCACATCTTTATACAGGGGTTACCAGAGCCAGTGCAGAAGAACTTGAAAAAACTAATAGGGGTGGAAGCAAAGGCGTGGCCAGAGATACAGCTCACCATAGTACATCATTGCAGGTTATGGCAAGAGAAGGTAAAGCAGAAGGCAGAAGAGTGGAAGGCAGACGAAGCAAAGTTAGTTCAAAAGAAGATGTCAAAATACACTCTAGAAGGGGCATTGATAACGAGCTGAAGTGCCCCAACACAAGCAGCTGCTTCTCACTCACAGCCACAGTACCAACCACAGCAGCAGCAAAGCCCCATGCAACAGTATGCACCATCCATGGGAGGAGGATACATGGGAAGGGGTGGGTGCCAACAACATTTTCGAGGTAGGGGAGGATTCCAGAGGGGACAGGGGTTTGCACCACTCTCACACTAACCCACAGTGGGCTTCAGGGGGTTCCAGCAACAAATGTCACAAGGACCAGGTGAGGGGGAGGAGGATTCCCATTGCAAGCTAGATAGCCATCCCAGTGCTGGACATGTGGCCAGCTAGGACACATTTCCTGCGCATGTAGAAACAGGTGGATGCAACTGTGGTGGGGTGAACAAGCGTACCAGGGAGGCCCGAATGACTACTACCCTCCTGACATGCCACAACAAGGACAGGCGCAGAACACACCAACAGACATTACTGCCCGCACAGTCTCAGCCCCAACAAACAACACAAGCGCCACCGCCCAATACTCACTGACAGCACAACAACTAACACAAATACTAGACAACTCCCCAAGAACTCATGGACATGATGGCAATGGTGCCAGTATGACAGATGGGAGGAGTTACCATAGTGGGAAACAAACCTTAGACTAGGAATGGAATGTCATTGTACCCACAATAGGGCAGCCCACAGATGAACTTGCTGTGTCCCATCCTGTCGATCACACCCAATCTTGCGGAGGAACCTCGCATAAGGGTAACGATAGGTGACAAAACCTTTTCCTTTCTTGTTGACATTGGGGCTACTAAGTCATGCATACAGGAAGGCACATTTGCATTGTCAGGCGATGCCATGAACACTTAAGGATTCTCTGGGGCTTGAGAAGTGGTTCCCTTTACTGATAACGTCTCCTTATCTGTAGGAGATCATGACTTATCTCTACCTTTACTGTACTCTAAACAAGCACCTGTAAACATATTGGGATGCGACATAATGAGCAGACTGAACATGACCACCTCCTTCAAAGACAAAGGTAAAGTATGCGCCACACCAGGAATGCGCATGCTCATAGTAAGGCAAATTGTTCAAGCATATTGTGGGAAAAGGGTAAAGAGGGGGAGAAACTGACCCTGTGCTGTTCCAATACGGGAAAGACATGGCCCTTGCATGGCTATCAGGAACTGCAGGAAAAGTATGGAGGAGACCAGGTGAGTACCTATTCAGACCAGAGACACCGTCAGATGAGACAGAAGGAACAGTTGTAGCAATAGACATCGAGGGGGTTGTGGCAAGGAATGACTAGTTTGCAGTCCATGCAATAGATGACCATGGAATGGCATTGAGGGCAATAATTGCAGTAGCAGAAGGGTCCAGGTTAACAAACGTGACCACTGAAGAGCTATTCACAGAAGACCGAGGTGAGGCAGAGATGATATTAGAAATGAGTGTCCGTTTCTAGTTACATATCACATACAGAGAGGTCGCACAGAAAATGGAAATGGTACTGGAGGTGCCACCACCCTTCTGGGAAGAGGATCTGGACAAAGTACCTGACAACTTATAGACCACAAGTCCCCATGATGTGGGTGCATAAAAAGTATAGGGGGGTGAAGATAAAACTGAAGCCAGGTGCAATACTACCATAAGTGAGACAATACCCCCTGACGAAAGAGGCAGATGAGGGCATTTATGAAACAATTAATGCCCTCATTGAAAGAGGCATTTTGGTACCCTCAGAATCTCCATGCAACACTGCAGTCTACCCTGTACGCAAGGCAAATGTGGGGTCATGGCGTTTTATACAAGATTTATGCCCTCTTAACCACATTGTAGAGGCAGAGTATCCTGTGGCAACAAACCCTGCAACGATCCTATGCGATATCCTGGCAGAGGCAATCTATTTCACAGTTATTGACCTCAAAAATGCCCTTCTCAGTATGATTACACCCAGATTCCCAGAATTTGACATGTGGGGGTCAGTGTTTGCTCCTACTAGGACTGTTTGGCCCTTTCCATCAGCACCTCGGTGTGCGAGGGCCAGGCCACTCCGCTTGTGCAGGAGCACAGCGTACTGCATCAGTGCGCCCTGCCTGCCCCCATTTCCCGAAGGATCACCTACTTGGCATTGGTAGTTGCCAGGCAACCATTATCAATGGAAAAGAGGCCAATCCCACCTGCCTTGCTCCCACCCCGCTCCCAACAGCTTGAAATACCCACCCTCAGGCGAAGCCTCGGCAAAGTGGGGCTCTGCGACGGGTCTGCTGCAAATTACCTGATAGGCATGTCTGCCTGTTCTTCCCAGCACCTCAGTGGAAATCATTTCCCATTGTCCTGATCATCTCTGAGGTACTGTTTTTACTCTTCATGACCATCTCAATATCTAACTGTTCACGTTCTGATAACTCTCACTCAAACTCCCGATCTAATGTTCCATATATAAATCCCAATCTCATTTATCCACAATGTACTGATACCTCAAGTTCCATCGAGCTTGACTTATGGAATGTGAGATCACTCTGCAATAAGACCTCTGTAGTTTTGACCTCTTTTTACGCTTGCGTTTTTATTTCTTATGTATCACTGAAACCTGGATCCTACCACACAATCCAACTGTAGCTGCTTCCCTTACTTCTTCTGTGTCTTCTTTTGCCCATGTCCCCCAAACCAGTGGTTGCGGTGGTGGTGCTGGTGTACTCTATCATTCTATCCCTTCTTCTGTGTCTATACCGGATTATTCCTCTTTTGAGTTCATTTATAGATTTTTACTGTTCCACATGCCATTCGTTGTCTGCTTGTCTATCACCCACCCAGCCCACTTGGGTCATTCGGTGAGGACATTTACCATCTTCTTGGTCACATTCTACCTAGTCCTACGCCACTTGTTTTACTTGGAGATTTTAATCTCCATCTCTCTTCTGCTCATATAGCCTCTCCTTTTCTTTCTATACTTGATTCACATTTACTTTCCCCACTCTCTACTTCTCCTACCCATACCTTTGGTTCTACTCTTGATTTGGTGTTTATTTTGACTTGTACTGCGTCATCTATATCTGTTCTACCTGTTTATTTATCTGATAATTCTTTACTTTCTGTATCTCTTCTCCCACTTACTCCTTCTAGCTCCCCTGTGTCTTCTTCATCCAATATGTTTTTTGGGTGTGATCTAGGCACCTTTAATTCCTTGCTCTTCTATGGATAAATTCTCTCCTGTCTCTTACACATTTTTCAATTCTAATTGCGGATGAAGCTGTGTCCACTCTTTCTTCATCCCTTGCCTCAAGTCTTGATCAACTGTATCCTCTTTCTTCTTTCCAGCCTACTCGTAAACCTGCCCAACCTTGGCTCTCCTTGCATCTTTGTTCTATGTGCCTTCTTCTTCGTCGCCTTGAAAGGTGCTGGTGCAAACTCCTATCTCCTGCTAATCACTCTGCCTACTTCTCTTATCACGCTCTCTATGATGACTGTCTTAACTCTGCCAAATGTACTTATTTTTTTCATCTTCTCCATAGTCAATCTGCTCACCCTTGGTGGCTTTTCCAAACTTTAACTTGGCTTCTCCCCCCCCGCCTGATCCTCTTACTAATTCATCTCTTTCTGCATATGATTTTGCAAATTTGTTCTATGCCTTCTGAGCTTATCCCTAAATTCTATCCACTCTTGTACCATTTCTTTGTTCTTTTTTCAATATCTGTCTCTCTACTGCCACTTTTCCTTCTGCTTTTAAACAAGCAATTATTATTCCTATTCTGAAAAAACCTATGGCTAATTCTCTTCTTGTCTCAAACTTTCGTCCCACATCTCTTTTGCCTTTTCTATCTAAGCTTCTGTAGCGCCTTGTTTATTCACAAATTTAAATGTTTGTTTCTGATCTGTGTCTTCTTCCCCCCATACAGGCTGGCTTTCGCCCGCCACTCCACTGAAACAGCCTTGACCTGTGTGCTTAACTCGCTTCTCACAGCCTGCTACTCTAGACACTCTTCTGTTCTTATTCTTCTTGATTTATCTGCAGCTTTTGACACAGTGGATCACTCCTTGCTTCTTGACTCCCTTTCCTCCTTTGGTCTTCGGGGTTCTGTTCTATTGTGGTTTTCTTCTTATTTATCTAATCACATTTCTTCTCTTTCTCGTGGTGGCAACCCTTCTGCACTTCTGTCCCTTGATCACGGTGTTCCTCAAGGGTCAGTCCAGGGTCCTTTTCTATTCTCCTTATATACTTCACTACTTGCTCCTATAATTTCCTCTTATGGACTATCATATCACTTCTATGCTCTTCCTATCTTTCTCATCCTTCACTCCTGATATTCATCACACTCTTTCATCATGTCATTCTGGCATCAAATCTTGAATGGCTTCTCATTTTCTTACTTTAAAGGCGGGAAATACTGAGGTCTTATTCTTTCCTGCTAACACTCTCCCTCCACATCCACCTCCTTTGTCCATTTCTTTACCTCCCTCTACGCTATCTATTTCTCACACTGCACACACACTTGGTCTTCATTTCAATTCTAACCTTTCTTTTTCCTTTCATATTTCTCTCACATATCGTTTTTGTCACTTTCACCTTTATAATATATGCATAGTCCGTCCTTTTCTCACTTTTCATGCTACAAAACGTCTCGTCTCCTCACTAATTTCTATACTCCCTCTCGTACTCTTTGTTCTTCCTGTCTTTTTGGGTTGAATGCTCCTCGCCACCCCCTGGGCTCAATCCCGCTTTCGTTCTTTTCAGCTCCTTGCTCCTCTTCATTGGAACATGCTCCCCCTGACTCTCTGTTCTATCACTTCTTGCTCTCTGTTCCGTTGTTCTATGAAAACTTACCTGCTCCACTCTCTTGATTGCCTGTTATCGGAAGTGTCTGAATGTCGATATGCATTACTGGTTCTTGTGTACCGTTGTTTTCTTTTATGTAAATCGCTTTGGACAAAGGCGCTATATAAAGCACAGTGAAAAATACAAAAATAGCATTGCCCATATCCCAGATTATCAAACTACAAGGAAGGGTACCTGAAGGGGAGAAAGAGTTGTGGTTACGGAGAGGATGTAAGCAGTCTCCGCCAGATCTGTTGTGAAGGCAAGAGAGCTCTGGGAAGACAGTAATGCCCCAGGAGATGCTAGCAGTAGCCTTCAAACAGTTGCACAACCCATCCCACAGCTCGAAGCAGTACATAGCAGCAGATATACAGGAGGACTGATTTGTACCAAACATCAAGGAAAATGTTACAGAAATGATCATACTTTGCACCACAGGTCAAAATTTCAGTACAGGTTTGACACTACAGACATTACGGGACACCTTGCCCTGTCCTACTGGCCCGTTCCATGAATTACACATAGATTATTCTGATATGGGTGAGCTTTATAATGGAGCTAGGTACTTCATTGTAGTGGTCTGTTCTTTCTCAAGGTGGGTAGAAGCAGCTTCATGTGTTCACCCGGATGCCAAGTGTGTTGAAAGGTTTTTAGTGTGGGAAGTCTTCCTGCAATGGGGTGTGTGCAGGGTTTTAAGGTCAGTTAATAGTACGCATTTCTTCAATGCATTATTTCAGCACATTACAGTACTACTTGGCATCAAGCATTGGATGTGTTCTATATACCACCCACAGGCCAATGGCATTGTGGAAAGATTAAATGAGCTCCTTAAAAGTAAGTTATCCAAACTGTGTACCATGTTGAAGAAAAATATGGTGCTCCTGACCCTCTTAAGTTTACGCACAAGGCCAAGCAAAGATCACCATTTGTCACCTCACCTGTCTGTGCCATTGCATTAATTCACGTTCGTCGGATGGAACCCATCCCCCTCTGATTTCAGCTGCCGTAACACAACCAGTGGATGAGCTGCAGCATGATCCGAAGCAGCTCCCTGCCTGCTGATGGCTGGGTAAGCTAACTGCTGTTTCTCTATGCCCAGAAGGAGACTCCAGCCAGACTGCACAACTTGATCTTGCCGTGATTTCTCCATTTCTCCCCACTGAACTGCGAGGAGCTAATTAAAATGGCCACTGCCACCACTTTGTTATTGGTTGCCTAGCAACCCTCTCTGTAGCTCATTGGTAGAGATATTGCTTTTATTTGGCCAGGTGCCGCTGGAAGGTGTGAGCCAGCGCTTCCTTAAAGGCATCCTTTTAAGGCACCAGGCCTGTCTGTGTTTGTCCGTGATGGGACGTGCTGTCACTGTTGCCCTATAACCGTGAGTACATTGCCACTACCTGCTTGATATTTGACTTTACTGAAAGCATTGCTTGTGGTATGCATGCTGCACCATCCGTTCTTGTATAATACACACAAACGTGCTCCGAAAAGTATAGCAGCTCAGTAGCTCTAAACACCCACTCAGCCACTGCAAGGCATTACCGTGAACCTCCAAACACGGGTCGAACAGTAAATCAGGACCTGTTATACCCTATCCCGATTAGCGCGAGCACCATGTTTGTCATCAACCACGCCAGCCTCAAACATAGCAATCGGCCCTAGTGCTCATCCCATTCGGCATTCCGCCGCCTTCCCGTTCACTGCAACCTACACCGCTCCTGAGTGCTCCGTATTAGCATAAGGCTTTTACAACGCTATATGTTTTAGTCCGCACCTGCAGCATACCCTAGAGCTGATCTGCACTAGCACCAACGCAATTGGCGCTGTTCCTCAGACAATGTTATCAAATGCCCAACTACTAAATGGCCACAATATGTTACACTAAAACTCAGTACCAAGGCGCTATGTGTCAAACCGCTTCACTGTAGTCCTCTACGCAGAACGTAACTTGCCGGCCTGATCTCACTAATATTGAGTATTGTATTTCTCTAATATGCGTATTGTGTCTTGCGAGTACATCATTCTATATAAATACGAAATGTTTACTATGAGACTAAGTTTAATCCTAATCGGATATCGCAGTGTATCATATTTTTTCAGTCTGGTGCCTCGATGAATTGTAGTGTTTAGCTAAATCAATTATACTTGTATTGTTGTGCCAAATGAATTTTATTAGCATTGTTGTGCCAAACCAATTCTACTTTCACCTTGTACCAAACCAATCTTACCTACATTGTTGTGCCAAACCAATCTTATTAGCATTGCTGTGCCAAACCAATTTTACCTGCATTTTTGCACAAAACAAACGTTACTTGCATTGTTGTCCCAAAGTGTAACTTAGCCCACAGCTAGGTGCCCTGTTGACTTACTCTCCTCAGCCTCGATACATCTTCGCCACAACCAACAACACAACCATACTAAGCCTTTTATTCATCACCATTTTTCCTTTTTGCATTGTAGAAGATTGTACTCTGTGTACAGGAAGTCACTTTCTCCCCCAGTGTAACAGATGATCCAGAATGGGATGCCATGGGCACCATCCTATCCCCTGTCCCACCCCATTCCTACCCACTACTCCACCTTTCCCAACTACTCAGTTCCATAGTAATAATTAAAACAATAAAATGTTCACTAATAATCCACAGCCCAGGACCAACACACAAAGGACTGCTATAAAACTCACTCCCAACACCCTGGACACCATTGCCTCTTACACCATAACGGGTAATTGCAGACTATGGTACCTTATATCTTGCACCATTCAATCTCATCAAATGTGTATTGTGTCACCTACTACGTCTTTCCAGCAGAAGCACAAACCCCTCCCCAACTTCAAAATCCACAAGATACCACTTGTAGTCGCCACTGAACAACCCCACAGTACTCTAGCATTACAGGTACCCACTACTACGTTATCCCTTCCTACAGAGCCACCACCCAACATTAAAGGAGCTCTCATAAGTGCCTGCTCACTGGGAGCCCATGCCCTTGAGATTCATGACCTCATAACCGAATAGCAACTGGACCTGCAAGTAGAAACAGAAACTTGGCTGCAACAAGCATCTGGTCCTTTACTAACCCTAGCCATCCCTCCAGATTATAACATATTTAGGACAGACAGAGCCAATGCACAAGGAGGGGGTGTGGCCATAACAGCCAAAACCAATGTGCAAATCAGATCCTGCCCCCTTGAAGTAATAGTAGGCTATGAACCTCTCCTAGACAAATGTTCACCCAACCCACAAACAACAATGAACCTTTTGGTCATTTACAGATCACCCAACTCTAACTCCCACCAGACCGAGATATCCCGCTTCTATTAGCACTTTTTATCAAACCTAATACCAGATGCATCATCTTAGGTGACATCAACTTAGGTTTCAAAGATAAAGTGAAAGCCCTCTACACTGCACTACAAGACATGAATTTTACACAAGTAGTGAAGGCACCTACCCATAACAAGGGTAGAACACTCAACTGGATACTCAACTTAACTCCCAGGTTTCCGTTGAGTCAATCACATCCCTTGATTGGACCGATCACCATTGTATCAACTTTACCATTATCAATAAGAAGCATTGCGCCCCTAAGAACATAACAACGGATATGTTTGAAACAAGAAACATCCGGACACTAACAGCTGATAACCTTTCTCCTTTACTTGGCCACGCCCTTTCAATCTATCCTGTCTTAAGGGACAATCCCTGTCACCTTGCAGACATGTATCATAAGTGTCTTATAACCACCATCGACTCAGTAGCACCCATCATAACGAAATCTCGATGTGTCGATAAACGCACAAGCTTTTGGTTTAATGAAGAACTAGTTACGCTCAGGAAGACCAAAAGATCCCTTGAACACATACAAAAAAAATCTCCCACAACAGACTCAGCAAATGCTTTCAGGGCTACCAATAAAACCTATAAAGCAGCAATCATAACCCACAAAGCTAATGCCTATAACACTTGCATTAATAACGCCTCCTCTAACTCTAAGGAGCTCTTCACCATCTTTAGAGAAATGGAAAAGCCCACCCCAGTCACCACTCTGCCAAACTCCAGCAAAGAATGGTGCACCACTATCCAAAACGCGTTACTTTCCAAAATCGAATTACTACAAAATAAAAACATCACTAAAAGAAAAATTATAGCTGACAAAAATATACCCGAATCCACTATCAATACTACGAACAATAACAGCTATTCCACTTTTCTCCAGTCACCCAAGGCTCAGTGTTAGACACCATCTGTAAACTAAAAACATCCAACTGTAAAGGTGATAACTTCCCAGCACACCTAGTCAAATTATGTGCCCCTACTCTCGCTCCTATTATCACTAACTTTGTGAATGCCTCCTTAAATACGAATATAGTACCAGCGAGTATAAAAGAAGCATGGATAACCCCTCCTTCTGACAAACTATCGACCAATAACTACGGTCCCATTCTTGTTCAAGATCATAGATAAAATTGCATACACCCAAATTCAAGCCCATCTAGAACAAAACCAGCTCCCGGGAGCTACATAATCTGGTTTTAGGCCAAATCACAGTACCAAAATGGCGCTCCTTGATCTGAAAATGCAGATGGACACCATTAGGGACACCAGTAAACTCTGCATACTGCTGCTGTTAGATCTGTCGGCAGCATTCGATCTAGTGAACCATGATAAACTTTGTGCTACACTTGCGAATTACTTCAGTTTCTCTAAAGATGCCACCCTCTGGGTGAAATCCTTTCTAGCTGATCGTACATTTAGAGTATCCATTGGCAAAGAGGTAGCAGATCCCATCCCAGTCCCCATCGGGATACCTCAAGTGTCATGTGTCTCTCCCACCCTATACAATGTGTATACCAAGCTCCTCTTTTCTGCCCTGGATGGGGTGTCATTAACAAAATTAGTGTAGATGACACCCAGATCCTCATTCCAATCACAGGAAACTATGACCATGACACAATGATCATCAATAAAATATATGCAATAATACAATACTGGATGGCTCTTAATAGTCTATGCCTCAAACATGAGAAAACAGAGATTCTCATTGTGGGCTCCCAATTCAAAATCAACACCCTCCATTCAGATTATACATCCATCAACATCGATGGTACTCTGATTCCAACCTTTAAACAAGTAAAAACCTTAGGAGTCTACCTAGACGCTAACCTACCCATGACGAAACATGTGAATGCTCTATCTTCATCCACCTCCTATACATCCAAGTGAAATGCCCTAAGTCGGCAGTTCCTCTCACCCACAAACTGCATCACCCTAGCCATGGTTTTGATATAATACAAGTTGGACTACTGTAATGTACTCCTAATAGGGACATCAAATACCAACCTAGTCAAATTACAATTCATGCAAAATAAAGCACTATGAGCAGCTCTAGGGCTTCTTTTTTGGACAATCGCACAGTAGGGGACAGTAGGTGACAATTGGGACCTGGACGAGAGGAGAACAAGAAGCAACCATCCTTATTAGTCAATCTGTCAACGTATTTACCTACAGCTGAGGAAAAATTGATTTTGAATAAAGGTTTGGGTTTCGTTCCCACAGCACAGTATGACAGCTTTCGTACACACTTAGAAATCAAACAACTTTTGCGAAAAATCCATTTGAAACAATTTTTTGCCGAAGCTCATAGCGATAAGGAAAACAACGAGAGTGGCTTACGCAATAAATCTTCATTCAACCCTCCCACGGCTAGCCACACGCCTGAAGCCATTGTCTTTGCGAAACGTGTGTGGAAAGATTTGAAGCTCCTCGAGAGCACACCTCCAAGCCCCACATTTCAAAATCTCAGTAATGCCGAAAGAGCAGCAGTGAAGAGTATAGCGAACAACAAGGACATTGTGATATGAAAAGCAGATAAAGGGGGAGCTGTTGTAATTCAAGATAAGATTGCATACATTACTGAATGCAATAGACAATTGGAAGACACCACCTTTTATGCACCTATTAATATCGATCCCACTTCCAGATTGACAGCCCTGATACACAATAAAGTGGACGAAACACTTGAGAGAGACTGGATCTGCAAGCAGGAACATGAGTATCTATGTGTTTCTAAACCTTCCACTCCTAAATTCTATACTCTTCCCAAAATACACAAGTCACTAACAAATCCACCTGGCCGTCCCATTGTATCGGGTTCCGGCTCAGTATTGGAACCTGTCTCCAAACTAGCCAATAAATATTTGAAACCTTTTGTTCTCACCAGGTACTCCTATATCCAGGACATGACCGAAGTCATCAACTGCGTGGAGAATATGAGCTTCGATCCTACAACACAACTATTAGCCAGCCTCGATATTATAGCATTATACATGTGTATCCCACAAAAAGAGACCCTTGAGGTCCTTGAAGAGGTTTTGTTAACCAAAAGAATGACAAGCTCAACACCTAATAGCTTCATTTTATGGTGCGCAGAGATGACGCTTACTGAGTACTACTTCTATTTCAATGGCAAGTTATATCATCAAATCCATGGGACAGCAATGGGCACACCTGTAGCCCCGACAGCAGCCAACCTATATATTGTGCGTTTTGAACTCAAACACATCTACCCTCTGACCAATCCATTTTTTTCCAAGATTGCCTTATGGAGGAGGTTTATAGATGATATTTTTATTATATGGGAAGGCTTAGAAGAATCTTTTGCAGAATTTTTTCAATGGATTAATCAGAGGAATCAGTTCCTTAAATTCACCTATACTTGCAGTAGAAAGAAGATAGATTTCCTGGACATCTCCATTGAAGTGAACGAAACCCATACTGCCCTCAAAGTCAGTCCTTTTCATAAACCAACAGATTGTAATGCTTTATTGAAATTTGACGGTTGTCATCCTAAGCATACACGTGAGAACTTACCATTCGGGGAGTTTCTACACCTCAAGAGAAATAGTACTCTCAATCCCACATTTCTGAAAGAGGGGCACTACTGAAATCCAAATTGGAGGCCAGAAGCTACCCCTCGCGGATAGTTAAAAGAGCCTTCAAAAGAGCCAGGAATAATAATAGGGAAGATCTCCTGGAATACCAACAAAAGGAGCCCACTACAAACAAAATTGTTTTTGTGAACACTTATTGCCACATATCTAATCTGGTTACAAAGATAATACGCAAAAACTGGCATATTTTGACAGGGGGAGAACATCCTTTGGAGTTCCCTATATGCACATATAACAGAACGTCCAATTTAAAGGAGTTGCTCACAAGGAATGATATCACGACCAAACAAGGACACGTGAGAAGCGTTACTGAGTCTTGGGGCTTACCAACACTTACGGGTCATTCCCCCTGCGGTCACTGTGTCAATTGTAAATACACAAAATGCACCACGGAGGTTGACATTGGTTTAAAGGCCCTTGGACACAAAAACAATTCACCAATTGCAATTCCACCAACGTGGTATATGCCATATGGTGCCCGTGTCACAAACTTTATGTCGGGATGACAGAAAGGAAAGTCAAAAGTAGGATGAGCGAACACAGGAGTTGTATAAAGAGGAGAAATATTGCAGCCCTGTTAGTTAACCATTTCATCATGATGGAACATGGCCCAGACGACATAATATGGACTGTCTTATGGCAGCTAGACAAGTCCAAGGTAAATGAAAACAAAACTGATAAACTTTTGTTTAAAGAAAAATTGCTTATTTTTCTTACTAAGTCAGTTATCACAGGTCTGAATGAACAAATCTGACTGGCATCATAACATCTGATGCATTTGAACAATTAATGTTTTTTCCCCCCCTTGGTTCTCTCTAATTTTTTGCTCAGTTAGTGTGGCACTCACTTTACAATATTTGGGTTTACCCCGGCTCCTTTTTGGAGTCTTAGTCTGACAGTAACATCGTGCTCTCCCTCCTAATGGATGGAACCACGGGACCCAGTGTGTGCCATTTATAACATCTTACCTGTTGTTGGGCATATTCTGACCGCCTTGGTCTTCCTTGATCAGGACGCCTCGTTGTCTGGTGTTTTGGTTTGAAGTTCCTCGGCTTGACATAGCTTATTAACACATTGATCACCTGACTTGCTATGTGATCGGCGTATCACGCATTCGCCCGCATTCCCCTTCTGGAATCATCACGTGATCAGTAAACCACGCTCCCTGCCTCTACTTACTGTTCCGGATGATTGTTAGCAACCATACTGAGTGAATCGGTAGGACGGATGGGAGCGAGTGTAAATTCACTACACAGGCAACCTTTTTTCAACTGGGGTATCGAGTGATGCGTGAAGACAGACGGGAGCTAGATTCAGCCTTACATACTAGCTGTCTGCTGTCTTTTTTCGGTAAACTGTGTACCGCGCCCGCTTTTGCTTTCCTTCTGCAATCTTGTAACCAACAACGGTAGTGTACGTGGGAACCACGTTGTGGGCTGTACTTTCAAATTAATGCTGCGATCCTCCCCTGGGTTCCATTTTAGAGCTGGGGTTCATTGGAACTGGAAAGAGCTACCTGGGCTCGCCTCGACATCCTTCCTCCTTCAGAGGGTATGAGTCATTGTTGTTTTTTTTGTCGGTGTGTTTCCACCCTGTATCTTTGTTTCAACCTTTGCACCTTCGTGGAGTTTGCACTCACTACTTGCCGGCTGGGATTTGGTGGAATCATGATAAAACACGGTGGTGCTTTAAAAGGAAAGCTTATACTTTTTACACATTTGGGCTTAAAAAGGAAAGCTTACACTTTTTACCGCCTTCCTTCTGGTATACATGCAAAATGGTTTAGGTGATGCTTGTTTACATAGATTGTGTGACCAGTGAGGTCTATGTCATTCTGAATCACGTGGTATGCATTGTGACTTTGGCTGTGGTAAGCCATCCAATTTGGTGGATATCAGGGTTTGACAAAGACGATTTATCCCTCTTCACCTAGAAAAAAATAAAAAAAACTGTGGTTTAGTGATGAGCGATGATGTGCTCACAGTGGCTCTGTTGTTGTCTTCTCTTGATCCGCAGAACGTGTTCCAACGTCCACAGTGGAGACGTTCCCTTCTTCACCATTACTTAGCAGTATTTGCTTCGGCGAAACTGAGATTGGTGAGTCTTACTTAGGTTAGTCATAGCCTTGTAAGTTGATTTGAGGTATATTTATAACTCAAGTGCCTTTTTTCTCTTTGTTTCTTTCTCTGGCTTTACCCCCCTTTTCCCCTTTCCTTTCCCATCAGGTTGTTCTTCATTAAAGCCTTCAGTAACTTGGAAGCATCCCTACGTGGAGACATACCTCATCTTCTCAGACAGTTAACATCACTTGTCTTGGAATTTGTTTATCTTTTGTGTGTATAGCGGATTTTTGTTTTGGACCCCCTGATGAATTTCAAGTAATTTGGCTAATATGTTTTTGAATGAAACATGTCGGGCATAAGAACACCTTAAATGATAAGGTGTTGTACATTGACCAATTTAGCGGTTACAGTCACCCCAGTAGCGACTGTAAGGGGTAGACAATTAACAGACAGTGGATTATTAACACACCTTTAACAAACCTAGAACAGGGGTTGTTTTAAGGTGCTACCTACCAAAAGTGTTACTATACACCAGGGTTTACATTTTTGTTGTACTGCTTCGTTTAGATTTGTATAGGCAGGAGCTTTCTTTTGGGTGTATAGGTGACACCTAGGCAGGTTTGTGAAAGTTTTTTTTCAGTATTTTATTTAAAACTGATTTAGAACTTTTATTGTGGTTTTTTTAACCAAAGTGCACTAAGTTTTACTTTCTTTTTAGATATGTTGACTTTTAAGAATACTATGTGCTATGTTTTTTCCTTAATAAAATTGTATTTTATTTGATTCTTAAAACCCTATACGCGGTCTTTATTTGGTCCATGGACCGTGTGTGGGAATAGGGTGTCACGATCTCTGCTTCCAAAAGATCAGGACTTGCCCGACTCCCTTGGAAGCAGACCCATAACCCCGGTTCCGAGTGCCAGCCAGTCCCAATTGGGACCTTTTGGACCCTGTCCTGGCGCCAGTGGCACCAGGCTCATAAAGATGCCCAGTCCCAGCGCTGGAAGCGCCGGGCTCATAATGCTTGGGTGGACTTACCTGCAGCAGACCATGCTGCTTACTTACCTGCCAGTTGAACCCCTGATCCTCTTCTGTTTGGGACTACTTTTCCTGTTGGGTGGGGCAGGAGCCACTCCCTAGGTTCAGAACACTGGAACTCTTCTGGAAAGCAGGAACTCTTTTCTTACCTAGGCGTGGCTGTGGAAGGAGACACCTAAGCACTACAGGAGGCTATTTAAACCACACCCGATGGATGAATCTTGCTTTGCGTTATTCTGCATTCTCTGCAGCAGAACGCTCATCGTGTCTTCTGCTTCTGATCCTGGGCCTAAGGGAACAAAGGCTTACCATCCTGGAATCCAGTCTTCAGCAGCACCTGTAAAGACAAAGAAAGAACAGGTTAGCACCACAGTCTTCAGTGGCAGCGCATCTCTTACCTGGTCCATCGGCTGTCACCAACGCCTCGCGCTGCATTTCGGCATCTGAAAGACAAAGGCTTACCTACTCTTCGCATGCTCCGGAGGTCTTCGCACTGCATTCCGGCATTTGAAAGACAAAAGCTTACCAGCTCTTCGCACGCTCCGGAGGCCTTCGGCGCTGCATCCCGCATCTGAAAGACAAAAGAAGGTGCATTTAAAGACATTGGGCAACTTTATTACTCACGTGCCATTACTCCTTCCCACGCCAAATCCAGTGGGTATTCCAGCACCCTTCAGCTTCTCTAAAGCTCCGAACTTGTACCTGCAAGATAAAAGGGACAGTTAGTGCGCATCGTGAAGCAGGCTACAAGCGCTTACTTACGTGCTTCCAGGCGCTTCTATTCCTCACGCGGGTTCGATCCTCAACTCTCATCAGCCCGCCATCCGCCATCGCCGGAACCCTGCAAAACAAGAGATATCATTACAAAAGACTTTTAAGACATTTGAAGTGCCCAGAACTTACCGTTCGTGCAGTTAACGACGGACAGCAGTCCTCTGAGGTCAAGAGGCCTGCACCCTTATCCAGTGAAGAAACTGGTTACGGCACCCTGCCCCGAGGCAGATGGAGAGCTCGGCGTTCACTTACCTAAGGTGAGGGCGTTAACCTTTGGGGTTCTACAGGAGAAGAGAAAGGGAAGAGGAGAGAGGCACCCAATAACCCCAGTTCATTAATCCCATATTTTCTATCTGCAGACATCTTACTCTTCGAGTCAGACATACAGTGCACAGAGGTCCAGCCCAAAGAGCCAACCGTGCGTTACACATCACCTTTGAAGATACGGCATTCACCCAGTCAAGACCGGCGCCTCTGCGGGAATCAGGTGAGCGTTACATAGGGGTAGAGTTTGGAGAATAAGTAGATGAGAAAGACGGTTTGTTCCCTTTTGTTGAATATTGTCTATGAGGCTTTGAAAGGAGTTCGGGACAAACGTCTATAAATAATTCTATTGGTCTCTCTTAGTTAGTTGTTAAATAAAAGCAGACCACGTCTCTAATGTTAGGAGAGAGAACCACTGGATACCCATTAAGGCCAGAATTATCTTTAAATCTCTGTGCGTTACCCATAAATGTCTTGCTAAGAAAGCACCTGTCTACACCAATAACTCAATAATTAAAAAAGAATCCAACAGAATGCTCAGATCGAACAAAAACTCGCTTCTAGCGGTCCCTCTCAACAAAAGTTCCAGAGCATGCCGAAGTAGTTTTACAATCACAGCCCCTAAACACTGGAAAGCCCTAACCGTCAGTATTAAAAATGAAGAATCATTCCAATGCTTCAAAACCTTCTAAAAACTTGGTTGTTCAATCAATTTTAGACAAGGTACGACCCAGACAAAACACTTTCTAAACAACAATTTCACCAAAAGATGTTAAAAGTAATATAACTAAGTAACACTAACCAATTTACACGCCAACTGATGTCTCTATAACCATTTACATCTTTTTTGTAACTGCTGTATTATGTATGTACCTTGAATACTGTAATTGCTGGGATATGTATGCACCCTGAATATCGTCTAAATAATAATTAAGATGTCTGTAACTACGCCATAATATCTTAGGGTCTGGGTGTGTAATAAGTGTGTAAAATGGCCGGCATATGCATACTCCCATATCCTCTGTAAGAAGGGCTTCTGACGCACATACGGTTGCATCGGTGCTAGGCAAGGAGTTCAACGAGTATTTGACTACACTAACTAGGGCCATTAAATATGTCTTCCAAAAGATTGCACCTTCCAGGATTGTGACAACAGAGATGCCAGATGCCGAGACTACTACGGTGACAGATCCAGAGCAAATGACCACACCTCCACTGCTGCCTGGGGACTTCATTTACATCCGCAATTTCATACGCAGATGGAATAACCCTGGTTTCAAGGGCCCTATGAGGTGATGTTTTGTACTCACCTCGCTGTGAAGGTCAAGGAATTGCCTCTCTGATGTTCGAAGGACACTTCCAGAGAGTACACTGGTGCATTAATTATCTTAAAACAAGTGGTAGCAATACTTGTACCCTGACTGCCTCACTGGCCTGTCCATGGGCTATACCTGTGCGGTAGCACGCTCCAGTGGCAGGCCAATGCTTAGCTGCTAGCTCTATATCTTTCCTTTTTTAGGGTGCTTTCATTCTTGCCTTTCATTCTTGCCTCTTTCCTCTCTCTCTCTCTCTCTCTCTCTCTCTTTCTCTTTCTCTCTCTCTCTCTGTCTCTCTTTTTCTCTTTTTCTCTTTCTCCCTTGTTCCTTGTTCCTTTGTTTACAAAGTATGTCCTGTACATATACGTTTCTCCCTTTTTGTTGTCTTGTGTGTCTGTGCTTCTATTTCGGGAAAGAAGAAGATGGACGCGACTAATGTAAATAATTTGTTAAGTAGGGACCAGAGGTGCAGAAGCACAATTGAGAGAATGTGGACCTATATTCATTATTGTGGATCAGCTATTGCTATAGGCCTCTGTGTGATATTGCTAGTAGTGTTGGGAGTGTTTTGGGGGAGGGTATTGTAGGGTAGCTCCTATAAAGGGGGGAATTGGGGAAATAGGATTGTATATTGTCTAAATGGAATGATGAATGTAAATATTAATAATACAAGTGGATTTCCATATATTGTCAACGCTAACAATAATAATGGAAATTCATTTAATGACTCAAGTATGCACAATACGTCAGTCGGGGAAACAGAGAATAGGTTGTTTGCAGCAAGTAGGGGATTGTCTACGGTTATGAAATTACCTAATGTTTTTCCGAAAGAGGCCATCTTTGAGAATGTGTATAGAAGAATGAAAGGAGAAGTAGGACAAAAGTATGACACATATCAAGTGCTGGGTTTTGATGTGATTGAGGATATTCATCATCCCGAGTTCACTAACTCATGGTACACTGATACGAGTGGTGTCGAGAGAAACGCTGTGAATGGGAGCTGTTATGTGTGTTCACTAATTCCACCCGTGTCAAGGGCTCCCAAGGTGTTAGTACTGCAAGCAGTCCCAATTATAGAGGCACAATGCCTAGTTCATCTTGCGCTATGCAGAATAAAGGAATGTTCCAGGCACATAGTGTGCAACTACATATGACGGATCCAGATTTTGTAAAGTGCAATGATGACCAAAAAAACATTGTGTGTGGAGCTACCCTATCTGATGGTGGAAGGGAGGAAACATGTCAATAATAACTGGCAGGACATCACACTAGCTTCCTTGGCAGAAGGACTGGTAACATATAGCAAGGAAAGGATAGCACAAGTAGACACATTCTGTGCACAAATC
Organism: Ambystoma mexicanum; assembly: GCF_040938575.1. Classification (NCBI taxonomy): domain Eukaryota; kingdom Metazoa; phylum Chordata; class Amphibia; order Caudata; family Ambystomatidae; genus Ambystoma; species Ambystoma mexicanum. Next base: position 328,273,484 of record NC_090935.1, read on the forward strand.
TGGACAGAGCATATTGCAAAACTGATGTGGATTGCAAAAATGGAAAAGTCAGTGCGAGTGAACAAGGAAGAGAAATATAGACTCTGTTTCCACAGCAAAGGTACAGTCTTTGTAAGCTCGAATGAACACTGCAATCAAACTCTCTTGATCACAGACATGAAGAAAGGAACGGCAGCGCTGATGGATTACTACTTGGTTTGCAGCCAACAAGCTTACTTGCACCTCCCACCATCGTGGAGGGGCTGTTGTTTGCGGGCCACATTGCACTCAGTGCTATTAGTAATCCCAGAAGAACACCTGAAGGGGTAGCCCTGCCTGCAGAGGGACCAACAAGTCTCCCCCCCAGTTGAAAATGAAAATAGGAGCTTGGTGCCCACACAAGAGCCCCATATGCAGCCAGGAAAGGGGCAGTTTCAACAACTGCAGAGGATGAAAAGATCGAATTACATATCCAAACAGTCTTGCACATTGCTTGCAGAAATACCAGAAGAATACAGGCTTTTCAGCTCAGCAGAATACTTTTTTGCATCTTTACTCTTGCTGGGAGTGCAGGCTACAGCAAATGCCAAATGGTTACAAATCGTAAGATGGGAACTGGTGCAGTTCACAAATGACACAGAGAATAGGTTCAACATGATCAAGGTCAATTTGTGGACATTGATACTTATGACAATGCAAAATCGTAACATGTTGGACATGTTAATAGCAATGGAATGTGACGTTTGCAAAATATTTGGCAATTCCTGCTGTACATTGGTGCCTCCAGAGGATGCAGTGAATGCATCATTATCTGACATCATCGCAGCTGTCCATGGTCTGTGTTCGCATGAAGGAGGAGGGAGGAATACAGGACAGTGTTTGGCTAACTATGGCATTCAACTGGGCCCCGTCGTGCACGCAGAATGATCATTAAGATGTTAATGTCCATCCTAGTGTTCATCTTGGTCATTTTCTGTACTTGTCATCTTGTCCTTCGATGCTGTGCCACTGTGGCACCTGGTAGCACAAGAGTTATGGTATCAATTGGGTTCCAAAAGCACCTTGTGAAACAAAAAATATTGAAGTACAAACTGATTTTCTACAGGGTGGCCCGAAGCATGCCATGTTCCCCATCCCGTATGGAGATGAAGTTGATCCTCTATACCACAATATCATTTTCACACCCTCTGACCCAGAAAATTACACAGAGGTTTGGGTGGACCTGGCCGGGGAGGCGGGATGCATTTATATGACTTTCTCACCTGAAGTGTGTAAGGCTTGGGTGCCAATAAAGGGGACTCAGCCATATGTGGATGCAGAAATGGGGTAGCAGAAGCATTCCAAAGTATTTTATCCCCTAAGGCACTTAAGAGTGAGGTGAGATGCATTCGAGGCACTATGGTGGGACAGGGGGAGGGAGAACAGTGAGAGGGACGCCTTCCCCTTTAACAGGACTCCATTCTAATGTAACCAAATATAGTCCAACCACATAATACAATCTAAGACGCGAGTAGCATTGCCAATTTGTGTAGATATTAGTAATCGTAGGTAGAAGGGAAGGCATGCACGGTAAATGAGGCATTGTATCCACTAGGCCCAAATTCACAAGACCACAAAAATCCCCAGCCATGCCTGAGCTCCCATGAGGACAGCTCACACCCCCAAACACTCCAACGTCTATTCATTATTCTAACAGTGTTGTAAAGATGTATTTTTTACCCAAATGGAATGTGCCCTACAAGGTCACGATCAGAGACCAGCACCTGGTGTGCATGTTATCTAACACTGGCCAAAACATGACCCAGCCCATTCCCGGGTGACCATGAGTTGTAGCCCATATAACTGACTAAACCTTAAGATCCCTGAATTTCATGGCACCAGTTTCCCTAGACCACCAATTCCAAAGTAACAAGTCCTGAAATGTTCAAAGAGGACGGGCAGGACATATTGTTGAAGCAACAATCGTGTGATTTGTATTGCAAGGTGCTGGGAGAGATAAATTATAGTTCAAAATGAGGGTGGAGACCTTGGAGCTGGATGACGTGGAGGGCAGTGAGTGAAATGTGTGTGTGAAGGTTAGCATTCCCCTGAACCTCTTTTGTGTCTGTCTTAAGGCCTGCCAAGTAAATAGTATGAGTGATAAAATATTTGAATGGTAAGAGTATAATTAATTTGTTTTCTGACCTTCGACGTGAGAAGAAGATGAGCCCTGCAGCACCCACATGATGGAAGAAGGATGTACTGGGCTGGGACCAAAATCCTGGCACTCCTTATGGGTAAAGGTGGGACATGTATAGGGAACATCCAATCAGCCACACAGGTTTTTACTGTATGTTGTTGCATCATAGTGATGCTGTGTATCTTTAAATGATTGTACCTCTTTTCGGCAGAACGTTCTTAGCAGCAGAGTTCTTTGCTGTTGCTCTCATCTGTGTGTGAGATTAAAACTTGTTATCCTTACAAGATCGTCTTGTGCCTTTCTTACCTAGAGGGTTGTATTCTCTCTAGTATGAGCGTTTAGGGGCATGCCTTCACCCCCTACCAAGGCACAGGGAGCAGGCACAACAACTATAGTCCTATCACACTAAACCGAGGCCCAGCACAGGTGACAACCCAGTTCATCAATCACCCTTATTCTCCTCTGTCTAAAACACGCATTGGCAAAGCCATCATTTTTGGCTCCTGCATAAGTTTTAAGCTTTTGCCAAGCACTGCTATTAGATTCTTATTATTGTATTCATTGAGTGAGGACCTAGCTTTGAGAAGCAACAGAGCTCTTTACAGAGGTATACACCAAAACAGATACATAACGGAGTGCTTTACACTGGTGTACAAGATTACAGATGCATGACATAGCACTTTTCAGAGATAACAATTGAACAGATATACAGCGCGGGGTAGGATACAGAGGGTCTCAAAGGAGGGGTACAGCTGTACCGGGTGGCAGGGAGGAAAGGGGCAGGAGGCGTCTAGCAAGTCAGGTGGTGCAAGGGGCAACGTGATGGCCTGGGTTTTTAGGAGGAGAGACTCCTTGAAGAGGTGGGTCTTGAGTTCTTTTCTAAATTGTAGTAGTGTGGGGGTGATTCTGATGCCAATGGGGAGGAGGTGCCATAGTCTTGGGGCATAGGCAAAGAAGGCTTGTTTGCTGGTTCTTTCCTTTTTGCAGTGGCAGATTTGAAGTCTGTAGGTGTCCTGGCTTCTGGTGGTGCGCCATCCACCGGAGATGCTGAATTTCTCCACAAGGTAGCTGGGTGATTTGAGGAGGTGCCATAGTCTTGGGGCATAGGCAAAGAAGGCTTGTTTGCTGGTTCTTTCCTTTTTGCAGTGGCAGATTTGAAGTCTGTAGGTGTCCTGGCTTCTGGTGGTGCGCCATCCACCGGAGATGCTGAATTTCTCCACAAGGTAGCTGGGTGATTTGAGGGAGACTGCCTTATAGATGATGCAGCATGCCTTAAAGGTGATTTGTACTTGCAGTGGGAGCCAGTGAAGGTTGATGAGGGCCGGGGTGATGCAGTCGATTCAGCATAGACCCTTGATGAGGCTTGCAGATGCATGTAAGACACTTCTCAGGGGCACAAGGAAGGATGACAGGAGGCCTTTGAGGAGTGCATTGCCCCCATCCAGGTGGGATAGGATCAATGCCTGAACGGTGGATCTAAAGCTGTCCAGAGGGAGGATGAGCTTGACTTTTTTCACAGGAGGGAGAGCGGATACCAAGCTGTCTGAGTTTGATTAGCTATGTGTGTCTTGAACAAGAGGTGTTTGTCGATTTGTGGAACCTGAGGGACTTGTCGCAGGAGGTGATCTTGGGTGTGAAGCCCTCAGCGTTCATGACTGATAGCCAGGTCTGTATGTATGGGTGATTGGTCTTGTTGATAAGGAGTAGGAATTCCGTCTTGGAGGGGTTGAGCTTCAAGTATGCACTGGACATCCAAAATTAGATCAACAAGAGGCTAGTTTTGAGCCTAAGGATGTGCTTGATGGAGTCGATCTTGAAGTATAGCTGTGTGTCATTGGCATATTGGTGGATGTGGAGGTTGTGTGTGGCTAGGAGACCTCCCAGCAGCTCCATGTAAAGATTGAAGATCACCAGAAAGCGGATGGAACACGGCGGGACACCACAGGTGACGGGTAGCATTGGCAACCTAGAGGACTCTATATGAACAAACTGCTTGTTGTTGGCAAGGTAGGACTTGAACCAGCATAGGACAAGGTTGCTGATCCCCATGTGCCAATGTAGGGTGTCTGTAAGCGCCTGGCAGTCTACTGTGTCAAAAAAGACTAAGCGGTTGAGTAGAAACTGGAGGCAGGGGTGGCAGTCATCAAGGAAGTTGAGGGCATTGTCAACCACCTGTATGGTTGCTGTCTCTATGCTGCATCTCGGTCTGAATCCGGATTAGTAAGTTTGGAGGAGATTGTTGGTGTCAATGTGTTGCTGCAGTTGTGCAGGTACCGGTTTCTCAATGGTCTTACCTAGGAAGGGAAGATGGGTAAGGGGCGATAGTTACCTAGGTTGTCAGAATCCAGAGTGGGTTTCTTTAGTAGAGGGAGGATTGGTCATGTTTTTTGGGTCGACGGGAAGGTGCCTTGAATTAGAGAGCTGATGATGATCTCCAGGTAGGCAAGGAGAGTCTCTGCAGTGAGGGTCTTGAAGATGGATGCTGGGAGAATGTCATCTGTTTATAATGTGGCTTTGCTGGCGGCCAGGGTTTCTACCAAGTCCTCTGCCGTGACAGTTTTGAACGTTGCCTTGGGTGTGGAGATTTCACGAGAAGGGAAATGAGGTCTGCTGTGGATGCAGAGCAGGCATCTATGTGCTGGAAAATCTTGACGATTTTGTCGATGAAGAAGGTGTTGATGGCGCTGGATTTTTCCAGTGTAGTGTGGTATGGCAGGTTTGGGTAGCTGATTGATGCAGGGCTTAACCACTTTGAAGAGAGCTCTTCTTTTGTTGTCGGCTTCTGCTACGGTATTCTGATAGTAGGCGGACGTGTCTACATTTTTTAGTTGTCTGCAGGCTTTCTCAGAGCTCCTGGTGGAGTGCCATGTCGGATGCGGTCCAGGAGCGGCACCAGGTTTTCTCTTGTTTCCCGAAGACTCTTTTGCTGAGGTTGAGTTCTTGCGTGTACCAGGGTGGTGACAGTTCCAGTTTGCATGGGCATTGTTTCAGAGGTGCGTGTCAGTCGATGGAGGCTGAGAGGGTAGCATTGAGTGCTTCTAGCAGAGAGTCGCAATTCGGTTGGGGGTGTTTGATTAATGTAAGGTGTAGGTTGGTGAGGTCTTCTGTGAGGGCCTCCACTGGGAATTTCTTGAAGGACCTGAATGTTTATCTGCTGAGTTTCTGCTGGACGTGCCAAGGTACTCATACCATTTTTTCACCTATTTCCAACAATGAGTAGTTAAAACCACCATGGCTGTGCCTGGCAAGTGCCTCTCCCATGCCTACACAAAAGCCCAAACTGTTGGCACTGCTAATTTATTTATTGTTTATTTATTCTGCACTTATTAGGCACTTATACAGGAAGCAAATACTGATTCAAAGTGGACATGCGATGATAGACAATGTAACTACAAAAATGTTAAACAATTAAATACACCAAAAAGAAGAGACAACGTGGAGGGGAAGACAAAATTACTATGCATTGTGAGTGTTCAGAACGTGCAAGTGCAGAGGGGAGAGGGGGATGGGATATGTGCTGTGGTGCTCATGGAGAACAGCAGGTAAAGTGCTATGAGGAAAGTAAGGTAAGTGCAACCTTCAGTGGTGGAGGGTGAACCGAGGCAAGTGAAGAGGATAGACAGCAGATGGGATGATAAGATGTAGGAGGTCAGGGCCCCGAGGAAGCATACAGGCCCTGCACAACAGTCAAGCTACTGTGCGATTAGCAGGGAGGAGGGAAGGAAGAGGTAAAGAGAAATGTCTTGAGGCTTTTCCAGAACTTAAGGCGGTCCTGCTGAAGACAAAGAGGGAGGGGGGCTGTTCCAAAGAAAGGGGCCCGCTGAGGAAAGCGATCAACCACCTGCTCTTTGTTTAGCAAACCATTTCACACATAAGGAATTGGTGCCCGAGGAATGCAGATGTTTTGAGGGGGAGTACTTGGTCAGGAAAAGTTGCAGATAGTGGTCCCTGGTCCCAGACAGCCTTGTGGCTGATGTAGAGGGATGCTTGTTGATGCAGAGGGATGCTTGTTTGATTTGCTAGAGCACCAAGCAATCATGCAAATGGCAGCAGAGTGGTGTGCTAACGTACCGTAATGTGACATAACATGTGTTTTTTTTCTATTTTTTTGATTCTTTAACCTTCTTATAACTTCAACTTTATGGGAATCGTTGTAGATTTAACCGAGCAATTAAGAACAGACTTTAAGACTACGCATTCCAGCTGCTTCCATCCAGGATTGTGTCTCTTGACTTATTAACACACTAACAAGTCTGGCTGCATAGTCTCCTAAATCGCATCATTTATTCATGCAAATTGAGGTATGAAGCATTTAGTTTGCAGGACAGGCTGCATTATGGCAGTGATGCGGTGTACTAACATGTTTAATACAGCATTTGAGTTCACGAAGTTCTGCAAATAGAATAGAAGCCTCCTGTGTGAAACATGGAAAATTGTTTATATACATACCTAAAGCAAGGTCCGCGTATATGCCCCGTATATCCATGTTGTGTATGCAGTTTTGCATAAAACGTACTGTACCGTAGCACAAGAAGCATCTTGTTTGCTTGTATTTACTTCTCATGAGCAAATGCATTTTGGTTAACCACAATGACAAACTTAAATGAAGGCACTTTTGTCAACACATCCCGCCTCTGAAGAAAGTAGCATTCTTCGTTTCTAAGGCAGCAGACTGGATTCGAAGTAATAGGGCGTTTATAAGGCGTGCTGTAAATCCAGGCCCATAAACATGTCCACGTTTCTATTAGGCCTGCTGCTGTGTTTCTGGCACAATAAGCTCTCTTTCAAATTTTACTGTGGCGCGCATGTTGGCTTTCCAGTTTTGATTACTGTTGATTTAGCAATTGCCAGAACCCCTGCCATGCTCTTGACCCGCGATCTGCTCCCTGGTGATACCATAGTGCTGCCTAAAATGTTGTGATGGTCGAGGCCGGCTGCGAAACCATCTCCCTTGTTTGGTTTCATGCTCTGTTTACAACAGTATATTTAAGAGATCCTATTTTAATTTATTTTTTTAATTTAATCTTTTAGGCATCTTTTTTTTTAATTGTGCGACTAAATTAGTAAGATTTTTAGGCTTTCTTGTGAATATAAATCATATTACATATCCTCTGTCTGGGGTCAAAGCACCATAAACTGTGAGTGAGACAGATATTAAGGGCTGTCAGATAATGTAGAGTAAGTGCTGCTGGATACAAGATGTACCTTGGCATGGCCCACATAAAAGTGACATATTTAGATATTGTAGTCAAATTCAAATCTGTTCAACCAATACCTGGCACTCCTTGGCCACCGCTTTGCCGCTCTCTGCCCCAATTTACAGTGCTATGCAGATGACACTCAACTCATTTTCAGGCTCCCTTCTGCCACCTCTTCTCCTTCTCTCATCTCTGACTGTCTGTCTGCCATCCAGGAATGGTGTGCCGCCAATGACCTCTGCCTTACTGCCAGTAAGACTGAGATTCTCCTCATCGGCACACCCACTCCCTCCTTTCCTGTAGCTCTCTGGCCGGCCTCTCTCGGCCCTCTTCCTGCTCCCACCTGAAAGGCTAAAAACCTTGGGGTCGTCTTCGACTCCACACTCTCTTTTTCTCCCCACATCTCTGACGTCTCTGAGAAGTCACACTACCAGATGCACCTCCTCAGAGGTATTATTCCTTTCCTCTCTTTACCCCAGAAGCACACTGTCTCCAGAGCTCTGGTTCTCTCTAGGCTGGACTATTGCAACAGCCTCTTACTGCTTGCTTCTACTCTATGCCCTCTGCAACCCATCCAGAACAGGACTGCTGTCCTGTCCTTGGCCTCAAGCCCAGGGATCGTATCTCTCCAGGACTGAAATATCTGCACTGGCTCCCAGTGGCTGCGAGGATTAAGTTCAAAACCCTCTGCATCATCCACAAAGCCTTCTGGGGTCTGGGGCCTCAATACCTTCAACTCTCTCTTCCTAAATATCTTCCCTCTCGAGCTCTTCGCTCATCCGCCTCAAACTACCTCAGGGTCAGTCACTTCTCCAAGTAACAAGTTGGTGGTAGATCTCTCTCTTTGGCTGGGGCCTTCCTCTGGACCAGCCTCCCTGAAACTTAAGGAGAACCATCTTCGGTTCCCAAAGCACCTAAAACCTTCCTCTTTGATTCTGTTTTCTCTCCCCCTCTCCCCTGCTGAAGTCCTGGCTGATACTGAGACTACACTGATTACCTGGCTACCCATATGATCTTGGGCCCAAGCCCTGCCAGTTGCATGCCTGTACTGCCTCCCTGGCAACCCCTGCACCTGGGGACTGTTTTCTGTATCCCTACAGCCCCCCACCAGCACTTATGTCTGCACTCACCCTGCACTTGCCACCAGCTGGCCGTTCTTTTATTTATCTTGTTATTTCATTATCCCATGTACTGCACTTTGCCCTCCTCTTCCCCTGCACTTTTCTTCTTTCCCCCTTCCCTAGCACTTGCGTGATCTGAATGACACCTGGCCTAGTAAAATCGTTAACTGCCTTGCCTCTGTTCCCCCTCCCTTGCCCGGTTGCGCATTCAAACATTTAGTCTTGCATTACCTAATATGTCAACATTGGCAGTCCCTAAACCATTCACAATTGTCACCCTTCTGAGTGATTTTGTTCTCAGGGTATGATCTTCACAACAGCTTCACACATGGTTTCACTGGCTAGTGTTGCTTCCTCTATAATAATAATGAGCATTGATATATTGCACACCACAACCACTTGCTTCTTTACTCTCTAATGGCATCCCTACTTGAAAACCATGTCCCTCTTCTAATCTCAATCTGGCTGGATGCATGCGCCACCCTGGTAGTTTCTAATCTTCCTCCACTATCTATTCTATGGTAGGTATATTTTACCTTGCTTCCAATTGGTCTCCTGTATCCATGCTTGGGCATTTTTGCATTATGTGAGGGAGCTAATCTGAGTCATCTGTCTATTCTGAATTATTTGCTCCTTTTACATACGGTCTGTGTCCTAAATGTATACTGTGACTGGTGTACCTTCCTCGTGGCGGCTAATGATGAAGAGTGTCCTGTACCTATGCTAGAATGCAAGTAGCCTTGTCATGGACTGCTGATGTTGGCCTTGAAATGCTACTTATTTATCATTCTTATTATAGCAAGAATGAAAAGCGTAAGGGGACTCTGAGGTAACATGGCAAGTTATGTGTTGTGATCGCGATGAGGGGGGCATAACCAGATATTCTGGATACCTTAATTCCTTCGGCTCAATGGAAGGGGCCCCCAAGGTGTCCATGCCCCGGGTCCCAAAAGTGCTTAAGATGGCCCTGCCTTCTATCTGCACTTATGAGCCTCCTGCTGGCTGTACTTGTGAGTTAACTGCACCTCCCCCTTTGCCTCCTCCCTGGCACTTCTACCCTTCCCTCTTCCCCGCACTTGCGCCATCTGAATGACACAAGGCCTATTAAGATTGTTATTTTGTCCTCCCTTGTTTCCCCGTCCTTGTCTTGTGGCGCCTAGAAACATTTGTGTACAGGCGCATTATAAATGCTGAATGAAATCATATAATGAATTATAGCATTAATGCATTTTGATATTTATAGTGCTCTGCATGCCCTGAAATAGATAGTGAAGACATTAGACAAAACTATCTGATATGACTGTTGAAGTTCCCTGAGAGATTGGCTTGAATGTCATTTATTTAGACGATCGTTGAATGCAAAGTGGGACACCACATTTTCGTGACTTTGGAGTTCAGGTCAACTTTTTGTTGGCACATTGAGTTTTCTCTAATAGTACACCGGTGTATATAAGGGTTCTGTATTTGAAGCATATTTTTCTGATATATTAGAGCACTATCATGCATGGATAAATTAGTGATACTTGTAATCTCTAATTATTTTCCCTAGATATGCCAATTGAACACAACAGCTGTTTTTGTAGAACTCAAATCCTGATGCTACATGCTCTGCCATGGTCATATGAGGAAACAATAAATATACAAATCCCTGAATCACGGTAATAAGCCAGGCATACACGCGCACCGTGTAAAGTACTTAAAGTACTGTTTACTGGCTTGCCGTGCTGGTCTGCTGCCGTGCTGCCCCTGCTCCCGTTTCTATTTAAAAACAAAACTTTTTTTTTTTTTTTTTTCTTCCTTGGAGCTGCTGGAAGGAGTGTGGCTGCACAAGTAACGCCTGGAGGACGTCTTAATCTGTAACCCCAAGGTTGCCTGGCTTCCTGCTAAATCAAGTTGACGGTAATGCTCTAATGAGCTGGACTGCCTACTGTGATAAGTGTCTAGCGTCTGGCGTCTAGCGTTGAGTGTGTAGCGTCTAGCGTTACGTAGGCAACGTGCGCCATTGGTGCTGCGCAACAAAGAGTTTGTGGGATTACTGAAAGTCGCCTCTTGCTTTTCTTTTTCTCTCTTTATGTCACTTAGGTCTCCTCCCTGGGTCCCTCCCTCGAGTGTGACTCACGCCCGCCTCACTTCCTACTTAAAGCCTTGTGCCCGCGCACTCGCGCGCGCTCCGTGTAAAGTACTTAAAGTACTGTTTACTGTTCACTGCTCGCGGGTGGCGGGCGGGCGGGATTGGTTTACCATTATTAGACGCAGTGACAATGGTGAATGGGCTGCGTAGTGGGAGGAAGATACGTGGTGAGAAGAGCAAGGATCTAAACCAATCATTGGGTAACCACTCGAATATGTCTGGGACCCCCATTGTAGATGATGAGGAATTATACTGCTCAAATGAGGTAGGAACATCTAAATGTGAAGAAGTGTTGGGATATGCGGGTGAGCATGTACCCCAGGATGTCGGGGAAAAAACAATGCTTTCAATGAAGGAGGGGGTCATTTTGCCTTTAATTCCCTCGCCGAATGCCCCCCTTCTATCAGATACTTATAAGCTAACTGAAATGAATCATGATGATGAGAATGAGGGGCTGAGTGAGGGCCTGGGGCTTCCGCCCAAAAAGATCTTGTTAGCCACAATGGGGATAAAACCAACTAAACCAAGATTCACTGACGTGTCTATCATTGCCCCGGCTATTGAGGCACTTTTGGATAAGCGAATGCGCTTCTCAAGAGGCCCATCAACCCCGGTCAAAGCCCACAATTACTGCATGGAAGATGTACATGTTCACGCGGATCCAGGCTCTGTACCTGGGACGCAAGCCTTGGTACATGCCTCCTTCGACGATTTCTCAGCAAATTTAGAAAATGATAAGGAGGTCCTTAATCAAGACACTAGTTCTCCTGGTAGACATTCAATCACCAATGTATTAGTTGGAGACATAGCAGGGTCGTTACATCATGACGACCCTAAAACGAGCTTATCTCAACTAGAAGTGTAAGCGGAATGCAACCTAATGGAGATATCAGATATTGGGGTTGAGTTCCCAGTTCTATCCAGAATACTCAATTTGCTTGATAAAGGACATGAATATACTCATGCGCAATTGATGCATACGCATGATGTTATTATTGACTTATCAGCCAAAATCAATAGAATTGAGGGGCTCTTGTTTACCTGTGAGGCGGTGGCGTCCCTGACTAAGGGCAAACAAGGGGATGTCCCTAAAATGAGTTCAAAAGCGTCACAAACAATAGGCGAGTTAAATAGTGCACTAAAAGTGGGTAATGCGCTGACGGTATGTTCTAAAGCCTCACAAACATCGCCTGATATCAGAATAGGGCTCCAACCATTTCCCACTTTTGCTGAAGCTATGGCCTCTGATGTAAGAAAGAGTAATGAGGCTGTTAATCCTGCCCTGAATCAGCTGTTAGAGCTGGGAACGGCTAATGCCGGGGCCATCAAACAGATTCTGACTACGATCCAAAAGATAAATTCTACTCAGCAACCAGTAAATGGTCAATATGGTCCGACGGTAATGATGGATGACTCCATAGGACCGCGGTCTAACTCCATAAGAGTAGAGTCTTTGGATAGTCCGTCAGCTTTGACCAACTTAATTGATCTCGAAGACGATGAACAGAATGCCCATCATGTCTTAGATGTAGAGAAGGCTGAAGACTTATGCCATGAACCGGTACTTTCAAGAAAGCAGAAGAGATTGCTATTGAGAGCTTCAAAACGTAAAATTAAACAAGCAAAAAACCTAAAGAAGTCTACCAATCACCTTGCGACAAACTCTATTCTTGACTCGTTTAAGATTAAGATAAAAGAAACATCTATGGACGAGGAAAAGATAGATCTATTGCAACTTGATTCTGAGTCTAGGGCGCTATTGAATATTGAAAACAACCAGAGTATGGTTGAGATGTGTAATGGAAAGGAGAAACGAATAATGCCTAATGACCTAGATCCCCCTGATCGGATAGAGGAGGTGTCTTTATCTAACCATAAGCAAACTGAGCTCCTTAGCTTCTTCCCTGTGCTTTACATGAAAAAGGCATCGAAGAAAATTAAGGAAGCAGTCTCTAAGAAACCCCTGACAAAATCAGGGGAGATGATTAAAATACCAACTAAACCCACTGAGTTACTGTTAAGTGGAGAAAAAAAAGCAGGAGGGTAAATTATCTAAAAATGATCAACATCAGGAATTGCTAGCAAACGCACAGGTAAAAGAAGCTGTGCTGAAAGCAATTACTGGAAATGATGAGAATGGCAGTTGTGATTCTTCATCGGGTAACAGCAATAAATGTAGGGCTAGAGACAGACTGCCCTCAGAAAGAGAGTTGATAGAGAATACAACCTTCACCGATGTATATGAACAGGCACTGTCTGATAAGATTCTCTCCCTAACCGTAGATATGCCACCCATTATGGGTTGGGAAACTAAGCAATCACCCTCTGCCAGAATAAGTTTGAATAGATCAGCTATGCTGAAGGCTTTTCAAGGGATCCCAGCTCTACGCACTATCAGAAGCAACAATATTGAATGGGTTCGATTGTCCCATAATAACCCCACGAGGATGATTTGTGGTTATCACTCTCACATCATTGCACGATTAATTTGGGCACAAAGGGAGGACCTAGAATTACTTGGGCTATTTCCATGTCTATTTAATTCTGAGGAATCTGCAGATATTTACATTGCAACCAAAGACCATGAGTGTGGAAGGATCGATACCGCAGATCAGTGAAGAGGTATTGAAGCAATTTATGAATCTTGCCGCCTCAATATCGGGGATGATGGGGAAGGGGTCATCAACTTCTCCTAAACCGTCAATAGCGATGGGTAAAAAATAGGAGGATGAGCGTGGTTTGTCCCTGTTGTCATGGAACTCGTGTGGGAGCTCTAATCTAAGGGCGTGGAATGGTGCACTTGATTGTGATTCTCGTCCAGGGATCTGCTTGGTCCAAGAAACTATGATTATGGGTGAGGTAGTTCTGGAAGGGTTTGACTCCTATTATCAGCCGGCATCAAGGGGGCAACTAGGACGTCCAGCTGGGGGTCTGGCGATCCTGATTGATAAAAAGCTGAAAGTGATCTCCCATCTGCTGTGGGCTGATGAGGCTTTACTGGTTGTGGAAATGTCAAGCACGGAATCCCGATTTCAAGATTTTATTGTTATTAATTTGTATTGGAATCAGGTGGTGACTTCCTTTGAAACCCTAACAGATCGCCTAAATTCCCTTTTTGAAGAGATCATTAGGACCAAAGCAAACTTGAACGTGATTATAGGGGGTGACTTTAATGCCACTTGTATAGATGATCTTACGGCAGATACTCATTGTAAATCTGACTCTAGAAAGAAATCATATGCGAATGGTGTAAGGTGGGTGGAGTTTCTTATGCTTTGGGACATTCAGTTGATTCCGTTCAAGGCAGGACCTTATCATCATACATGGGCACGAGGTCTCTATACTTCAACGATTGACTATTTCTTTGTCTCCACAGGATGGTTACATCTAGTTGATCCAATTTTGATTGTTAATCTTTTTAAAGGGGATCATTTAGCCCTGAAAACTAAATTGAAGTTGGAAACATTATGTCTTGATGTGGAGCCCAACTTAAGGGCCATTGCCCATGATCGGGCTGGGTTATCAATCAAGTGGACCTCTAGAAGATGTCAATCATTTAGTGCTGCAATTCTAGAGGACCCGTTGATTAAAGTGAGTGTTGAGAGTAAAGGTGTTATGTGTGTGTGGCAAGAGGTCCAGAATTCCATTAGAATAGCAGTGCATATGTCAAACTTGAAGGCAGCGTCTGAGTGCAGGCATCCACCTAAACACCAACACCAATATAGTCAAAAAATTGTCGATCTAAGGAAAGAAAAACGGTATCGAAACAGAAAATTAGGTTTCTGCAAACAGATTGACAGTGATTACGCGGAGACTAAGGCAGAGATTAATAAATGCTATAAATCCCAAATAAAACGGCTGAAATATGAGCTGTTCAATATTAAGAATCAGAATCTCATGGCTGTTTTAATTTCTAAAAACGCTAGGAATTTATGGGTGACTATGCGCACCCTATTTGGCACAGCCGAGCAGATTGAGGAATCAGCTATCTCTGCTGTTTCCTGGGTAAATCATATCAGAGTAAAATTTGCTATGCCTAGTCAATTTATATTAGAGGAGAGATCGTCATTTCGTCCCATTTTCCAGGGTTGTCCTTGGTCTAATGAGGAAATACACCTGGCCATCACAAAATCTAAGGGGTCGCGAGCACCAGGAACAGATGGCATTCCGCCATGTCTTATCAAGCTTAATCCGGAAATGTGGGCGGCATTATTTAAAATCAAATTTGACGCTATTTATTATCTTGGGCACATCCCCGCCTCCAAACTTACACTGAATACGCGAAATTTATAGGACAATGGGGATTTCGCCCAAGGTATCAGATCGTGTTTCCATGCAATATTGTAAGAAGGATCTACCTAAGATTTCATCTGAATCAGATGCTTACTAATGAAAAGATTATGTCTTGGCAAAAGTATAAAAATAATGCATTGAGAGGATTATGTAGATTCTGCCAATTACAGACAACAAAAACCCACCCCTAGGTCTTCCTTTCGGACCCTTACAGGCTGCTTGTTGCACCATACTACGTCCATCAAAATGGACAGGCTCAGTGAGCCATGTTTCCTGCCAGGGCACCAACATGAATATACCGAGTTGAGATATAAGCCAATCCTCCCCAACCATGTGTGTGTATCCACGTGTATTCCATGAATAAATGAGGCTTACAGCACCGGCGTATTGACTTGAAATGTTGTTTAAAGGTGACTCGTAACCATTTCAATTCCCTATAAAAGTCTAGGTAATAAAATGTTTTTCATGGTTTCACCAAAATTGTCCCAAATTCAGAATCAGCACGCTTCATTTCATTTGCCATAGCAGCCTTGCATGCTCTCACCCATTCCTTGACTTTAAAAAATGTTCGGTTTGGAGTACACTGTAAAACCCAAATAAATAAAATTGCCCACCTTTACTAAAACCTCGATTCCAGATCACCATTTATATTGAGATTCACTAGTCTTCACCGAGCACTGCATCATTTTCGTTTTCTGTGGATTAATGGCTATGGAGTTTAAGCTAGCATAGCTATTAAATGCATCCAACAAGCATTGAAGACACAGTTCAGTGCAATCGAACGAAAGGAAATCATCTGCGTAGCTAAGCCACGTTACTTTGAAGTGAGCTAATTTAGGTGAAGCAAATATTTCACTCTTCAGCTGTTCCCCAATGTCCAAGGTGTACAAATTAAAAAGGCATGGAGCAAGAATGCAACCTTGTCTGACACCTCGTTGATCGGGTATCCATCGTGAAAGGAGTTCTCATATAAACCAATTTACAACCTTAAAAGACTCAATGGACTTCCCCATCCCTGCCGCTTCTTCCAGAGAAGATCCCTATTAACTCTGTCAAAAGCTACAGTAAGATTAATTGACCCAATGAATATGGAAGAATATTTTTTGGGCCATGCAGATGACTGGAGGCACTTAAATAAAAAAAAAACATTTTAATGAGGTCTCCTTAACCATTCTGTATCCCGTTTGCCATTTTTGGATTCTGCCTGTTTACTATGCCCAGATCTCCACATGAAACAGCAGCAAAACGGCAAACACCTACTATCTGCGTCCAGAATGGAGATCGGGTAATGATTCTTTGGCTCAGATTTAGGACCTCATTTGTAGATGGGGACCACATGCGCAATATGCCAAGTAACAAGAAAGCAATTTCTTTCAATCACATCTTTAAAATGTTGAGTCAAGATACCCGCTCATAATAACGGGGTAACAGAGAAAACCAAATGTGATCATTTATTGGGTCCCATGGCCCTAGATGAGCGGATTTTAACCAAGATTCCAAAATGATCTCTTCATCAACCAGCAATTGCCAGTTCACTAAACTCACCTCAAATTAGAAATTGATCTTTAAATTATCTAAGGAAAATATCTTTTCAGAATGAGCAACCCAGATCGGTTCAGCAACTGCATTTAACTGTTTACAAGATTGAGATTTAATGACACCATACATAATGCACCAAAAAACGGATGCATTTTTGCTGTCCAAAACCTCCAACATGTTTTCACTGTCCTTTGAATTAAATAGCCTCTTCTTCCCCTATTCCAATTTCTGGTTCTTAACTGAATGTTCTTAATTAATTGGACTAACGGCAATGTATCCCTTGCATGCAGAACTTGAATAGTCTTAATTCCCACTCTGAGCCTATTTTTACATTCTGCCACTTCATAATCAAACTTGTGTTGATGTGAGCCTTGAGACCTGTTGGGAGTAGTACACCTTGGCCTGAAGACGTTGGATAGAATACTCTCAACAAAAAGATTAAAGCATTCAACAGTTAAAGTGTTAACCATCCATTCTCCTGCAGTCGAGCAGCACCAATCCTCAAATGCTTGATTTGTCGAACAGACCCCTGACCTCAATATTATGAGGACTAACCCCCAACCTCCTCACCCCACTGTAAATTAATTTCTATGCTCAAAAAAGAACGATCACTCAGTGTAATTTGGGTGATTAGTAAGGGCATACAATGACCCAGCAGACCTTCATTCATGAAGATATAAAGTATAGAAGCAGCATTACCAGTATGCCACGTGTGATGAGAAATCCTGATGTCTGTTGAAGAGGTCCAATTTAGCAACCCCAAGCGAAGACCCTCCAAACTGACGCACCATCTCCAACCAGCCAAATTCTGTTCATTTTTAGTCGGGGGACAGCTCTTGTCAGACTTGACCAAGGAATTTTCCAAACAGGGAGAATTCAAGTCTCCTGCAAGAACAACCATAGCCCCAGGGTTCAAGTCACGCCAACCATTCACACAGGAGGAAATAGCATCTAACATCATTTCAAGAGCACAAATCCCCTGTTGCCAGTAAACATTTAACAATAGCAGATTTACCACTAGGCGTCCCTCTGACAATTCCACATGGACACTTAGAAGTCCTTTATTCATGGCATCTGTAGCAATAATCTTCATGCTCATGTCAATTTTTAAAAGAATAAGTAAACCACCTACAGGGTGACCTATTTGAGTGGTTTTTGGTAATTGTGAGACTGAAACAAAACCAGCTGTGTGTACTTCCTTGGTTAGACAGGGTTCCTGCAGGCAAATAACATTGTATTGTCTAGGTCATTTCCCCAGGGCTGGGTCACTTAATAGTTTATTATGTCCTCTTGTGTTCCAAGAGAGCAGGTTGATGCAACCATTATTACTATAGTGGAAGCTGATCAGGTTGATCCCTTCTAGGGCCATTTAAGGCACCTCCAACCCATCACCAATTGCACCATACTTGTCTGCCATTACGTAGATAATTAAGGGAGTTAACTATCTCCTTTATTAGGTACATGTGCAGAGACAAGTAGTTTGTTTGGTTGAAAGCTGGGGACAGCATCCCAACTCTCGAATACCTTCTTTTCCTGTAACTAAGAATATGGAATTATGTAAAAGCCTGCCTGATGTAAAGAAAGTTTCCCTCACTATTAAATCAAAGGCAACTTTCAAATTAATAAACAGCAGAATACGATCAGTACGATAGAGATCAACAAAGGTGACCTGTGCAATATCCTTAAATTCTATAGCACTCAGGGTCGACACCGTACCAAAAAATGTCAAGATGTTTGATCTATTTAAGGTCACCTCCATATATTCAGGTACCTGGCATTCCACAAAAAGTTGGTAAGCTCCCGCAGATGGAACTTGCTGATCTGCTTGTAAATGGGGTAAGTTCCCTGACCCTTCCCCTGGTGAGTTGGTAGTGAACCTTGTTTCAGAAAATGGGTGGTCTGAACCCTTTGCCCTCTTCAGAATGGAGTGCACTTGTTTATGTCCAGCTTGATATACTCCACAGATGGCAAAGTAAGGAGGTGGTTAATTAAGCTCCTCCAATACACCCCCATTGAAATCTGAGGGGGCAAAAGGCACAGCCTGTTGGTATTCTAGACCTCTCAGAAGAACATCAATTTCCTGACACATCTATTCTCGCATCCTGTACCAACGCTGCATGTGGTACAAAGGGATCCACAACGGGTCTGAGTGCAGTCCTGGGGCAATTTCCTCTATGTAGTAAATTGCCTGAGGGAACAGCCCCTTCTTACGGCCCTGTGCCAATGTGGTGCAATATAGGAAACAGAGTCATACTCATGCATTCTGGCTGATCCCCACTCCACACATCAGTATATGCAGTCAATTTAAGAGGGGCACGCTCTGTGTCCCTCTACTAATTTGGGTCTCTGCCACCTCAATATTCTCAGTGGCAAAGGCTCCTTGTGTGCACCTATCGACCTTATTAGAAATGTTAGATGTGTAGGTAGGGGGCAAGCAACTTGGGCAGCACCTTTTCCAGATTTGGTGAGCTGTCTTGGCTGTTGGTTTCTAAGATCTAAGAGCCGCTATGACGAAAGGCTGATTTGTCAAAGTGCGTAAAAACTGCCTTGAGGATTGTTTACATGTGTTTTTCCTTGCATCCACTTCACTCAGAGCAGCCACACCTTTCATAGCCCTGGCAGATGTCTTTTTTGAGGCTGTTTCTTTCTTACTTGACTAGTCTGGGAATTTTGTGACTGTTCATCCTCCACCAAAATAATTGAGATGGCAGAGTTAGTGAGGATGCATAAAGACTGCATGTCCTCAGAATGTATTACAGTCTCCCATCAAATTGGAAAGACAACCTCTGCTAGTCATTTTTCTTCGTTGTGTACTAGGTCTTGCGAGGCACTCTGGCCTAGAGGTGCACCATTTGCCAGACACCGGCTGGACTGAGGCACTGTGCAGCTCCCAGAGTTACCCACTGAATTCCTTAATGGGTCAAAACATCTGACTCCTTGAGTTAGTCTTTTAGAGTTTGTGCTCTGATCCAATAATTCTTTAAGTTTTTTTGGAGGCCCACATTGTTAAATTAGAATAATAAATACTCCAGTAAGTTTGATTGAGTTGTAACCTGAACTTTAAGGCCTTCATATAAAGAAACCAGAATGCTTAACACCTGGTTAATTTCTTCTAATACCAAATGTTAGCTCTTATCCTCTTCCTCACTAATTTAAGGCTCTGGGTCTCAAAGCAGAGCAAGTTTGCCCCATGGGAGACAAAAGGCTGGATTTGAAGCATTAGAGAAATAGGGCTCCGAATCATACACAGAAATTTTAAATAAGGTCTGGAGAAATGTGTGCCTCTTTTTGCCAGCAATCTGCATGCTCCGAGCCACCAACCGAACATTCCATCTCAATTGAAGACTTTCTCCTGTGGCTTCCCTGTGCGGTATGGCTGAGTCTCCATGTCTTTCCATTGTAGAGTGAGACGTGAGTCCCGCCTGTAGTTGCATGGGCATCTCCCTCACCGATGGGAAATAGGCCGTTATCTTTCCATCTCGCTCTGCCACCATTGCACTACAAACAAGAGACCCTACAGTATTGGTTTCCTCACTCAGAAAGGAGGCCAGCGCTTGCCCAGCCCTAACACTTTAGGTCCCTTCACCAGGGGATAAGGGAATGAATTGGCATGTCAATTGCAAGTTGCATACACTCATTGTCTGTGTCTATACTGTCTAAACTGTCATGTTTCATGGCCAAGCGACACAACGGCCGCAAAACCTTAGCTCCACTCATCAGATCGTACATAGGGGGGAGACAACTTGGGGTGCACACTGGATCAGGCAGGTGGCAGAAAAAAACAACTAATATAACAGTAGTAATAATAATACCGAAATCTTCCACTCACCAGTTCTTGATTTTCAGTGAGTCCTCCAACTTCGATCTTAATACATCTTGCCTGACCATGCCCCCTGCCTCCCTTGCTGGACTGCCACACTTCCCACACACTGCACACACTGTGCATGCTCTGTGCTGTGTGTGATGTTTTAAGGTCCTTAGAGAGTCCTCCTCTGGGGCAGAAAGCACTGTATAAAGACTCCAAAACTCCTGTTAAGCCGCTGTAATCTCCTGCCGCACTGCCAACACACTGCACATGCCACGCGTGCTTCGTACTGTGTGTAATGGTTTAAGGTATTTAGAGACAGAAAGAACTGTAGAAAGACTCCAAAACTCCTGTTAGACTACCATAATCTCCTGCCATCACAAGGGTTTGAGAGGCCGATTCCAAGAACAACCCATTGTGCCATAATCACCCCAATCCACAAAATAACAAAACCAAACCTGTTTTCCACAAAGCCTGTTATCAGCATATTTTTGGCACTCAATCACCTATCACAGGAGGTGCTTTGTATGAGGAGCTGGTTTTACCTACCAAGGGTATTTGAAAAACAATAGCAATTTTTAGCATGCAAGGCAAAGGTAATTTCACCTCCGATGGGTTCATTAGTTACTATTTCTTAAAGAATGTTAGGTGATCCCTCCAACACAATGTTGTTAGTTCATATCTGGTGCATTCCAAAGGGATATTCCCCTGTATCTGTCAACTAATCTTTACTAGGATTCCTTCACCTGTGCTAGATTTTTGTGGATGACCATCAATACCTGATGGGATTGTGATGAGTCTGGTACAGAATGTTGAACAATCATGCTAGCAGCTGCAGAGGAAGGCATATTGAGTTTAAAGCATACAGACGATAGAAAGAAGACATATTCCCACGGCGGTACATCTAGCATTGTTGTTCAGAAACCCATCTACCAGAAGAACACACATCCATGAATTGTGATCTAGAGTTGTGTGGCAATTAATGTATTGTTTCAGTGTCTGATTCAGTCAATCTGATAATTTGTGTATTGTTGCATCTAAAATCTTATGGAATACCTTGCAGCAACACCAAATAAGCACTATACGACATGTAATATCACCATATGCTAGGTAAACTGTGGGGCCAAATGTGAGGCAGTTGGTGCTAACCTTATCCATCCAAAATGTGTACTTTTCGAAAACAGATTGACAAACGTCAACACTGCTAAGTGATCTCTGTCCGGCGGAGGATCTATAGTGACATCCAGTGATATGCTATGCCACAGTTTTGGGGCTGTGTAGAGGGACCATAGCAAAAGTGATGCTGGCGATGAATAGATTTAGACTGCACATGAAATGTACAGTTATGTACTTAAGTATCCTGCACACCAGTACTTCTTCTCATATGGTTCAGGCATGGTATTGAAGGAGGAAGGAAGATGTATCACAACTTCACCTGTTATTTACTTCCATGACTGTGTATCTTCTGGCTGTTGCCTGGGGCTCACTTCAGTGGTCCTTGAAATATGATCTGAGAGATTCTGCCAACTGGAGGTTTCTTCTGTATGGTGATTTATCCTCCAGGAAAGGGTTCCATCCCTCTCTGCCTATCTGGCGGTGTGTTCTAGAGGCATGATAGGCACCCTACCCATACGCTGGCACCAAGAAGAACAGAGGAGTGACCCAACTTCTTAATCTCAACAGTAAGTATTTATCATGGTGTTCATGGCTGGCTGCTAAAAAGGTCATGCCAATAGCTGTATTTTGGGGATTTTGTCCAAAATATCCTGCACTCTGGGCAATTCTGATATGATCTGAAAGCCATAGATTGTTGTAGAGGAGCAGCTGCATGCCTCTGCAGGAAATCCCGCCCCCTTCCTCCTATATGTTGGAAGTCTAAGACTGTGCCACGTTTGACTACAGCAGTTGTGCCAATACAGCAGCACATCTTTAAAAAAAGGTATCCTTTGAGGAAACTTTATCGAATGTATCACCGAAGAGACGACGATTTGAGAGAGAAACTCCTTGATGGAATATGAAAAGGAGTGAAATAGAGAAGGTGGTGACGTCACAAGAGACAAGTGTGCACCCTGGTAATACTGGCTGAAGAGAATGCATAGACTTTACAGAATCTGATGACAAAGTAAGAAACAAGTAAATTTGTGTATGCAGAGAGAAGATTGCACGTGTGCAAAGTGCTACGGAAAATGAACCGTTCAATAATTGTACAGACACTGAAACGCAAGTAGAGCAAGTCATCATAGTAGTGAATAGACTGCAGGTGAAAGCACCAATGTATAGAAACTGGACATCAGTGTCATGAATGTTAGTAAGCCAGGACCCATGGAGAGGAAAGGCTGAGAATTGTGTTGTAGCAAGAATAAGCTGAAATCATGGAAGCGCCTGGCGAGGATGTCTGGCCTGGCATCAAAACTGAAGCAGCCAAGGTCAGTTATCTATTCTTCAAAGCAATGAATGTGTGAAGGATGAAGCATCCCTTAGGGGCAAAGAAAGAACTCCAAGAGTGACAAGCTTCATTCGTTTAAGACATTTAAATGCTGCAGAATAGACCAAATCATGGTCTCCTGTCACGTGAGCCAAGGACGGAGCTTGGAGTCCTAGAACAACGATAGTGAGAGCCTGTACTCCCATATATTCCCACAGACAAGGATACTTTGTAAGGCCAGGTTCAAAGACAATTTTCATGGCAGAAGGCATGGGTGATGAGAGATGTTGGGCTAATTGGGTGGGGAGGTAAAGTTAAGTCCACCTCCTGGCACCTGGGTCTGAGCTTACATGCTGCTAAGTGAATCAAATGTTCCATACATGGCACGAGTGTGCCAACCAATTGTAGAGGGCTGTATAATAAAGGGCCTTATAGTTTAAGAACCAATGATAAACTGTGTACTTAATATAGTTAGAAATTACATGTTTTATAGGTAGGCATAAGTTGTCCACCTGACAGTAGGGCAGCCAATCACAATCTTAGTCCTTATAGAAAGTATACTTAGATGTTCCCCTTGAACCAATTATAATCGTTTGTAGGTTTTTCTTATTTTTAACGTATGATGACATCACCTATGACGTATTTTTAGTATAAAGTCAATGTTTAATGAGAAAATTGACGAGAGCTGAGCGAACGTCCATTGATGTCCGTTGTTACCTCCCTGTTTTAGATAATTGTTAATAAAACAGCAAACCTTGCCATCTTCCTGAGTTGGTTTGATTATTTGGACTCAGAGTTATTCTGTGAACCCATCCATTGCATGCACGTGGCTAAAGAACCATACGTTCATTGTAGTTTCATAGCTCTCAGGAAGACTTTGTCATATTGATATTGAAGGCCACATTCGATATGGCTCATATACACCAATGGTTCCTTAAAATATGGATTAACATTCTTCACCATATCCTGTGAAGCTTTCTTCATTATGAAGTCTGGGTTAAACATTTCAGACATAAACCATATCCCCTGGAGATTGTATATTTTTGGCCAATCTAGTTGTTTTTTTCTTTAAGTGGTATAAGTAGGGCAGGCATAGTTCGGGGCTAGTTTCGTAAGGGATACAATGCAGCAGGAGGCTGCAAAAGCAGTTGAGAGAATAGGCTTTAGTTGAGGGAGTTGAACAAAAAGAAGACGAGTGAGAGGTAGGGGCAGAACATTTAAATAGGCTTTAGTTGGATAGGAAGAACATTTAAATATGATTTAGTTGACGAACCACCATGAAAGAGAAATAGGAATTAGTTGCAGGACAGGTTGGAGATTGAAATGGAACAGGTCATGTTTTTGTCATGTCACTACTAATTATTTGACTATTTCCCAGTGACCATCCCACCTTGAATAGCATTCACAAACATGCCATTTCTTGTCAGTGTGAGGAGAACACCACCGACACTTTGGAGGCAGACAGGCAGGAGATTAAATTACATTCAATAGCTATAAGTGATAGCACCATTTTCTTTGACAATACCAAATGCTAGATATGCACTGCATAGAAAAAGTTTGTTATAATTTGCAATGGGCAGAAGGTGATTATACTCAGTGTCAGTATACCGGTGTATTGTTTTTTTTTTGTTGTTTTTTTTTTGGTGTGGCCATAACAAATACTTGTTGCAGAGAATAGACTGTACATTTCTTTTTAAGCAGAAGGAGATTACATCCAGTGGTTGTAACCGACTGCACCATATTTTAGGGTTCAAACCAAATATTAATCTTACAGATAAATAGATTTATAATTGTTGAAATGTAGGAGGAAATTATTTAGGTGCTCATTTTCATTAAATAGTAATTTGGTGGTGGGAAGTTGTTATGTGTTGACATACACGTAGGTGGAACGCTGCTGTCAGATTTTTGTCATTTACACGGCAGAGTGCAAAGGTGAAGGGCAAAAGGCGGCATACATATCTGAAGGAATATGATTAACAACTAATTGCAACAAAAATAAGTTACTGACACGTGACTCAAACAGGGTTGACAGACACACAAAATAAGGTGACTAAAACAGAAAGGATTACAGGTTCACAACTGGGAAGATGCTTTAGGTTTCATAAACAAGAAGGGATACCATTTTTGTTTCATGGGTAAAGTTGTGGTAAGAGAAACCGTTGAAGCAAGTCACACAAGGGTGAGCACAACATACACACGGACAAATGGAATTAGAACTGAAAAAGATCAAAGGCTTTTTTGTGGTTCGGAGTTTTGCAGTGGTGATATAAAGCCGGAAAGGAACATGGGAAATGACAGTGCTAACGTTTCAGAGTGTGGGAAAGTAAGCATTATAAGGATTGATGATATAAGGGGCCTAATGCACATACAATGAGACAATGGCTAGCAACTAACAACCAAAAAGCACACAAACATGGGGCACTATCAGGAAAGATCACCAACACCTCCAGACACTACCACAACATCTCTAAAACATACAGTGTGCGTCAAATTCCTGCTCCCTCACCCAAGCAAAACCCACAAAGAGAAAGTGAATCTAAGTGGTGCTTAATTGAAGTTCCAAACCTCCCAGAGCAAACTGAATCTCTCCTGCCAATTTAGTGACTCTGCTTGGGCAATAATGGAACTTTGAATATCAAGGTGAGTTTTTTGTTACAACTGTGGGCAAGGCTGGAAAGATATTCACGTAGTCATCTTGACATGCATTCATTGTTCGGGGATGATGATATGGTAAGGATGACATTTACACACATCTACCTGGTTCCTCTTGAAAGTGTCAGCCTTTTCGTTCGCTGCACTTGGAGTGAAGCTTAAGAACATGTACCAATGAAGGAGACAATTATGATGCTCAATAAAAACAAGGACTGCATACGTTGCCCCTGAAAGATGATATTGTAGATTAGTTAAAGCTCATTGTAAAGCATATCACAAACTGTCTCTGATGGAGTAATTCTGCTGGTAAAATGACAATCTAGGAGCTGAAAAGGCCACTGGATGCATTTATCAGGTGTTTGGATCCTGCTGTGGCAAGATGGCAGACAACAAAAATCCAAGGATCTGTCTCCTAGAAAAAACAGAAATCCTTGTGAGTAGTTTGTAAAATGGGAACATGTTCCAAAGCACACAGGGCTTCATCTGATCTTGTGCTCCATAAGAAAGTCTCACCAGTGTCTTAGAGCCGGCTAGCAGTGAACACCAAAGCAGAGATATTCTGTAGGAATCAACAATAACCATTTGTAAATCACAAGAAACCTTGTGTGCCTTTAAACGTTTCAATGTAGGCAAAACAGTCTCTGATTTGACTTTGGAGTCATACTAATGCCTGACAGAGCTAACACAAATACCAAGTATTGACATGTTTTACCCAATCTGTCAGATGTTGAGAATAACATTGGCCATCATTGATGCACATGATGATGGGAATATTCATAAAATCATATAAACATTTATGTACACAGTATTTGGAAGCAGTTTTACATTGCAGAGCCCAATTACAGCAACTGGTATTCAAACAATCAGACAGAACAGCCATTTTCCACTCATCAGCTTCCTGCAGGTGCACAAGGTGGTTGGTGCCACACCAGTCAAACTTCTGGTAGACATCAGCTGATCATGCCAACTACAGTAAAACAGATATCAGAATCAACGGACAGAGATTCGCAATCTATATTTTATTGATAGTGCTGTATTCAACGCATGGGCTCAATTTTACATTAGGTTGTTGGAACGTAGAGCAGAGTGGAGGTGATGAGATAATGTCTGATAAAAATGTAGTTAAATTGTTTATGTTCTTCAGAGGAATTACTCGTTCAGTTCTGATGCAGATTAAACTATAGGAATTTGAACAAGCAAAAATAATAATAATAATAATAATAATAATAATCATAATCATAATTATAATGATAATTATATTAATTCGAGTATTTATTGAGCGTGAAAATAGCTTTGGCAAGCAACAGAGCACTTTACATGTTATAGTGGGAAGTATTCTGCAAGGAAAGCAGATCACAAGGGGTCTATACAAGGGAGCAGGGAGCTAAAAACTGGTGAGGGTTAGCATTTTAGCAGCAAGGGATCTACAAGCAACCAGGGGAGGAAACTGGAGAGAGTTGATCACCCATTCTCAGGCTAGGTGGGTAGCGGAGGGGGTCTGAACCAAGTTGTTAAGGAATAACCATTCCTTGAACGGGAATGTCTCAGACTACTTCACGAAATCTAAAAGCAAGGGGGTGAGGCTGGTTTTGACAGGAAGTTGGTTCCAAAAACTGGGCGCCTAGACAGAGAAGACCTGTCTTCAGGTTCTATCCTGTCTTCACTAGCTGAGATCAAGTGTGCACATGTCCTTGCTTCTGGTGGATTTTAGGCCTCCAGAGATGCTGAGCTTCAAGAGTTTCTTGGAGACTTCAGGTCGATGGCCTTGCAGATTATGCAGCAGGATTTGAAGGTGATATGTACTTGCAGTGGCAGCCAGTGCAGCACATAGAGGGTTTGGGTGATGTGGTTGAATTTGCTAAATCCTTTGATGAGTTGTGCTGCAGCATGAAGGGCACTTCTGTGCGGGGCTAGAGTGGTTGGTGGAAAGCCTTCCACGGGGGCATTGCCACCATCCAGGTAGGAGAAGACTAAGGCTTGGACATCAGATCTGTAATAGATTGCTGGGATGAAGGGCTTGATTTTGCATGAGAAAAAGTTGGAACCAAGCTGTTTGTATCTTCCTTTCTACATACACCTGGAAGGAGAGGTGTCTGTGGTTGTAGAACCGAAGGGACTTGGCTCATGTGGTCAGCAGGGGTATGAAGCTCTTGAGATTCATAGCAGAGATCCTGGTCTGAATGTCAGGTTGCTCAGTGTTGTTGGCTAGCATTAGGAATTTGGTCTTGGGGGGGGGTCTATGGGGGTTGAGCTTCAGGTAAGAACTGGGCATCCAGGACTGGATCAATCTGAGGCAGACTTTGAGCTGGTGGATGCCTTTGAGGGAGGATATCTTGAGGTAGAGCTGCATGTCATCTGTGCATTGTTGGATGTGGATATTGTGTTGAGCCAGGAGGTTTCTGAGCGGTTCCATGTATAGGTTGAAGATCACAGGGGAGAGGATGGATCCTTGCGGGACTCCACAGATAATGGCTAGAGTAAGTAAGTGGAAGGACAGAGATGGGGGCATCAATAAAAAAAGACAAACAAAGTGTAATCATGTTGGATATTACTTTTTCAAGCACATCTACAAAAGAACTATCTGCTATCCCTCAGTCTCCCACCTGAGAAGTGCGCCAACCTATGTGCCACAGCATGCATTTCTCAGTCTCCGTCTCTGGATTACATTCATTACACTGTGGTGAACTGGAAATCTTATCACAACACACAACTGTTTTTGTTTGTAATGTAAAGCAAGCAAGCATGCAACAGTTACAGAAATGGGAGGTGGATTTTCGAAAATGTTGTCCAAGATTTCTGCCCAGGATCTTCTGTACATCATGGTTTAGAGCATATCATTCTTGCTTGCAATGGCTATGCACAGCATAGTAACAACACAGAACAACACACATAATTAATCAAAGTGTATACAGGGCTTACATAGATTAACTGTGCATGAAAGCTTATGAATATTTCAACCACGAGGTTCAACATCCTACTGGTACAATTTCACCTTTTACCTGCCCTCTTTTTTTGTGCACCTACTATTTATCACTCCAACATCTGCACCTGCATCATGCCTCAACCGATATAACAAAAGCTGATTACAAGTATGATAGGTCTAGCAGATGATGTGGATGTCCACATCCTCAATAAAGGATGCACTTAAAGTCACACTAATGGACGTCTGAACTCACAAATGTATCTGTGAAGTATGTGGTGGTCCACATCATCCACAAGACTGACAGAATGTATAATAAACATTTGTAATATAGGTGAACTATCCATTGCCGTCATTTGTTTTTATTTATTTTATTGTGCATTTCTAAGGCACTTAGGTATCAAGCAAACTGTGTTTCAAAACGCCCAGAGGGCAACAGACAGGGAGAATAGGAATGAAAAGCAAACAAACCAATTAAAGATACAGGCAGACCTGCTAGGCCTTGCGAGCATTCCAGAATGTGAAATAGCAGAGAGAGAAAAGAGAAGAGGGGGCGGGGGTTAAGTGCTAGGTGTACTAAGAGGGAAGTGCTAGGGAGTGAGCAGCTATTAAGTGACTAGGTGACAGTGGTCAGCTGCCAATAAATAAGTGCAGGCCTGTGTTGGCATAGCCCAGTAGGTGCCAAGGCAAGTGCAGGTAGCAGGCAGAGGCTGAGGCGATTGGGTGTGGGAGGCCAGGACCCAGGAGGACACATAAGTGCCCTGGTCACTAATCTCAGCAACTGTGGAGTTTAGCAGGGGAGGGAGGATGGGAAGGAGCAGGTGAAAAGGAAAGTCTTGAGGAGTTTCTGGAATTTGAGGAAATCTGGTGCAAGACGTAGAGGAAGAGGGAAGCTGTTCCAAAGATGGTGCCTAATGAGGAAAGAGATCAGCCACCAGCTCGCTGTTTAGTGAAGTGCTTGACACACAGAGAGTTCATGCTGGAGGAGCATAAAGATTTGGTGGGAGAGTATTTAGGGAGAACAAGTTGTAATGTGAGATGCTTTATCTATGCAAGTGTCCCTTGTATTTTTTTTTCATTGAAAGGCCTTGAGAGAACTTCATGGCACCTGGACAACATGCCCTTGCTTCCCTCATCCGTGCACTGGACTCTGTCGCATCCTTCTACTTCACAAACCTGAACCTAATCTCCTCGCTTAGCAAACACCCGCACATTCTTTCATGTACCCTCCAAGCTTTCCTCACACCCCCCAGGTCATTATCCATTGCATCCTCCCTTTCTGCTAATGGTTTTGCTCACTACATTTCCTCTAAATCACTAAAAATTCTCTCAAAGCCCACCTTAATCTCACTCCCCAGCCCACCTTTTGTCTGCCAACTCTTCAGCTTCTACTCTCAACTTTGTCTCCCCTACCTCTTCTACTGAATTAGCACCCATCCTTTGCTGTGCTCCTTTTGACCTGTTTGCTCTTCAGACGGTCAAGGTCGTAGTCTCAATCCCCTGCCCTTATTTATTTGAGCACTTTAAACACTAGCTGGCCACCAAACTATTCCCTGCCCCCTTGAACTCCCCAATTATCCTATCCTTTTTGAAGAAATCCTCTGCTTACTCAAACCTCCCAGCAAACTATCGATCACTTTCCCTCTTTTCCCATCATTCAAAGGTACTTGAGTGGGTGGTTCTCAACTGAATCAGTAGGAAACTGGAAAATAATGGCATTGGAGATGCATTTCAATCTACCTTACACATTCATTACTCCTTAGAGATTGCACTCAGGCATGTCTACAACTTTCCCTCTGGTGCTCATGACTCCAAGCTCTCTTCTATACTCATAATATTGGACCTCTCTGCTGCTTTTACCACTGTAAATCACTCCTCCCTCGTTCTCACTCCCCCAGACCTTTGGTTTCACAGTTCTGTTCTCACCTGGATCACCTCCTATCAGCTAGTTTCCTCTTATACAATCTCCTGGAAGTAGCACAGCCCTGACCCCACCTTCAACGTTTCGGCATCACCAAGTATCAGTCATTGCTCTTCTGCTCTTTACTCGCTATACCTCTACCCTAGGAAGACTTATCTGACACATTGGCTTTCACTTGCACCTCTTTGCTGACAACACAAATGGTGTTCTCCTTTCCCTCCTTCACCTCAGTTATTGCAGAATGGATTACCAACTGTTTCACTGCAATTCGTGAATGGGTGACTTTGCTGCTGTATGCTGAACTCTTGGAAAATCATCTTTCTCACAGCTTACAGAACCATAATTACCCTCCCATCTCCTTTCCCCTTCCCACCTGACCTTCTTGCTCCTTTACCCAAGGCTCACAATCCTGGGGTCATCTTTGATATAACTGCAGCAATTCATCACTAGCTCTATCACTGATGCTCGCATTAACCTTCTCAACCTTCAGAAAATGTGTCAATATCTTACTCACCATTCTATGAAAAACCTAATCTCCAACCTTAAAGTCAGCAAACTTGGCTGATGCTCAAGCTGGGTTTCTGCAGCGTCAGGGCACAAGACTGATATGAAGATGTTAACATGCTGCAAAGTAAGTGATACCATCTCTTCCACTTCCACTGCATTTACAAATGTTCATACGGCTGATTTCTGTTTACCTGGGATAAAACATTTGAATAGGTCTACATTACAGTCCCATATGTGTATGGCTACTTAAGCATGTACTCTATGAGACAAATAACTGCAGACTTTTGCACATGCACCACTCCTGTCTATTTAAAGGACCCAGGTTTGTAGAAAACCTTGCATATATTCATCGTGCATTGCAACTCCTGAAACACTTCAGCTCCTGTATTTGCTGTACCTGCAATTCCTAAAACCATTAATCCAGAGATGAGTGCCAAGTAAAGGGAGATGTTTGACACTAGGAATTCTAGTAAATGAATCCAGCAATGGCTCATAACTTTCAGGATTATACTTATGTGGTGTCATGATCTGCCACGCCAGTGGTAAAGGGCCCCCACAGTAGAGGATCATTAAGCTGAGCACACGTGATGCATTGTATACTGTCAGATGTAGGGCCCACAGACACCTACCACCCTCTTCATCCCAAAAAAGGAATTATTTACAGCAGGGGATAGACCCTGATTTGTGTTTTCTCAGTCTTTTCAGTCATCTCAAAGCATATCGGTGGGCACATACAATTCTCAAAGAACCCCGCCCCCTCAGAATATCACAAAAAGGTTTTCATGCGACCAAAGTCTACCATTCCTGTACATTACAGCTTTGTTCTAGTTGTAGGAATCTGGGTCAGATCATTGTCTGCTTGTTTAAGGAAGATGACATGCAATGTGTGACCTAGCTTAGACCTCTGCTGTCCTCTCATCATGTAGTCATCTACCATGCCTACCATGCTCAGTGAGTTCTCGGTAGGAAGCAGCGGACTGTGATATGGTTTAACATTTACAGTTTCGATGAGCTGATGGTGGTGTTGGCGGTTCACTGGGCAGTTGGACAGTGCACACACTGTACTGTACTTGCCAATATAATATGTTCCGTTCCAAATAGTAGGTACCTACCCAATTCTGGTTTTTGCTTTGCATTCTGTGATTTGGAGTCCTGGTTTTATAATAGGAAATTAAAGAATGCATCCGATCTAGAAATGGCAAAACATGAAAATGAGCCTAAATTCCATGGTATCTCCTGCGCAAATGTTGCAACATGGTGCTAGGTCTGTCACATTGGGTTGTAAATAAATAGCCTTACATATTGTGTAGTGTTCACGTGGAATTGTTTGTGTGTGTACAGATCAGTAAAAGTGTGTTTATGTAACGAGTAATGGGGCTGCAACAAATATGTTAATGTGTGGTTATTTTGCATGTATTATAATTAAATTTGTATGAATTTTACTATGTTTTGCTTCGCTGCAATGATGATGAAATAAATCAAATAAGTGTTCCTGGATCATTTACTTTTTTTTAACCATTATGGGGGGAGGCTGGAGACTTTTTTAAAATAATTGTGTAAAATAATACATTTCGAAGCACATTTTTTCATGAAAAACTGGGTAAAAATCTAGAGAATTTTTAAGAAGTTTTGTATGCTAACACAAGAATAAATCCAATATATGCCAGGTCACTAACAGTTGAACGCATGTTCACGTTTTCCTTTTCCACATTAAATGCCAGTATTCTGCAAGTTTATGAAGCCCTATTCAGCCTAGCTGTGCAAATAATGCCAGTATTTCTACTGCAAAACTACAAGTCCATACTCGGTGCCATAATATATGCCAGTAAGACCATGTACAATTACACTCATGTTGTCATTGCCAGTAATATACCAATGCCATGGCAAGCAAACATTGCCGTACTGGCTGTGCCAGTTTATGCCATTATTACCATGTAAGAACACTCTTGTATTGACGTAGCCAAAAATGCCTGTCATGCCATTATGATAACACCTAGTCCATACTCACTGTGTCACTCTTTGTCAGTATTGCCAGGTAAGAATATGTTCATATTACCTTTTCTCATAAAACCTGTATTTACATTGTAAGATGACTAGATCATGCTGGTTGTGTCAATATAGGCCAGTATTCTCATTTTCATTTTAAAACCTCTAAGTTGAATTTGTCCATAATGGCAGTAATGCCACAGTAATAATTCATGTTTGAAAGGTAATGGTGAGATCCTTGCACTGACCTTTTTCTGAGTTCTATACTGCCTCCTGTGGGGCACTGCTTCCAAGGTCCCTTATGGTGAGGTATAGGAAGAGGAAGGGAGCCCTGTCTGTGTTGGCGCTGGATGCCAATAGGTTTCAGTAGATACGTTGGTGCGTCTAGCACAGGCAAATGACAAGATGAGCGGTCACAGCGATCTTTCGATCATCGAA
This sequence comes from Ambystoma mexicanum, assembly GCF_040938575.1. Lineage (NCBI taxonomy): Eukaryota > Metazoa > Chordata > Amphibia > Caudata > Ambystomatidae > Ambystoma > Ambystoma mexicanum. Next base: position 328,306,578 of record NC_090935.1, read on the forward strand.
AGATCGATCTGATCTCTCATCTTGTTTCCAGAGGCCTCTGTGGCCACACAATTGCTACTCAGCTTCCTTAACTAAGGACTATCAATCTAAAATACCCATTCCGCCTTGATAAAGACCCTTTCACAAAAACAGGTTGTTAGGGTTGGCTCTTATACTTGCATGTGTGCTGAGCCAGGATTGATGTCACCATCAGAATGTAGGCTGTGAGTCTGGAGTGTGAGATTAGAATGTTTGGGGTTGAATGGGTTCTAACCGAGGGAGTTAGATTATGTGAGCCTGGGTGGTGGGAGCCAGTGGGCTCCTGTCCCTTTCCTCTTTATCTCCCAATAACTATGATGACATCTGATCCTTGTAACAGAAGAACCCTAATAAAGTAACCACTATGCGTACCTGGCTTGAGTATCCTGAGTGTCCCTTGGAGTGAACCCTATGACCAAGGGCTGGTCATAACAATTGTTATGACCAAGGGCTGGTCATAACAATTGGCGACGAGGATGGGATACTCAGGATACTCAAGCCAGGTACGCATAGTGGTTACTTTATTAGGGTTATGATTAGGGAAACCACCAGAAACCTTGTAGTGTGCCGCAAAGAAGTTGTTTATTTAAGTATTACAGCACGACCCCCGGGAGGGACTCGACAACCGTCCACAGCAGCCTGTCTTCTCTGCTTTCTCTCCCTTGGAACCTGGAACCTCTGGAAGTTGAGGATCCACGTTCCAGACACACAGGCAAATGATGACATGGGAACATTCTGATTATACAGTGAACGTGGACAACATGTCTCAATATCATAAAACATTACAAATTACTTTTCATTTAACATATCTTATACATATCCTAACACCTCCTTCCTTTCCTTGAACTAACAATTTAAAACAATGCCTGAAGTTGGCCTGAAATACATACACAGGACATGACGTGAACTAAAGTAGAATTTTGAAAAGTAACTTGTCATGACTGTTTTCTCTAGATGATACCTAACCTATAGAGAAACAGTATACTAATAGCAGTATACATAACCCTCTTCCGCAGATCCATCACTCCCTTCCATTGACAAACTTAACAATTGCTACTCTCTCCTTGTTCCAGATACCTCCTCCTCTGACCAATACTGAGGAGCCTAAATCTTTCACCACTTGTTTAGGTTCAGAATACAAAGATGTTCCTTTGCGAACCTTAGTAGGCAATTTGATCTTGATCCAATCACCCTCATTAATCTTAAATTCCCTACAGCAATTTCTCTGATCATATCGTTCTTTAGATTTAACTCCCGATTCAAGCATTCTACTTCTCACTGTTTCCAAATCCACACCAACCATCTTGGATTTTCCCATCCACCCTGGGCATAAATGTGAATTCGGTTTCCTACCTCTCAAAATCTCAAAGGGGGTTAATCCCGTTACACTATGAGGCGTTATTCTATACTGGAATGTCCTTTCCATCGCTGTCCTAAACCAATCTCCACCAGTTGCTACAGCAATTCTAATGGCTTCCATCAAAGTCCTATTGAAGCCTTCTACGCAACCATTACTTTGGGGGTGATAGAGAGAAGTATTTACCTGTTCAATCCCATTCCTCTCCAAAAATTCTCTAAATTCCTCAGACACTAGTTGAGAGCCGTTATCAGACAAGCATTTCCTGGGAAAACCCTCTCTCCAAAATAGTTGCTCTAAAAATTTCATAACACTACTGCTGGAAATATCTCTAAGTAGACATATCTCAGGCCATTTGGATAATAAATCTATGACCACCAGCAAATAGCTATCTCTGGTCCCTCCAATGTTGAATGGGCCCAAACGATCCAATGCAATCTCATCCCATGGTACACGTGGACTTTCCCTAATAACCATGGGTACTTTTTGTACACACAAACCCTTGTTTCCCTCAACACACTCTGGACATTCCTTAACTTGCTCTTCAATATCTTTATCAATACCAGGCCACCAGAATTCGGATCTTATTAAACCTTTAGTTCTGGCTAGACCTAAATGCCCATCATGGGCCAATTCAATTACCTGTTTCCTCATACCCCGAGGAACAATCATCTGATGCCCTCTATGTAGATATTTGTCATGGATCCATAAATCCCCTTTCACTCTGACAAATCCACCCATGTCACCTTTGTAGTCCATTATTTTGTTCTCTTTAACCAATGTTAGTGTTTTCTGATAAATTAAATCTTCACTACTAGCTCTGTCCCAATCATCCTTCTTCAAGGAATCATGTACCTGGAAAATCTCAATGGTTTCTTCCTGGTCTGATTGGTCCATACTGATATGACCTTCTCTATGAACAGACCTTGATAAAGCATCCGCCACTACATTGACTTCGCGACTAATGTGAATCATGGTAAATTGCAGACCTTGAAGAGCTGTGACCCACTTCATAATACGTCTCGATACTCCTTCCAGCCCACCTTTGGTAAAAATACCAACCAATGGTTTATGATCAGTACAGATCGCAAATTCCCTCCCCCACAGGAACCTTTTGAACTTTTCAACTCCCCAGATGCAAGCAAGAGCTTCTTTCGCAACCACAGAGTATCTACTTTCAGGATCTTTAAGTGACCTTGAGGCAAATGCTACAGTGTGCAGACCCTCTGAATCTTCTTGCATAAGAACCGCACCTATGCCATAATCACTAGCATCTACAAAAAGTAATGTGCGTTTCCCTTCTTCAAATGTCTTTAGAATAGGAGCATTGATTATGGACTTTTTTATCATTTCAAACTCCTTCTTACAGTCATCACTCCACTTAAACATCACACCTTTGCGAGTGAGCCTTCTCATATGTCTTGACATGTCTGACAAACCCTTAATGAATTTGCCATAGAATTCAACTAGCCCCAAAAACGGCAACACATCTGCTTTTGATTTGGGATCTTCCATCTTCCTTATGGCTTCAATAGCCTCCTCTTTGGGTTTGACTCCCTCAGCAGTGATCTCATGACCTAAATAAACAACTTTACTTGCTCTAAATGTACACTTTTCTGATGCTATCGTGAGACCAGCTTCTCCTAATATATCTAACACCCTTTTTAATCGTCTATCATGCTCCACCTCATCACTGCCACACACAAGAACATCGTCTTGGTAGTACATCACCCCTTTTTCTCCACCAAGTAACCTGTACATGATGCTCTGAAATACACTCGCAGCAGACACTAAGCCAAACGGCATGCGTACACATCTAAATAGACCGCTGGGAGTGATAAATGCTGTAAGATCTCTAGAGTCAGGATGCAACTCAATCTGGTGATAAGCAGATTTGAGATCTAAAATTGAAAATATTTTGGATCCAGAGACGCCTACAAGCAAGTCATCTATTCTGGGTAATGGAAATCTATCTGCCACCACCATACTATTGAGATGTCTTAAGTCAATGCATATCCTCAAAGATCCAGAGGGTTTCCTGACTACCACGATGGGACTCACCCATTCTGAGGAATCAATTCTCTCAATAACTCCCTCATTCTCCATTCTCTTTAATTCATTTTCTACACCCTCCTTGAGTGCCAGAGGAATAGTGCGCAACTTCGCGATCTTAGGAACTGCCCCGTTTTTTAATCGTATTTTATGAACAAACCCTTTCAAACATCCAAGCTTATGTTCCTCTTCATTCAATTTCTCACCACTTACTGTTAAAACCTGTTCAGGATGACTTGCTTCAAGTCTAATTTTTAGCTCAGCTTGATCACTCCACGACAGTAACTCTCCCCCTTTGCTGGCAACATAAATAGTGGTAGTGGTTTTCCTATCCTTAAACTGCAGATCAGCGTCAAAACATCCTATAATTTCTATGGGCATATCACCATATGCATTCGCCTTGATTTTATTTTCCCATAAGGTACAGCAATTGAATCTCTCTTTCCACACCTGCACCCCTATTAATGTATAATCCGCCCCACTATCCATGAGCATCGATATTTGTATCCCATTAACCAATACTATGGCGTAAGGCTTTTTCTTCTTCACTTTCCCATCAATGGCATTCACCATAAACACCACTTCTCTACCACTTTCGATACAATCAACATCCTCATTATTCACACTAACGTCAAAAACTTGACCTGAATTGGAATTAAAGTTTTTACAACATTTGGCAATGTGGCCCCTCATGCCACAATTATTGCATATAATGTGCACTGCGAAACAATCCTTGTCAGATGCCACATGTGAGAAACTCCCACACCGGAAGCATCTCCTTGTCGTGGAGTCTCTGTTTGTCATAGCTTCTCTAAAGCCTCTGGAGGAATTAGACTCTCTGGTAAGCAACCAGGGCTGTTTGAGCCAGTCCACCAGTGCTGGAAGGGACAACCTGTCAGAGGAGACCCCTTGAAGAAGGGAGAGTGCCCTGTTTGAGGCCAGGAGTCATAGAGGCTGTCCAAGAGTCTGGAGAAATGGAAAGCAACCCTAGCACAGGTGCTGGCTTCTCCATGTGAATGGGACTACAGGTGCTCTTAAGACTGTGGCAACTGTATGCCAATTAAATTACCATTACACATAAAACCTAATTTCAAGACTTTTCATTTGCATGTGCTAGACGCACCAACGTATCTGGTGAAAACTATTGCCATCCAGAGCCAACACAGACGGGGCTCCCTTCATCTTCCAATAATTCATGTCCATGTAGGATGTGCCTAGATATGACAGTATTCCCACCTAGGAACATACTCATCTTGCTCATAATGCCAATATTGTGAAAGTATAGAAAACATGTAAATGCTAGCTATGCCCATATACGTTAGGATTTTCACATGCAAACACACTACTATTAGTGTTGCCCATAATGCAAGTAATGTCACTGTAAGACAACATGTCCATTCTGGCTGTGCCCATATATGACAGCATTATCAGAGAAGAAAAAACTAATGTTAACTTTGCCCATAATACCAGTAAGTTCACTGCAAGAAGACATGTATATGCTAGCTGTGCCCACACATGACAGTATTTTTATATGAGGGCACATTCATGTTAGCTTGGATTATCCCATAATGCCAGTGATGACACTTTAAAAAACGTGCCCATACTGGCTGCTCAGATGTATGCTTTGCCCATAATTACAGTAATACAACTCAAACTAGCCAAGCTCGCTAAACCTAACCAACTCCTACTAACACCCAACCCCAACAGCTGCACCACTTCTCTCACTCTGAATCTCCTTTGGCCTGCAATATCTCCTCTCTAAACCTTACCCATATAGTCTGTGGCCCCCACTCATATATAGCCCATACACACATGCCCTCACACACATGTTCACATTCACACAGGCCGACATTCACTCAGTAATCACACGCATGCACTCAAATTCCCACAGGCACACATTTACACAACACTCACATGCATAAACAAACATTCTCTTTTGGGAACAATACCTGTTGTTGAACCCTGGCCCGTCACCTTGACCCTTAGCTCTTCACCTTCTTGCAAGAGCCCACGCAGTAAGAGGAAGCAGGAACCATGGAGGGAAGTTGATTGACACTTCCATCCTTGAATTCTGCCTTCTGCACTGCACATAGAGAAACATGAGAGACATGTCCAAATTAGAAGGTGTCCATGGTCTGTGCTGCCACGCAGCATCTACTGAATGCAGGGAGAGAGTCAGACTGCAAACAGTAGAAAAGTCTTTTGTCATGCCGAACGATCCTGAAATGGAGCAATGACAAAATGAGTGACAGCTGGTGTATAATGCAAGGCGCTCAATACACAACCTGCACCAGGCACCACTAGCATGAGGGGATTATAAGGCGGGATGGTGCACAGGGTGGGTTTTTTTGACCACACAATGGAAAAGGGTAGCTCCAAAGAGGCGAGTGTTAAGTTCACCCTAAGATAGGTCTGTGGACAATCAGTAAGACTCTCTCAGTTGAAAGGTGGACATTGTTTATTGGGAGGGTGCTTTGGGTTACACAGTGCATTGAAACGTATTCTAGCGAATGGGGGCTGGGCAAGCCAGCATGTGTCGGGCTCCTTGGAGTCAAAGTTGACGCCAATAATGTAAGTGAAGTTAGGTCCGGTATGATTATTTTCACAGTCACATATTCACGCACTAGCCTTATTACGTTGATACCTACTTACTGCAATATTCACATAACATACAACTGCACACGTAGTTTCTCGCTGCACAGTCCATTGGAGATCAGCTGAGAGCATGCAGTAGGGTGCAGCGCAAAGGTGATGGATGCCCTGAATGCTATTGTATGCCTCGTCACTGCATGCTGGGGGCGAAGGGGGTGCTCTACGCTCCAGCACTCAGCATTAAGTCAGGTGTGCACAGGTGAGGGAGGTAAGATGGGTGAAGGGAGGACAGCTTCAGCACAAAAGACATTTTGGAGAAGCGGCTAAGGTGGGGGAGGGGTCAGGTCATCTGGAAATGCATATTGTGTCTATGTACATTATGGAATTCCTTTCCAACTTCCTTTGCAAGCGTCTATAGAAGCAGTGCTGTAGAAACAGCAGGAAATAAATCACAACAATACGTAATCAATAAGCAGCAATGCATACTGAACACATTCATGGGTGTCCCATGCTTATTTTCTGCACCCTAAACATATTAGATTATTTTAAAACAAAACAGCAGACATTACATGCACTATTTACTGAACACAACCTGCACTTACTGTACTATACTGTACATGTAGAACCGGTATATTGAACCGAAAAAAGCAGGGCAAAAATAAAATAATAAATTAGAAACATTACTAAACAGAGTTACTGCAGTACCGTTCCTACTGGTGTGTACATGCAGGTCCAAACAGGGAACGAATAAAAATAATTAATAATCTATAAGTAACAATGCATGGCGAACACATTCAAAATGGTTACTACCCACACCAAGAAAAACACTCACCTGAAAAAGTAAAAGAACTGGATATTTGAAAAAATATGTGATGTAATTATGACAACTTAACATTGGTGGAGCAGTCAGAACAGGGTGCACAGTTGAGTGAAATCCCATCTAGTAGATGAGGTGTTTCCAGGCCTGAGTCCTGGTTCCTGGTCTGTTAGGCGTAGACTTGGCTAGTATTTAATCCCACATCCATGGAGGTTACAGAGAATCAGAGGTGCCGGAATGTCTTTTGGCTTGAAAGGAAGTCTACATCACGACCCCTCCTCTTCACAGACTTTTTGTGGCCAGGGCCAGTGAATGCAAGCACTTAGACAATTATTGAATGACAATGAGGTGCCTAGTGGCGAAATGTTAAACCACATCTCATATTACATTGGCCAGCATGTTTCATATATCAATTGGGCCCAAACCAGTGCTGAGTTGTGTTGATGAGATTGCTGAGAGATTAGCAGCCGGATCTTGCTATCCTCCATTTCCTTTGAGGTACATTGGAGAAGGGTATCTGAGGGAAGTGGTGATGCTGAGGCAGCACAGGGAATCCTGGGAATTGCTACTAGATCTACTCCCTCAGACATCTCAGTGGAGGATCATGAACTGGGGAGGGTACAGCTGCAATGACACTCTTCTCATGCATCTATTTCTTCGGAGGTTCCACCTGTGCATCGGGACCTCTCTACTATTTAGTCTGCTTGCCAGCCAGGCCTTTGCACCTCTGTGTGGGTGAGACATGCTTGCAGACTGGCTTTCCTAAAGGTATAGCCATGACACTTACAAAAGCATGGGGATAACATCTGGCTACTTCTTAAAATGTGTAATTTTGCCCTGGTAAACTCAATTGTGACCTAAATAGGGATATATTATGCTTTATTAATCGAAATCCCACAAAGGACAGCAAATCAAGTCAAGAGAGTGGTGCAAGGTGCTCTTGTATGGAAATTGCACTTTATGTGAACACACTCCTAGGCGTGGGCAACATACCCTTAACATTTAACATTGTGCACACGCATAAAGATGTCAAGTTTACATAACCGTAACTATTCATCAGACACCAAAGACTAAATTCCCTAAGCGTGCCTAATTAATAGAGATGGCATTACATATGGTTTGTTGCCCAGTGCACCAGGAGTCCGAAGTTGCAGAGCCATCCATTTTGTGCACACATGCAAAAAATTCATAGTGAAGTCGGGAAACTATGCTGTGCTTACGCAGTGGTCCAAGTGTACAAAAAAAGAAGGTAAACTATGGACCTGGCTCACGGCAGCGCCTTCCTTCACAACCCTCTCAGCCCCATGTGAAACAATCACAAATTCCCTACCAGTGTACCAACTCCCCTTCACTTCAACCCCCTAACAAAACCTCTACCTGCCGCCCTGCCTCTCCAACACAAACCTCCATTACCAATGAAAGCTTTAAACATCTCTGAGTGTTACAGCAGTACTATGAAAACTGAAAGAAACACAGTGACAAAAATGCATCGCACAATCACCTGTTAGTAGTAGTTTGCCCACAACATACAGTATTATGTGCTGCCCCCTTTTTAATCACACAATATTCACACCTGAGCTTATAGCCCTTGGAATGTGCATCTGTGGCTGGATGGGATTACACCTGAGTAATTAGATTACTGGACAAACTCTTGATGTCAAGTTGCTGTTTTATTAACAATGATCTAAAACAGGGAGATTAGAACAAACATCAATGGGCGTAGGCTCATTCTCTCAGCGATTTCTACAAAAAATTCAATTGTATATTTCTTTATGTGTCAGAATGACATCATGCTATGTGGCAAAAGTGAAAAACCTATCAAGGGTTGGGATTGGTTAAGCGACACATTTAGATATACAATCATGTAGAAGCTACGCTTGTTATTGTTTGTCCAATATCAGGTGGACAACTTATGCCTACCCCTTCATACGTGTCATTTAAGAAAAATCAGTTACACAGTGTTTCATTGGTTTCTTAAGCTAAAAGGTCCTTCGTTATACAGACTCATACAATTGGTTTGGCACACTTGTGCCATGTCAGGAACATTTGGTTCAATTATAAGCAAGTAAGCTAAAACCAAGGTGCAAGTAGATAGGATATGAAGCTGCCCTACCACCTAATTAGCCCAGCATCTCTGATCAAGAATGCCGTCTGCCATGAAATTCTCTTTGTACTTGGCCTTGCATTGTATTCTCATCCTGGGAATGCAACGGGAGTGAGGTCATTCACTATCATATCTGGAACTTCAAACTCAAGCCCTATTTCCATCCTTGACTCATGTGACAAGAGACGACGATTCTGCTAATTCTGCAAACTTTTAAATGTTTTAAATGAATTAACACTTGGCAACCTTTGTGTTTTTTCTTGCATCTTAACATGAGAGAATCCATCCTCTGCACACATGATCCTCTTCAGCGTAGATAGCTGACCTTGACTTCTCAGTTCTTGACTTCAGGCTAGATAGCTTCCCAGTGCAGATCCAATAACTTGCTATTCTACTGCGACACTGCCTTCCATTTTCTCTCCATGATTCTTTGGCTTATTATTTATGATACCTATGTCCAGTTCTGTACAATGGCGGCTCTGCCTGCAGTCCATTCACTACTTATAGCTACCCTATATGATGACTTGCTCTAATATGCATTTCATCGCATGTACATTCTTTATACTTCCAATTTCTGCAGCACTTTTTATTGTGTAATCTTCTTCTTTTAAACTTTAAGAAGGTTCACTTGATTCTTTTCTTTGTCATTTGTCCTCTAGGATTCATACATCATGTTCATTCAGTATTTCAGGACATTGTGCACTCTTTCTTATGATGTCATCAGTCCATTTTCTAAGCTCCTCCTACTGCTCCAGGTAGTCCTCTTGTAGGCTGTCATCAGCTCGAGGGTACATTCAATATGGTCGTCTTGATGGATGCCGTCTCCCATGTGCTTGCTGCAGTATTGGTATAGCAGCTTGTGTTAGACATGCACAGTCTCATGGCTCCAATACAGGGGAGGTTGGGGGGTAGGGTCTCCTGCGGATATGTACGTCTGGTCCTCTACACACCTGTTAAGGGACATGTCAATGCCCATTACTCACACACAGTGGTGACTACATCAATCAAATGTTATTCATGCTTAAACGTAAAAGACTAACCACAGCAGTGCTCTTCTGAGCTTGGAAATATGTCTTCTAGCAAGGGAAATAGCTGATTACTGCTGGTGTAATGCTGTGTGGTAGCTTAGGAATGAACTTTCTGTCCCAAGCTATTAATTGAAATAAACTGATGCAAAACACTATTGGCAAGTTAGCTCAGCTAGATATGACACCAGTGCATTCTCTGCACCCAATTTTTGGAAAAGTAGAGAAACTCCTTCAACCACTGTGTCTACACGCTATGCATGCAGCACTGTGCCAAACAATAAACCACTTGTGTCATGTGATTTATGTGTAATTGATGACACTGTAAACATACATTCTATGTGAGGTAATGTCTGTTTTTGTCATAATCCTGCTTTTATATTACCCAAATCAACAGTAGTCAACAGGGATGCCGGGTACACTTGAGGTGTAGTGCATGGGCGCCTACCACAAAAAGAGGTTCGGGGCCTGTCCCCCATTTGGGGCACACTATCGAGGCCATGTTTGGCCCCTGCCTGCTTGGGAGATGTTGAAGTAAATTCTGTTCCCCATGAAGATCGTGTCACTCAGTGATCCCTGTCAGCTTGTTTTGCTCCCATGCCAGGGCATTGTTCTTAGCATGAGGTGGCTGAGTAAAGGGGTCCAGGGGATATACAGGCCAGGAAAAGGGGCATGAAGGTGGTTGGGGTGAGAAAAAGGGGGTGAGGAGGTCAGGGGCCACAACAAATGGTGTGAGGGGGTTGGAGCAGGGAAAAGGCAGGATATGGGGCATAGGGGTGGTCCTGGGTGTTGGTGCAGGTAAAGGGTCTGGTGGGGCAGGGGAAGGAGCATGATGGAAGGGGGGAGTGGGACTTACTTTTAGAAATGCAGCTGCAAACAGGCACGTGCTCATCTGACTTACTGTCCTAGCCGCCTGACTTCCTTTCCCGTCCCAGCTAATCAAGCGTGGCTGGAGTGAGACAGGAGGTCAGGTATCCGGGATAGAAAGTCAGGCAAGCAGGCTCCTGTTGTGCTGTCAGAACTTTAGGAGCGTTTTTTTTTTTTTTAACTGGGCGGGCACTGACCCAAGATGAGGTTCAGGCCAGAGTCCAAATTTTGACCCGGGTCGGCCCGAGCCCCTCCGTCCTCGCCCAGCTATATTTCTCATACGTGATGTAATCATACTCAAGTATTGCACTTGGAATGAAGGATAATGTTTTGGGGGCTTTAAACATGGAATCAATAGACTGGCACCAATAATGCATGGATGTTCTTTCCCTTACCCTTGCCAAATTCGGTAAACCGACATTTAATTGCTAGCGTATAAATAAAAGTGGCATACTTTTATTTTGTTAGAGCACATATACGACATTCAGTTGCACACATTCTCTACGATTTAAGACACATTATATAAATCATTTAGAGCTGACTGTAGAGATTATAGATTAGATCAAGAATCGGATGCCTTTTTCTTTTTAATCCATTTGACCAGTCCCTGATATCACCAAGCAGCCTAAACTTTCTGTGGGGAACACGAGGGATAGAACAAGCAATTTTCGATTAATGTCTCGACCACATGCCCCATATCATCTGAAATCATACTTTTTCTCAGGAAGAGCAAGATTAGCCATATTTGGGCAATAGTTGAGATTCATTAGACATCATCAGTAACATATCCGAGCGGGTTAATGCACTTATCTACAAAATATTTAGAAGACGAAATGCAAAGTTTACCAGCTTTCTTTAATTTCTTTTGATGTGTATTTATGCGTGTGTGTGTTGGAAACTTGCATCATATTCATGTGTACATGTGGCAAAGCGCCATTGGGGAACTAAATATTAAAGACGAAACCCTTCCCTTCGGCCATTAGCTTGGGATCCCTCATTTAAATAGCCTGTGACCATCTGATGAAATAAGAAACGTTCTTCTGATTTCACGATTGTTCCCTGAAGATTGGAAGAAATAATGCAATATGAAAAGCTGTTAAATTACAGAAAAGAAATGCATGTCTCCTTATGCCTGTAGTCCTCTGACAGTCAGGACTGACCACGTGCCTAGAAAATGTATAATCAGAGTGTAGGGAAAGTGAAAGCATACTGAAACCTATTCATTTTGGCAGACACCAAGTAAGAACCAAACATAACAAAAGAAACACATTTCGGGCGAGTAGATTCCTCCAACTTCATTTTCGGTGCCCCAGTGAGAACATTCCCTATGGTACATGGTCAAGGCATCTCAAAGGTGTCACTAGGCTTTGTGGGAACCTGATTGGTGCTCCTCAGTCTCTCTGTCACTAATGCCATGACCAAGTCATTCCAGCAATAATGAGTTTTAGCCAGTTAACGTGAAAGACTCTGCACATCTGTTTAGGCACTTTCACATCAATGAGATAATTCATCTCACCTATTTTCCCTAGCACACAGTAAGGCCCAGTCCACTTGTCCTGAAGGGAACTGGGTTTGACAGGTTCAAATATCCACACCCACTGCACTGGAGAATAAACTGTCACTTTGGCCTTCTGGTCATGCCAGTGCTTCATCATCTCCTGACTGGCCTTGAGATTCTTTGTCGACTGTTCCATGTACTTTGTCATTCTAGACCGAACGCCATGTACATAGTCCACCACATCTCATGTGGGGGATAAGGGGTTGCTCTGAAATCCCTCTCTTAGTAGACTGAGAGGACCTCGTACAAGGTATCCAAACAGAAGCTCAAAGGGGCTAAACCCTACTCTGTCCTGTGGCACCTCCCTGTAGGTGAACAATAGACATGGTAGGAGAACATCCTTTTTTCTCCTCAGGTGCTCTTTCAAAACACCTATCCACTCAACAAGCCTGTTCATTTGTGGATGTAGAGAACTGGTAGGTGACTCCACTCTCTTCTCACATAGCCTTCATATACGAGGATATGAAAATTGTTCCCCTTTCAGAAATGACTTCCTTTGCGGAAACCAACATGGGAAAATATCCCAATCAGAGCTTTTGGAACCACAGGAGCTTTGATATTCAGCCTCAAGGTACCTAGTGGCATGGTCTACCATCACCCAAAGGTATTTGTCCTCGGAGCTGGTTTGCGGATCCAAAGGACACACAATGTCCAAACTTATTCTCTCGAAAAGGTCACCCAACCACGGGTAGTGGAATTAAGGGGGCCTTTGCTACACCACCTGACTTTTCAGAAGCCTGACAAGTCGGACAGGACCGGACAAATTCTTTGACTTTTACATTAAACTGGGACCAGTAAATGTGCACAGAAAACAGGTCCGATGTCTTAGTCACTCCTAAGTGCCCCACTAAGGGAATTTTGGTCAGACAAATCCAAAGGAACTTTTTGTTGGAATTTCGGAATCACCAACCTTCTGGTGCCCTCACCCTTAGAGTCTTTTGGCTCACTGTACAGGAGTCCACCCATCCAGTACACTTTGAACACACCAGGGGCCTTGCCCTAAGCCTACTCCTATGCCTGTTTCCGCAGGCCTGCCAGAGTGGGACACTCTTTCTGGGCTATGAAGAAGTCGGTCTGATCTGGGCCCTCAGCTGATGCAAGCTCATCTAGCTTGGGCAGGCCTTTCAAATCTGAATGCACCGGGTCCTCCACCTCAGTTTCCTGTGCTGTTCCAGGCAACTCTGAAATCACTGAGTCACCTGCTACCAAAGTAGGGACCTCAGTGGCTACTTGTCCCTCTCTAGCATGCCGGTCCCGCCAAAAAGCCTTCTGGAAGCACTTCAGGCCCTAAATTGCTAAGAGCCTTCAATCTGGTGGCCTTTTTGGCCTTCGATTTGGTAGCCACCGTGACTATGTCGGGGTCGGTAACATCATTACCCAACAAACATGGGATTGGGATTGAGTATTTCACTGCTACATAGCACTGGGTCATTTCACCTCACCAGCCAAACTCAACTATCACCAAGGGTCACTTAATCTGTCTGTCAACCCCACTGATGCTACAATCAAGCCAATCAATAAACTGGCTTGGCTGTACCCATTGCTGGGTGACAGCAGTGATGCTAGCTGTGGTGTTTCTGACTGCAGGAGGTTTGTGTCCATTGATATACACATGGTCTAAGAACAGTTGAGTGTTGCTGTTGACTAGGTTGACTTTAGGAGACTCTCTACCGTTCCCACTCAGTATAACCAATCCACATTGAGCCACTCCTTGGCCTAGTGGGAAGTCCTCCTCTAGGAGGCCCATACTAATGATGGCATCCTCCATGAGTCCAACATTCACCATGGCTTGCTTGGTTAAGCCCTTACAAACAGGAACCCCTTCCATATGGCCCAGCTCCTTACACACAAAATAGCCTTTGGGCTGTGAGAACGCAGGTGTCCCAGTGTTAGGGATGCCTGTGCTCTTCTCTTCGGTGTGTACGACTGAACTCAAGTTTGGGGATTTCCCTTCATTCTTTTGGGGACCAGATTTAGAAGAGGATCTTTGTCCTTCCCATCCTTGTTACTTTTCTTGTCTGAGGATTGCTTGTCTAGTTTGGGTGTGCTCGCCTGTGTCTTTTTCTGGACTCAAGTACTTACAAACCTGTCAGCAGCCTTTGCAAGCTCCCTCCGGTCTGTAATAGTCTTATCCACAAGATGCTGTTGTAAGTCAACCTCACAATTCTTCAATACATGCACACACGCAGTCAAATTGTACATCCCTTTAAATGAGTCAACTTTTTTACCAGACACCCACCTGCTCAGATATTTCAATGACAAGTGTGTGAACGCTTCAGATGTCTGACCACTTTTCTTCAAAAGCTGTCTGAAGCTCTTGAGATACTGCTCAGAGTTTTTACAGAACTTCCTGAGGAGGGCCACCTTCATGCTCTCATAAATGGCCCTTTCCTTGGGAGTTAACTGAAGAATTTAATTGCTCCCTGGTGTTGGTAAGCGACACATCAGGGCAGCACCCCACAGTACCTACTCCAACTCCTGTAACAGAAAAGCAAGCTTGAGTGCTTCAAACCAGTGAAATATATCCTTCCCCACTTCATAAGCCTGCACTAAATCTTTGGGGATGTGATGACAGGGTTTATCCCGGGCACCCTGTTTTGAGCAACTACTGCTGCTTTCGCTAGAGATGGATCTATTGACCTCCTTCTTCTCTGCGAGTGCCAGCTTGCGCATTTCTATGGTGACGTTGCCCCGCTGTTTTTGTTCCTCAAGTACTAGTCTCCTCTCCTCCAGCTGGAAGTATTTAGCCGCTACATCGTTAACAGCCAGAACAATTACTGGGTCACTTAGAGGCTGCGCCAAGGACTGGGACCTGCAGGATGCTGCACTAGCCCCTGACCTCACTGACACTTTGAAATGTTGAGAAGCCACACCTGCCCACCTGAGGGATGGTTGGCGAGAAGCACTACTCATGCTGTCTTCCTCATCATCTTCCACTACTGCTTCTGGAAGGTCTTCTTTATTTGGGTACACTGGGCCTATCCCATACCCTGGGGTCTCCTCCCCAGTCACCCTTGCTTCTATGCAAGCTTGGAGGCTGGCCAGCAACTCAGGTTTATTAACCCTGGTGCTGTGGGTAAGACCACTCTCTTGACATAAGAGGCTCAGGACATCCTTGCTAACACCTTTCATAGTCTCTATGTCAAGATCCATGATTATTAACACATACCTAGCAGTGGTCTAAAAGTTGCCTGCAACAGTATGTTCATGAGGGTCCCATCACCCCCACTCTCTGGGCCTTGGAATCTTCTGGGGTGAAGAAGAGACTCTGGAGCACAACAGCAGGCTGAGGCAGGTTTTTCAAGAATACAAATTATTTCATTTATTTCAGGCAGGACACATCAGACAGCAAGGGCATCTCAGGAACTCTGCTAAAATCACTAGGCTAACCCTCCCTTTTATACATTTTAGGAAGGTAGGTAATGGCCTGATCATAAGTACAGCCCCTTTCCTGCCTGTGATTCGCTGATTTATATGGCATGATATGGCATGATCAATGTACAATCCCTCTTCCTACTTGTGATTCGTCGGCCTATCTGCCACTCAGAACAAGTCTAAACAGGTTTTTACTCACTCATCCCCCCACCATTGTCCCCTGGATGAATTTTTATAAAAAAGATCTCCACTGGTGTCATCATGACTCACAGTAATCCACCATTTTAGGAATCGCCTGACCATGCCTGACCTATCACATAATGGTGGATCACCCTAGTTCTGGACATATTTTGATACCTGGTCCGATTTAAGTCTAGTTTCTTTAGTGAAACATATTTAGCATGTACTTCTTAACAAGCCTTCTATTATTCAAGACATTCTGATCTCATAAACATGGATCGTCCTTTAAAGCACTTCTCTGTAAAGCACTGCAATTCTGATTTCTACAACATTTAGAGTCACTAATCACCCCAATAGTTTATCATCATTTGTTTTAAGGTAGAGGTGGTCTATCTCCACTTCATTCAGTTTGAGGGGTGGCTATAATCACTTCTATTCAAGTACTTTTATCATTGGGTGAGTCAGCTGCATACAAGGCTCCAACTAGTTCTGACCATCTGTCACCAATGTGACTAATCAACATCCGGGGTGCCAGTGGTCAAGCAGTGAATATCAGTTTCTAAACCATCAATCAGCCCCTGCACCAGAAGAGATCCAAACATATTAGAATAAGAAGCATATTATAAACCTCCTTGTCCAATTTTGGTAATGTGGACGGCATAGCAGGCTTATCTCCGAAAATGTTGTGGATTATTGGGTAGTTGCAACAATTATTACCCAATGATAAAAGGGACTGCCCAGTCAAGGTTGAATCAAAAACGTCTACATTATTTATATCACAACAGAAAGTCTACCAAAACTACGAAATACAACCCACCCTGTAAGGGTGTGCAGAGGACATACAGTTTCAAAGAAGGAAAAGGGATGTACTCTGGATATTGACAGGAGGGTTGTCGGTATGGTTAGTAACCACAACAGTTAAAGGTTTCTCGGCTTCAGCATGAAGGGAACAATGGTTCTTAGTATGTCTCTAGGGGCCTTCTGGGAAGGACCAGGGGGGCAGAACCACAATGTACCTTGTGCTTGTAAGCCAGAATTGCATGCAGTACCTTCTGGGACCACCACATACAATTTGGACTACAGGTGTAAGCAAAAACCAACCTTTGGTATAAGTCTGTACTACACAGTTTGTGGTAGCGAGCTGAGCAGGCAGGCTTATTTCACGAGGGAATGTGAGCATTACAAGGATGTTGGACAGAGGTCGTATACAATCATAGTGGTTTAAGTAGACACTTACACTCAAGGTTTCTTGGTAAAACGCTTATTAGTTTATTACACAATCATTTAGAAAACATTCACTAGAAGGAGGCAACTTAATGTTATACACAAACACACTTCAATAGCAAACCAATAAGTTTCTGAACATATTAGGCTCCCCTGAAATAGGAGCAAAATGGCAGTTCAGTTACTTTCAGTGGGAGTAAAAAAGGCACACGTTAGCAGAATAGATCACAAATACTTTCTTAGGCAGTGCAAATAGTTTTAGTTCACCAGAGGACTCGGTTCAGTTCAATAGGCCTGGGCCAAAGTCAATGCACTAGTGTCTTGGACAGGAAAGAGCAGTTCCTGAAGTAAACGGTAAGGTCTTTGCCAAAGTTCTCAGAACCAGTTTGTATGAAAAAGAATCAGTTACAAGCTGATTAGGCCTGCAAGTTGGGAACGTTTCACAAACTTTCGCCGCGAGAGAGGCGTTCTCTCAATGGGGTTGGCACAGTACCTTAATATGAAGTAAAAGATGCAGCTGAAGTCGTTGGTTCCTGGCAGTTCCTGCACATCTCACTGTTCCTGAGCCTCAGTCGTGGGGACAAGAGGGAGGACATCAGGGGACTCCTGCACCGC
Organism: Ambystoma mexicanum; assembly: GCF_040938575.1. Classification (NCBI taxonomy): domain Eukaryota; kingdom Metazoa; phylum Chordata; class Amphibia; order Caudata; family Ambystomatidae; genus Ambystoma; species Ambystoma mexicanum. Next base: position 328,324,362 of record NC_090935.1, read on the forward strand.
ACAGGATCGTTGGAAAACGCTGACAAAATGGAGTCACTTCTCTGTCTTGATATTTATGATATGATATTTTATTTGCATCGCGCTCATACACAAGTGTTTCAGAGTGCGACAAGGCAAGGGAGGTGAGCAGGGGAGAGCACAACACCGATCTTACTAGGCCCAGTGACATTGAGAACGCGCAAGTGCATGGGAAAGGGAAAGGGGAAAAGTGCATGGAAGGGGGAGAGTGTAGAGTGCGGGGCAGAGGAGAAACATAAATAATAATAAAAATAAATAGATAAATTGAGGCAATGAACAGTGGTAGTGCAGCTAGCAAGCGACAAGTGCTGTGTTTACAGCAGCAGACTGGGTAAGTGTGATAAGTGCAGAAAAATAAGAAAATGGGTTGGGGAGTGGGGGACTGTATGGGTACAGATACAGACCCCAGTGCAAGGGGTGGCCAGAAGGCAGTGCAAGAGGGTGGCAGGGTGAGCAGGTACCTGGGCCCGGGGGCAGAAGGTACCCAGGTGCACAGTGCCGTGAGAGAGCAGATCAGCAGGGAAGAGAGGGAGTGAAGGCAGAAGCAAAGAGGAAGGTCTTGAGGTGCTTCCGGAACCAGGGATGGTTCTCCTCAAGTTTTAGAGTGGCAGTGAGACAATTCCAGAGTGAGGTCCCAGCTAGGACAGAGATCTACCACCAGCTCGTTTTGTATTAGAAACAACTGACCCTGAGGGAGTTAGAGGTAGAGGAGTGAAGAGCTCGGGAGGGGAAGTATTTGAGGAGGGAAAGCTGAAGATATTTTGGACCCAGGCCCCTGTAAGCCTTGTGGACTATGCAGATGGTTTTGAATTTAATCCTTGCATCCACTGGGAGCCAATGGAGAGATTTCAGAGCTGGAGAGATACGAACCCAGGGCTTGAGGCCAAGGACAAATCTTGCAATCCTGTTCTGGATTAGTTGCAGAGGGCGGAGAGTAGAGGCAGGTAGATTTAGAAAGAGGCTGTTACAATAGTCCAACCTAGAAAGAACCAGAGCTTGGGAGACAGTGAGCTTCTGGGGGGAAGGAGAGGAAAGGCAGAGTACCTCTGATGAGGTGCAGTAGGAAGTTTGACTTTTTAGAGACCTCAGAGATGTGAGCAGAGAAGAAACGTGCGGAGTCAAAGATGACCCTGAGGTTCTTAGTCTTGCAGGTGGGGGTAGGAGGAGGGCCAAGGGAGGCTTACCAGAGAGTGAGGGGAAAGGATGGTGAAGGTGTGTCCCGATGAGGAGGATCTCTGTCTTGCTGGCATTCAGACAAAGATCACTGGCAGCACACCAATCTTGAATGGCAGATAGGCAATCAGAGATGAGAGAGGGAAAGGAGGTGGCTGAGAGCAGCCTGAAAATGAGTTGAGTGTCATCAGCGTAGCACTGGAAATTAGAGCAGAAAATGGCAATGCAATGGACAAGAGTTGCAAGGTATTGGTTAAAAAGCCAGTGCGAGAGGTTAGACCCCTGGGGAACACCTCAGGTAGAGAGGAAGATAGATGATAGGAAGGACCCAAGTTGGACCTGGGAGGGTCGATCAGAGAGGAAAGACGTCAGCCAGGCCAGAGCCTGATCAGTGATACCCAGGTTATCACGGAGACGGTTGAGCAGGATGGTATGGTTGACTGTGTCGAAGGCAGAAGAGAGATCGAGTAGGATGAGGACAGAGGGAATGTTATAGTCAAGGCTGGAGAGCAGATCTTCACAGATGTTCAGGAGAGCAGTTTCTGTGCTTCTGGCAGCTCTGAAGCTAGACTGATGGCCATGGAGACAGCCAACAGAATCAGAATGAAGGTTAAGCTGAGAGATGGCCAGCTTTTCCAGGAGTTTGCCCACAAAGGGAGTAATGGAAATTGGGCGATAGTTAGCAGGACAGGAAGGATCAGCTGTGGGTTTCCTGAGAAGATGAACTTGGCAATTTGGACCTGCAGCAGGGCTTCACTGGGCAAACCAATGGTCCAGGAGTTGCAGCAGCCGTCTTCTTCCAGCTCGTCTTCTGTTCTTTCATTCCAGTGATTGACTCTGCTTTCCAGTCCAGGAGACTTGCCTTTTAAACAGTTTTCTCCCATTTATTCCAGCCTAGCTGCCACTCACCCAGCGGGTGGCTGTCCTTGCTGGACAGTCAGCCAGCCAATCATGCCAGAGTACATTTGGGTCTCCTAGGAGACTAAGCACAGGGAGGTTCGGGCACCTCACTCACTTCCTGCCCACCCCAGACACTCAGACGCCAGAGGTGGTCTTCAGTCCTGAAGCCCGCCAAAGGTATCGAAACAAAGGGACCAAACCTGGTTTGGCACGCAGAGACAAACACTAGAAGGACCTTTCCAAAAAGAAATTACGACAAAAGAAGACCGGGTCCCGTTTAATCAAAGGGGCTTAAGGCGCCATCTTGAGAAACATGGCTCCCACGATTTTTGGCTACCAGTGTTCGCAGTCGGGAAAAATCATGGTAGTTTGTTGTAAAACCACTGCCACCAGCCATTTCAATAAAAAAGAGTAGCATTTGACTGCTACATGGGTTTCTAGACACAGGGGATACTAGGTAGCCCCTCCAGCACTCTATAGGAAGATAGTGTGTGCTGGGTCTAGGAATTTAAAAAGACTAGTAAAGTCACTTTAACCTTACATTCGCTGGGAAACAGTACTTTATCCCAATGAAGGTATTTAAACTTTTAGGTAGTCTAAAAAGACATCCATGTGTCACTGCACTGAGGGTGCTGTGTAACACACATGAACATATGCCTATGGATTTATCTTAAAACTCCATAATCAAAGAACACAATAGTAAAACACACATCAAAACATATGGAAGAGTGGGAAAAAAGGCTCACACTCTTTCCAGGTAAAAAAATCAAGTCCTCAAAATCCAACAAAGTTGCTGGGGGTCTCTAAGGTGAAGGGAATTAGCACATTTTTGAGAATTCTCCCTAACAGTGCTGTAGGTGTTCTTGGTGCTCGACAGGGTTGAGTCGGCTTCAGGGCACTTTGCAGGCTTCAGTGACAGAATTTTAGACGAGAGTCAGATAGGCGGCAAGGCGGTTTGGTGTGTGAAGCTGGGCTGGCCTCGACGGCAGTTTGGGGCCAGGAATTGTTGTATCAGTGCTGATTGGCGATGCTGAAGCACTGGTTGAGACGTCTCAGGTGTCTTTATGTGACAGCGGCTTGACAATGGTCAGCGTTGCTTTCAGATGCAGATTGAGGAACATGAATGATTAGAAAATGTCCTTTAAGGTGCATGTTGGCAGACGCTTGAGACACTTCTCCCAGCTTCTTCAATGAACTTGTGTCGTCCATTAAGGCAGACGCCCACCGCAGAAGAGTGTGTTACAGGCGGTTGCCATGTTCGTGATTGAAGGTTCAGAGACCTCCTGGCACTTCCTATCCAGGAGACTTGCTGCAGAGCCTAGCAGGGCACCCTGTGTGCTGGCTGTGTCCTAGTTCTTGAGAAGCTGGGGTGTCCTCTGAGCTTTGTATATCCCTCTCATCCCTGGGAGATGTTTAAGGGAGGGATCTTGATTCCCTCTTTGGATATCCTGGCCTTCCTTCACTGGCGGAAGATGCAGGGCAGACTGTACCTTCAGCCAGGTTCTAGGGATGAGTTCTTCTTTCTGATTCATGTGAAGCCTTCGGATGATCTGCCAAAAAAGGGCTATGCCCTCTTTAAAGCCAAGTGGACCACAGTGATTGCTGTAGGCTAAGCCTACAAATCCTGGGGTCCCTACCAACAATCTGATGTATGCATGAAGTCATAACCAGAGTACTTTGCAAAAGGAAAGGTAAAGCAGTGAAGGCAAGAACACAGTGTGCCCTAGAACTAAAATGGCAAAATCCTTCTTTCAACAGAAAGAGCCCTGGGCTCACTGCCTTGTGACACTAAGTCACACCCATCTTCCTATTTGTTGCTTTCGAAGAGTCTCTCTGGTTTATGGTTCTCTCTGTGTGGTCTCTGCTAAAGCAGCAGGTCTCCCTTGACGCTGTGGCAAGAGCAGACTCTCTAGCTCCTGCAAACCACATTTTCGTACCTTATGAATGGGATCCCCATAGCAGGGTGGCCTACTGTAAACAACAGACCCAGACATGCCAGTTCACTACCCTTGATACTGAGAGGCGGGAGCTGGCTTCAGGTCGAAACAGTTGCATATGAAATGTTTTTGGGTTTCCTGTCTCCTTTGTTATCCTTTGCAGCCAGGCCTACAGAGGACCTGTTTGAAGTATCCTTTGTTAGTATGTTAATCACTGCCACCAGCTGCAGCGTCTAACAAAAGAGCAGGGCTGATCCATGGACCTTTGTCAGTGGATAAGACTGCCCATGGCAGGTGGAAGGTGGGTCCTCCCCTTTCCTGGAGATGACATTGTGCACTCCTCAGCTGTCATATTCCAACTAAATATGACAGGGGCGGATGGTGCCTGTAGCCGTTGTCCAGCCCTGAGTACATGGGTATATGCATTTGCCATGGTGTGAGCATAGGAAAATATGTGTGGATTAGCTCCACACATTTTCCTGAGGTTGGTCTACCATCATTCCATTTCATTAAAAAGTTCAAAAAGCCGAAGCTAGCGCACGCCCGGCATGCAGATGATCAAATTCCTCACACTCGATGTCTAACATAGATGCAAGAGGATCAAGCTTAGTTCAGGCACATTGGATTGTGGAGACCCAGCAGAAATCAGGCATTGAGCAGAAGCAAAGTCTGTCTCTCTGTTCAGTAGAAGGGCAGCTCTCAAGGATGCAGGTGAGGCGGTCCCAATAGCACCTTGCAGTTGGCCAGGCCGAGTCAGGCTTTAGCCGCTGGTAAGGGGACCATGAAAGACGCTCCAGCAGTTCGAGTTAGCATTGATCTGCGATAAATGAGCTATCTGGCTCGAGCTGTGGTTGTAACACCCAGTTAGAGTCGGCGTGTGACTCTCCAGTCATTCGGTTTGGTTCCCAGCATTGAGCAGTCATTTTTGGCCTAGCAGGTGATGAGATTTAGCTAGGGTATGATGCAGTGTCGTGCTGGTTCAAAGTGCAAACAAAATCGAAGTGGTGGTGCTGGAGCACAACAACCAGCGCCAGGGACTTTCCTCTTGTGTGGTGAACATGGAGCGACTGGTACGGTGAGGTAGGACAGGGCTCTTCCGCTGGTTTAGTCCTGAGGTTGCTGTGAGGCCAACCAGGGGGACTCTAGGATAGGATGGTTCCATTCAGGGTATGCCCTCCCAGCTCAGGATATTCCGGTGCAGAGTGGTAGTTCCTGATCCACAGCAGAGATCACTCCCGATGTGTCCTGGTAGTGGGTAGGGAACAGATCAGTCTTTTGTCTTGGAAGATTCCTTTTTCAGCTCAGGCTGAAGGCTTTGAAACGTGCTTTCCCAAAGGATGTCCAGTGAGATCTCTAGAGCAAATTTGCAGTTTTAAAGGATCCAAGAGGGTCTGAGCAAATCTAAAGAAGGGAAAGGCCAAAGTCCTCAGGTGACTGGACTAATTCTAGCATGCTTTAGTGTCCAATCCCTGCTCTTGAAAGAAGTGGACTTTGCCCTTCTGATGTCTCACCAAAAGTATGTTGCTCCAGAGGAAGTAGACAGAGGGGACAGGGGGGATAGAGAGAAAGACAGAGAGGGGCAGTGGGAATCAAGATGGTGGAAGTCTTCCATTGATCAGTGCCCTCCTGCCTATCATAATCCCGCCCCCTTCCCTTCTCATTGAGAACAAAGACCTTTAGAGATGCAATATCCTGGTATGAGACTACTCCTTTTGGATGGGTGTGCTCCTTTGATGCACAGGCTCAGGAAAACCTCCTCTAGCGGCTGTCTCGGGTGGAGGATGTTACCTGCTCGGCCATTGTGTGGGCTACACATGGCTGACCAGAATACACACCACCTTCCACGGCAGAGCCGACACATAGGAGCTGACATATGTGTGACATCAATTGGAATATGGAGGCCATGAACATAATTAGCACCATGCACTACGCCTAACCTCTGGCATAGCTTTATTTGTGAGATTATCCTATTACCATTATGGGCTACTTATGATCATCGTCATTTGGGTACAGGGGTGCATATCTTAAATGCTGCTCCTGCGCGGCGTATGCTTTTCTGTCACTGTCGCTGTCACATGGGCATCTGTGACTTCTGGACCTGCTCTGTGCCACGGCTAGAGCAGGCGTTGTGACTCAGGACACTGATGCAGCAGGCCACAGATACATACTATGTTTTTGCCATGGAGCTGGCAAAAGGGGAATCTGCTCAGCTATTACCCTTTCTGAGATGGACCTACCTGGATCATTTTATTATTCAATACACATTTTTAAAAAGCACGCTCTCATGCTAGCAGGCACATGTGTGGATAGCATAGTAACAAAGCAGCTCCTTCAGTCGATTGTTTACCTTATTTGGAAGCCCTGTCGGACCAGTTAAGCATATGTGCAGGATAGGTACAGAAGCTCTGGACTATTGGGAACAATGAAATCACACTTACAAAAGTTGGTGGAGGGGATATTTTTCGCTGGACGTGTAAGGATAAGGACAACTACAGAATTACTTGCAAAACCACCCCATGTCACTAATCACATGCCAATATGTTTGGATAATAATGAGTGGTGCCATTCACCACCAATGAGCCAAAACTAAAACAAAATAGCACATTTACATTTTCAAGGACAAAATAAAAGTGTGTAATTTCTTGTAAGGTTACTGAAGCTGTGCTCAGAGATGTTTGATAAGAGGCATTCAAAATCAGTGTAAACATTATGATACAATTCCTTCGTTAAGGATTAGCTAATAAAGAAAATCGATGTCAACTTCCTTTACAATTAGACAATCAGTGTCCTGGCAAAGCATATTCACATAACATAGAGCTGCAGTTACTACAAATGACTGATGTCAGTAATGGAAACTGTGCTGTAAGATGTTTGTGTATTCATTCAAGCACTTTAAGTAGATTATGTAACGTAATGTTCAGTGGTCACGTGCAGAGCACCGTTGCGCTTCTGGTGACTGTTACACGCGACAGGTCAAAGGGAATTATGATTCCTTCAAGCAGCAGAATGCATTGCAACACGGGCGTCCTCCCCTCTGGCCTGCTTTTCGCTAGAGCGGCCTGTAGAGGGGGCATTGGGTCCGGCTGGAAGTCCCTCTGCTGGTGTCAGCCCTGCCCTCTCGTTTCACGTGCCCTTTGGTTAGACGAGTGCTGCCTGGCTAGAGGAAGATGAGGAGTGAGTGTGTGCCCGTCTTGCATTTTTTTGGCCCTCTGGACTTATTGCCCAGGAAGGTGACCTGAACCTCCCAGCTGGGCCCACACACAACACCTCGCCTTCTGCACTCCCCCTGAACTAACTATTCTGCCTTCTGAGCTTGCCCCACAGGACAGCATGGAGCAACCCATTAACCATTTTGGTCTTCCTTCTCCCCACCCAACAGGCAAGTCCAGGCACCTCTTGGGAAATGTGTGAACTGACTCCCCTGGTAGTCAATCCAACCTCACAAGGTTAAAAAGCTGAGTCGACCCTGCCAGGATTGGAACATTTTCCATGGTTGGTTCCAGGGTAAATTGACCAGACATTCCCATAATATGAGCGCTGTTCCATAATTAGGCCCTCTGTCCTTCTGGTTGAAGAGTTGTTTTGCATTTAAAAACCCATGCCGGTTTTGAGCAAGGGCAGGTGACAACAATTATACACTTAATAACACAACATTTTCAGAATATTGACATTGTAAGCAAGGCTTGAACGTCCAATTTTTCCCGTAGGAGCCACACCACTACCTGATTGTGCCGCTGAAACCATCATGGAAGCAATTGAACAGCAAGCCCTGCCTGCATCAATCGGAGCAAAAGGTGTTTTTCCATTAACATGCTAACATTCACAGCCAAAACTGCACACTTTACATTATGTAGAGGAGCAGTCCTGGAAAGAAATAGTGTTGGATGGGAGTTGTGGTGGATTGTTGGGGGAGAGGGAGCAATAGGTCGGCTCTGAGGCTGTAGTCCTTCTTTTATGTTGGTGGACCGTCATGGTTTTTCGTCTCGGAAATCTGGTCACCCTATTTCAGGGTACAATTGGTGCACTGAGGAAGCTTATGACCATCACCGGGTTTAGGGCACGGCGGGCCAGGTGGCTGTCCGGGCCTCCCTGCCATTAGAACCCCGCCATGCCAGCTCGGTGCAGTCTTTCAAGGTCTCCCCCTAGTTGGCGCGGTGGGAGAAGGCATGGCAGCTTCCCAATTGAAATTAAATGCGCTGCGCTCTCGGGAGCGGAGCACATTTAATAAAAATAGGGCGCCTGCCTTGCATATTGAAAATTGTGGCGCTTCTCCACCCCCGCTTAGGCGTGCACAGGAGGGGGGTGGGGAAGAGCGCCACATTTTTTAATTGCTGCCCCTGGCGCTGCAGCTTCTAAGGCCGGCCCTGCTTATGAGACTGCTAAATTGCTGTATTATCAGTCATAGAAGAAATGAAGGTCCGAGTCATTGAAAGGTAGAGAACCACACATGTGCTTTGAGGACGTTTAGCATTGCAACATACCATCCCCTTGGACACATTCGATGGAAACCTGCTGGACTGACTCCTACAGTATGAGTGCTGCACGTCGTTAAGTGGCGGCACCGCACCCTGTCCCTATAAACTTTGCCTGAACATTTTCAAAGGTTGTTGATTTGTCCCCTGAGGCATAATTACAAACAATCACAGTACTGCGAGGTCTATAAAGCTTTCTGACTCAATAGGCCATTTAATAAAATACTTGGAACTTTATTGAGAGGCTTGTAAGGTAAACCATGTTTATGCTGTGGCAAAGTCTTTTTTACTGTTCTATCTAGAAAGGTTTGAAAAAAGCTAACTTCGCTGTTTATTAAATCCCTGCTGATGCGCCACTTGACAAAATGAAGGGAAACTGGTTGTGTGTGCTTTTATTTATTTATTTATAATTTGCTAGGTGCTACATACCACACCCAGGTCACCTCAGGACCCCTACAAGTTAGAGGGAGAAGACATACATGGACGCAAAAGGTGCAAAGGTCTGCCTTTTGCTTGTTTCATTGCATATTCTGTTGATTGTCGGAGATGCTTCCGATATATGTGTTGTGTGCATCAAAAGGGTTGGCCCTTTTATGTGCTTTGCAGTATAAATACACGACACTGGACGGTTGATGGTTAGTCTGGAGAATACACCCGTGGACGGGGCAGCCCCTTTTATTTAGCCAAAGAAATCAAGGCTCGGGAGGATATCTCGCGCTCACACCAATAGCTAATTGAAAGACCTATTATCACTAGTGCTATAATTCTTCTGAATAAGTGCAAAAGTTCCTCAAGTTACATAACACTTGTCAGTTCAGTATAATTTATTAATTTGACTTCCAAAGTAAAGAACAGCCGACACGTGTTTCGACCTTGGTCGTTATCAAGGCCACTCTATGTCAATGGATTAAATCTTCTGTCCCTATATTGTAGACCCATATGTTACAGTGGTCTTAAGATTCCAAATTTTTTTCCCAGATTGGCTTCAATATATCAAAGAAAAGAAAAAGAGAAAATTCAAAAAGCCTAAGACCACTCTAAGCCCACTTAGTTCATATACTATTTCAGATATTCACAATATTACCACCTTGACTACATTAGCTCAAGAAAGCACAGTGGATTTTGAATCTATTTGCTTATCACTTGGTGTTAATACTAGACAACTCAATCTCAAAGAATTGAAGCCCAAGTCCAAATTCACACCGAATTTAGGAACAGAGAATGTAATTGAAACCTTCCATAAGGCAATCATTAAGGATATATACAAGCATATGGATAGCAGATCGAATAAAATAAAGCGATCTAAAAATAATCTGAGTCAAGAGGAATTGGTAGCTTTAGAAGCTCTAATGAATGATAAGTGCATAACTATTAAAGAAGCAGATAAGGGGGGCAACATTGTGGTAATGAATACGCAGGATTACATAACTATGGCAATTTCTCATTTGAATACTCCACAATGCTATACCCTTCTAAAATCTAATCCAACGAAGAAAATTGTTTCTGAACATTTGGAACTTATCCAGCTATGGTATAACAGAGGCTTTCTAACAGAGGATGAAAAGAGTTTTCTGACTAATACGGAACCCACCATGCCCACTATGTATTTTTTGCCTAAAATACACAAGGGTTATGAAACCTTACCACCAGTCAGACCTATCATGAGTGGGATAGGGTGGGTCACGGAGGGTATGTCCCAATATTTGGATGAAGCTTTAAAACCCCATGTTCTCAAAATGAAATCTTATGTTAGAGATAGTGCACACGTTTTGAAATTTTTCAAATCCTTTAAGTGGGAATCAGATTATCTTTTGGCTACCCTTGATGTTTCAGCGCTTTATACCAGCATAGATCATGACCTAGCAGTTCAAACAATTGACTACACCTTTGGGAATTCTTCTGCTTCTTACATGCAGCATATACAAATGCTTAAAAGCTTTCTCAAATTTACTTTGCAAAATAATGTATTCATTTTTAATGGACAGTATTATGCACAGGCCAAGGGAGTTGCCATGGGTGCTAAGTTTGCGCCATCCCTGGCGAATTTGTTTATGGCCCAATTTGAAGAAACGCACATTTACAATCAGGAGATCTTTCAAACGAATCTAATAGCTTGGAGAAGATATATCGATGATGTTTTAATTGTATGGAAAGGGTCTCCTGCTTTATATGATACTTTTGTGCTACATACTAACCATAACAAATTTGGCATTAGATTTACAGGTCTAGTGAGCTCACAAAGCATTGACTTTCTAGATTTGCATATTTTTGTGAACAATGGGCAAATTGAAACACACACATATCGTAAACCAACAGAAGTCAACTCCATATTGTATGCAAAAAGTAGTCATCAGAGATCTACAATAGATAATATCCCGGCTGGGGAATTTTATCGGGCCAGGCGAAATTGTAGTTTAGATTTGGATTATCAGAGGGAGTCTGATTTGCTCACGCAAAGATTCCAAAAGAGAGGATATAACCTGAAATGTATTAAGAAAGCAGCAGACAAGTACAAAGAATGTAGTCAATTGGAGCTTTTATGTGACCGTGTGAAAGAGAAACCTGAGAATGATTGCATTTCTATAATAACTCAATTTTCGCAAGACTCATCTTTACTGTACAAAATGGTGTCTAGACACTGGGATATTTTAAGACTTGATAAGGATTTGTTACCTTTTTTGACTGAGAAACCCAAATTTATTTTTACGAGAGCACATAGCATTAAACAGAAGTTGAGTCCCTCTTTTTTGGATGTTCAGACAAATAGTACTGAAGGTACTTGGCTTAAAGGGAAGAAGGGATTTTTTAAATGTGGTAATTGCAACCAGTGCAAATATGCGCATTCTAATTGTGACTCTTTTACAGATGATAATGCCATGACAATTAAGATCAAGCAGTTTATTAACTGTAAAACGTGCTTTGTCGTTTATGCCATTATATGTACATGTGGTAAGCTTTACATTGGTAGTACTATTCGGCAATTGAGAATAAGAGTAAGGGAACATTTGGCTAGTTTAAAGAGTAGTGATCCCAAGACACCAATGTCTATCCATTGGCAGCTGCAACATCAGTTGGATAGCCAGGAAGACATAAGATTCATTGGTCTTATGCAAGTGAAGATGGGTAAACGGGGTGGAAATCTTAGGCTCAAACTTAGGCAACAAGAGAGTAAACTAATCTGTTACTTTAGGAGCACTTTAGTTGGTCTCAATCAGGACCACGAAATGCATGTTTTTTTATAAAGTAACAATATGATTGACAATTTCTTTCCCTTTCCGATTTACAAATGAATGTAACCAGCCTAATTGGCAATGTTACCTATTGTAATTATCACTACTTGTGATGTTGTTCCAACCTTACCAGAATTCTGTAAATATGGGACTATAAATTATAGGATCCCATGTACTCATTGGTAAAAATATAGATTATTTAAATAATTTAAGGGACGCAATGAAATTTATGTATTGGGTGGACATATGCACATCATGAGGATGTAAGTGTAGTACTAGGTGTGGTTGTATTATATTATTTCATACTAATTAACACGGTAAGCCAAATTCGAGTTCAAGTAGCTTTACTAACTTTAAGTATTGGGTAATTCTAATTTATAGATATTAGCCAATGAATATGATTTATTGGCAATTTAATGTGGGTTTTTTTCAATTTGGGAAATTGTGACAAATGCTTGGATCATTAAACACAGGATTCCGTGCACCTATTAGTGTAAGTGTAGAATATACTAAATAATTTAAGGCTTGTAATGATATTCATTTGTTTTAGTGGATGTAACTGTAGAACCAATTGTGGTTTTAGTGTACCATCAGTGTTAATCAATACAGCAAGTCAAATTCGAGTTAAAGTAGCTTTATCCATATTGAATTATTGGATAACCTTAATTGAGAGCACGCTTATTGCGCGTGTACATGGTGCCGTCGCGCGGGCGTGCGCGTGACGTCATCGCGCGATTATGCGCGTGACGTCACTGCGCATGCGTGACGTCATTACGCGTACGTGCGCGTGACGTCACCGCGTTGCGGCCCGCGATCCCGCGAGTGGCAAGACATTTAAATGAAAGGACAAACTCATGGGACCCCTTTAGCACATTGAGGTTCTGGGATACAGCCCATGTATAGGTAAGTGATAGGAAAACATATAATTGTATCTTAAACAAGATACAACGAACTATCTTTTTGGTATGATAGAGGGAGGTCTTTTTAGTAATTCATGATGTGCATATGGGAACTGAATACAAGACAATATATTGAAATGACAACATATGAAATCAGGGGGATCTATGGATAACCCCATGAAGCACAATTACCAAAATATGTATATTCCTTGTAGGAGAAAGCCAATCTGGGAAAAAAATTTGGAATCTTAAGACCACTGTAACATATGGTATGTTAGGAACATAGACTTTCAGGTTGGTGAACATTTTATTTTATTTTTAATTTATATTATAACATGAGATAAAACGCTTATGTAATTTATACTATTTAATCTTAATCTAAAGGGTCTACAATATAGGGACAGAAGATTTAATCCATTGACATAGAGTGGGTAAGTTGTAACTCTATTGTTCTATGTTGCATTTGGAGTATCCATATATTATCTGGTCATGTTGGAATGGCATCACAGGGTGATAACTGGTAATCTGTGTAATTAACACATTGGGGATGAATATTATTGTATAATCAGTTGATAACTGGATATTATGTTGAACATATATATTTATTTATTTATTTATTTTTTGGAAAAACTAAATTATTGTTTTCTGTTTATTTTTCTTTGAATTTTCATTTTATATCTTGCTTATGGCGTGAATTTTCCCATATCCTGATCTGACATGTTGGCACTATATGGTATGGTTTTTTGAATTTTCTCTTTTTCTTTTCTTTGATATATTGAAGCCAATCTGGGAAAAAAATTTGGAATCTTAAGACCACTGTAACATATGGGTCTACAATATAGGGACAGAAGATTTAATCCATTGACATAGAGTGGCCTTGATAACGACCAAGGTCGAAACACGTGTCGGCTGTTCTTTACTTTGGAAGTCAAATTAATAAATTATACTGAACTGACAAGTGTTATGTAACTTGAGGAACTTTTGCACTTATTCAGAAGAATTATAGCACTAGTGATAATAGGTCTTTCAATTAGCTATTGGTGTGAGCGCGAGATATCCTCCCGAGCCTTGATTTCTTTGTCTACTTTGTACAAACTTTGTGGGAAGTTTGAGGGAGTGATATCACTTGCTGCCGACCCCCCCGCATTTTCATTATATATATATTTTTTTTGAAATTTGAGAGTGGAAAAGAGCGCACGCAATCTGTTAGCGATCCCACAACATTTCTTGCCTTTTATTTAGCCATCAGAAGGATGTCTTCCATCATAACATCCCTTTCAGCATTTGATCAAATGTATATCAACAACACACATATAAACATGAATAACAGAAATATTGAAAATGCTGTTGTACACCCCTGCACTTACTCCATCCCATAGTCCTTAAATTGGCCCAGCAGCATCCTGCCCACTCAGCCCGGGTATCAGGATTTTTGTTGATCGATCAGAGCTCCGGTATGTGGGAAATCCTGATTCATCTCCCACGCATCTCTCGAGCCCTCTTCCTCAGTAACTGGGGGTGGAAGCACTTCAACCTCATGCTCATTGTTATTCTCATGGCCAGTCATAGGACTCTGGGTTGTGTTCCCACCATTAAACTTGCAGAACCATCTACAGTTTCTTGTCATAGAGGAGGCACTTCTTTCAGCCGTTACCATTGGTACCTTTTTCCTCATGATGGTCAATGGGGTAGTCTCATTTGGTAGACAAAACTTGTGCTGCATGTGACTGTGCGTGATGAGTCACCCCCCATGGGAATATCTTGTAGGCGCCTTCTGGAGTTCTCTTTTCCATTGGTACAGCATGTCTGGGTCCGGTTGATTAAATTCCTCAGGTATGTGGTCAGGGATCAATGATTTGACTTTTCGACTCAGAAAAACCTTCAAGAGCAACCCCCATTAAGGTCTGTGGACTTGTGCAATACACCATAAGGAATGGCATCAGAGCAGGTTCGAGAGGTTGGCCCTTATCTACTGCAATGTGAAAGGTCTTGTTGAGCGTCCTCATAAAATGGTTGATGTCACAATTGGCCAAGGGCCAGTAGGTGGTGATGCGTCTATGAGTGATTCCGTTCAACCTCAGGAAATGCTCAAACTCCTTACCCAGAAAAAGGGGGCCCATTGTAGATGGATTCTAGGATGCCCCAGGCTGCAAACATTTATTCCAGCACAGGAATAATTGGTTCTGTCGCAGTTGACAACACATTTCTTACTTCTAGATACCTTGACTATTTCTCAAGTACTACCATGAAGTGTCAGAAGTGTCAGGACTTCTGTATAGACCCAAAGTCAATACTTGGGGCCTTCCAGGGCTCAGTTGCTCTTGAGGGTGATGCTATGGGGAGTTCTTGTGCTAAAGATCTTTCAGCTTGACACCATATGCAGTGGCTCAAATATACGCCAACCTTTGCATCTAGATCACAGAACCACACTTTCTCGCATAGGCAGGCTGTTGTTCAGCTCACCCCTTGATGCCCCACCTGTGTTAGCTGTATGAGCTATTCTTGGTGATCAAGTAAAATAAACAATTGTTATCCTCTATGTAGCACTCCTTCAGTGCCAACTGATAGCTCACCCTGACTTTCCTTGGTCCCCGTAACTACACCTGCAAGTCAGTTGTTATATGCTGTTTCGCTGATAAGAATGTGCGCTACTGACCCTGGTGCAATTGGATCCTGCAGTCTCTCAATACATGTTGTGGTACCTACATTGTCTTGAAATGATAGTCAATGGGTGACCAAAGATGTTTAGATGGAAGTACTTATATCCCCATGTAGAAGAGCAGGTGGATGCCCCTCCTCTGGTCCTCGCCTCCTCACCACTGTCCTATTGGAGTAGCAGGCAAAGAGCTACAATTGGAAAACCATGCATGAATCCATGCAACATTCCTATATTGTGTTGTGTATGAAAATCGATATGCACTCAGGAAGCCATTCAAATGATACACTCATGTAGAAGCAGAAGAAGGGTGCTACCAGAAGGGGTGCCTACTACCAAGATGTCAGATTGCGGTTATGATTCATATGGATGAACTCTAAGTAAAGTCTGGAGATGACAGAATTATGTCATAAAGGAGATGTATGAACCCATGACGAAATGATATAAAAATACTTAAAACTGACAATGTAACTGAAGCACTAAGAGAAGCATGTACGTAAACATAAAGTAATCGTGAATATAAGAAGTTGAAATAACATTCTGACTAACTGTAAATACGCTGTAAAGGCAAGGTAGAAAAGATACATAGAAGCTTGCTAAAAAGAGGTATACATACAACTTTTAGGACAGCCATTGGAAGAACATGGACGATGGCCTGTGTTAAGAATCAACCCAGTTACCCCAAAAGATGAGTCTAGGATTGCAAATTGAAGAACTGATGAAGAAACTGTTTTTTCACGTGCAGAATAAAGGAGTACCTTGGCCTGGGATTAAGAAGGCTATTTCGAGACATGGGTGCAAGGAAAAAAGGGAGTCGAAGGAACGGACCACGTGCATAAGACATATTTCTGCTAAGTTTAGGAGAAAAAAGGACATTTCCAAGTGCCAAATATTGAACAATCACAAGGGCAAAAACCTATGTGAGGTGGAGTGAGCAAGTCTCTAAAGGCCAGAGAGGGTAATGGCGCCCTGTTAAATAAAAGCAAAATAGTCCTAAATAAGAGGCTAAAATGAACAAAATAGTGGTCTCCTAACATGTGACTCAGAAGTCGAAAACAGGGGCTGTTCATTAAAACCCATATGGAGATAGTGGTCTGCTCATACCCCCTCAATGTTCCAGAACAGTGAGCAGACTACAAGGTCAACTAAAAAAAGAAGGCCTTGGCTAAGGACCAGGTTGATGACATATGATGGACTAATTGGGAGAACAAGAAATTGACGCATCTCAAGCACCTAGGTTTCCTTTCTACCTATGTGCTGCTAAACAAGACGAATGTCCAAGGTTGGATGGGTTGCCAACCAATCATAAAGCCTGCTACGCACTTTCACATACACTGTTACAAACCCGCTGCCGCACTCTCTACTATAATCTGTATACTACGTAGGTAGAAGTAGCTCAGGGCGTGTCCTACTGACAAGGGGTCTAAGATACTTACTGGTAATTCCATCTAGCGCATAGAGGACACTTAAAAGTGCTAGAGCGATTCCACGAGACTGCAAGAGCTTCTTGCTATATTTGATAATACCTTGTTTCAGTGGAGGTGAGTGCCTGACTATCATATGCTATGGCCAGCTGTTCTCACCCATTGTCCAGCTGGGCGAGCACTTCTCCCAGCCTAACTGGGTTGGCATCAACCACTAACTCTGTGGGGCTGGAGAGATCGAAGAACACCATCATGGTGTCAGCAATGATAGCTGCCTTGGTGTTGTTGAAGGCATCATGTTCTGTCTGGCCCTTTGTCCAACTCTGATCCTTTTTGCCAGTGCCATGAGTGGCTGTGTGAGGTTGGGGATAAAATGGCAGCAAATGTTCACCATCCCCAGAAACCTCATATCTCTGATGGGGACATAGCAGAGCTGGCCTTCTTAATGTCTTCCACTTTCCAGGGTTTGGGGAAACAAGCTTTGACTATGCAATACAAACTTGAAGTCCATTCCTGAAGGAAATGCTATTTTCACAGATTGTCAGGCTGTGTTGTTTCAGCCAATGGAACACAGCCATTAGTTTAATTAGGTTTTCCATTTCGGAGGCAGCAATAGTAAGAAGATCATCACTTAGATTAAGGGCTCCTGGGAGCCCTGCTGGCACCCTTCTAAAGATTGGGGAGACCCATTGTATGGGCCCCTCGGACCTTTGAATGATGTCTGCCACTTCTTGTGCAGCTCCCCTTCTGGCTTCTTCAGCAAATGCAAACGGATTCTTTTGTGGCAGATGACTATCGGCTATATTGATGGATCAATGTGGAGCCAGAGATCCTGCACTCTGATTTATCCCAGAATCACATAGAGGTCTTTGAAATCTTCAGGAAGCTTAGCCATATCACTGTGATATACTTGTATGCAAAATGCACTAGACCTGAATCTTCAGCTGTGGTACAGAGAATTCATGTGTCCTTCTCTGTGGGCATCACATAGTATGTAGCAAGTATCAAAGAATGGTAATTAACCTGCGTATGGAAAGCTCAGTGTAACCGAAGTGGTGATGTACCTCCATATGTCAAAATATGGATTTGTGGGTGCAAGCTTCAGCGTATGTCGCAGCTTTTAAAAGTGAGATGTTGGCATTCTGTTCCCTGATGCCCAGCATCTATGAGAGCAGATACCTGCTTTGATAGAATTGTCAGTAAATACTTAGGTTGCCTGCAATGTCCCTTTTCATCCTGGGGTACCGTGAACATGAAGAAAAAATCCACTTCATCTTCGTTTTCTGGCCGTGGTGGAAGTGAGTCCTGTTTATTCTCAATTATGATCGATTGACATCTGTCAGTGGTGTAAAAGACTTGTCTTTTTTGATTTGTATTAATTAAATGATGCTGGTCATTCTGTCTCAGAAAGCAGGGTCTGCTAACCAGACCCCTCTTTCACCAACTCCATTTCAAAAGCATACACCTGTGCCCTGCGGAATCAGTATCCTGATCTGCTGTGCCTGCTAACCAGTGGCAAAGAGCAGGTTCTGGGGCTCCCTTGACAACCGCTGTGAGAGCCAAGTTGCTCTAGCTAAGGGACCACAATTAAGACATGAACCGCTGTTCCTAAATCACAAAACTACGAGGGTCAATATCCTGATGGAAGTTGTAAACCATAAATATAAGCAAAACCTGAGTTTAGGGTATGGTGGCTAGTATCTCCCACATTTATTAATCATACATGTGTCAGACAGCCTGCCTGCCAGCTTGCAGGACAGGAGAATGAATGGCTGGCCTCTTCTTTGATCCATTGCAAGGACAGCAAGACGGCTTTCCATCAGGAGCTGTCCTAGGAAAAAGTAAGCAAAGGGCACACCCATCCCAAAAGAACTAGCCTTAAACCAGGGTGCTACATCCTAAAAAGGTCCCTTGATGCCAGGGCAAGGAGACAGAGCTAACGTGAGCAGACAGAGATCGGCATAGTTGAAGGAAAATTCCAGCATCTTGTTTCTCTCTATATCTCTCTTCCTTCCTGTCCCCTGCACTTCCTTTAACATAAAGCACTTTCCGTACAACGTACAATGTCAAAAGACAAGCATTTGTCTCAGGGACAGGGACTGGACCCCTTAAGCAGACTTGCTTTGGTCCAATCACCTGTAGATTGTTGCCTTTAAATGAAAGAGTGTCTCACTCCTTCTCTGATTCACTCTTGAACAGATTTTTGAGGAATAAGACATTTGGACCATTTTTGGGGGACTTGACCTTTTCAATGCCCTCATCCTTTTAGTTGAAGAAGGAGCAGTTCAAGTCAGAGACAAGCCCTGCTCCCTGCCCACTCCCATGGCACATTGGGGGTTACCCATGCTGGGCACCAGAACCTGCCAATCTACCTCAAATCCTCTTTATGCTTGAAGAGCCGAGCCTGAATGGATTCACCGTCTCCTAGACCCCATGAGTGGGTCTCACAGCATGATCAGCTGATCATGATCACCTGATCAGCTAAGACTACCTGTTCTACCACATCAAACCAGTTTGACCGCATTTGAACTGTGTTTGCCACACTTGAGCCAAAGGAACCCACCAGTGTTGCTTTTGGCACTCAACTGCAACCTTTGTTGAGGTACATCGATTTTATCCACATAGAAAAGAGACAATGTTGCAGTTTTGCATGTATTAAGAATAGTTAATAGAGGTTTGTTAAGGGTTACTTTTTGTGTTATTTATGTGTATACAGTGATACATTTTAGATTTGCATGATGAGATTTGAAGCGCAGAAGTTTCATATTAAGAAAGGATTTTGAATGGGAAACCCATTGCGGCCATTTCAGCACACGTACATGAAAATAAACATGCACATTCTGTTTGGGAACTGGCTAACCAGGGGAAGGGGTATCGGTTGGCAGGTTACAGCTGAAACCACATGGGGATAGTTATTTGGACCTGACATAGAATGAAGAGGATGGGCCCAGGTTTTTTTACCTGTAAAATTGGTAAGCAGTGGCTGGAGAAGTATTGGCCACCTGGTACTGCCAATCTGGGTGTAGTGGCTAAATGTGAGGCAAGGTGACTGGGAGCTAAAATTATCACAGGCCTTTTGTTGGAATTGAAACAATATTATGCCTCCTATCGCAGCAATTGTATGTGTATTGGCCTACGCCAAGTTGTCTAAACATCATATGCGAACAAACTCCGCGGCAAGGTTTTGACCTTAGAGAAAGTAATGAAAGTCACCATCTTGGATTAGGCCGCCATTTTAGGTTCTCTTGTAATATGGAAGTCACCCTGAACATCAAAATGGAGGCCGAATGACATTCTGAGTAAGATTCTGGCCGTTGTGACCTCCGTACACACGAATAATTAATATGCCTGCAGGCCACTTGTCGGGGTCGCGAACTGAGACCTTGTCCTATTGTTGACCTATATGTAAATGTACAACTATATCAGTGAAACTAATCAAAATGCATATATTAAAGGATTGACCTGGCTAGGAACCCATAGGCCCGGTCCCTAGAATGGTTAACCCGCGAGGGGGTTGGCCAAAGGCTGGATAAAGAGTATAAAAAGCCCAAGTATTCCAATGTACGGTCTCTCTTACTAATGCATCGAACCTTCGTTGAAGTTCGTTACGTTACTCTGAGAGCCGAATAGCTATCCGTTGGTCAATTGACTTTGGTAACTGTTGTAGCTTTTAAATAAAGCACTTGTACTTCCTTCGTAACCTGTGTCGGTGTGTTTCTTTTTGGGCTTCCCGGCCTCATATTATTTTTATGTTTTCACACTGTAAGTAGGTTGAATGGAATAACATGGAATTGATTATATTGGGAACAGAGGCCAAATGAATTGAATTGTTGAGCGCAATGAAAGGCGAGAGACACGCCAGGAATAAATATCTATAGTATAAGCGTGCATGGAAAAATTAGTTAGTGCCCGATTAAAGGAGCCTTTTTTAAAACTCTCTAGCCTCATAAAGTGTCCGTACATAAACCATGGATGTCAGATTTAGCATTGCAGGTCTGTGACCGGGAGGAAGCTGTATTAAAAATCTATTGTATGCCTTGTAAGGGGTGGGTGTTTTGGAGAGAGAAACTAAAGAAGAGGGTTGGGCTTGTGTTTGCAATCCCATCAAACTTGTATGTGCAAGGGAATTGAGCTGCAATCAAAGGCAGTCAATGGGATTGAAGGGATTATATTTCCTTGTATAGGACCAACCCATGTGTATTTTGAGTAATGACTTGTAAGGAAATGAAGTGAGTGTCTCTAAAATGCCCCTCCTCAACCCCATGAACATGGCATCCTGAAGTGTCAAGAACACACAAAGTAACTCACTGTTTGGACAGCCCGCAGGAGGGCCAGTAACATCCAAGTATGTAAACAGATATTCTCTTAGACAGCCATTTAAACCTTATCCAGTCAATGGGGGTCATTCTGAACATGCTGGCACCGGTATTTCCGGACCGGCATACTACAGGTCTGCCTGCTGGAGTCACTGTGCCTGACAGGTCTGACCCTGCCAGGCACATTGGCCTCGGTAGGCAGACTGTCACAGAAGCACCATCACCATTAGCAATGGTGCCGGTGCTTCCGTGGTCCCCATTCCCATAGAGTCCTATGGGATTCTATGGCAATGGGGACTTACAATTTACCAGCGCCTGACTTTACGGGCTGCCAGATAGTAGTCCCCCTGCGGCAACAGGAAGTCCGGCGACAGTAAATATTAACAGGTCCAGCGGGAACCCGCCGGTTTCACTGGCACGGTTACCACCGGACCCGTAATGAGCCAAAATGTCTTTATGCATACAGGTGCCGCTGTCATGACCCTTGCCCCTGGCCCTCACTGGCAAGTCAGCCTTCCAGTTAGGGCCAGGTCAAAGGCCTTAAAACCTCATCCAAGACTCTCTTGGAGTCAGTCCTGGCGCCTTTGGCGCCAAGCTCATAACCATCATGAAGACCAACATTAGAATGGGACTATTTACTTGGGACTCTTTAACTTGGGGGGGGTCAGCCAATATGGAGGCACACACATAGCTCAGTTACAAGGAACTGAGCTATGCAGTCTAGTCTTTTGGCAGGCCTGGGACTACTTTACCTGGACTACTTTGGGTGTAGCAGGCCTGGGACTATTTAAACCACACCCAAACAGCAGAACATGCTTTGCGTTATTCAGCTGTGGGCAACGTAACGCTCACCGTGTCCAGTTCTTTGATGCCAGCTTACCTGAAACCAAGGACCTGCCGAGAGAGAAAGAAAACTACAAAACTTACCTGGAACAGTATCCTGTCTTCAATTGATCGCTGACTTCAGTTCCACTCACCTGAAAGTACGAACTCCATCATCCGGCATGCATGCATCCTGGAATACCAGAACCTGGAAAGAGGAGAAAGAAAGACAGCATTAGTAAGCGTTTACTCACGTTTCCTCCAAATGAAGAAAGCCACACAATTCTTACCTGGGTAGTCATCTCCGGTCAGTATCATTGCTGGAACATTACGGCGCTCGGCGAGGAACATCACAACCTGCAAGGAGAGAAAAGACACAGGTCAGCAATATAAAAGGCGAAACAGTGCCGCGCATCGTGCATTACTCACTGGACAGCATCGCACACACTGTGCTTTCGCCTACCGGCCCATGCTCATCTTCAAACTGCATGACAACACCAAAATACCTTTGCATACCTAAAAGGAAAGAAGCAAGACCTTATTATTCAAACTAAGAAGAACATAAGAACTGCATATAAAGAATGTAAAGCAGCAAACTTACGAAGTTACATCAGACCTGGATTCCCACAGGGGGGCTTGCACCAGTGAAGTAACTTTGTCACTCCTCGCCCCCACATCTACGCGCCCCTGCCACGAGGAGCAGGACGGAGAATCCACTTTTTACAATATTAAGGTGAGGAGAAGGACCAAGGTGGAGGAAGGCATTGAGGCCAAGGGATGTGGGAAAACATAAAGACAATCTGGTATTGAATCCAGCTCTCCTATATTGCAGACCCATCTTTAACCAGAGGCATTACCAAGGGAGGACCGGGAGAGGGTTCGAGAGTGCAAATCATCCAACCAGGGCTGGGTGGCGTCGCCGTGGATACCAGGTGAGCGTAAAAGAACACAAAGCCTCAATAATATTATCCATCTGGGTGTCATGGAGACTTCAGAGACTGACAAGTTAGTTCAGTTGTTGGGACAATTACACGCTGAAGTGCATTCAGCCAGGCAAGAAACCAACGCTCTTAGGAGGGATTTGATTGTTACAAAGGATCGTACCGACGAAATAAGTAGACAATTGCTTCAATCACAGGCAGGACAGACCCCATTGCCTGGTAACATTCCGCCAGCACCTGTACCAACTTCTTCCGCCAATCCAGTACAAATAACCCTTCCGGGTGCAGTTCCTTTAGCTCTACCTGAATGATTTACAGGTGACCCCAAGAAGTATGCAACGTTCATGAACCAGTGTTGTCCTCTTTTCCTTTGCAGACCTGGGGCTTTTTCTAACGACCAAGCGCGGGTTGCTTTTGTCTTGTCATATCTGAGTGGCAGTGCTGCAGATTGGTCGGTACCATTGGTAAATCAGGATAACCTGTTGTTACGTGACTTTGGGGGTTTCGAGATGGAAATGAAAAAACTCTTTGCTTGTCATACCCAAGGCCAAGCATTAGACAACGAACTTTTGTCACTCTGTCAAGGAAGTCAAGACCTGCTTACAAACATATCAACATTTAACAGACTAGTCGTTGAAGCTGGGTGGCCTGAGGAAAAAAGGACCACACTATTTCATTGGGGTCTACGAGGGGAACTAAAGGATGTCCTTGCTCAAGTGTTTAAACCACCTAAAGACTGTGGAGAATTCATCAAACTTGTGGTGCAATTAGATCACAGATTACAAGACTGAAAAGCGGACCGGATAAGGTTAGACACTCGAGCTGTGTATGTCCGGTCAAAGGTTAATGTTCCACGTACATTGGTAAACTTGGTAGAACCCATGCAAATCGGAGGCGTATGGCCCCCTTTAACTAAAACTGAAAGAGACAAGAGAAGGCAACAGTAATTATGCTTATATTGCGGAAAATCAGGCCACTTCCTCAAAGAATGTCCAGTGAAACCACCAAGGAGAACTGTTGGAGCCACAGAGAAGGAAGATAACAACAAAGAGTTGGAAAACTACCAATCCCGGCAAGCGTAGAGGTCCGCTTGTCGAGCGAGAAGGATGAGCCACAGGCTTCACACTTTGCATTACCAGTAATTTTGATCAATCACCAACAACCACCTCAGATGCATGCTGTCGAAGCATACATAGACAGAGGAGCAGTTGGGAATTATGTAGACCAAGATCTGGCAGCAGAAATGGGGCTTCCCTTATGCTCTAAGTCGACTACTGAAAATGTTACTACTGTTGATGGGACAGAAATAGCGTCCGGACCAGTAACCCAATGTACAGCAGCACTAACCATACTGTGCCAGGATGGACACCGAGAATCTATTGCATTCGATCTCATCAAAGCTCCTCAGTTTCAACTAATCTTAGGGATGCCATGGTTGGTAGCGCACAACCCTCTAATAGATTGACGTGCCAAGAAGTTGGCCTTTTCTGATGATTGTGCTCGCACCTGTTATTACCAAGAAAAGGGGAAAACAGACTTATGTACATCTGCTACTCCCAGTACAGCGGCGATTGTACTAGGTGTGAATAGTACTCTACCAAATGAATACCAAGATTTTCAAGACGTGTTCCAGAAAGAACATGCCAATACTCTACCACTGCACAGGCCCTACGATTGTCAGATCGACCTTATACATGGTGCGCAAATTCCTTGTGGTCGAATCTATGCTCTTGCTGCACCAGAAAACCCCCATTTGAAATCTTATCTTGATCGGTACCTGGCAAATGGATTTATCCACCTGTCTAAATCACCAGCAGCCAGTCCCTTATTCTTCGTACCAAAGAAGGAAGGAGATTTGAGAACTTGCATTGACTATTGCGCATTAAACGAGGTCACAATAAAAAAACGTTATCCACTGCCCCTTATTCCCGAATTATTGGATCAAGTCAAAGACGCCCAAATCTATACCAAACTGGACCTTAGGGGGGCGTACCATCTTGTTTGAGTGAAGAAAGGAGACGAATGGAAAACTGCCTTTCGTACTAAATACGGCTTGTATGAATACCAAGTAATGCCTTTTGGACTTTGCAACGCTCCTGCTGCATTCCAGTACTTTATGAATGATGATTTGTGAGAGTTAATCGACATTTGCGCCCTGGTTTACTTGATGACATCTTAGTGTATTCTGCTACAAAAGAAAACCATGTCAGGCATGTCCGCTCCGTCCTTACTAAACTCCGCCAACATAAACTGTATGCTAAACTCGAAAAATGCTCTTTTCCTGTCACCGAAGTGGAGTTGCTCGGTTTCATCCTCACACCAAAAGGTATCAGAATGGATAGGCACAAGGTAGATGCCATTCTTAACTGGCCGTCACCAACTTAATTTAAAGGAATCCAGAGTATGTTGGGCTTTGCAAACTTTTACCACCGATTCATCCCAGATTTTTCCCAAATGGTGCATCCAATACATCACTATTGAGAAAAAACAATAAAAAATTCCATTGGACCGAAGAAGCAGAGAAGGCCTTTCAAGAACTTAAGAAAAAACTCACTTCTGCTCCAGTTCTACGGCTTCCTCTCCCAGACCTCCCTTATATAGTTGAAACAGATGCCTCTATCATGGCTATGGGAGCTGTTCTCTCACAAAGGGACCCAGGAACTGGCCAGTTACACTGTGTGGCTTTCTGGTCACGAAAATTCTCAACTCACGAACTCAACTATGCTATCACAGACAAAGAACTCTTGGCTATAAAATCAGCTTTCAAGGCATGCCGACACTATCTCCTTGGTGCTAGACATACTGTCACAGTCATAACTGATCATCGAAACCTGCAATACCTAAAAACAGCAAAGGCTCAATCATCCTGTCAACTGCGGTGGTCTCTTTTGTTCGCTGTATATGACTATGTGATCACCTACCGGCCAGGAGTCCGAAACGGAAAGGCTTACGCCTTGTCCCGCATGGGTGTTGATGAAAAGGTATACATAACTCCAGATCCAGTAGCCATCATTCCAGAAGACAAACTCCTGGGTCTTACGACAACGTTGACACAGGGTGAACTCCAAAACAAGATCCAACTCTTAATGGATCCCACTTTCTCACAAGAGTGGTGTACTCAAGGAGAACATTACACCATTAAAGACCAGTTACCATATTTTAGGAAACGTCTATACTTGCCAAGTAAAGATTTACAAGAGCAGGTTATTTTGGGTTATCATGACTCCCTGATTGAAGGTCATCCTGGAATTGCCAAAACTCTAGCTAAAGTAAAACAAAGCTATTGGTGGCCCACATGGCCTAAAGACATCATACAATTTATTCAAACTTGCGGTGTGTGTGCACAAAACAAGTCCCAAAAGCAGAAACCAGCTGGTCTTCCCCAACCATTGGAAATTCCACCCGCACATTGGCACACACTGGGCCTCATTATGAGGTGGGCGGTAAGGGTTAATGGGCACCGGTAAGGAGACCGGTGCCGGCAAACCCTTACCACCTTATTCCGAGGTCCCTTAGCGGCTCCCGCTATGGGCGCCTGCCTGGTTTTACCAGGTGCCCATAACGTGAGCTGCTAAGGGACCAGGGAGCTAATAACGGGCCTGCTATTAGCGCGCCTGTTTTTAGCTCCATCCCCATTCCCATTGAGCCCTCTGGGGGCTCGAATGGGAATGGGGAATGGTTCTAGGAATGGGGACTTACTGGGTCCTCCAAGGTTGGAATGACCCGGTAAGTCCCTATTTCGAGAACCCTGACCCGGAATGTGGCAAGGGGGTAACCATGGTGCTAATGGCACCATGGCTACCTCCTACCTTGTAATGAGGCCCACTGTCCCTTGATTTCATTACAGATCTACCCCCCAGTCAAGGATTCAACACCATCTTAGTAGTTGTAGACCTGTTCTCTAAAATGGCACACTTTATTCCTTTAAGTTCTTCCAAATGCATCCAATTTAGCAAAAGTATTCCTGGAGGAAATCGTACGGCTACATGGCTTTCCATCGGTCTTGATCTCAGATCGAGGTAGTCAGTTCATTTCCAACTTCTGGAGGAAATGATGGTCAATGGCCCAAATTGACATTCGACTATCCACAAGTCACCATCCTCAAACAGATGGCCAAACAGAAAGAACAACCCAAACCCTCGAGCAATACTTAACTTGCATGTTACATCAAGTGGAAAGACATTGGAAGGACTTGTTATGGATAGCTGAATATGCCTATAATAATTCACTACACACCAGCACTGGACAAACCCTTTTCTACACTACATATGGTAGACATCCACATACTTCAGAATTGTATCTCCCGACCCCTTTGGAAATGCCAGCGGTTAAAACCCTACATACGACTATTTTCCAGGCCTTCAAAGAATCAGCAGAAAGTTTACTGCAAGCCAAGAACAGACAAAAGAAATTTGCTGACTAACATCGTAGTAAAGCCCCGACTATCAATTTGGAGACAAGGTCTGGTTAGCATCAAAATATGTGCCCATAAAAGGGACTCAGACCTTTTGTCCCCAATATCTGGGACCTTATTCTATTGAATCCATAATAAATCCAGTGGCAGTTAAATTAGCCCTACCACGCACTATGCAGATTCATCCTGTGTTTCACGTATCACTCCTGAAACCGGTACAACCCGGTACTCGGGTTACAATACCACCAAAACTAGTATTAGTTGATGGAGAAACGGAGTTTGAAGTAAAGGATATCCTAGACTCAAAATACACCAGATACAAACTATACTACTTAGTTGATTGGAAGGGATACAGCCCTCAAGACAGATCATGGGATCCTAGTGAATACATCCATGCACCTCGCTTAATTAAAAAGTTCCATCAGACTTACCCAGCCAAACCAGGACCAGACAGAAGAGCCACCGTGAGAGGGGTCTTGGGGGGGAGTGTTGTCATGACCTTTGCCCCTGGCCCTCTCTAACAAGTCAGCCTTCCAGTTAAGGCTAGGTCAAAGGCCTTAAAACCTCATCCAAGACTCTCTTGGAGTATGTCCTGGCACCTTTGGCGCCAGGCTCATAACCATCATGAAGACCAACATTAGAATGGGACTATTTACTTGGGACTATTTAACTTGGGGGGGTTCAGCCAACATGGAGGCACACACATAGCTCAGTTACATGGAAATGAGCTATGCGGTCTAGTCTTTTGGGTTTGGCAGGCCTGGGACTACTTTACCTGGACTACTTTGGGTGTGGCAGGCCTGGGACTATTTTACCTGGAATACTTTACCTGAGACTATTTAAACCACACCCAAACAGCAGAACATGCTTTGCGTTATTCTGCTGTGGGCAGCGTAACGCTCACTGTGTCCAGTTCTTTAATTCCAGCTTACCTGAAACCAAGGACCTGCAGAGAGAGAAAGAACACTACGAAACTTACCTGGAACAGTATCCTGTCTTCAATCCATCGCTGACTTCAGTTCCACTCACCTGAAGGTACAAACTCCATCATCCGGCACTGCATGCATCCTGGAATACCAGAACCTGGAAAGAGGAGAAAGAAAGACAGCATTATTAAGCGTTTATTCACGTTTCCTCCCAAATGAAGAAAGCCACACCATTCTTACCTGGGTAGTCATCTCCTGGTCAGTATCATTGCTGGAACATTACGGCGCTCGGCGAGGAACATCGCAACCGGCAAGGAGAGAAAAGACGCAGGTTAGCAAAATAAAAAGCGAAAGAGCGCCGAGGATTGCGCATTACTCACCGGACAGCATCACGCACACCGCGCTTTTGCTTACCGACCCATGCTCATCTCCAAACTGCATGACAACACCAAAATACCTTTCCATACCTAAAAGGAAAGAAGCAAGACATTATTATTCGAACTAAGAGGAACATAAGAACTGCACATAAAGACTGTAAATCAGCAAACCTACGGAGTCGCAGCAGGCCTGGATTCCCAGAGGGGAGCTTGCACCAGTGAAGTAACTTGGTCGCTGCTCGCCCCACATCTACGCGCCCCTGCCACGAGGAGCAGGACGGAGAATCCACCTTTTACAATATTAAGTTGAGGAGAAGGCCCAAGGGGGAGGAAGGAGTTGAGGCGAAGGGAGGGGGAAAACAAAAACAATCTGGTATTGAATCCAGCTCTCCTATTTTGAAGACCCATCTTTAACCAGAGGCATTACCAAGGGACCGGGAGAGGGTTCGAGAGTGCAAATCATCCAACTAGGGCTGGGTGGCGTCCCCTTGGATACCAGGTGAGCGTAACAGCCACTACCCTGATCATGGATCCAAATGCCTGAGTGGATCAGATTGACTAACAATGGAAAACCATTGTGCTGATGTCATTAGTGACACCACGACATAGCAAAATTAGTCATGAAGCAAACTTGCATCCTTGCACAAAGTTACATGGACACACATGTGTGCGCATGAAGAACATGCTCACACATTTCTGCAGATAGAGGACAAACACATCTACATACTGTCGAAAGCTGTATTATTATTATTATTATTATTTTTCTCATTAACACAAGGCAAAAGAAGACGTGCATCCCAACTAACCCTATGGAACTACAGAATCGTATAAGAAGCCCGAAAGAGCCAAATACTACTAACCTAAAAGAAACATAGCACGGTATAGATAAATAGAAATCATAGTATAACTATAATGAGTTTACATGAGACCACAAACCACATGATGAGAGGGGAAGAGAAGCAGAACTAGGCTGCACAGAACAGCAGGCCAGGGCTCGCAGCCAAGGTCAGAGACAAACAGCACATTCCAAAGTTAAGCGATAAGGAGCCATCTGCAAAAAAGCAGAATAAATCCTCCTAAATTGCAGACCAGAGAGCTTGATTTCGAGGTCCTCAACTACATGGTACAGCCGAGCCAGACAATGGTCATTCACCCACGGTGGGAAGACAAACAGTTCTCAGCAACACAGCGATGAAATGAAACATCGATTTTTTAACAACGTTGCAACGCGGAGGACACTCTCGCAGGCAAAAGTGGTAGCACTGACGGTTACATTGGGAACACATAGGGCCTCATTACATGGATGGCGGTAAGGAAATACCGATACCGGTAAGGGATTACCGGTATCGTTAAATTCCCTTGCCGATTATGACCCGGCCAAACGCTATTAGCGGCACCGCTAAGAACGGTGTCACTAATATCGACTAGTCCACGGGCGCGCGATCCCTCATCCCGTAAATAGCGGCATGGCGCTATTAGCACCCAATCATAAGCCATGTGGACATGCTAATAGCGGCATGGATCAGCCCCCAAAATCCCATACCAGCATGGTAATACCGCCATCGCAAACCACCCGTTAAGAGAACTGAGCAGTGTTCACACCTGCCACAGATGGACACAATCAGCACAGGGGAGGCAATGGAGACTGTGGCAGCACAAAAGGAGCACGCCACACCCCTTCACACACCCCTTCCCACACCAAGATGGTTCCAATACTAGCAGCATTACATGGGCTGGAGGACATGATTGCATTCCAGCACCAACAACAACAGGCAGTACAGAGGAGACGCAGGAGTAGGAGGAGGAGGAGGGCGAGACAGGCGAAGCAAGCACCATCACGGCACCTAGTAATACCACAGACGCAGCCACCAATCCCCAGGATCCGAGCCAGACCATTCAACCTAACACCCTGTACCATCTGGACCTGGATACCATCGCCAGCAACGTGGACATGATAAACAACGACATTGTGAGCCTCATAGACATCCAAACTGCCATCTCCCCTTTACTGAAGGTGGTGTCTGTGCTCCACTTCCTGGCCACAGGCACCTACCAGCATACAGTAGGGCAGATGCATGGAATCTCACAACCAGTATTCTCACGCACGCTGACCCAGGTGCTCGATGCCCTCCTGAAGCACACAAGTGAACACATATCCCTGCCACGGACTGCCCAGGAGATCGCAAATACCAAAGTTGGCTTCTATTCACTGGCAGGCATCCCAAGTTGCATTGGGGCCATCGACTGTACCCATGTGGAATTGGTGGTCCCACATCACAATGAAGTAGTCTATCGAAATAGAAAGCAATTCCTCTCCATCAATTTCCAAATGGTATGTGACTCAAACAAGATAATCATACATTGTTGTGCCCGATATCCCGGATTGTTAATGACTCCAATCAAGCAGTCCCACTAAGTCAGTGCCTTGTCTGGGATTGCTCAAGGGAAGCCCTTATTTATATATTTTTATGACAAGTTATAATCTGGATGATGAACCCTTGTATCACGCCCCTCTCTGAGAATCCCCCTGAGCCAAGAAGTAGGTTTGTTTTGCAAATTGAGTAGGTTTATTTGAAAAATTAAACAATAGATATATATCACACTTTTATAATAAATTAATATTTGATATCACACTTAGACATATGACAGTGATCAACAATGGATGATGTTATACTGGCACACTGGTTTAATTACTTAGGAGTAGTATAGAGGATAAGGTAGCTGAGAATGCTTTATATGGTACAAGGAAATGCAAGGTGGAAAAGAAGCAACACAGGAATAAACTTGTTATGATTTCAGCAAAAGGTAATAGAATCACTTTTCCCCTTTTGGCAACTCACCCCCCCTATGCAATAGAAGATGGAAGAAAGAGCACACAGTTCTCAGGAATACAATCACAGTACAATACGAATTCAGTTCCCCCCCTAGCAAGCTTAGAGAAACAGGGATGATTTTAAACACGGGCAAAGTACTTTAAAGATGGTATGCAAAGAAGGGAAAAATATGCTAAAATTATTTTAATTCCCTCTAGAGGTTCAGGGTGAGTGAGAGATACTTTAAATCAGTTCAGGCCAGCCCTATCAATGATTCAGGGATGGTTACCAGGTTGAAAACGGAATTGCAGTTCTCAATAGGTTAAAATAGTTTGAATTAGATTATTTTAAACTAAGAGATTGGGTTTTGCACAGTTCTGGCTGAGTACTCACACTATATTATGGACAGGAATGCAACTTTGTCGTGGATCGGGTCAGGATTGGCTGCGCTTCTCTCGCCACTTAGTACTGGTTCTGCGCACAGCGATCTGGGTCAGCTCTGCTCTGCTGGTCTGGTCTGGCACTCGGCACTGTACGGATATCTGGACCTCTGGTCTCTCTGCATACAGCACTGCTTTCTGGGTCTGCTACCGGTTCTGGCAAAAGTTCTTGGCAAAGAATTCAAACGACTCGCCTGGCTGTGAATAGTTTAGTTAGGTTTTGAGGCCTGCTGAAAAGAACTCAGCTTGTGGGTTAGGCCTTTGCTTTAGGTTCTGGAGTTAGAGTTCTAAGTTCTGGTCTCTGTCTTGCTGAAGTCAGTCCGGATCTCTGGATGTGAAGTCGTCTATCATCGTGCTCCGCAAGGAAATGGAAATTGAATGTCCCTACCTGTCCTGCACAGTCTCCTTTTATGTGTTTAGAAAGTGGGTGGGTTGGCTCATTCTGCATGCCCAACCCTCTCAACTTATCATTGACCAGTTCCTCCTCTCTCCCTTGATTGGGGAACTAAGTTGTGAGTCAGGATGATGCTGCCATTTACAATCTATTGAAGAAACGCCCCTTTGCTTTTGCTTTAGAAGTCATTCTCATAACTAAACATATTTCCCAAATGCACAAGTGGTTGACATTACATATACAGATTGCAGATGACTTAAGGTACATTCTGGCCCAACTCTGATCTTCCTGGGGGCTTGCATTCAAAAATGGCAACTTATTTTCGTTTTTAGTTGGTTTACCAATGTTAAATCTTTACCCAAAATTACACAAATGTACACCCCCCTTCTACACATATTCCAGTAATTTACTAGGTCTCTAGCATAAGCACAGTGTCTGCAGTATTAATAATTAGCGGGGTTCGGTCCTAGGACATCGCACAAATTGGAATTTGGTCTCAAATCGTGAGGGCCTTTGCATTTTGTGGACCCCCAAATTGCACATTTCTGTGAGCTTAGTACAAGATTTTATAAGCAATTTAATTAAACATACATTTGCTGCAATATGAATTCACACTCCAGTCTGGCCCGCCCCTAGGAACTGGAAGAGTCAGGGATCACATGTCTCTCCGACCAGGCAGAGCTCTGTTTACAGTCAACACCCAAATCAGCATATCCTATTCAATGGAAAGAGTCTATTGGTTCGGCTGAGGTCAGCAGGATAGGCGGCCACTCTGCGTTTGGTTCGCATGTCCATGGGATCTCCTGGCTTCTTGTGTGGCGTTCTGAGGTGAGAAGGTTTCCCAGCCTCTTGGACTGTTAATTGAATTAGCCTGTCTTCTGTGAACAGCAGGTGTTTATGAATTTTAATTAACCAAAATGCTTTGAAGTTTCCAGCTGGCTCAGGATCCTTTGGCAGCTCCTAAAGTACAGTTCTACTGTCAGAGTTTAGACCACTAGTGCCGGTTTGGGGAACATGCCGGTACTGCACCCATTTTTGGGATCTGTCTTGAATTAATGCATTTCAAAAAGGGGATTTTGCTTGATAGTATATGATCCTTGCTTAACATTGTTTTGATAGGAATCCTTACAGTAGAATGGTGATGTGGAACCCCCCACAAGAAGGTTGAATCTTTAGAGTGGCCTTGTGCCCATGATTTTAGCAACTTTTTGACATCAATTAAAAACGGATTTTGAACAAAGGGTCTCCTGCATTAGCTGTCTTGCAATGTTTAAAATGGACATTTTGAGCTTGCACTTCAGAGAAACAGAGGTGATTTCAAGGCGCTTTGATCTAACAGGCACTGCTATTTTTCTTTTGGCACCGCCTTTCACCCCTGGCGCTTCCAGTCCATCACGCTTGCACTGGTGGGTGGCAGGTTAGGCAACCATTTTAGTGTGTGCAAAACTGCGCGGTTCTCCTGGTTCTGGGATAGAATGATGGGCGACGACAGCTCAATCCCCACATCTACCCAGTCTATTGATTTAGTTTTGTTCTGGGATAGAATGATGGGCGGCGACAGCTCATCCCCACATCTACCCAGTCTATTGATTCAGTTTTTGTGGTCGCCTAATAATTCAACATGGGTCAACACCCTTGACAAGCCCTCCCGCCCAACTGCGCTTTGATTTTGAGTCGAAGGGGAGTCGGGTGCAAAGGATGTTTTGATCCACGCCCTGGTATGTCTGCATCATCTTCGTCCAATTCCGTAGATGGCACAGTTCAGCATCTTTTCCTCCATCCAGTTGGATCGATCGGTTCTCCTCGCCGGTCCTGATGGGAATATTGGGCGGTACCCCAGGCCCCTCAGATCTTTGCTTCCGGTCCCTGGGTCGTTCTCCTTGGCCAGTCTCCAGGTTTTCTTTCTCCTAGGATGACAAAGCACAGCGGCAATACCTATTCGTAGACATTTCTCCCCCACTATTGATATAGTGGGGCGGCATATGCATTTTATACTTCAATAGACATTTACATTCTTATTTTTAAAAAACAAGATATACTCATGATACATTTTCCTTCAACAATCATAATATTTTAGAGACTATATGTGGGATATTTTAGGGTTGGAACTGAATTACTCTGGAGCGGCCCCCTCCGGTATTGCAGAGGACTCCTCCAGTTGCTGCAGAGTGTGCCTGGGAAGGCAACACTTTAGCTGATTGATATGGACCCACTTGTCTTCCCCTTCCGCCAAACTGCCTTTGGGGATGCGGATCTTGTATGCAACTGGGGAGATCTTGTCTATAATTTCAAAGGGTCCCTTCCATGTAGGCAACACTTTTCGCTGTTTGGCCTGGTTCCTTTGGAAATTGTATAGATAGACCCAGTCCCCCACCTTATATTCCTTCCTGGTGGTTTTCAAATCATAGTGAGTTTTCATGCTATCATCTGATCTTTCTAGATTCCGCTGAGCGTAGGCAAAAGCATATTGGAGGTGTTTCCTCAAATTCTCCACATATTCATGAGTTGTGGAGGCCTTGATCAACGTCTGCTCTTGAGTCCTGTGTAGCAAATGCTGGGGAAGCACCATCTTGTGGCCAGTCATCAACTCAAATGGTGACATTTTGGTTGCAGATGAAGGGGTAGATCTGATGGCCATTG
Organism: Ambystoma mexicanum; assembly: GCF_040938575.1. Taxonomy (NCBI): domain Eukaryota; kingdom Metazoa; phylum Chordata; class Amphibia; order Caudata; family Ambystomatidae; genus Ambystoma; species Ambystoma mexicanum. The sequence continues at coordinate 328,359,154 of NC_090935.1, forward strand.
GGACCAGAGGTAATCGGATATCCCAACTTGGCCCAGAATCTGCCACAAACTTTTTTAATATGCTCACAATGGTTCTGTTGTATCTCTCTACTGCACCAGAAGTGGCTGGCCGGTAAGCAATATGTAGCTTCCTTTTGACCCCCAGTATCTCCCACATCTTTGTCATTACCTCGCTGCTGAAATGGCTACCTCTGTCTGACTCAATCCTTTGAGGTAGACCAAAACGGGAAAAGATGTGGTTAATCATCAGGGCAGCTGCTGTTTCTGCCTTGCAGTTTGGGGCCGGGAGACATTCCACCCACTTGGTAAACAAGCATTTGACCGTCAACATGTACTTGTTTCCCCTAGATGAGCATATCACAGGGCCTATGAAGTCGATTTGCAAATCTGACCATGGCAGTGTCATCCCCCTCTTTTGGAGAGGCGCACGGTGTGTGAGGGATGTCGGCTGAAATTGTGCACACACAAGACACCCCTTCAAGTATTGGTCGAGGTCCTGCCCCATGTGTGGCCAGTATGCAACCTCTCTTAAGATTTCCAGTGTTGTGTGAAACCCCCTATGACCGGCTGTGGCCGCATCATGGGCGTGACTTAACATCAGGCTTCGGAATGAGGTAGGAACCACCCACTGATCATGGCCAGCTTGGGATTTCCTTACCAACAGACCGTCTTGGATTCGGAACATTTTTGGACATTTCATCAACACTATTAGGTCCTCTTTCCCAATGTAATTGGTATCCGTCAGTCAATGGAAAGTTCTCAGGGTCCTCAAGGTGTTGGTAAAACTTACCAATGATTGGATCTCCCTTCTGAGCTGTAATTAAATCAGCATCAGGGGTCTCCTTACTCCATTGTGCAGTTGAAAGATCATTGTGAGCATTTGTCTGGGACCTAGTGATAGCAGTGACCTGGATTTCCGCCAACGGGGACTCTGTTTCTATTAGATCCCCTTGGATGGCCCTGGTTTTGGCCAGCTGATCAGTTAAGTTATTTCCAGTTTTGTCTGGTCCCTCTACTTTGGAATGACCCTTGATCTTTTTCCAGTAGATGGTCATCCCATTCGAGGTGACCAGATCATCAATGTTTTGGATTAACTTCCCATGTTTCAAGGGTTTGTTATTAGCACATAACATGCCTCTGGTTTTCCAATTAACCATGTGCTCCACAAACCCATTCCGTACAAAATCCGAATCTGTGATTATGACCAGTTCGTGGAGTTGATGTTGGACAGCAGTGAGGATGGCCTGATGCACAGCCATCAACTCTGCCACCTGACTACTTCGGGGACCAATTTTGTACCTAGGGGAGGGTTCTGGGGACTCATTCACCCATGCATTCCCTACGCCGGCCACCAGTACTTTTTCCCCATTGTTTTCAACATGGTAAGTGCATCCATCCACATAGACAGTGGGTATTCCTTCACACTTGTCTTCTTCAAAGACTTTGTGTGGGGAATTAAGGTATGCCTACATGTTGTCCTTGATTTTTAGACTTTCGTCATCGAGACAGTTTTCTCTGGCACAATCATGCAAGTCAGCCAGACCTTCCGCGAGGGAACTCTTCTTGTTTTGGCCATATCTGACCTCCATAGGAAAGCCTTGCATTGACAGAATCCAGGAAGTAATTCAGGAATTACTCACATTTCCGGTCCGGATTCTGTCACTTTGGAGGTATTGCAGAGGCTGGTGTGGAATCTCCACTATGATGTGTTCCCCCTAGATGAACGGGCGGTAATTCTTCAATGCCCACACCGTTGCCAGGAGTGCCTTCTCACAATCGTTGAATTTTTCCTCCACAGAGGATAAAGTTTTGCTCGCATAGGAGATTACTTTATTGACCTTGTCATGCTTTTGGTATAATACTGCCGTCGAGCACGTACTAGAGAACCCTGTCTCCAGGAAGAACTCCTTGTTTCTGACAGGGTAAGCTAGGCAAGGTGCTTGTGAGAGGCTTCTTTTGAGTTGTCTTACTGCCTCGGATTGTTCTGGACCCCATTCCCACTTGACCCCCCCTTCAAGAGATGAATCAGGGGTCTGGTGATCTCTGCATAGCCCTCAATGAACTTTCTGCTGTAATTAGTCAGTCCAAGGAGGCTCTTTGGTTCCCACAGAGTTGTGGAATCCTTTAGTTTCTGGAGTGCTTCCACTTTCTTTTCCTGGGGACAGAGACCCTGAGGAGTAATCTCATGCCCCAAGAAATTAACACGTGTTCTACACCACTGTGCTTTTTGGAAGGAAAGTTTTGCTCCGGCGGCCCTCAACTGGGTCAGGACATAACGGATCTCCGCTATGTGTTCCTCAACAGTTGAGCTTTTAATGAGGACATCATCTACATAAGCCAGGTTACCCCTCGCACCCAGCTCGGGCATGGCCTTGTGTAGAAAAATGTTGAATTCATTGCCGGAGTTGAGGTATCCGAAGGGAGTCCGGGTCCATGTGTACTGCTGGCTCCCAAAGGTAAAAGCCAGTTTGTATTGGTCCTCTCTCCTGACAGGCATGGTCCACTATCCATTGGTCAGGTCTATTGCTTGGAAAACCTGTGACCCCTGAATCTGGGCCAGCCCTTGGTCAATGTAGGGCAGAGGCCATCGGGAAGTATGGACCCGTTTGTTGAGCTCCCTAAGGTCGGCGCAGAGTCTCCACTGGCCGTTTGGCTTCAATATTCCCAGCACTGGATTATTGAAGGTGCTGTGTACTATACGGATTATTCCCCGGGACTCAAGGTTCATAATTATTTCAGTAAGGCACTCCATGGATGCGAGAGGCAAGCGATATTGCTTCACAAACACTGGAGTCATGCCAGGGTCCATGGGAATTGTTGTTGTGTGGATGTCGGTGCGACCACATTCATATGAGTCTACCGCAAAGAGATCTTGGAAATCCAAGAAAACTTGTTTCATCTTTTGCTTCCGTTCCAGAGTCACACAGGCATCAGCTAGGTTGACTCTCTCTTCCACCATCTGCCTGAAGCCTGGAAAGACTTCTGGTTTTGCTATCTCAGCGGCCTCCTCCAGCTGGGAGGAGAAGTCCCTGGTCAGAGTGCTGATTTGGACTGGAGGCTTCAGGTGCGAAAGGCAGCCCTCATGGACCTGGAAAATCAACTCATCCCTTCTGAAGTCACAAGTCACGTCTTCCTTGCCATAAGGGCAGGAAGTGTACACCAGGAAGTTCCCCCCATGCCGGGTAAAGATCCTGTCTGGTGTTGTATTGTCATCACTGTCACTGTCAAAACAGTCCTTGGGGATTGGTCCTAACAGTTCATTTCCTAAATCAATGGAGAAATGTTGGTCATCGACCGCCATTCCAATAATGGTGCCTCCGGCTAGAGTAATACTCTTTAAGTCGCTGTTATCCACCTCTATTGGAATGGTGTCATGTTCTATGTTGACTAATGGTGTTGGGTTTACCCCTAATCCTTGCTGTTGGAGAGAAGCATTTAGATGAATATAAGCATCAGGGTTTTTCAAATGTTGTCCTCTTTTAACTTTCACTTCCAGGGAGAATTGTCAGGTCCTTTCTGGGATGGTGACTTCCTCTTTAATCTGAATTTCGACTGCATAAGGTAGCAATTGAGCTGACCTAAATGCTTTTTCTGGATCATCAAAGCCCATGGGATTATCTGCTAATCGGGACCAAGCTTTGAAGTTTATTAGGTCCAAACTAATGGCAAAGCGATTGAGAATGTCACTGCCTAAGTAAAAGGCAGCAGTGACGTCTCGCACAACCCAACAATTATGGACGATGCTCTTGTTGCCAATGGAGATTTTGAGCATACACCTGCTTGGCAGGAGATGTTTCGAATTGGGTGTTTCCAGATCCATTTCCCATTTGTCTATCAGTTTGAATGTGGGAATGGCTGGATCTTTTGGGAGTTGGCGGAACATGGCTTCGCTGATGAAGCTCTTACCGCTGTTCACACACACTCGAGTGACAACAGAGTCCTTCCCATCATTTCACTGAACAGGGATGAACAACTGCTCTCCAATTTGCTGAATATCAGCCAGGCTCTGATCTGATTTCACATCTTTCTGGACTATAGGAGTGGGAGTGTCTGATTGTGGATTGGTAAAGAATTTCAGAGTGTTTCCTTCCAGTGTGGAATACCACCTTAAACTGGAAGGAAGGTTGATTTTCAGAAATAGAGAGGACCCCCCATCACCAGTCTGTTGTCCTACTGCTATTACTGTCACATCTGGAATTTGGTTGTTCTGGAAGTGAAATTCTACTTGGTCAGATTTTTGTTCAACCATGTGGCAGGTGCCGTTTAAACTAACATGGTTGACACTCTGTGTTAATTTTATTGGTCGACTAGTCTGGGTCCAGAGGACCTTGTTTACGCAATCTATTAGGGGTAACAACCTTCTCAGGAGGTCATTCCCTAGTAAACAAGGGGTGCCCTCTGGAGTCACTACTATGACCGGGTGTTTCACCTTGTGTCGCCCAATTTTGATGTCCAAATCTGCAGTCCCCTCGATGGGAATTTCCTTCCCGTCAAAGTTCTGAAGCTGTCCAGGAAGAGAGGTGAGGGGAATTTGGTACTTCTCCCCCCTACCTGAATTCAGTTAATCAAAGGCCCTTCTGGACAGAAGGGTAGCTTGAGATCCAGTGTCCACCAGCGCCAAAATTGTTCCCTGCCCCAGTACTTGTACCGGGGCATAATATCTTCCCTCGTTCTTATCAAGGGGGCACAGATAATGCACATTTTTGGACAACTGGTGGGCTAACTTTCTGGTTTTGGACATTGAGAGAGAAGAAATTTGGGCAGAATCCTGTGGAGAGTCATGGGAATCTGCAAGAAAAAGTTGGCAACTTGAAATGGTTTTGGGTTCCCCTGATTCTGGTTCTGGGCCGCTCCCCCCCCCCTTTTTGGAGGCAGTCATCAGGATGGGTTTGACCCATGGGAATTTGGTATTGTTGGTTCTGGGATAGAATGATGGGCGGCGACAGCTCAATCCCCACATCTACCCAGTCTGGGTTGGAATCCCTTGGGACCCATTTTTCCTTGGGAGGAGTTCCCCCATCTCTGAAGGAGAAGATCCTTTTCCCAGGATCCTCTGAGGATCCCTCTCCCTCAAATTGGAAGACCTGTACCTCCTCCACAAAATGGGTCTGTTTGGGTCCTTTGTTTCTCCTACCTCCTCTCTGCTCCTTGGGTGGCAGACTTCCAGGGGTAGGAGATTTTGTTTCCGGTTCCTGGTTTTCCAGGGGCTGTTTACAAGTTGGGAAGGAAGCTTCCTCGAAGGCTTTACACCTCCTTTCCCCTTGTGCCTCCTCCCTGGGAACCGGTGGGTTATCAGGGTGCTGCCCTCGTCATTGTTCTGGAGCACCAGGCCCAGAGTTTGGGGCATTCTGTGGTGGCATGCTCATCTGAGGGTTCTGTTGAGCCCTCAGTATGTGACCCAGATCCCGTGTATTATTTTGGATCTGGCGCTCAAGTTGGGAAACCTGCTCAGGCTGATACAGGGTTCTGTTCTCTCCCCTGGGCTGATCCCTGGAAGGGTAGCTATTCCTTCTCTGGTAGTACCCTGGGTTGGGAAGATTTGGGTACCCCTCCACCCTTGGCCTCCCCTCTCCCGGATTAGGTTGTCTGTGCTCAGGGAATTGGGGAAAGAAGGATGGATGGTTTTGGGGTTGGAAATTGGGTGGATACCTGGGAAAAAAGTTCTGCCCAGTAATTAGGGAATTTCTGCCCTCCTGTGGGAAGTTAGGAGGGAAGTTCCCTGGGTCAGGTGCTTGGCTGGATCCCCCCCTTGGGCTGGAGGAGTCCACACATAACCCAGGATTGGTCTGTTCCCCTTATAGCGGTGACTTACATAGTCAGGGGAGCGGGGGACCCCATTTGTGGGACTACCTCCCTGTCTGTGACTGGCCCGAGGGCCTTCTGGGCTGTGAATTGTTCGGTGCAGGCAGGTTTTTAGGCCCCCCCATCTTCAAATCTAAAACGGCGGAAACCTTTACCTCTGCCACCTTGGCAGCAGCAGGGGTGCTGTTGGTTTTGGGGTTTTTGGGCTAACTTATTTTCCACCAGTTTCTGCACCTCATAGATGCGGGTGGCTTGCTCAATGACCCAGTCTAAAGATCTTTTCTCGTGAAAATCTCTCCCGACCTGGGTCATTATGTATTGGGGGAGAGCATGGAAAAATGTGTTGATGAAATCTCTGCTGTCCGTGAGCACCCTTCTGGTGGTCTGCGCAAAGGCACGCTTCAATTCTTGCACAAATTCTTGTGGGGCCTGATCTTCCCCACATTGCAAATTGTTGGCTGCCTTGCGAGCCTCTTGGGGATTCCGGTGAACAGAAAAATGTTTCAAGATGGCCGCCCTATATGTGGACCATCTTGAATGGTTTTGGTCCTCCAGCCCCGCAAAGAAACCAGAGTATTCTGGGGAGAATGTCCATTTGACATACTGAATGCAGCTACTGCTGTCCTTCAAATGGAAAGTCTCCATCATTTGCTCGAAGAGCTCCAAGTGTTCCCAAACAGAATACTTGGAGTTCTTGTGATAAGGGGTGATGACACTCCTTATTGCCTTTATCTGCTTTAAGGGGTCCTTAACCAAGGCCCTTTTTTGCATTATTGATCTTTTTGGTTCGAGTAACCCTGGTCCATTCCTCCTCTGACTCAGAAGCACTGCTCCCAGAGGTGCCGTCTGATCTTCCAGGCTCTCCCGGATTCTGCGAGCCTGGGAATGGCTGGCAGAATGTGGGGACCTGGTCTCCTGTGTCCTGTGCCACTCAGAGGAGTCTTCAGACACCTCCTTGCTGCCAGGATTTGATGGGTACCCCCCCCGCTGACCTAACTGAGCAGAGATTTTTAGTATGCCCTTAGTGGGCCTACTCTCCTGGGGTTCCCCACTAAATTGCACTGTGCTTAGGTGCCCATACCCGGATGCCTGCCCATCCATTCCTGGGAGGTACTGGCCTACGGACCCCATACTTTTGGCCGGATAGTAATCTGCCCTCCCTGTGGCCCTGTGCTCATGTGCGCCAGGGGACATGGGGGTGGGAGAGTGCAAGGACTGGGAGAGATGAAGGCCTCTGGTACTAGGGCTCCTGAGGTTATGCTCAGGTGTTTCCCTTTCCCAGGGAACTTCATCTCTGTCAGCCCCTGCTCCCTGTTGCAATGCAAGAGTCTGCACTTTCAGTTCCTCAGTTAAGGCCTTACTAGACTCTATCAGTCTCTCCTGCATGGCTACCTGTTGCTGGAGCCTATCATTGTGCTGACAGAGAGCCTCATTTTCTCTCTGCACTTCCTGGTTGGTCCTGGAATACTGGGCCAGTCTTTGCTGCAGGAGGGTTACCTCCTGAGTCCATTCCCTACTGGCCTGCTCCTTTCTTGCCAGAGCATCTTCCACCCTCCTGGTGTGCTCTAACAAGTTCTGATGCTCTTTTTGGAGGTCACCCAGCCCCTGGAGGGCCAGGTGATTTCCTTCAATTTTTTCTTTTAATTGGCAGACTGCCTGGCCTAAGGTGTCCCTTTCCTGACTAAGGGCCTCATTACGGCCAAGGCGTTAAGGGTTAACGCCGTTGTTAACCCTTAACGCCTGATTCTGATTTTAACGGCTGCTTTTAGCAGCCGTTAAAATCCATGGCGCTAAACTGCCATGATGCTAATTACGCCACCGTAATTTACGGTGGCGTAATTAGCGCCTTCCCCACTCCCATTATGCCCTATGGGGCAAAAATGGGAATGGGGAAGGGAAAATGGGAAATGGGGATTTACCGCCCCACTCACCTTGGAATGGGGCGGTAAATCCGCCATCCACCATGGTGTAAACGTAGTTTACACCATGGTGGTAAAGTTGGCGCAATTAGCGCCTGGGTCGTAATGACCCCCTAAGAGCCTGCATCTGTGCCACCAGGTTGTCCCTCTGCATTTGAAAGGCACCAGCTTTCTGGCGTTCTTGATCAAACTCTGCCTGGGTATCCAGGTCTTTCAAAATCAATGTATTGCTTTCCTCTTTCTCTCCATCTAGGTGGCTTTGCATGGTGACTACCGGCTCTGCACATGCCCTATTGAAGTCCAGTTGTTGCTCCAGATTTTTTTGGCTCTGCAGTAAGGCGTCCAAACTTTCTTGGTACTCCTTCTGCAAGGCCAGAAATCTGTTATCCTGGTCAGACTTTTCCTGTTGCAGGATATCCATTTCCTCCTTTATTTTAATAATATACTGCCTACTATCATTTTCTGACTCCTGACTCCTCTGCAGCCTCTGCTCAGAAGAAACCAGGTCAGATTGGGCCTTCTCTAATGCCATCAGTTGCCTATTTGCCAGATCTTGGCCTTCAGCACATTTGTCCTGTATGGCTCCCATATGTAAATATAAATATGCCGCTACCCTGGCAATCTTGTTGTGCTCATCCTTGGCCTTAGGGGCCATATATAGTTCACTCAGGGCCACATGTAAGGGACCCTGATCTCTCCATATATCTGACCCTGTTTCAGTGATCTGGGGTGCGATTACCTGCAACCAGACCACCTGGTCCTGATGAGCCCACTCACCTCTCACAAATAGCTTATGTAAGAGGTGTTCTCTGGCTATTTTGATATCTACCAAGGTCATCATTCTGGAACTTGATTTCCTTCCTGACTTACAGAAGTTTGTATTTTATTTTGCAAAACAGACCGTTTCCTTAGAGTGTTCCTTTGAGGGGTGTTTTTACAGTGTAACACGGCGTGGTGATCCAACAGAATTTATATATTCTGTCAGTTAGCACACTGTATTAATCTGCACAAGTGATAGATCTAATCCAGAATCCCGGACGAGCCCCCACTCTGTTAATGACTCCGATCAAGCAGTCCCATTAAGTCAGTGTCTTGTCTGGGATTGCTCAAGGGAAGCCCTTATTTATATATTTTTATGACGAGTTATAATCTGGATGATGAACCCTTGTATCACGCCCCTCTCTGAGAATCCCCCTGAGCCAAGAAGTAGGTTTGTTTTGCAAATTGAAGAGGTTTATTTGAAAAATTAAACAATAGATATATATCACACTTTTATAATAAATTAATATTTGATATCACACTTAGATATATGACAGTGATCAACAATGGATGATGTTATACTGGCACACTGGTTTAATTACTTAGGAGTAGTATAGAGGATAAGGTAGCTGAGAATGCTTTATATGGTACAAGGAAATGCAAGGTGGAAAAGAAGCAACACAGGAATAAACTTGATATGATTTCAGCAAAAGGTAATGGAATCACTTTTCCTCTTTCGGCAACTCACCCCCCCTATGCAATAGAAGATGGAAGGGAGAGCACATAGTTCTCAGGAATACAATCACAGTACAATACGAATTCAGTTCCCCCCTAGCAAGCTTAGAGAAACATGGATGATTTTAAACACGGGCAAAGTACTTTAAAGATGGTATGCAAAGAAGGGAAAAATATGCTAAAATGATTTTAATTCCCTCTAGAGGTTCAGGTTGAGTGAGAGATACTTTAATTCAGTTCAGGCCAGCCCTATCAATGATTCAGGGATGGTTACCAGGTTGAAAACGGAATTCCGTAATGGAAGCAAAGACAAATGTTTTTACACGTGGCTGGAATGAAGCAAAATGTCAAATCACAGCAATTTAGTCACGTGCGTCGAGCGCAATTACGGAGGAAGTATAAGGAGTAGAAAAAAGGTTCGAGGCTCATTTAGAATCTTAGCTTTAAGATGAAAGTTCAATTCCATTCCTAGGACAAACGGTTCCGGAGATACGGATGATTTTGTGAAGGTAGATTCTCAAAATTAAAATAAATCTCAGAACGACAAATGACAGTTTTGCAGCTTTAGAATGACAGAATGACACGATTTCTAGGATGCAGTTCTCAATAGGTTAAATAGTTTGAATTAGATTATTTTAAACTAAGAGATTGGGTTTTGCACAGTTCTGGCTGAGTACTCACACTATATTTTGGACAGGAATGCGACTTCGTCATGGATCGGGTCAGGATTGGCTGTGGTTCTCTCGCCACTTGGTACTGGTTCTGCGCACAGCGATCTGGGTCAGCTCTGCTCTGCTGGTCTGGTCTGGCACTCGGCACTGTACGGATCTCTGGACCTCTGGTCTCTCTGGATACAGCACTGCTTTCTAGGTCTGCTACCGGTTCTGACAAAAGTTCTTGGCAAAGAATTCAATCAGCTCGCCCGGCTGTGAATAGTTTGGTTAGGTTTTGAGGCCTGCTGAAAAAAACTCAGCTTGTGGGTTAGGCCTTTGCTTTAAGTTCTGAAGTCAGAGTTCTAAGTTCTGGTCTCTGTCTTGCTGGAGTCAGTCCGGATCTCTGGATGTGAAGTCGTCTGTCAGCGTGCTCTGCAAGGAAATGGAAATTGAATGTCCCTACCTGTCCTGCACAGTCTCCTTTTATGTGTTTAGAAAGTGGGTGTGTCGGCTCATTCTGCATGCCCAACCCTCTCAACTTATCATTGGCCAGTTCCTCCTCTCTCCCTTGATTGGGGGAACTGAGTTGTGAGTCAGGGTGTTGCTGCCATTTACAATCTATTGAAGAAACGCCCCTTTGCTTTTGCTTTAGAATTCATTCTCATAACTAAACATATTTCCCAAACGCACAAGTGGTTGACATTACATGTACAGATTGCAGATGATTTAAGGAACATTCTGGCCCAACTCTGATCTTCCTGGGGGCTTGCATTCAAAAATGGCAACTTATTTTCATTTTTAGTTGGTTTACCAATGTTAAATCTTTACCCAAAATTACACAAATGTACACCCCCCTTCTACACATATTCCAGTAATTTACTAGGTCTCTAGCATAAGCACAGTGTCTGCAGTATTAATAATTAGCGGGGTTCGGTCCTAGGACACCGCACAAATTGGAGTTTGGTCTCAAATCGTGAGGGCCTTTTTCATTTTGTGGACCCCCAAATTGCACATTTCTGTGAGCTTAATACAAGATTTTATAAGCAATTTAATCAAACATACATTTGCTGCAATATGAATTCACACTCCAGTCTGGCCCGCCCCTAGGAACTGGGAGAGTCAGGGATCACATGGCTCTCCTACCAGGCAGAGCTCTGTTTACAGTCAACACCCACATCAGCATATCCTATTCAATGGAAAGACTCTACTGTGTCGGCTGAGGTCAGCAGGCCAGGGGGCCACTCTGCATTTGGTTAACATGTCCATGTGATCTCCTGGCTTCTTGTGTGGAGTTCTGAGGTGAGAAGATTTCCCAGCCTCTTGGACTGTTAATTGAATCAGCCTGTCTTCTGTAAACAGCAGGTGTTTATGAATTTTAATTAACCAAAAGGCTTTGAAGTTTCAAGCTGGCTCAGGATCCTTTGGCAGCTCCTGAAGTACAGTTCTACTGTCAGAGTTTAGACCGCTAGCGCCGGTTTGTGGAAAATGCCGGTACTGCACCCATTTTTGGGATCTGTCTTGAATTAATGCATTTCAAAAAGGGGATTTTGCTTGATAGTATATGATCCTTGCTTAACATTGTTTTGATGGGAATCCTTACAGTACAATGGTGATGTGGAACCCCCCATAAGAAGGTTGAATCTTTAGAGTGGCCTTGTGCCCATGATTTTAGCAACTTTTTGACATCAATTAAAAACAGATTTTGAACAAAGGGTCTCCTGTATTAGCTGTCTTGCAATGTTTAAAATGGACATTTTGAGCTTGCACTTCAGAGAAACAGAGGTGATTTCAAGGCGCTTTTGATCTAACAGGCACTGCTATTTTCCCTTTGGCACCGCCTTTCACCCCTGTCGCTTCCGGTCCATCAAGCTTGCACTGGTGGGTGGCAGGTTAGGCGACCATTCTGGTGTGCGCAAACTGCGCGGTTCTCCTGGTTCTGGGATAGAATGATGGGCGGCGACAGCTCAATCCCCACATCTACCCAGTCTATTGATTTAGTTTTGTTCTGGGATAGAATGATGGGCGGCGACAGCTCATCCCCACATCTACCCAGTCTATTGATTCAGTTTTTGTGGTCGCCTAATAATTCAAGATGGGTCAAAACCCTTGACAGGATCAACCCATGACTCAATGGTCCTGCGGAACTCAACCATGCCACGCTACATGGATCGATAAGCCGGACAATGTTCGTGGCTACTTGGTGAGTAGCAGGGCAAGCACATGGCAGTGTGATGTGGGGTGTGATTTGGGGGGGAGAGATGCATACTCCAACTGGGTGTGATTGGGGGGGAGAGATGCATACTCCGACTGGGTGTGATTGGGGGTGGGGGATGCATACTCCAACTGGTTGTGATTGGGAGGGGGGAGAGATGCATACTCCAACTGGGTGTGTATTGGGGGGGAGAGATGCATACTCCAACTGGGTGTGATTGGGGGGGGAGAGATGCATACTCCAACTGGGTGTGATTGGGGGGGGATGCATACTCCAACTGGGTGTGATTGGGGGGGAGAGATGCATACTCCAACTGGGTGTGATTGGGGGGAGAGAGATGCATACTCCAACTGGCTGTGATTGGGGGGGAGATGCATACTCCAACTGGGTGTGATTGGGGGGGAGAGATGCATGCTCCAACTGGGTGTGATTGGTGGGGGGGAGAGAGGCATACTCCAACTGGGTGTGGACTGTCGTCCGTAGAACAAATGGACATACAGATGTACGCCAGTGTCCATCAAGGAAGGCCACAATTTACTGGAAAAGAACCCACATGCAATTTGAAGCTGCACAACATTGAAAACAATCCAAGATGCCAAACATGACACATCCATCCACATGCACATTGCACATCATGCCACACCACATATGACACAAATCAGCAACATGGCGTCAATATAGTAATAGAAAATTAGCGCTGCACAACATCAATACAGCAATGCGCCCTTGAGTGCATGCAAAGGGATCACCTCTAGCCATTGCACTGAACCACACCCCTACACCACCACTGAAGTGACGCTTCACATTATGGCAACATCGATGTCAGAATGGCAGTACACTAGCAGTGTGGTACCAAATTTGCCTGGGCCCAGGGACACCTAAGACCAATCCTCATCCAGGACATGTCAATGACTGTCGGAGGCATGCATGGGGCATTTCCACTTGCAGGGAAGAGCTCACCTTTGCACATTGCAGTTACACAGATCATCTGAATGCATGCTGGGATTCGTGGATGCCAATCACAATGCAAAGTCGATTACGGTGATATGTACAGGTTGCACTTGAGGTGAACCGTAACTAGTCCCCATTCTTCCACCCATGCAGGTGATGCTGGCTATCCCCTGAAGAGGTGGCTCCTTACTCCTGTACGGAACCCACAGAACATGCACGAAGAGGACTACAATCGTGCACATACCAGTACCCGTGTCGTGATTGAGCAGACATTTGGCCTTTTGAAGACACGGTTCCGGTGCCTAAGCAGGTCGGGTGGGGCTCTCCTGTATGGCAATGAGAAGGTGGCCAAGATCACCATGGCATGTGTCATGCAGAACAATATGTGTATCAGACTGAATGTGCCACTGCCCCCTGACGTGGAAATGCAACCACCTGATGAGGATGATGATGGGGATGAGGATGGAGGGGACGGGGCTGCAGGTCATGCAAGAGGCGATGCCCAGGAGGGACGCGATGTGCATCAGCATCTGATCAACCAAATATTCTGAGACACATGGTTCAACTCTGTTGGCTGGATATGGGTATTAGTGCACTGGTGTTTGTGGTGAAGGGCACAATGGGCCCTGTCCCCAATAAAGTACACATACACAATGATGAGGTCCAAGCCTGTGTTTTAACTAGTCACCAGTGTATTGAATATATCATGAGATGAAAAAGTGCATGTCCCCAACTATGTCACCACCCTTTCCTACCTCACCCCACAACACTCCCAAAACACCCTTTCCACCCTCCCCCCACAACACTCCCAAAACATCCTTTCCCCATGTGTGGCTTGCACAACGTTGGTGTCCTGCTGCACATGTGCCAGCTAGACCATGCTGTCCCTAATTCCCATTCCCACCACCACCATTTGGAGGGTGGGAGGTTGTGCGCCTCATGGTGCGCAAGGAGCAGCAGCGGGGGCTTGTCTGCTTTGAACTTGCAGAGGAGGAGGTGCCTGTTTGTCCCTGTGGTGGTGGTGGTACTGTCGGTCCATTGCGTCCGCTATGCATGTGAGGACATGCCTCAGTTGTGCCATCTCCTCGCAAAGCCTGTTGGTACAGGCTTCCATGGCCTCCCTCGACTGCCTAGCATTCTCCGTGACCTCCCCCCTCAGACGGGCAGCCTCATCTACATGCTGGCCAACCAGCGCTGTAATATACTCCTGGTGCTGTCTGATGGTGGCCAGTTTATGGCCACTGTGGCCGGCTCGTGGTGTGGCTGCTGCACCTTTCTCTATGTCTCGGCCATCAGGTGAGGCCACCTGTGGGCTCCAGCACCCTGCCGTGGTCTCCTCGCCAGACTGGCCATGGATACTGGATGGTGGTGTTGCTCGTGGGCTTGCTTCTCGGGATCCTGGAGGTCCGGGGGTGTGCATTTGCATGGGGAACTCACTGGGGTCCTCCACGTCAGACAGCGGTGCAGTGGCTGCTGCCTCACCAGTCGAACTGGTGGCAGCGGAGAGTGGGCCCTCCGTGGGTGTGTCTTGTGTTGGGGGGATCACAGCAGTGGGTGCGGCAATTGTTGCAGCCGTGGATTGAGGTCTTGGTGCAGTGGCACTCTTGCTATGTTTGCCCCTCTGCAGGTGCTCACTCCTCCCTCTGCCCCTTGATGTGGTGGCGGTGTTCCCTGTCTCCCATGCCCTGGCTTGTTTTGTGGCAAGGGGAGCCTGAGTCGATATGTGCTGTTCTTCTCTGTCGGTCTGTGAGCCTGTGGGGGACAAAGAGGGGGATGGCATTGGTGATGGTTCAACGTGCTTCATGCAGATTCTGTTCATCATGCTGTTCTGTGCATTGGGACTTCATTAGTGGCCATTCAGGTCATGGGGCTGTTGAATGACATCCAAGCATGGGTCTGTGTGGCACGTGTCTGTGGTGATGCGTGCATGTGTGTGTGTTGGGGTATGACACTCACATGGGCAGGGTTGTGTGCATGTATGTTTGTGGCCGCATCCATGAGGTGATTCTGGGCTCACATTTGGGGGATGCCTCACCATTCACAGTGCATTGTTTCATGTGTACACTCAACTCCATCTGATGTTGTGGCCGCACCACACTCCATGTCCCCGGCTCCCTCGATGGATTCTACGCCAATCGTGCTGGCGCAGGTCTCCTCCCACTCCCTGAGTTTGATGGGAGAATCAGCGCCACCTCCTGTGGCCATGGCCAGTTTACGGACAGTATGCTGCGGACCCAGAGCCGGAGATCGTCCCACCGCTTCCTGCACTCTTTAACGGTGCAGGTGGTGGTGCCCACCGCACTGACTTTCAGGGCCACCTCTGCCCAGATGGCCTTTTTTTTAATCAGGGTCTCCCGCCGCATGCCAGTAGCAAAGACAACATCAGCGTTTGCTGCAAGGGTCTCCGTCAGCATTATCAGCTCTCATTCGTGAATTTCTCCTTGCGCTGGCGGTCTGCGCCTTTCTTGATTGCCTTTGACATTGTGAGGGGATGCTTGAGGCTTTGGGATGGCACTGGTGTGGAAACAGGTCCTGGGGGCAGAGGATGGCAATGGATTGTGTTTTAAAGATGGCCGTGTGCTGTTTCCCATTCCTGTGCGATGACGCTATTTCCGGTTCCGCAATTTTATGGTGACCGCTATTAGCAGTCGCCGCTAATAGCGGTAACCGCTATTAGCATGTTGCAGGAGGTCAGAAGTGCTATCAGCGCTTTCGTCGGTGCCGCTAAGGGTCTTTTTGGGGTCTTTAGCGGCATGGCGGTAGGATCATTACCGGCATGGCACTGTGCTCGTGTCTGCATTCTCATAATGGCACGAAATTAGCGCCCTCTTCCCAAGGTGGACACGTTACTAGCGCCATGCCGGTAAAGGCCGGAATTTAGCGCATAACGTGTAATGAGGCCCATAGTCTTTCTCATCACCTTGAGAAGATGCACCGAGCGCTGAGAACAGAGCTGTGTCCCAGGCCTGGAGAGTTCAGCTCCAGCCAATCAGGGAATATAAATCCAGGGGGGGATGGCAGAGGGAAAGGACCAATGGTAATCCTCTGACTCTGCAACAATGTAATATATTTGTCAGGGAAGGGGAAGGCAAGCCTCCTGACATATGAGGACCAATAGAGTAACATCTATAGGTGACATGCATAGGCACTACCCAATCCTATCTTCTCGTAGGTTTTTGGGGAAGAGCCCCATGTTGTGATGTAGAAATCGAACAAAATGGTCTGACACGGGTTTAGGAGCTGTGAGTCCGGGAGATTTTCAATTTCCTTTATGATCCCTATCTGTTTGTGTAATACACAACAGTTCTAACTTGCCCTTGGCTGAGTCCTCCGTCTGTGCACTGGGGAGAGTTTGTTGGCCCTGGGAGCTGGAACATTGCGCTTGTAGTGTGACCCTCGGTTCCTCTGGCATACCTAATCCAACAAGTTGGCAGCAGAGGTATGGTTGACTATGCCCATTCCGCATAAGCCACCTCTTCCGCCGCATTGCCAGGAGTGCTGCGAGGCACCTCACGGAAAGTGAGATCCACGGGAGGTGCACCCCTGTGCAGAGGCTGTCAGGAGCCAGTTTGGAGAATATCCTGCTGACGGTCTGTGAGAAGCACTGCAGACCAGAGAGGTGACGTGGCAGTTTTGAGGGAGCCGGTAGCCGAGCAGTGTCAGTGGATCATGGAGTGTAAGTATTAGCTCAGCCACACAGCAACTGAGCGGGGTGGTAAAGTGATGTCGGATGTGGGGTGGTGACGAGTATTGTTGAGTATCCTTGAAGTATTGTTGAGTATCATTCAGAAGTGTCGAGTAGTGTGAAGTACAGTAGGGAAAGGAGCAGAGGAAGATGTTGTTTTGTGGTTAGGGAGCATTTGGTCTCAAGGTAAAAGGTTCTGACAAATAACCTAGACTATTGACTTAAGAGTACAGGTGATAAAAGTCATGTAAATATTGTATTCCCTGTGGATTGGTTGTTTCAGCTCTGGTCATGGATAATGGTATTCCTATGTAAGGGTTTAGCAAATGGAGCTAACTTAAATTGCGGAAGGTGTTCTTCTGGTTAAGTCTCGTGGAGGCGTTTTATCTACAAGGCAATGCTGTAGGTACAGATTGAGCACGAGAAATATTGGTGTCCCCTGTTAGCAGACAAGAAGACAACTGTGGGTATATGTCGGGTTCGTAAAAATTGTCTGTGTGATGGAACAATAGCATTGTGAGCTTGGTTAGTGATTTCTATCCTTCCCCTTTGTAGTGAAGCAGTGACATCTCCAATAGGGCCTGTGCATAGGACTAGGACAGCACGAGGAGGTACAGAATTTGGTGTTCACAATGTGCAACTGACAGAGTAAGCTGTTCAAACGCGGTGCGGGGAAGGTGCATGTGCAAGATTCGTGGGCATGCGTGAGAATGCAGAGAGTAGAATGGTGGTACGCGGAGCACACCTTAAAGGTTGGTTGGGAGCCAGAGAGGCTCTGGATAATTGACAAGAATTGGTATCTGTGAAGTTGAGAAAAACTAGATAAAAAGTATTTTTGTGTTTGCATAATAACAGAAGTGTCAAAAGCCTCAACGTGAGGTCAAGTGAGTATTAAGCAATGTATCGTGGGAAGTGTGGGGGCATACGCCCACGTGTGCGGGGATACACACCTACTGCACCTATGTAAGGCCCTTCCACGATATAAAGACAAAATTTGTAAATATAGCACGTAACGAACAAAAAACACAGAAGGTAAATCAACTAAGCCATAGCCACGATGCAGAAGTTTCTCCAAATATGTGCAGCAATCATTACACACACACATACAAGAGGCATATGAGGGAAAAATGCTGAGCAGTCGTATGGCGATATTCAAGCTCTGGAAAATGTTTCAGGAGGACGAGGGGGAATTAGCGAGGGTCCAATGGATGCTGAGTCATAATCAAACCCTGGGCGCAGTGCTCTCGGCCCACGCTACACCACCTCCTCCTGACCATGAGAACGAAGGGGCAGCAGCAGAAGCACAGGGATTATACCCCATATGGGAATTAAAAGCAGAGCAGGGGTGCACAAATGCAACATTTGAACCTCCACCATATACAAGGAGGAGGGGCAGAAAGGGGCCACAGCGAGACCCAGACAAGCGCCAAGGAGAGTCTGGGAGGAAAAGCATTGAACACATGGGTAGGAGGGCAAATATTATTGAACTAGATGGGTAGGCAGTGGGAGAAAAAGGAGGGGCAAGTAAGGATGTAGATGGATGTAAGGGAAACAGTGAAGAACGAAAGTGGGCAGAGATAATGGAAAAAGTAGAAAGGAAACAGAAGGTAGAGAAGGAGGAACATGAGAGGTTGCAAAGAGAAAAGCAAAGGGAATAAGAGAAAGAGTGGGAGCAGTGAGAGCTGAGGAGAAAGAGGGAGCTTGAGGAGATAGAGCGACACAGAGAGGAAGACGAGAAGGAAAAGCACGTTTTGGTAAGAAGGAAAAGGAGAAAGTGGGAACTAGAGTGACACACAAGAGAGTGCAAATACAAGGAGGGGGAGGAGCGTGCAGTGAGAGACATAAGACTGAAATGGAGATTGACTGCGTATGACAATAACGCGGGAAGAGACAGGCAAGCGGAGCAGGATTACAGCAAAACATATGAAAAGGCAGACGTGCTGCCAGACGGAACCGTGAGGTGGCAATGTGGGAACCTGATGGATTTAGGAGAGGAACCACAGAGAGGCAAGGTACTGAAGAGACTGAGCTTTCATGATGATTTTGTGAGTGACCTGGTAGATGAGTCAGAAGACGATTTGGTAGAGAGTGAGGATGAAGGGATGGGACAACCTGTTCGTAGGTCAATAGGGAATAAGACTAATCAAAGCTCGACATGGGGAGTAGACAGAGATACTGGGGAATTGCAGGGTGACAAAGATGAGAGACCATGGTGGTCCAGGGATGCATCACACTGCCTGGATTTTTGTAACCCTATATGCACAGAGGCTCAGGGACTGCCCAGCACGAAGGAGGGGGAAATGGTATGGGTGTTTACCACCAACAAAGACACTGGGAAATCAGAGGGGGAAATACAGTTGACATCAGGACTGGATGGAGAGATTGGGATCACACAGATGCCCTTAACGGAAAAAAAGGGCGGGGGGCTACCTCAGTGCATACCATGGAAACATATAGACAAGGAAAACTTGAGGTGTAGGCTACCCTCATTTACCGCGCATGTGGGGAAAAGGAAACAAGATGGAAAGACTGTCGGCAGGACAAAAACTAGCACTAGGGGATGTAAAAGGTTCACTAGTGGTGATCCTCTGAGAGGCCGCTGATGACGTGTGGCGAAGGGCGGGGTACCCAGGAGTATTAACCCAGAACACAGTGCACAATGGTTCACCATTCGCTTACTGTCGAGCAGCTGTATGACAAGCTCTGCGGATGCAGTACCCATACATGTCAGACATTAGTGCAATTATGGCACACAGAGAGATGTAGGACAAAGACTCACTACAATATATTCAGGCTATTCTAGAGCTATGGTGCCTTGAAAGGCACGAACCGTGGGATACAACAGTGGCATTATTCTATCATATATTACACCATGGGTTGCCAGAACTGGTGCAAAGGGAACTAAAATAGCTGGTGGGAATGGAAGCAAAACCATGGCCAGAAATACAACTTACAATAGTACATTACTGTAGGTTAATGCAAGAGAACACGAGGAAAAATCATGAGGAGGCAAAATTAGTACAGAAGAAGCTATCTAAATACGCCATGGAAGGGCAGTATTAACAAGCATTGGAGGACAAGGGGCACCACAGACACAGTGCACTCCACCAAATGTGGGAGGGGGGTTCATGGGGATGGGGAATGTGTAGCATTGGTTTCGAGGAAGAGCGGGGCCACCAAGAGATCGCACGCATGGGCAACAAATGCAACAGAACCAAGGGGTATTTCTGGGAGGGTATCATGGATATGGACAACAAATGCAGCCGGGTCCAGAAGGTTTCACTGGAGGGTATTAGAGACAAGTGAGAGAACTGCCCCAGTGCTGGGTTTGTAGACAGATATGTAAAGGTCCCAATCGGGAGTCACACACCGGACCAGGACCCTTGCCTTTAGCCTTGGGTAGCGCTCAATTAGAATTCTTTCTCTTTATGTTCTATGAATTCATATTCAGCTGGCACCGACCCCTTCTCACACCCCCTTTTGCAAATAACCCGGGTCACAATGGACCATGAACCAGGACAGATGGTGGGAATGCAATATTTATTTCAAAATGCAAACGAAATTACACACATTTATATTGGGCAGAAATCACCAATGGGGTGATAGTTACAATGTAAACTAATGAAATACACATGGTTGACATTCTACAAGAACATGTCCAAAGCACAAATGAATAGGAGCACTTTTTCTATCCGGGTAGATAGCACCCGAGTCAAGATTTCCCCCTGCAATGCTCCCTCAAACCCCAATTAATCGGAGTGGATAGAAAGGAGCATGTCTGGATATGCAGGATGCACAGGAGCTGGAAAATTCAGAAGAGAGTGGGGGTCATTACGACCCTGGCGCTAAGTGGTTAACGGCACCATAAAACGCTGCGGCGCCGTTAACCATTTAGTGCCTTAATATGATTTCCCTTTGCGGGACCCGACCTGAACGGCTGGTCTGGACCAGCCGTTAAAGTAGGGACCCGCAAATGGACCTCGCAGGCAATTATGGTACCGCAATTTGCGGTACCATAATTGCCGCCTTCCCCATTCCCATTGATCCCCAACGGGCAAAAATGGGAATGGGGAAATACCGCCCCGCCAACCTTGGAATGGGGTGGTATTTCCCCATTTCACCATGGCGGACTCGTTACAACACCGGCACCAACCATGGTGCTAATAGTGCCATGGTTTAGCGCTGGTGTTGTAATGTTGGCAAGTGTCTGTCTCTGTGAGCTTCCCCTTTTTATAAAGCGGGTGACCTCACAGGATTTATTGTTGGGCAGAACTAAACTAGACCTACCCCTAAGAACCAGATAGGTCAGCCTACGTTGGTCGCCTCCTCCTGGTTGTGTTTTTTGAGGTACAAAGCCATCCCACAGTCCTTTTTGCCAAAAATCAATCTTAATATAAATCACAGATTTATACACTTATGGCACTTGTGCAAAGTACATAGGCAAATTACATATTACACACAGAGCATGGAAGTCCAACTCCCAAGTTTGTAGGACTTTGTTTCGTTTGTCTAATAATTTTTTGTCATTTTCAGAGAGAAATATTTTACCTAAAATTCTATAACTTTATACATGGGTACATATTATCATAAGGCATGTTAGTATTGAATTTCAAAAGTGGCATCATATACACTTTGCTCAGAATATCCATTTCTCTGCCATTTCCGTCCCCAATATGCCAGTGAAGGCTACCTTCTTAATTTAAAGCCACCAAAATTGAATTTAAACTGTGAAACTTTTGCATTACTGCATTGTCCAATTGCGGAGATAAAAGTCTTAAAGTTTTATTAATAAAATAGTCTTTTGAGCCAGATGGAGAGCACTGTCTTCCAAATAAGGGCATATCTGGAGTTTGCTTTGAAAGTAACACGTAGGTGTCCCAGAATCTATTGTGTGAAGCTGTAGCCCACACAGAAGTCTGAAGAGCGCCTTACATTCCCCCCTTGTTCCATTCAGGGCTTCCAGGGGCAAAAGTAACACGTAGGTGTCCCAGAAATTCATGTGGCTCCTTTTAGGGGAAGGCCACTCCTGTTGCCAGCACACAATTGTCCTTTGAAACCATGCGGGTAACCTCTTTGGCTGGTTCCCCAGTACAGCCAATGCATTTATTTACTTATTTATTTATTTAGTTTTCCTGGGCCCAAAAGGCAAGGCTGTTAGAATAAAACATTATAGATTTTTAACCCAACCCCCCTTACATTTCGAGGCAAGGACAGGGTCTTATTCAATATTACACTTGTAAAGCAGATATTTTTCTTGTGTGAATTCTCCTGGGATGTCCCTTTCAAATTTGGTTTCCTCTACCATCTGGATTCCAAACATTGTTTGCAGCCCTAATCAGTTTCTCTCACACAGCAGTATGTTCAAGCCAAAGGTCCACTGAAATTGGCATGTGAACAGAGAGCTAGGGTTTCTTTTATAGAGTTTATTTTTGACATTGTAGCAAAAAGTCAAGTGTTTTTCCGCACGGCTGAGAGTAAAGTTTCTGGTGATTTACCAGATCATGCCTGACACAGCCTGTCATTCAGTGATAATGCTTTCTTTTACTGTAGCACAATCTGAATGTGGATGGACACAGCTGGATCTCCTTGGATCAGAACTGTGCACATTTTGAATAGATGAAAAAGAATATGAGGGTGCCATCACTTTAAACGCCAAACATTTCCTTTCTCAAAGTGGAAATGTGGAATTAGCAGCACAGCAGTGGTGCTTTTTGATTTTCTTCTTGGTGCATGTAAGAAAACACATTGGGCCTCATTGCGCCGTTAACCCTTAACGCCTGATTACCATTTTAACGCCTGCTTTTCCAAGGGAACCAAATGAGTTCTATGCCCAGGGCCAGACACAACAACAAGGACAGGCACCAAACACATACCCGCAGACACACCAGCCCATTACACAGGCACCACAAATGCAGGCGCCCGTGCAGAAGTATTCACAGGCACCAAAGATACCGCAGATGTAGAGTAATACACAGAAATGATACACGGCACAGCAAATACTGTGGATGCAGAGCAGCACACAACCCAACAGTGGCATGCACAGACTCCATGACAATGACGCCCATAAGGAAACTAGGGGGGTCACAGTAGTGGGGGGGGCAACCCATTCTTGGGAAATGGAATGTCATTATACCCTCAATAGGGCAGCCTACAGGCAGACTTGATGTGTTCCACCCTATCGATTACACCCAACTCGGCGGATGAGCCATATATAAAGGTGATGATAGGTGTCAATACCTTTTCATTTCTAGTAGACACAGGTGCGGCCAGATCCTGCATCCGGGAGGGGAAATAGAGTATGTCAGGTGATGCCATGAATGCTCAAGGGTTCTCTGGGGTGATGGAATTGGTTTCTTTCACAGAAGATATTGCACTTTCCATAGAGCAGCACGACTTAGCTTTACCCCTACTTTATTCTCGTCAGGCACCCGTAAACATACTGGGGAGAGATATCATAAGCAAACTTAACATGACCATTTCATTCACCGACAAGTGGATAGTGTGTTGCACACCAGGGATATACCTTCTAAACTTTGAGGGGTCTATTCAAGCCTACTGTGGACGGATGGTACAGAGGGGGTGCTAGTAGACGAGGAACTGTTTTAGTATGGGACTGAAATAACAATAGCATGGCTCCCAGGGAATCAGGGGAAAATCTGGTGCCTCCAAAATGAGTTCTTATTCAGGCCAGAAATACCATTAGATGAGAAGGAACGGACAATATGTCATGATGCCTACCTCTAAGGAGCCAGGCCGGGCCCAGCAACCCCAGAGGCAGACATCAT
Source organism: Ambystoma mexicanum (assembly GCF_040938575.1). Lineage (NCBI taxonomy): Eukaryota > Metazoa > Chordata > Amphibia > Caudata > Ambystomatidae > Ambystoma > Ambystoma mexicanum. The sequence goes on from NC_090935.1 coordinate 328,382,655, forward strand.
TTTCCCCAGGGAAGTCTCAGCGGGCCCAAGTCGGGGCCCTTTGGACTCAGTCCTGGCGCCTTAGGCGCCAGGCTCATAGAAGAGGATATGTGTTTAAGTGCTTGGGTGCACACTTACCTGATGCAGACCTTGCTGCTTCATCCAGGCCCTCTTGAGGCCTGAATGGGACTACTTAACCTGTAGGACTACTTCACCACCCGGGTGTGGTCAGGGAAGGATACATACCTGATTGGTGGAAGGATACATACCAGGAACTTCTTCCAAGGCTATTTAAACCCCACCCGAACAGCCACACATGCTTCGCGTTGTTCTGCACCTAGCAGCTGGACGCTCACCGTGTCAGCTCCTGCATCCTGACTTCAGCCACGCCTGCCAGCACCCTGGAACACCTGCAAGGGGAGAAAGGAAGAGAATAGGAGAAGAAAAGCCCTTACCTGCTAAATCTGCATCCCGGAGTCATTTCTCCAACGGCCCTGAAAAGGAAGACATCATTTTAAAGGCATTTCGTTTCGATCGCTGCAGCGCTGCATTTTACTCACCTTTGCAAGGCGCTTCCATCTTCAGCAGCGATCTTCCGGATTCAGCTACGCCCCGGCGCCTAGAGGAAAAAAGACAAGAACAAAGGTGACAGGGAGAAAAGGAATAAGGAAAGCTCAGTTTCCTTTTAAGTCTTACCTGTTGGATTATTCCCACTGCATTTTGGGTCCTGCCGCTTCCTGGCATCTCCGGACCCCGGCCGCTATGGGGAAAAAAGACAAGGACATTGAATGAGCGAATGCAAAGACATTACCTGAGCGCTCATCCAGAACTGTTTCACTTCGGGTCGGCGCCATATCTCCGGCACTCCAAACCCCGGCCCCTAAGGGGAAAAAGACATAAGCATTAGCGCTTGCTGCAATTAGACAACAAACATTATTATTAAGCTTGAACTTTTGAACAGAACTTTTACAGCGCCTTACCTGAACAGTCAAGCTTACCTGAACTCCCATCAATCCTCAATCCAGTGAAGTAACTGGGTTTCAACGCGCCCCTGCATCAGAAGCAGGATGGAGAGCTCATCCTTCCAAACCCTAAGGTGAGGCTTCACGGGGAATCGTGGAGGAGGTATCGTGGAGGGTTGGAAGGGAGTGGGAGGCTTGAGCATTGTTCCAGAGTTGGTAATACTCCCTTTTCACACACAGGAGGGTATCCAACGAGCCAGGGAAGCCAGAATAGAGGGGCCCTTCCTGTCCATCTTCAGAGTTCTGCGCCTTCGACGCTGCGCCTCCGTGGGAACCAGGTGAGCGTTACACAATAGTGCCATTAGAATTAGAGGCAGTAATAGTGGGTACGACTGGATAGCAGTGCAAAGAACTATTTAAAGACAACAGATCAGATCATGAGATGATGTTCGAAATGAGCATCACATATTGGGAGAGAACACATTACAGAGAGGTACTGCAGAGAATGACAATGTTGCTGAAAGCACCACCGGTCTTTCTAGAGGAAGATTTGACAAAGGTCCCCATTATCCTATGGACCAAGACCCTATGATGGGGGCTTCTCAAAGGGATAGGAAAATAAAGCTGAATCCAGGAGCCATTTTACCAAGAGTTAGGCAGTAACCACTATCAAGGGAGGCAGTTGAGGGAATCTACGAGACCATTGCAGCACTAGTGAAGCAGTGTCATCAGAATCACCATGCAACACAGCTGTGTGCCCTGTCAAAAAGGCAACGGGGCATCATGGCGTTTTATACAGGACTTGTGCCATCTTAACCACTTTGTAGAAGCAGAGTTTCCATTAGTTCCGAGCCCGGCAACAATTTTGTCTAGCATCCCCACGGAAACTGCCTTCTTCACGGTCATAGAAGAATGCATTCTTCTCTATACCATTAGACCCAGACTCACAGGACGTAACTTCATTTCTATATAGAAATAGGAAGTGGAAACATACAAGATTTGCTCAAGGGTACTGTGAATCACCTTCCATATTCAACAGGGTACTTCAAATTGACTTAGGCAACATACAGATTAAGAGCACGGTCATAGAGTACATAGATGAACTATTGATTTGCAGCAAGGCAGAGGAACAGGGTAGAAATTACTCAGTACACATGCTGACAGTACCAGCAGAAAAAGGGTATAAGGTAGAGAAAGTCAAATTACAATATTGCCAGACAGAAGTGTTGTACATTGGAAAACTGATATCCCGAAACAGTAGAAGAGTCACACCAGAAAGGGCAGAAGAATCCGCAGGACAGCAAAACCCACAACTGTGAGGCAAATGCAGAAGTTCCTAGGACTATGTAACTACTGCAGAGCATGGGTATTTGATGACATCACTTACACTAGACCCTTATTCAGCACACTGAAGGAAGCACAAAGAGGGGAGAAGACATTACAATGGACAACAGAAATGACTGAGGCATTGTACGAGCTGAAGGAAGCAATATGCACAGCTCCAGTGTTTGGGATCCCAGATTATCAAAGAGAATTTTTCCTATTCTCACACTCCAAAATTAGACCCATTAATGAGAGGACACTCATTACCCATGCACAACCCATGCATGCAGGCATTGACTGCTGCTCCATTCACAATGGACAAATCAGTGAGTATTACCATGGGATGCAGCACCACTCTTCACTCTTTTTGTGGAGCTTGCTCTCTTTGCAATACTGGAAACACTGAAGAGTACATTGACAACACAGCAAGCTTCAGGTTATAAGGTGTTACAATTAAACCCAGCTCTCAAGATAGTGAGATGCAGACTTGTCATCCCGGCGACTTTCATCACTGATGTCTTACAGAAAGGTGACTATGCACATGACTGCACAGCAAACATAAAACAATTGAGTGACACTTGCAAAATACAGGAGGATGCACTTGAGGGGGGAGAGGTACTTTACATTGTTGGGTCATCACCAATTGACCAAACAACTGGGGAAAGACATACTGGGACAGCGGTAGTGAAAATGAGAGAGGACAGGACAAGTGAAGTGGTCAAAAGCATACGTTTACCATCACACTATTCAGCACAAGCAGCAGAATTAGCTTTAATATTGGCATTGAACACAGCAGATGAAAGCAAGTGACAGTATATTCAGATTAAGCCTATGTGATATCCACAGTGCATTCTGGGCTGTCATGTTGACTGAGGAGGGTCTTCATGCGTGCTGATGGGTCACTGGAGCAGCTGGAACTCCGATTGGGCCAATTGAAAAAAGCAATAGACGTCCCAGAGTGAATAGCAGTAGCGACATGCCAAACACATTCGAGGCTGGAGGACCCAGGGATTTCAAGGGGCAACGAAGCAGCAGATGCGGAAGCAAAATGCACCGCCTACTTTGGGGATATTTTAGAAATGGAGGCGTCATCCGACATGTGTGATTATACGCATACAATGATACTAAATGAAGGATACAACACATTACCAGTGACACAGATTATGGAGCTTCAGGGAGCTGCACCCAGAGAAAAAAAAAAGAGTGGTAATGCCATGTTCATTATTGCACACTGCACTGACACAATTACACTATCCACTCCATACAGGGAAGGAGGTGATTGCTGCTCATATTGGAGAAATGTGGGTCTGTTCTAACTTGGTGGAAAACACATGGGTGAATTCATGACTTATTGTTAAGTGCATAAAAAATGTACGGCAGGACATATATTGAGGGAAGTGAGAGGAGCCATACCTCGCAAAGTGGGTCCATTCCAACACCTGCATGTCGACATGATCCAAGTTTGCCAAGGTCACCGCTACATGATAGTGATTGTATGTCCCTTTTCTCATTGGATCGAGGCCAGTCCTTGTTCCTATCCCGATGCCCTTAGAGCTGTGAAATTCCTGGTCTGGGAGATATTCCCACGATGGGGCATGTGTGAGGTCCTAAGGTCTGACAATGACCCTTACTTTGCCAATGAGATATTCCAACACATCACAACCTTGTTAGGAATCCAACACAAATTCTCTTGTGCCTATCACCTGCAAGCAAACAGGATGTGTGATTGCCTCAATGGCTTGCTGAAAGAAAATATAGCCAAAATTAAAAAGACAGTGAACAAAAATGGGCTCCATTGCAATCCCTTAGCCTTGTTCGCAGTGCACATTAAGCCTGGGTTCAACCACCATTTAACCCCACATGAGGTGGTAACAGGATGGTCCATGTAACTTCCCTTGGCTTCTCCCACTAGGGCAATCAAGGACGCCCAGAATGCATCTTAATTGCTAGTGCCTCTTTTATTTCTTGCAAACTGCAGAGATGACGGGAGAGAACCAAAGAAGGAGAAGAGAGTGACAGCACCAAAGCCAACAAGGACTTACTTAAGCAGCCACTGTTGTATCCGGGGGACCAAGTCCTCTTACGCATTTTTCTAGAATTTGGGACACACCCTGTTTTACAGGACTGCATATTTTTGAACTAATCACTGATCGAGCAGTCAAACTTGTCGGGAAGAACAATTGGAACCACCTCGGGGACATCATTCCGTACAAAGCGGTTGCCTCTCCTACCACCAATATTGAAGGGGCCAATGATCCACAAAAAGAAGAGCACAAATCTTGGAATCAGCACAGCCCAGCAGGGGACATCCAATGGTTACCCACTCACATGCCGGTGAGATAGGGCAAGGACTTCCTACACATCCAGAGTGAGGGCACACTGGGCCTCATTACAAGTTTGCCAGTACAGTAACAATTATACCGGTAAACTTGTGGGTACCTTTACGCCCACTGGGCTGACCTGGTGGGCAGACCAGCACCCGCGATCAGAGCATGTCAGATGCACCAGCACCATTCACAAATTCGCAAGTTTTTACCGGCAAGGCTACCGCCAAACCTGTAATGAAGCATGTCTGTTTGATATTTTTCTTTCGGCACACATTCATTGTGAAAGTGGGACTGTTTTTATTGCATTTGTTCCATGATTCCCCATGAACCTAATCCTGAAACTTTTCAAAGTCAATTTGTCCAATTTGTTAGGAGGTCCAACAGTACCAGAAGATGCCACCCTAACGTGTATTCAAGCATCTTCATAGCCTATTTGTCCCAAGTATATCCACACCTGAAAAGGGGAAATCCATCTGTACTCTCAGTATTACATGACCCCAGAATAAAATAACAGCTATTCCTTCTATCTATGGCAGACTATTTGGTTTGCGGGCCTTGAATTAATACAATACTAACCCAATTATGCTTCTTTTGCGCATTCCAGACAGGTCACTGATATCCTCAACTATGCAAGGATCCAGAAAGGATATAAGTGATGGGCAACATATTAAAATAATGATTAGTGTGTCTTGTGTCTTATTCTCATGTGGTATTTTTGCCCTCATCTTTTGGCGAGTATCTTATGTTGCTAGAAATGTGGCTGTATCCTCTACAAACACAATCCCAACTCTAGCAGGTGGAACGACCATGTCAGCTGGGCTTGTAAGCACTGTAAGTAAACTAAAGAGAGATATATGCAGTGCAGATGCTGACATGGGGGGTGGAACCCTATCTCACTGATACTGCTTGAGTTTCTAAAAACATGTGGTACAAGCACATGACCAAAGTAGGTAAAGAAAAAACTGGGGAGAGCTGCTATGTCTGCTCACTAATCCCCTATGCCATGGGTGCCTCCAGAACATTTATAGCAACTGAAATAGCAGCAGCAGGAACACAATGCCTCATGTACCTATCCATGGTTACAACCCGAGGAAGATTCCAAAGGAAAACTGCAACATTGAGATGGATGTCCAAGGCAACATTTCCCTATGAAGACAGTTATATAAAGACTCGTGACATGATGAACAATTACTAGCAGCCAGACCAGGCTGTACAATATATAACTAATGGGCCACAGAAGGGAGGGACAAAAACAATAATACTGAAAGAATGACCATGCCCTAAGAAAGGACCCAAGGAAATAGGAGGACTACCAGGATTTTGGGAAAGAGCACAAATGTTCCTGTATGGCCAAGTATACACAGCCGTAGGATGGAAGGAAGGAGAAGTAGGTAGCAAGGCACACACCCTAGTACAAGCACCGATTAACCCAATACAAGTGGATAATGAGAAGTGCCTGAAGGAATGGGATGCAAGCACTAAGTTACTGACCTGGGTGGACAATAAAGCTGGACAAATGCCCATAATACCACAGAAGAAACCAGCATTGGGTTTCCAGAACGATAGCTCAGTAAAGGTTGGATAAAACACGAGATGCAGGTACACAGAAAAACATCCAGCAATGAAAACTGAGATGACAGTACTAATGGATCACTATTGGATGTGCAGATCTAAGGCGTACGAGAAGCTGCCACCCAACTGGGGAGGAGTTTGTTTGTGAGTCCACATCAATATGCCAGCACTAGTAGTACCATAGTAGGGCATCAAAATAGATGATTTCCCTAAAATGGACAATACGAAAAGAAAGAAAATGTCAGTAGAAGTGAGTAGTTTGAAAAGAGACAACTATTTCTCATCAGCATCAGTAGCATCACTGGATGATGTGCCACTTGAACAACGGCAGTTCGGTAGGACAGAATTATTTTTCGTGTCAGTAGTTCCAGCTGTGCAAATGTATACAAGCATGAAATGGTTACAGATAATTAGATGGGAGCTGATGCAGACAATAAACTCAACAGTAAATGGCTTCAACACGATACATGAAGAGCTCCGAGCAGTAAGGTTGATGGCTCTCCAGAACAGGTATGTTTTGGACCTTCTCAGAGCAATGGAAGGAGGAGTTTGTGCCAAAATCGGGAGTTCCTGTTGCACGTTTGTGCCCACAAATGACGGAGAAAATGGCACACTGACAAAAGCAGTAACAAGATTATCGAAAATTAACACCAAAATGGAGGAGGAAGCCAAAGGAATAGGAAAAGATAAGAGCTGGCTGTCATGTATATGGCCATGGACGCCAACAGGGATGGTGGACGGACTTAAAGAATTTCTAGGGGCACTAATACTAGTACTAGTAGGAATGTGTGTGATTAAGGTCTGCATTACACAATGTCGCAACATGACTGAGAAAACGATAGGGGTGAAAGTGTTAGTGGATTTAAATGTTAAAGAAGAAAATAACAAGATAGTGGAAGAAAGAAATAACCTGAGGGCAAGGAAAAAGGAGTGCCCACTGTTCCCGACTGAGATGATAACATTCGATGATCCCTTTGACAACAAGTACTGGGCGAAATGGGTATGGTACAACCTGGAAGGAGACTACAGTTACATGACATGGAGTTTCGATGACCATGCAAATTACCACAGACATCTTGGAAGAGTAACAAAGATATGGTTAGCAAAAAGAACAGGGACTGACTAAGGTGGCTTGGTTGACAGGTTGACCAGAGGGGGACTGAAGAGAGGGTCCCTGGAATACCCCTCCTTACCCCCATGAACATGACAGCCCGAAGAGTCACGAATGTATGAAGCAACTCACTGTTTGGAAAGCCCACAGTAGGGCCAGTGACATCCACGTCTGTGAACAGATATTCCCTTGGACAACCATTCAAACCTTATCCAGTCATTGTCTTTATGGATGCAGGTGCCACTACCCTGATCATGGATCCAAATACCTCGATGGATCAGATTGACTAACAATGGAAAACCATTTTGCTTATGTCGTTAGTGACAGCACAACATAGCAACGTTAGTAATTAAGCAAATTTGCAGCTATGCATGAAGTTACAGACACACACGTGCACACACAAAGAACATGCTTACACAGTTCTGTAGATAGGGGATAGATACATCTACATACTGCTGAAAGCTTTTATTATTTTTCTCATAAGCCAAGCACAGAAATGCTGAACCCAAGGCAAAAGAAGAGATGCAGAGCAAGCTTGCACACGCTTATCGCAACTAACCCTATGGAACTACAGGATCGTATAAGAAGCCTGGAAGATCCGAATACTACTAACCTATAAAAAACATAGCATTGTATAGATATATAGAAATCATAGTATATCTATAATGAGGATACATGAGGCCACAAGCCACAGGACGAGATGGGGAAGAAAAGCAGATCTAGGGTGAACAGAACAGAAGGCCGGGGCTTGCAGCCAAGGTCAGAGACAAACAGCACATTCTGAAGCTAGGAGACAAAGAGCTGTCTGCAGACCAGAGAGCTCAGTTTTGCGCTCCTCAGCCACATGGTGCAGCTGAGCCAGCCAATGGTCATTCACCCGCGGCAGGAAGACGAACAGTTCTCAGCAACAAAGACATCAAGGGAAACATAGATTCTTCAACAACGTTGCAACACTGAGGGCACTCTCACAGGCAAAAGTTGTAGCACTAATGGTTACATTGGGAACATATAGTCTTTCTCATCACCTTGACAAGGTCCACTAGGCACTGAGAACAGAGCTGGGTCCCAGGTCTGGGGAGATCAGCTCCAGCTAATCAGGGAACAGAAATCCTGGGATGTGTGGCAGAGGGCAAGGGCCAATGATAATCCTGCGACCCTACAACAATGTAATGGATCGTTTTTGGGGAAGGGGAAGGCAAGCCACCTTGCATGTGCGGACCAATAGAGTAACATCTATAGGTGCCATACATACGCACTACCACCCTAACTACCCAATGCTGTCTTCTCATAGGTTTTTGGGGAAGAGCCCCATGTTGTGATGTAGAAATCAAACAAAATGGCCCTACATGAATTTAGGAGCTGTGAGATTTTGCAAATGGATACGTGAATACAAACTGAAATGTAATGCTCACAAGTGGAATTCAATTACCCGACCTGCTATGCAAAAAGACAACACTAAAATATGGTCCATCCTGAGCGGCACTGAATCACAAAGACCAACAATAAATAGTGTGATGGAATCTGATAGGGTTCTTCACATAGCCTCTACTTCAGGCCTCTAATGACAACCCTACCCTCTACCAGAATGTCCTTGTACCTGTAAAACAACTGTCCTAGATCGAATCCACATTATTTAGCATTTAAACAATTCCAAAACAGCTGGACCTGACTGCATTTGTAATGCCCTTGTAAAACGATGGCCTGAGTTGTGGGCACATGTGCTCCACCTGCTCTTTACTCACACTGGCTTAACTGGCCATTTACCAGACACATGGCGTGAAAGCCATATCATACCCATGCATAAAAAAGGAACCTGGAACAAAGCATCCAATTATAGGATGCTGGCAATGCTAGACGTTCCCGCAAAGTTGTTTGCGAAAATTCTGCTTCTAGAACTAAATCAATGGATAACAGAACATAACATATTTCCACCCAATCAAATGGGATTTATTAGGAAATCGAGCACGACTCACCACTTAATAATTCCGGTTGCTGAATTCGACTCTGTAATATGAAGTAAATTGTGGCACAAATTATCCCAATGGAATATCCTCCCAGGGTTACTAAGGATGTTAATGTTATTGTATACAAACACTTCTGTTAAAATAAGGTTAGATGCCAAGGGTAGACTTTCTACATCTATGCCTACACACTGCGGGGTAAAGCAGGGCTGCATAGTGGCAGCAATACTTTTTAATCTGTACCTAGCAGATGTAGGGACTGCTTTTACATCTGTACAAGTTTGCCTGGTGAAAATTGGTTGAAAAAGTACTAGTTGGTTAGCTTATGCTGACAAATTGCTCCTACTCGATCACACGCCAAAAGGACTCCAAAATGTGATTTCTGTGTCAGGAGTATACACTGCCATCAATGGTCTTAAAATCAATATAGAGAAAAGCAAAACAATGACATTTGCCCATAACCCTACCAAACGGACGAATATCACCTGCAAACCAAACGGCATTGAATTAGAAAGTGTACCCTCCTATAAATATCTGGGGTTGAATGTTGAACATACCCTGAAGTGGGTTAAGCATTGGACAGAGACAAAAATAAAATGTAGTAGAGCAGTCCAAGAAATCTGTCAATTCATCGGATGACAAGGGGGAGTTTCGGTAACAACTGTCTTGCTCCTATATTCCATCAAAATTAGACCTATTCTATGTTATGGAGTAGAAAAATAGGGGCATCAATTTGAAGTCGAACTAAAACGTTTTGAAAGCCTGATGCTGCGTAGACTTTTCTGCAGGCCACAAGTTCTCTCATTTAAAATCTCTAACTAGAATTTGGATTTAACAGCATTCAACAAGACTTCATTATGAAAACAGCTATGTCCTATGACAGACTATAGAAGCTGAATAATGGAACAATGATAACAAGTTTCGTAAATGCCTTTGTCGATATTCACAATTGTAAGAAATTGGGAACCCTAGGATCCCTTTGCTGTCTGCACTTAAAATGGCAAGTGGGATGCAACAACAAACATTTGAAGGGGTGCCATATGTGGTTAAATCTTGCCTGAAAAAGTCTGATGATGATTGGTAAAAATGAAAATCTATTTGCAAACTGAACACAATAGTCAGTCATTTTGTGAACATATTAGTACACGCTTGACTAAACCAACCTACCTTGTAGTCTATCCACACAGTGCACTAGCTAGGCAGTACATGCTCTTGAAATTAAACATCAGTGAACATCAGTGAAGCATCAATCACACAAGGAGACCACACTGGACTTATGCAGCTCCACTGCATTAGAAACCATTGAACACCTATTAATTCAGTTTGAAAGTTTACAACGTCTACGATACAGTTTTATCAAATCATATAACAATCATTATAACTGTAATAATTTAACTACACTGTGGGAATTATTTATGAATGATTGTGATCATAAATTGATTTACCATATGGTAATATGTTATTGGAAATGTGTTCATATTTCAAAAATATTATCTAATTGACCTTTTACCTTCTACAACGTATCTCTAATCTCATCTATGACTAAATCATTATAGAGTATTTTTATCCTATTCTTTACAGTACCAGTGATTTACCTGGCTTTGCAAAATGGTCTTAATTATTAACTGTTTGTTTTATGTGTTGCCGTAATATGGTTTTTATTGTTAAAATAATAAGTTATGTTTTATTCTCTGTTGTATATACAAAACCTTTTTGTTTATGAGTATATCTAAATAAAAAAAACAAAAAAACATCATGCTTACTTTATTATAGATGCCCAGTAAAAAATGCCATGTCAACGAATGAGCTTGACATCTGCACCTAAATGTCAGGTAATAAGACTTATCATCCTTGCTTTTTCAAAGATGCTCAGTGAGAAATACCATGCCGCAGTAAGAAATGGGTCGACGGGCTGTACCAAAATGCCAGTCTAGACATATAATATAACGTATAACTCTTCTAACAAAGATGCTCAGTAAAACATATCATGCCACCGTAAGAAATGTCTAAACCAGCTGCTCCAGAATGCCAGTTTAGCTATATAATAACACTTATCATACTTGCTTTATTAAAGATAACCAACACATTGTTTTATACCAGAGTAAGCAATGACTAGACTGGCTGCACCAAAATGCAAGTCTGCCACAAAATAACACATAGCATGCTTGTTTCATCAAAGATGCCCAGTAAAAAAGAAAAGGCCTTTCAGAATGACATGAATGGCTGCACCAAAATACCAGTCTAGATACTATAAGGGAGCAGATCTAAGACTTGGACACAATGGTGTCATGATTCCTGATATAGACTTTTATTACTGGCTGCACCAGAATACCAGCCTAACAATTGTAAGGGGGCAGAAGTAAGACTCAGACATGATGGTGACATGATTCGGGATATGCCTCTCTTTCCCTAAAGTTAAGAGGGTTTTCGCTGCCTCATAGAAAACTACTAAAGTTGTCAGGAAGTCCGTAACCAAGAGGCTGTCACTTGCATGTCCCAAAACTCTACCTCTGGTCTTAACACTAACAAACTAATATAAGTGTGCAGGGAAAAGTGTTCTCTGTGTTTTCAAACAACCGTAAAGTTTACAGTTTCGCTGGTAATAAAAAAAAAATGCAAAAATAATGTTCCAAAAAATAAAGTTCCAATCTTAGGGATTTACTCTTTTCCCCTAGCTTCTTTCTTATGTTAAGTCTCTGAATGACTTGCAAGGAACTGTTGTCTTAGATCACAGCTCATGCGTCCTATCAATATATGATTCCTCTGTCTTCAGTCTTAGGGCTCTTGACCCATTATTCAAATATTTATTTGTCTCTATCAGCTTCCAGACCCTCTAGGCTTTGAACTTAGTTTTCACTGGTGGGTGTGAATCGCAGACTCACAACGTTCAGTCTCATCCACATGGTTCACTCTCTTGCCAAGTTTGCAACTCTTCCTCATCTGTTTGAAGATCCCATGCCCTCAGGGATTTGGGTGCAGACCTATACTCGCACAGGTATGGTGTATTTGTGTGGTTCACTCGCCTGCCAAACATACAACTGGCTCTCATTTGTTTCAGGGTTCCAGACCCTTGTGGTCTTGGGTGGGGGTCCCGGAATCACACAAGTGGGTTGTATTTGTTTGGCAAACTCTCCTGCCAAACAGGGAGAGGGAGGGGATAGTAGGACTTAGTCTTGGAAAAAGCAGTGTGAAGTGGAGTGATACCGCATTCCCTATTGATGATCGTCCCAATCCTATAGGGGGGATTCCACCTCCAGGGGAACTATTATACTATGGAGGCACCACCTTGGCCCCATGGGAAAGTTCTTCCCCTAGAGAAGAAGAGACGACATCCTCAGTCTTCACACCATGTAATAACACAAATATCATCCTTGCTTTAGCAACAGCATTTTTTACTGGACATCTATGTAGAAAATGCTATTGTTGCCCAACCCCTCCCCAACCGACCAGCCAAAATCAGATCCCCGGCAAGGTCCAGCACAAACACACACTCATGCACACATTCACATGCAGCATTCACTCGCTCCATTACAAATACACCCGTACACGAGGCAGTCACTCATTCGCACATGCACCCATCATATACTCACTCAGTCATTACATAAGCATGAATGCACACATTCACAAATATACATTTTAAAATAAATCTTAAGTTTTGATGCTTCTCACAGCAGCGCCTCAATGGAAGTGCTCCAGGCCCTGTGCAGCCCTATCAGGAACCAGGAAGCAAAGAACACTTCCTTGTTCCTGCACATACATGCAGGAACCAGAGTGCTTCCGACACAGTGCCACAATCTCTTATTAGGTGTGGGGAGACCAGGAATCATTCCATCGCACACCAATACGTAGTTACCCATCCTGCATCCCATGCAGAGGGGACCTAGCCAAGCTGCTCGGACTGGACTACTCCCATTGGTGGCATTACCTGACTGATTTGCATACGGCTGGACCCCTTTTGCAATGGTGAGACAGGCTTAAAAATGGTGGTGTGGAAGGTTGCACAGAGCAATTCCAGTGGTTCAGATTAATTCACACCCATCACTTTTTTTTATTCTAGTGTGTCTAGCTTTGTGAAAGAGGGTATGCCCAGACGTGGCTTCCTTGATTACTGGGCCCTAGGGACTCAAGCTGCACCTCCTTCATGAGGTCCAATAAGATTGAAAATGATCTGGGGTTGCCTGTGTTTCCGTGCAAAGGTGACTTAGCCTAGCGGTTCGAGTTGGACTGCTCCCATTTGTGGCAGTACCTGACTGATTTTTATATGGCTGGACCCCTTTTGGATTGGTGCAGATGGACTAAAAATGGTGGTATGGAAGTTTGCCCAGAGCAATGGTTGAGATTAATTCAAACACATCCGCCTATGCCTTTTTTGGTTCTGTATCCCCAATGGATAGTGCAAGCCTGGGTAAGCAAATGACCCTGGCCTTGCATAATCTTTTGAACATGAGCGGGGGAACACAAACTGTCAAAGTGAATGTTTCCTTTGGACATATTAAGCCAGCCCAGGAGTGCTCCCTCAACTGAAAAAAGCAACTGAGGGGGCACTCACTATTTACAGTGTGCTGGCTCATCAGCTCCTCCATAATGGGCGAGGGTTCAAACGGGTCGGCACACCTTCAGCCATTATGGACAAGCTACCACTGATTTTATGAACCAAGATGATATTTCTGGTAAATGGTTCCAACAACTCACAGGAAGAACGTGAAGCATGAAACAAATCTAAAAACACGGCATACTAAGTAAAGCCATGAAGTAAAGAAAAGCACAGGAACTGAAGTCTTGTACTCTTTGAAATGAACCCTTACAAAGTACCAGATGTGATTATTGTCAGTCTTAAATCTGTGGTGTCCAAGAATATTTTCACTCATACTCATACGGCATTCACATTTCTTCTGAACTGAAACTAGCAATACAACAGCAAAAGCACTTCTATATCTATTTTATGTCAATAGGACACCACATCCATAGGCTTTCACAGTGCTGGACCCAAACATCATCAACGATCATGTGACAACCAGTCTCTAGATTAGAACAATTTGGTTTTAATTTATTTCATAATGTGGTCATTTTTATTAATATCAAGCGAGAGACAGTTCCATTGTTTAGCTGTCAGCACAGCACTAGATCTATCAAATGTCCTAGAACGCTTTGAGGCCTGCAGGTGCATTAGGCATCTATAGGCAGATAGTTTTGGCCTAGAAGATGCTAGCTGCATAAAACGGTGATTGATGTTAAGAGGAGGGAAGCCACAGGGAGCATTGTGGGCCAGAGTAAGTAACTTGAAGATAATTATGTTCTTGGCAGGTAGCCAATGTAATCTCCAAAGCACAGGAAAGATATGAGCTGATCTACAGGCATTGGTGACAATCCTGGCCAGAGAGTTCTGCATGATACTTTTTATCCAGCGTATAATGAGTTACAATAGACCATTGTGGAGGCTCTCGCCAGGATAGCACAGTGTTGCTCTGAAAGGAACGGCTTTACTTGTCAGAGTAACATGAGAAAGTAGTTTGAATGTTTCAAGGTGACATTAATGCGGGGAACATAGAAAGAAGAAACTCATGCCCTATGTTTTAACTCTTGTTTGTACTTGAATAATATGTTTCCTCAAATTACTAATTAAAGTCCTGATAAGTAGGTAACGCCTTAGGAAGTGCTGAAGGAGAGGCAAACAACAGAATTTCGGTCTTACCTTGATTCAGCCCCAGCCAGTTTTTTGGGCCATCCATTGTTCGATACTTCAAAGATATACTGAATATGGTCACAGTTGAAGGCCAGATCTTGATCTAAGCAAAATACCAGCTGCGTATTGTGAGCATAGTTCTCAAATACTACTCCCAGTTCGGTCAATAAATTATGAAGAGGCTTCATATAGATAGTAAAACGGATAGGAGACATGCAGGACCCCTGTGGGACCCCACAATTCACAGACTCTTCTCTCGAATTGTATGGGCAGACGCTAATGTGCGATTTAAGGTTGGATATTCAGGAACGATGATAACCACTCAACTGCTGAATTTGATGCTCCAGCCACCTCACAGAAGCACTGACCAAGTGCATAATGATCAATCATCTGAAAAGCCGCTGAGTGGTCAATAAGCATCAATAGGCCCACCATACCGTGGTCCATTATCTGCAGAAGCGAGTCCTTAATGTCAAGCAGGTCAATCTCATTGCCCTACCTGGGCGGAACCCAGATTGGCCGTAGCACAATAATTGATGAGCTTCCAGGTGAGCTTGAAGTTGAAGAACAGTGGTAAGATCCAATGTGTTAAGTAAGAAAGACAGTTAGTGATTGGACAATAATTGACACAGTATTGGAGATCAAAATAGTGTTTCTTTAGAATAGGTGTAACCCAGACCTATTTTTAATATAGTGGAAACTACAATTTCTCTGAATGAGGAGTTAACAATATGACATATTATAGACCCCAGAGAGGCTGAGCTGTCATTAATGGCAAAAGCAGGACATGGATCACCTGGACATGTCGTGGGAGTGAGAGATGTAGGAATCTTCTTAAAATGCGTTATCCCTCTCCTCTCACTAACAAACCCACCCATTCCTCTTTTTTAAGCTGTGCCTGAGTGCCTGAGTGCCTGGAGACCATGTAAATAGCAGCATTGTATAAATCTGATTAACATAACATTACATAACATAACGTAACATATTTTAACACAATGTAACAATACCTAACATAACATAACATAATTCCAAGCCTGCATAATCAATTGTGGGGGAACATGGGATTTGTAGTTCAATACATCAAGAAGGTCGTAGTATAGATACCAGGACTCTCAGACTATGGTGTGCACTTACTATCCAGTATGCACACAAGGTAGAGAGCTTGTATTCCTTGTTTCGATCCCGGGCAGATATGTAAAACACAATGTTTCAGCACATCCTCATTAGAATCTTCATGTGCTGTAAACATGACCTATCTGTGTGATGGAAAATTGAACAACCGACAAATTACTTCAAAATCAGTGACTGACTTTGCTCTTTGCAAGCCGAATTTAGTATGTTTAAAAAAAAATAATAATCTTCTGTCCGTATATAATAAAGATTACTGAAGGTTATGGGGAACCCCACCATGGACCATGGCAGCTGAAAGACAGCATTATGAATGATTTTTCATGCAGAGTGGCAGTCCTTTCCGATATCTGGCAAGAAGGCCATGGAGGAAAGTCCACACTCTTTCACAAACGGAAACAGGCAATCACTGGCAAAACTTTCCCAGGCACAGACACATTTGCACCCCCAAACCAAACAACATTAAGGAGGTCCACCCATCTCTGTTCATCTTCCAGTGACACAGATTATGGAGCTTCAGGGAGCTGCACCCAGAGAAAAAAAAAAGAGTGGTAATGCCATGTTCATTATTGCACACTGCACTGACACAATTACACTATCCACTCCATACAGGGAAGGAGGTGATTGCTGCTCATATTGGAGAAATGTGGGTCTGTTCTAACTTGGTGGAAAACACATGGGTGAATTCATGACTTATTGTTAAGTGCATAAAAAATGTACGGCAGGACATATATTGAGGGAAGTGAGAGGAGCCATACCTCGCAAAGTGGGTCCATTCCAACACCTGCATGTCGACATGATCCAAGTTTGCCAAGGTCACCGCTACATGATAGTGATTGTATGTCCCTTTTCTCATTGGATCGAGGCCAGTCCTTGTTCCTATCCCGATGCCCTTAGAGCTGTGAAATTCCTGGTCTGGGAGATATTCCCACGATGGGGCATGTGTGAGGTCCTACGGTCTGACAATGACCCTTACTTTGCCAATGAGATATTCCAACACATCACAACCTTGTTAGGAATCCAACACAAATTCTCTTGTGCCTATCACCTGCAAGCAAACAGGATGTGTGATTGCCTCAATGGCTTGCTGAAAGAAAATATAGCCAAAAGTGAAAAGACAGTGAACAAAAATGGGCTCCATTGCAATCCCTTAGCCTTGTTCGCAGTGCACATTAAGCCTGGGTTCAACCACCATTTAACCCCACATGAGGTGGTAACAGGATGGTCCATGTAACTTCCCTTGGCTTCTCCCACTAGGGCAATCAAGGACGCCCAGAATGCATCTTAATTGCTAGTGCCTCTTTTATTTCTTGCAAACTGCAGAGATGACGGGAGAGAACCAAAGAAGGAGAAGAGAGTGACAGCACCAAAGCCAACAAGGACTTACTTAAGCAGCCACTGTTGTATCCGGGGGACCAAGTCCTCTTACGCATTTTTCTAGAATTTGGGACACACCCTGTTTTACAGGACTGCATATTTTTGAACTAATCACTGATCGAGCAGTCAAACTTGTCGGGAAGAACAATTGGAACCACCTCGGGGACATCATTCCGTACAAAGCGGTTGCCTCTCCTACCACCAATATTGAAGGGGCCAATGATCCACAAAAAGAAGAGCACAAATCTTGGAATCAGCACAGCCCAGCAGGGGACATCCAATGGTTACCCACTCACATGCCGGTGAGATAGGGCAAGGACTTCCTACACATCCAGAGTGAGGGCACACTGGGCCTCATTACAAGTTTGCCAGTACAGTAACAATTATACCGGTAAACTTGTGGGTACCTTTACGCCCACTGGGCTGACCTGGTGGGCAGACCAGCACCCGCGATCAGAGCATGTCAGATGCACCATCACCATTCACAAATTCGCAAGTTTTTACCGGCAAGGCTACCGCCAAACCTGTAATGAAGCATGTCTGTTTGATATTTTTCTTTCGGCACACATTCATTGTGAAAGTGGGACTGTTTTTATTGCATTTGTTCCATGATTCCCCATGAACCTAATCCTGAAACTTTTCAAAGTCAATTTGTCCAATTTGTTAGGAGGTCCAACAGTACCAGAAGATGCCACCCTAACGTGTATTCAAGCATCTTCATAGCCTATTTGTCCCAAGTATATCCACACCTGAAAAGGGGAAATCCATCTGTACTCTCAGTATTACATGACCCCAGAATAAAATAACAGCTATTCCTTCTATCTATGGCAGACTATTTGGTTTGCGGGCCTTGAATTAATACAATACTAACCCAATTATGCTTCTTTTGCGCATTCCAGACAGGTAACTGATATCCTCAACTATGCAAGGATCCAGAAAGGATATAAGTGATGGGCAACATATTAAAATAATGATTAGTGTGTCTTGTGTCTTATTCTCATGTGGTATTTTTGCCCTCATCTTTTGGCGAGTATCTTATGTTGCTAGAAATGTGGCTGTATCCTCTACTAACACAATCCCAACTCTAGCAGGTGGAACGACCATGTCAGCTGGGCTTGTAAGCACTGTAAGTAAACTAAAGAGAGATATATGCAGTGCAGATGCTGACATGGGGGGTGGAACCCTATCTCACTGATACTGCTTGAGTTTCTAAAAACATGTGGTACAAGCACATGACCAAAGTAGGTAAAGAAAAAACTGGGGAGAGCTGCTATGTCTGCTCACTAATCCCCTATGCCATGGGTGCCTCCAGAACATTTATAGCAACTGAAATAGCAGCAGCAGGAACACAATGCCTCATGTACCTATCCATGGTTACAACCCGAGGAAGATTCCAAAGGAAAACTGCAACATTGAGATGGATGTCCAAGGCAACATTTCCCTATGAAGACAGTTATATAAAGACTCGTGACATGATGAACAATTACTAGCAGCCAGACCAGGCTGTACAATATATAACTAATGGGCCACAGAAGGGAGGGACAAAAACAATAATACTGAAAGAATGACCATGCCCTAAGAAAGGACCCAAGGAAATAGGAGGACTACCAGGATTTTGGGAAAGAGCACAAATGTTCCTGTATGGCCAAGTATACACAGCCGTAGGATGGAAGGAAGGAGAAGTAGGTAGCAAGGCACACACCCTAGTACAAGCACCGATTAACCCAATACAAGTGGATAATGAGAAGTGCCTGAAGGAATGGGATGCAAGCACTAAGTTACTGACCTGGGTGGACAATAAAGCTGGACAAATGCCCATAATACCACAGAAGAAACCAGCATTGGGTTTCCAGAACGATAGCTCAGTAAAGGTTGGATAAAACACGAGATGCAGGTACACAGAAAAACATCCAGCAATGAAAACTGAGATGACAGTACTAATGGATCACTATTGGGTGTGCAGATCTAAGGCGTACGAGAAGCTGCCACCCAACTGGGGAGGAGTTTGTTTGTGAGTCCACATCAATATGCCAGCACTAGTAGTACCATAGTAGGGCATCAAAATAGATGATTTCCCTAAAATGGACAATACGAAAAGAAAGAAAATGTCAGTAGAAGTGAGCAGTTTGAAAAGAGACAACTATTTCTCATCAGCATCAGTAGCATCACTGGATGATGTGCCACTTGAACAACGGCAGTTCGGTAGGACAGAATTATTTTTCGTGTCAGTAGTTCCAGCTGTGCAAATGTATACAAGCATGAAATGGTTACAGATAATTAGATGGGAGCTGATGCAGACAATAAACTCAACAGTAAATGGCTTCAACACGATACATGAAGAGCTCCGAGCAGTAAGGTTGATGGCTCTCCAGAACAGGTATGTTTTGGACCTTCTCAGAGCAATGGAAGGAGGAGTTTGTGCCAAAATCGGGAGTTCCTGTTGCACGTTTGTGCCCACAAATGACGGAGAAAATGGCACACTGACAAAAGCAGTAACAAGATTATCGAAAATTAACACCAAAATGGAGGAGGAAGCCAAAGGAATAGGAAAAGATAAGAGCTGGCTGTCATGTATATGGCCATGGACGCCAACAGGGATGGTGGACGGACTTAAAGAATTTCTAGGGGCACTAATACTAGTACTAGTAGGAATGTGTGTGATTAAGGTCTGCATTACACAATGTCGCAACATGACTGAGAAAACGATAGGGGTGAAAGTGTTAGTGGATTTAAATGTTAAAGAAGAAAATAACAAGATAGTGGAAGAAAGAAATAACCTGAGGGCAAGGAAAAAGGAGTGCCCACTGTTCCCGACTGAGATGATAACATTCGATGATCCCTTTGACAACAAGTACTGGGCGAAATGGGTATGGGACAACCTGGAAGGAGACTACAGTTACATGACATGGAGTTTCGATGACCATGCAAATTACCACAGACATCTTGGAAGAGTAACAAAGATATGGTTAGCAAAAAGAACAGGGACTGACTAAGGTGGCTTGGTTGACAGGTTGACCAGAGGGGGACTGAAGAGAGGGTCCCTGGAATGCCCCTCCTTACCCCCATGAACATGACAGCCCGAAGAGTCACGAATGTATGAAGCAACTCACTGTTTGGAAAGCCCACAGTAGGGCCAGTGACATCCACGTCTGTGAACAGATATTCCCTTGGACAACCATTCAAACCTTATCCAGTCATTGTCTTTATGGATGCAGGTGCCACTACCCTGATCATGGATCCAAATACCTCGATGGATCAGATTGACTAACAATGGAAAACCATTTTGCTTATGTCGTTAGTGACAGCACAACATAGCAACGTTAGTAATTAAGCAAATTTGCAGCTATGCATGAAGTTACAGACACACACGTGCACACACAAAGAACATGCTTACACAGTTCTGTAGATAGGGGATAGATACATCTACATACTGCTGAAAGCTTTTATTATTTTTCTCATAAGCCAAGCACAGAAATGCTGAACCCAAGGCAAAAGAAGAGATGCAGAGCAAGCTTGCACACGCTTATCGCAACTAACCCTATGGAACTACAGGATCGTATAAGAAGCCTGGAAGATCCGAATACTACTAACCTATAAAAAAATAGCATTGTATAGATATATAGAAATCATAGTATATCTATAATGAGGATACATGAGGCCACAAGCCACAGGACGAGATGGGGAAGAAAAGCAGATCTAGGGTGAACAGAACAGAAGGCCGGGGCTTGCAGCCAAGGTCAGAGACAAACAGCACATTCTGAAGCTAGGAGACAAAGAGCTGTCTGCAGACCAGAGAGCTCAGTTTTGCGCTCCTCAGCCACATGGTGCAGCTGAGCCAGCCAATGGTCATTCACCCGCGGCAGGAAGACGAACAGTTCTCAGCAACAAAGACATCAAGGGAAACATAGATTCTTCAACAACGTTGCAACACTGAGGGCACTCTCACAGGCAAAAGTTGTAGCACTAATGGTTACATTGGGAACATATAGTCTTTCTCATCACCTTGACAAGGTCCACTAGGCACTGAGAACAGAGCTGGGTCCCAGGTCTGGGGAGATCAGCTCCAGCTAATCAGGTAACAGAAATCCTGGGATGTGTGGCAGAGGGCAAGGGCCAATGATAATCCTGCGACCCTACAACAATGTAATGGATCGTTTTTGGGGAAGGGGAAGGCAAGCCACCTTGCATGTGCGGACCAATAGAGTAACATCTATAGGTGCCATACATACGCACTACCACCCTAACTACCCAATGCTGTCTTCTCATAGGTTTTTGGGGAAGAGCCCCATGTTGTGATGTAGAAATCAAACAAAATGGCCCTACATGAATTTAGGAGCTGTGAGATTTTGCAAATGGATACGTGAATACAAACTGAAATGTAATGCTCACAAGTGGAATTCAATTACCCGACCTGCTATGCAAAAAGACAACACTAAAATATGGTCCATCCTGAGCGGCACTGAATCACAAAGACCAACAATAAATAGTGTGATGGAATCTGATAGGGTTCTTCACATAGCCTCTACTTCAGGCCTCTAATGACAACCCTACCCTCTACCAGAATGTCCTTGTACCTGTAAAACAACTGTCCTAGATCGAATCCACATTATTTAGCATTTAAACAATTCCAAAACAGCTGGACCTGACTGCATTTGTAATGCCCTTGTAAAACGATGGCCTGAGTTGTGGGCACATGTGCTCCACCTGCTCTTTACTCACACTGGCTTAACTGGCCATTTACCAGACACATGGCGTGAAAGCCATATCATACCCATGCATAAAAAAGGAACCTGGAACAAAGCATCCAATTATAGGATGCTGGCAATGCTAGACGTTCCCGCAAAGTTGTTTGCGAAAATTCTGCTTCTAGAACTAAATCAATGGATAACAGAACATAACATATTTCCACCCAATCAAATGGGATTTATTAGGAAATCGAGCACGACTCACCACTTAATAATTCCGGTTGCTGAATTCGACTCTGTAATATGAAGTAAATTGTGGCACAAATTATCCCAATGGAATATCCTCCCAGGGTTACTAAGGATGTTAATGTTATTGTATACAAACACTTCTGTTAAAATAAGGTTAGATGCCAAGGGTAGACTTTCTACATCTATGCCTACACACTGCGGGGTAAAGCAGGGCTGCATAGTGGCAGCAATACTTTTTAATCTGTACCTAGCAGATGTAGGGACTGCTTTTACATCTGTACAAGTTTGCCTGGTGAAAATTGGTTGAGAAAGTACTAGTTGGTTAGCTTATGCTGACAAATTGCTCCTACTCGATCACACGCCAAAAGGACTCCAAAATATGATTTCTGTGTCAGGAGTATACACTGCCATCAATGGTCTTAAAATCAATATAGAGAAAAGCAAAACAATGACATTTGCCCATAACCCTACCAAACGGACGAATATCACCTGCAAACCAAACGGCATTGAATTAGAAAGTGTACCCTCCTATAAATATCTGGGGTTGAATGTTGAACATACCCTGAAGTGGGTTAAGCATTGGACAGAGACAAAAATAAAATGTAGTAGAGCAGTCCAAGAAATCTGTCAATTCATCGGATGACAAGGGGGAGTTTCGGTAACAACTGTCTTGCTCCTATATTCCATCAAAATTAGACCTATTCTATGTTATGGAGTAGAAAAATAGGGGCATCAATTTGAAGTCGAACTAAAACGTTTTGAAAGCCTGATGCTGCGTAGACTTTTCTGCAGGCCACAAGTTCTCTCAATTGAAAATCTCTAACTAGAATTTGGATTTAACAGCATTCAACAAGACTTCATTATGAAAACAGCTATGTCCTATGACAGACTATAGAAGCTGAATAATGGAACAATGATAACAAGTTTCGTAAATGCCTTTGTCGATATTCACAATTGTAAGAAATTGGGAACCCTAGGATCCCTTTGCTGTCTGCACTTAAAATGGCAAGTGGGATGCAACAACAAACATTTGAAGGGGTGCCATATGTGGTTAAATCTTGCCTGAAAAAGTCTGATGATGATTGGTAAAAATGAAAATCTATTTGCAAACTGAACACAATAGTCAGTCATTTTGTGAACATATTAGTACACGCTTGACTAAACCAACCTACCTTGTAGTCTATCCACACAGTGCACTAGCTAGGCAGTACATGCTCTTGAAATTAAACATCAGTGAACATCAGTGAAGCATCAATCACACAAGGAGACCACACTGGACTTATGCAGCTCCACTGCATTAGAAACCATTGAACACCTATTAATTCAGTTTGAAAGTTTACAACGTCTACGATACAGTTTTATCAAATCATATAACAATCATTATAACTGTAATAATTTAACTACACTGTGGGAATTATTTATGAATGATTGTGATCATAAATTGATTTACCATATGGTAATATGTTATTGGAAATGTGTTCATATTTCAAAAATATTATCTAATTGACCTTTTACCTTCTACAACGTATCTCTAATCTCATCTATGACTAAATCATTATAGAGTATTTTTATCCTATTCTTTACAGTACCAGTGATTTACCTGGCTTTGCAAAATGGTCTTAATTATTAACTGTTTGTTTTATGTGTTGCCGTAATATGGTTTTTATTGTTAAAATAATAAGTTATGTTTTATTCTCTGTTGTATATACAAAACCTTTTTGTTTATGAGTATATCTAAATAAAAAAAACAAAAAAACATCATGCTTACTTTATTATAGATGCCCAGTAAAAAATGCCATGTCAACGAATGAGCTTGACATCTGCACCTAAATGTCAGGTAATAAGACTTATCATCCTTGCTTTTTCAAAGATGCTCAGTGCGAAATACCATGCCGCAGTAAGAAATGGGTCGACGGGCTGTACCAAAATGCCAGTCTAGACATATAATATAACGTATAACTCTTCTAACAAAGATGCTCAGTAAAACATATCATGTCACCGTAAGAAATGTCTAAACCAGCTGCTCCAGAATGCCAGTTTAGCTATATAATAACACTTATCATACTTGCTTTATTAAAGATAACCAACACATTGTTTTATACCAGAGTAAGCAATGACTAGACTGGCTGCACCAAAATGCAAGTCTGCCACAAAATAACACATAGCATGCTTGTTTCATCAAAGATGCCCAGTAAAAAAGAAAAGGCCTTTCAGAATGACATGAATGGCTGCACCAAAATACCAGTCTAGATACTATAAGGGAGCAGATCTAAGACTTGGACACAATGGTGTCATGATTCCTGATATAGACTTTTATTACTGGCTGCACCAAAATACCAGCCTAACAATTGTAAGGGGGCAGAAGTAAGACTCAGACATGATGGTGACATGATTCGGGATATGCCTCTCTTTCCCTAAAGTTAAGAGGGTTTTCGCTGCCTCATAGAAAACTACTAAAGTTGTCAGGAAGTCCGTAACCAAGAGGCTGTCACTTGCATGTCCCAAAACTCTACCTCTGGTCTTAACACTAACAAACTAATATAAGTGTGCAGGGAAAAGTGTTCTCTGTGTTTTCAAACAACCGTAAAGTTTACAGTTTCGCTGGTAATAAAAAAAAAATGCAAAAATAATGTTCCAAAAAATAAAGTTCCAATCTTAGGGATTTACTCTTTTCCCCTAGCTTCTTTCTTATGTTAAGTCTCCGAATGACTTGCAAGGAACTGTTGTCTTAGATCACAGCTCATGCGTCCTATCAATATATGATTCCTCTGTCTTCAGTCTTAGGGCTCTTGACCCATTATTCAAATATTTATTTGTCTCTATCAGCTTCCAGACCCTCTAGGCTTTGAACTTAGTTTTCACTGGTGGGTGTGAATCGCAGACTCACAACGTTCAGTCTCATCCACATGGTTCACTCTCTTGCCAAGTTTGCAACTCTTCCTCATCTGTTTGAAGATCCCATGCCCTCAGGGATTTGGGTGCAGACCTATATTCGCACAGGTATGGTGTATTTGTGTGGTTCACTCGCCTGCCAAACATACAACTTGCTCTCATTTGTTTCAGGGTTCCAGACCCTTGTGGTCTTGGGTGGGGGTCCCGGAATCACACAAGTGGGTTGTATTTGTTTGGCAAACTCTCCTGCCAAACAGGGAGAGGGAGGGGATAGTAGGACTTAGTCTTGGAAAAAGCAGTGTGAAGTGGAGTGATACCGCATTCCCTATTGATGATCGTCCCAATCCTATAGGGGGGATTCCACCTCCAGGGGAACTATTATACTATGGAGGCACCACCTTGGCCCCATGGGAAAGTTCTTCCCCTAGAGAAGAAGAGACGACATCCTCAGTCTTCACACCATGTAATAACACAAATATCATCCTTGCTTTAGCAACAGCATTTTTTACTGGACATCTATGTAGAAAATGCTATTGTTGCCCAACCCCTCCCCAACCGACCAGCCAAAATCAGATCCCCGGCAAGGTCCAGCACAAACACACACTCATGCACACATTCACATGCAGCATTCACTCGCTCCATTACAAATACACCCGTACACGAGGCAGTCACTCATTCGCACATGCACCCATCATATACTCACTCAGTCATTACATAAGCATGAATGCACACATTCACAAATATACATTTTAAAATAAATCTTAAGTTTTGATGCTTCTCACAGCAGCGCCTCAATGGAAGTGCTCCAGGCCCTGTGCAGCCCTATCAGGAACCAGGAAGCAAAGAACACTTCCTTGTTCCTGCACATACATGCAGGAACCAGAGTGCTTCCGACACAGTGCCACAATCTCTTATTAGGTGTGGGGAGACCAGGAATCATTCCATCGCACACCAATACGTAGTTACCCATCCTGCATCCCATGCAGAGGGGACCTAGCCAAGCTGCTCGGACTGGACTACTCCCATTGGTGGCATTACCTGACTGATTTGCATACGGCTGGACCCCTTTTGCAATGGTGAGACAGGCTTAAAAATGGTGGTGTGGAAGGTTGCACAGAGCAATTCCAGTGGTTCAGATTAATTCACACCCATCACTTTTTTTTATTCTAGTGTGTCTAGCTTTGTGAAAGAGGGTATGCCCAGACGTGGCTTCCTTGATTACTGGGCCCTAGGGACTCAAGCTGCACCTCCTTCATGAGGTCCAATAAGATTGAAAATGATCTGGGGTTGCCTGTGTTTCCGTGCAAAGGTGACTTAGCCTAGCGGTTCGAGTTGGACTGCTCCCATTTGTGGCAGTACCTGACTGATTTTTATATGGCTGGACCCCTTTTGGATTGGTGCAGATGGACTAAAAATGGTGGTATGGAAGTTTGCCCAGAGCAATGGTTGAGATTAATTCAAACACATCCGCCTATGCCTTTTTTGGTTCTGTATCCCCAATGGATAGTGCAAGCCTGGGTAAGCAAATGACCCTGGCCTTGCATAATCTTTTGAACATGAGCGGGGGAACATAAACTGTCAAAGTGAATGTTTCCTTTGGACATATTAAGCCAGCCCAGGAGTGCTCCCTCAACTGAAAAAAGCAACTGAGGGGGCACTCACTATTTACAGTGTGCTGGCTCATCAGCTCCTCCATAATGGGCGAGGGTTCAAACGGGTAGGCACCAGCCATTATGGACAAGCTACCACTGATTTTATGAACCAAGATGATATTTCTGGTAAATGGTTCCAACAACTCACAGGAAGAACGTGAAGCATGAAACAAATCTAAAAACACGGCATACTAAGTAAAGCCATGAAGTAAAGAAAAGCACAGGAACTGAAGTCTTGTACTCTTTGAAATGAACCCTTACAAAGTACCAGATGTGATTATTGTCAGTCTTAAATCTGTGGTGTCCAAGAATATTTTCACTCATACTCATACGGCATTCACATTTCTTCTGAACTGAAACTAGCAATACAACAGCAAAAGCACTTCTATATCTATTTTATGTCAATAGGACACCACATCCATAGGCTTTCACAGTGCTGGACCCAAACATCATCAACGATCATGTGACAACCAGTCTCTAGATTAGAACAATTTGGTTTTAATTTATTTCATAATGTGGTCATTTTTATTAATATCAAGCGAGAGACAGTTCCATTGTTTAGCTGTCAGCACAGCACTAGATCTATCAAATGTCCTAGAACGCTTTGAGGCCTGCAGGTGCATTAGGCATCTATAGGCAGATAGTTTTGGCCTAGAAGATGCTAGCTGCATAAAACGGTGATTGATGTTAAGAGGAGGGAAGCCACAGGGAGCATTGTGGGCCAGAGTAAGTAACTTGAAGATAATTATGTTCTTGGCAGGTAGCCAATGTAATCTCCAAAGCACAGGAAAGATATGAGCTGATCTACAGGCATTGGTGACAATCCTGGCCAGAGAGTTCTGCATGATACTTTTTATCCAGCGTATAATGAGTTACAATAGACCATTGTGGAGGCTCTCGCCAGGATAGCACAGTGTTGCTCTGAAAGGAACGGCTTTACTTGTCAGAGTAACATGAGAAAGTAGTTTGAATGTTTCAAGGTGACATTAATGCGGGGAACATAGAAAGAAGAAACTCATGCCCTATGTTTTAACTCTTGTTTGTACTTGAATAATATGTTTCCTCAAATTACTAATTAAAGTCCTGATAAGTAGGTAACGCCTTAGGAAGTGCTGAAGGAGAGGCAAACAACAGAATTTCGGTCTTACCTTGATTCAGCCCCAGCCAGTTTTTTGGGCCATCCATTGTTCGATACTTCAAAGATATACTGAATATGGTCACAGTTGAAGGCCAGATCTTGATCTAAGCAAAATACCAGCTGCGTATTGTGAGCATAGTTCTCAAATAATACTCCCAGTTCGGTCAATAAATTATGAAGAGGCTTCATATAGATAGTAAAACGGATAGGAGACATGCAGGACCCCTGTGGGACCCCACAATTCACAGACTCTTCTCTCGAATTGTATGGGCAGGCGCTAATGTGCGATTTAAGGTTGGATATTCAGGAACGATGATAACCACTCAACTGCTGAATTTGATGCTCCAGCCACCTCACAGAAGCACTGACCAAGTGCATAATGATCAATCATCTGAAAAGCCGCTGAGTGGTCAATAAGCATCAATAGGCCCACCGTACCGTGGTCCATTATCTGCAGAAGCGAGTCCTTAATGTCAAGCAGGTCAATCTCATTGCCCTACCTGGGCGGAACCCAGATTGGCCATAGCACAATAATTGATGAGCTTCCAGGTGAGCTTGAAGTTGAAGAACAGTGGTAAGATCCAATGTGTTAAGTAAGAAAGACAGTTAGTGATTGGACAATAATTGATACAGTATTGGAGATCAAAATAGTGTTTCTTTAGAATAGGTGTAACCCAGACCTATTTTTAATATAGTGGAAACTACAATTTCTCTGAATGAGGAGTTAACAATATGACATATTATAGACCCCAGAGAGGCTGAGCTGTCATTAATGGCAAAAGCAGGACATGGATCACCTGGACATGTCGTGGGAGTGAGAGATGTAGGAATCTTCTTAAAATGCGTTATCCCTCTCCTCTCACTAACAAACCCACCCATTCCTCTTTTTTAAGCTGTGCCTGAGTGCCTGGAGACCATGTAAATAGCAGCATTGTATAAATCTGATTAACATAACATTACATAACATAACGTAACATATTTTAACACAATGTAACAATACCTAACATAACATAACATAATTCCAAGCCTGCATAATCAATTGTGGGGGAACATGGGATTTGTAGTTCAATACATCAAGAAGGTCGTAGTATAGATACCAGGACTCTCAGACTATGGTGTGCACTTACTGTCCAGTATGCACACAAGGTAGAGAGCTCGTATTCCTTGTTTCGATCCCGGGCAGATATGTAAAACACAATGTTTCAGCACATCCTCATTAGAATCTTCATGTGCTGTAAACATGACCTATCTGTGTGATGGAAAATTGAACAACCGACAAATTACTTCAAAATCAGTGACTGACTTTGCTCTTTGCAAGCCGAATTTAGTATGTTTAAAAAAAAATAATAATCTTCTGTCCGTATATAATAAAGATTACTGAAGGTTATGGGGAACCCCACCATGGACCATGGCAGCTGAAAGACAGCATTATGAATGATTTTTCATGCAGAGTGGCAGTCCTTTCCGATATCTGGCAAGAAGGCCATGGAGGAAAGTCCACACTCTTTCACAAACGGAAACAGGCAATCACTGGCAACACTTTCCCAGGCACAGACACATTTGCACCCCCAAACCAAACAACATTAAGGAGGTCCACCCATCTCTGTTCATCTTCCAACTTGCTGAAGTCTTAGCCTATTAAGTCACAGAAAAGAACCTACATTTGACATCACATGGAAGTTAATGTGAATGAGAGCATATAGATTGAGCTACATCATGATGAAAGTACATAAAGACCTACTGTATCATACAGTAGGGTAGATTCAGGACACATATTAGCAGAATACAGTCACTGTCCACCTATGCGGTGATGATGTAATTGAAAATGAACCTGTATAATTGAATCTGTAGGACTTTCATATGACTGTGACTGCAACCAAGACAACAGCTCGTATGTGGGAAAAACCCTGCCAATATTCCGCTGTCACCCTGTTGTTCTCTGTATTGGATTACTCTGTGACCATGGAAGCAAAACACCTTTACAAAACCCAAGCCCTATAACGCAAACTCTGATTTGATCTCGTAGATATTGAAAGCCCACTCCCACCCCTGAAACAGAATGGATATGATATGATGCCAAAGAGCTTGAAAAGCTGCCACAAAACCACACAGTTAGCACAAAAGCACAAGGTGCTCAACGTTGACATTGACAGGTTATGTACTGTCCTCATAGACTCGGGAGGATAGCTCAGGAGCAACGTTCTCGTGTTGAACGCAAGATGACACAGAGCAACATAGGTTCAATCCCCGGGTCCGCACTTAGAAACCTCTGGGTATTAAGCGTGTTATAAATAACCTATCATAATATATCTTTCTGGGATGTTATACCGTCCATCTCTCTCACTCACACTTTTCTTGTAACTTACTGAAATGTATTCTCTTATTGGGTGGTGTGCTAATATATTACAGCATGCTTCTTTAGATGAATTGCCTGTCATCTGTCTCCAGAAGCAGGACACCAACAGCACCATTCATCTTGGAGATAATGCTCACAGTACATTCTTCGTTCAATATGGTTTGCTACTGCGATTTATACTGTTTATCCCTTGCTAACTCTCTGGCTATATCTCTGTCTCTGTCTCTATCTTTCTGTCTCTTGCTATATCTAGGTCTGGATCTACGCCTCTCTCTATGTTCGCTCTCTCTCCCTCTCTTTCTTTATTTGCTACTCTGTCTCTTCCTCTACCTCCATCTCTGATTCTCTTTCTCTATGTTTATCTCTCTCTGTATTTCTTCTGTAACTTACTGTAATGTGTTCTGCTATGGGGAGATGTTAAAATATTTTATAATAAAACATTTTATTATGATATATGCCATTTATAACGCACATGTACACAAGTGTCTCTAGGCATGACAAGGCAAGGGGGGAAGACAGAGGGATGACAAGACAAACGATCTTGCTGGCCCTTGTGTCATTCAGATTGTGCAAGTGCTATGACGGGAATTGCAGGGGGAAGAGAGTTGGGGCAGTGCCAGGGAGAGGGAAGGGGGGAGTGCAATCAGGGCAGCATTGCTCTGAGTAAGTGCAGCCAGGGCAGGACGGCTCTGGGTAAGTGATAGGAGGCAGGTGGCTATGGTTAACAGTTACAAACCCTATGTGCGCGGTGGCCACAGAGGCAGTGCAGGGGAGACTGATCATGGAGGAACCTGGTACCTGCTTGACTCTGAGGGTAGCCAATCAACCAGTTGGCACAGTAGACAGGTAGTTCTAAAGGGAAGAGAAAGAGAGAAATCAGAGGAGAAAATGAAGGTCTTGAGGTGCTTCCGGAAACTTCAGGTGGGCCGGATCAAGTTTGAGAAGGGCAGGGAGGCCATTCCAGACGGAGGCCCCTGCAGAGAAGAGAGCTATACCCCCACTCTCTGCCTGAAATAGTGTCTGACCCTGAGAGTTTGAGGTAGCCGAGTGAAGGGCTCGAGAAGGAAGGTATTTTGGAAGAGAAAGTGGATGTAGTGTGGGCCCAGGCCCCAGAAAGCCTTTTGGATGATGCAGAGGGTCTTGAATTTGATCCTTGCAGCCACTGGGAGCCAGTGGAGAAATTTCAGGGCTGGAGAGATATGGCCCCTGGGCTTGAGGCCAAGGACAAGTCTCACAGCCCTGTCTGGACTAGTTGCAGAGGGAGAAGAGTAGAGGAAGGCAGATTGAGAAAGAGGCTGTTGCTGTAGTCCAGCTTAGAGAGAACCAGGGCTCTGGAGACAGTGACCTTCTGGGGGGAGGTGAGAAAAGGAAGAATACCTCTGAGGCGGGTCAGCTGGTAGTGGGCCTTCTTGACAAAGTCTGTGATGTGAGGAGATTAGGGGAGAGTGGAGTCGAAGATGACACCAAGGTTTTTGGCCTCACAGGAAGGCAAAGGAAGAGGGCCCAAGGAGGGCAGCAAAGTGAGAGAGGGAAAGCGGGAGCAGGGGTCCCCACGAGAAGGATCCCTGTCTTACTGGCATTAAGGCAGAGATCATTGTAAGTGCACCAAACTTGAATCACGGACAGACAGTTAGGAATTAGCGAGAGAGAATAGGAGGCTAAGGGGAGCCTGAAAGAGAGCGGAGTGCCTTCCGCATAACACTGAAAGTTAGAGCAGAAGGTAGAGATCAGGTGGGCCAAAGGGGTCAAGTAGATATTGAAGAGGCAGGGTAAGAGGTTAGACCCCTGGGGAACACCACATGTGTGGAGAGAGGTGGCGGAGAGAAAGGACCCAATTTGGACCAGGGGGGATCAGTCCAGGAGGAAGGAGGTCAACCACTCCAGGGCCTGATCCATGATGCCCAGGTTCTGAAGGAGTTGTTTGATCAGGATGGCATGATTGACTGTGTCAAAGGTGGAGGAAATGTCAAGGAGGATGAGGACAGAAGGAACTCTAGAGTCAAGATTAGAGAACAGATCTTCACGGATGTTCAGGAAATCAGTTTCCGTGCCTCTGACTGCTCTGAAGCCAGATTGATGTTCATTGCGATAACCTGCAGATTCAGTGCGGAGTGTAAGCTGGGAGATAGCCAGATTTTCCAAGAGTTTCCCTAGGAATTGAGTTGTTCAGATCAGGCAAGTAGCAGGGAAGCACCTGTTTGAACAATGCTTTCATAGATCAAACTTGTCTAGAAACCTTGTCAGATTTTGTTGGAGAAAAAGAGGAGAAAGGAGGAGGGGACGGAGAGGCTGCCAGAGTGGGGGCTGAGAGAGGTAGAGAGAGAGGAAGAGGAGAGAGAGGACAGGATGTCCTGAGCTTTCTTGGTGAGTTGAGAAGGCAGAGCCATAATGAGGGCCTGGGAGGGAACAGGAAAGGTGGAAACGGCAGAAGGATTGGCCAGCTCCTTGCAGATTTTAAAGTGTTTGGCTGTGTTGTTATAGGTCACAGAGATGAAGGATTGGTTGTGGGCGCTCTTCTTGGACAGGACAGAGAGTCTGTATTACCTTTGGAGCAGGCAGCAGGCCGGTTTGACAGTGGCCTGAAGCCCTCCACTTCCTCTCAGCCACCCGGCACTTACGTTTCAGGGCGGTGAGGTCAGTCATACCAAGAGTTGCACTTGAAGGTAGGCTTCAGATGGATTCTCATGACAGGACAGGAATGTTCAGAGTGTTGGAGATGAACAGATAAAGGTTAGAGAAGATTGTGTCAGAGTGTGAGTCAGCCGTAGGCATAGGAGGAGCAGAGAAAGTAGCAACAAAGGCCTCCACTGACACACGCATCATTGGCCGAATGACCGAGAAGGTAGGTTGCAGTGCTGGGTAGGCTTAGCCTGATGGACAGAGATTTACAGGTGCGAAGAGAGCAGAAAGTGGTGATTCCAAAAGAGAGGAGTGGTGAGAGGGTTAGAGAGGGTGATGTCTGAAGAGATGAGAATATCCAGGGTTTGATCGGCCGAGTGTATCGGACTAGAGGGGAGAATGGAAAGAGATAGAGCGTTGCAGAGGGTGTGGAAGAGCCCAGAGGAGGGATTAGAAGCATCCAGGTCAATTTTGAGGTCGCTGAGGAGAAGTTCAGAGGTAGAGGCAAAGAGAGAAGAGGAGAAGTCGGCCCACTCTGAGAGGCAGAGGGCCACCTGGCCAGGTGGTCTGCAGATGGTGGATACAGTCAGAGAGAGGCCACAAGAGAGCCTGCAGACCAGGCATTCAAAGGAGGAGTAGGCCTGCTTAGGAATGACAGAAGCGGGGACCCACTCCGGAAATATCAAGGCTACTCCACGTCCGGGTCGGTTGATTCGGGATCTTCTAGCCATCAGGGAGGAGGGTGTCAAAACTTGTGACTGAGCTAGCTGTGAGCCATGTCTCAGTGAGAGCAAAAACATCCAGGTCAAGTTATTCGAGGAGGTGACAGTGTCAGAGGAATGTTTGACAGCAGAGCGAGAGTAAGAGTAGTGACGTGGATCAGGTTGTCACATTTGAAAAATTTCCGGGGTGAGGTACAGGTTTGAGGTTCACCCAGCGGAGGAGAAGGAGAAGCACAAGAGAGGGCAGAGATGGTGGCAGGAGGTGGCATAGTAGCCAGAGAGGAGAAGGAAGGTGCCAGAGAGGTGGTGGAAGAAGGAGGTGGCAGAGTAACCTGAGAGGTGCTAGGCGGAGTAGCAGGAGAGGGAAGAAAGTTAATAAGATGCGGGAGATGCCGATCTAATAGGAGGATATTGGGCTGAGGGCCCTGGCCTGCCATTCAAATAGACATTAATGATGATCTTATAGGAGTGGAGGGCCTCCCACCGAGGGCCACCAATAATGGGAGAGGAAGAGATAGGAGAGAGAGCCAAGACAATATGAGGGGTCCATAGGTCTGGTGATGGAACGACAAAGAGGATGTCTATGAGAGTCTGTCTGGAGGAAGCACTGATGTAGGTATCAGCGATAGGGAGACTTGGGTTGGAGACTAAAATGTTCCTCTTGAACTTCTTCCTTCCAGGCTTAGTGAGTAGTGAGAGGTATAGGATAGGAGATAGAGTAGCAGTGAGAGAAGATGGGAGAAATGGAGAGCACCATATGCAGTGCAAGGAGGAAAGTAGGAGGAGGTTGGGAGTGAGAGAGAGAAAGGAGAGATATACAGCCCAGCGCCGCACAGCACAGGATACGCAGGGGGGGTCACACAAGGGAGCACAAAGGGGGAGCAAATAGGTGACACACAACAGTAGAAATGGTATCCCCAGCTAGGAGGGGACCTAGAGAGTGGGAGAGGGACTAATGGGACACAGTTTACAGGACAACAGTAACCACAGATTAATGGGGGCCTAGACAATGGGCGAGGGACTAATGGGACATAGTTCATAAAACAACAGTAGACTCAGATGAATGGGGACATAGAGTGTGGGGGAGAGGCAAAGGGACACAGTCCACAGCACAGCAGCAACCACAGATGGATGGGGACATAGAGAGTGGGAGAGAGCCTAACGGGACAGAGTTCACAGCACAGCAGTATCTACAGAATGAAGGGGACCTAGAGAGTGGGGGAACGCCTAATGGGGCAGTTAACAGCACAACAGTAAACACAAAAGAATAGAGGGGACCTAGGAGGTGGGAGAGAGCCTAATGGAACACAGTTAACAGAATAACAGTAACCTCAGATAAAGGAGACCTAGAGAGTGGGAGAGAGCCTAATGGGACATTGTTAACAGTACAACAGTAAACACAGATTGAAGGGGGCCTAGAGAGTAGGAGAGAGCCTAATGGGACACACTTAACAGCACAACAGTAACCACGTTTGAAGGGGACCTAGACAGGACAAAAAACACAAAGTATGGCTAACCACTAAGGGGAGAGCCTAGGGTTGCACAGAGACAGACAACGTTATGTCAGACAGTTCGGTGGAAGCAGACGCAAAGGCCAGGAAGTTTAATGGAGAGCTGTAGTGGCAGCTTCGAATTCCCACACCTTTCTTACTTTTTTTTGGTCACTGCTGGTCGATGGCTGCCCTGCGTGCTTGCACTCTGTGCCGCTACCCCTTCGCTGCCAAACATCTGCATTGCACAACACTGCACCCTTGTCCTGCAAGGGCTTTGCTGCAGAGGTTCCGATCCTCGGTTTGGATGCGTGGACGTAGGTGCAACGTATTACAGGATTTATACTGCACATTTCTCTCTCCCCTCTGTCTCTCTCTCTTCCTCACATACACACATATGCACACACATGCACACAATTTCTCAATGTTCCCTTTTTTTCTATTTCTTTCTGATCAGTGGGGAACACAAAGAGTCACCCTAAGGCATGTTTTAACACAGTAGAGAGAGGGTGGGTTGGTGGGGGATGAGAGTGGTGATAGAATGGGTGGGTGAAGAGAGTGGTGGTAGTGTGGGTGGGTGGGGTAGAGAGAGTGGTGGTAGTGTGGGTGGGTGGTGGTAGAG
This sequence comes from Ambystoma mexicanum, assembly GCF_040938575.1. NCBI lineage: Eukaryota > Metazoa > Chordata > Amphibia > Caudata > Ambystomatidae > Ambystoma > Ambystoma mexicanum. The sequence goes on from NC_090935.1 coordinate 328,418,503, forward strand.
AGAATGGTGTTAGGGTTGGTGGGGGTAGAGAATGTGGTGCTAGGGTGGGTGGGTGTAGAGATAGTGTGGGTTGGGTGTGGTGGGTGTGTGGCTGTAGAGACAGCTTGGGGCATTGGAAGGAATGGACTGCCTCGAGAAATTGCTGTGGCTACCAGCACGGAGAAAACCCAGGCTACAAAATAGGATCACACTGTATGCCTGCCGGCCAAGGAGACATCCTCCTCGCCCCTCCCCGGAAGACTAAAGCAAGCCCAAAGATGGTCTGCGGTGGAGTGGGCGTTAATGCATGTGTAATGCCGACAGCCTGGCTTTGATAGCAGCTGGAGAAATGGCCCAGGAAAATGCAGGAAAAACAGCTCAGTTAAGACAGCACAGTCACGATCAAAAGGAGCACATTGCAGACCTCCATACACTTTATGTGTTTGCCGGGGATGCCTAGAGCAGAGCCAGGCTGCAAATTGATGTAGCTTTGTGTCAGGATCGTAAACACCCTTGTCCGGATCGAGGACAGTTGAGGAACCCCAGTGCCTATGGGCAACTGGGGTCTCCTTCCACAGATGGAAGGGAGACTTTTATCCTAAGAGCACAGCTGGCAGAATGTCAGACCTGCCAGTCCAGGGGCTCAGGGGAAAAGGCAGGAGCAAACGGCAGAGCTAGAAGGGAGGAAAAACAGATACACATATTCAGTATTGCTTTAGTATATTCCCAACACACCATCTATGTCACCCCAAGACAACCCTACTCTTACCTGTTCTGCTGTGAGACCAGATGGGAAACCTACTTGCAACAATACTCCAGCCAGTAAGGACGAAGAGAGTCAGGATGTCTTGAGAGAAGGTGCAAGGTCAGGTTGATGTACTATTGAATCTTCATCAAGGGAGCGCCCTGACTCGAGTGGCACGGGGGCGCAATCTAGGGGAGAGCTAGAGTCACAAAATATCCAAAATAGGGTCAGCAAATCCAATAGAAAGCACAAAGCCACAGGACCCAAGCCAAGATCCAAGAGAAAAAGGGGGGTGCAAATCCAACCACAAGGTAATCCTTTAGGGAAGTCAGCAGAGCGTCCAGAACATGGAAAAAGCACTGTTTACGGACTAAGAAACTGGAAACCCCTCATAATCACAGCAGAGCATCCCAATAAATAGAGGAGTGTGATTCTAGGATCCTGAGAAGTACAATAAGGGCTAGGCAGAAGCAGTCCAGAGAAAACATTTGCCAGTAATTCAAAGGGGTGGGGGTATCTTTCAGAAGGGGTAGAGCAAACAGACTCTGTTCAGGGCTTAGAATCAAGTGTTGCCGGAATGGAATGAGCCAAGTCAAGGGGGCCCCGTAGACAATCCGAGGGAACGTTTCATGTCGGAAACCAATGAGGGATAGAGACAAAGGCAGGTCCTGGGGTGTTAGCCAAAAGGTCGGTGAATCAGATCAGGAGACAGGAAAACAGGATAAGGCACAAACCATGAAGCAACCGTACCATGAGAAAACGCGACGGTTTAGGAGCACCGTTCTGTGATCCCGGCATGAATAAATACGAAGTTTTCGAATGAGGCGTGGAATGCACAGCACGCAACGTTCCACCAAATCCACAGGGCACCAGGGTTGATGGGAAATATGGTCTGATGCTGTCGTTGGGGCTGGTGTTGCATTAAGTGCCATGGAAAGTGCCACTGCCTGACTTCTGAGGAGGAGCAGAACCAGAGGGAGGCATGACGCAACACTTTGGCTCAAAACGAGATCACTCCGACATAAACATAGTGCACAGGAGTTTAAGGCAAAAAAGTATTGGTGCATACAAATAATAAGAAAATAAACGGCATATTGTAAAGTCCCATTTTGGAGCTGCACAGCTTTCACAACAACAGCAGCAAGCTGCCAGACCTCAGCGAGAGGGTGAAGGGTGAAATGGTGCTCAAGCATCTGCAAGTTGCCATGGCAATTCCATACACTGCTCCCTAACTCCCCTTTCTTTTTACATTTCTATTACAATGTTTTAGCAATTAGGTGGCTTGAGCCACCAAAGTGCCAAAACCAAAAATCACCACTGTTCTATTTACAATGCAAGCATACTGCACAGAGAGGGAGGTATGTCAAGGGACCATAATAAGGAATGATTAAAATTAAATAATTGCACGTTTTGTGTGCACACTTGGATATGAGACAATAAGCCTGATCCTAAAATTCTATGAAAAACAAACACTTCAGGCCTTCCTGTGTGGTGCATAGTTGCGGGGCCAACCGAATAGTAATGTTTTGGCTCTAACTGACAATGGGCCTCATTCCGACTTGGGCGGTAAGGGATAACGGTCACCGGTAAGGAGACCGGTGTCGTTAAACCCTTACCGCCCAATTCCGAGGTCCCTTAGCGGGAGGCGCAAAGAACGTGTGGTCTGACCACACGTCCTTTACGGGCCCGCTAAGGGATCAGGGTGCTAATTACGGGCCTGCTATTTGTGGGCCCTTAATTAGCGCCTTCCCCATTCCCATTGAGCCCTATGGGGGCTCAAATGGGAATGGGGATTGGTTGGTTGAATGGGGACTTACCGGATACGCACAGGTCGGAATGTCCCGGTAAATCTCCATTAAACCAGACTGGACCCCGTTTTGGAGGCAGCCATGGCGCTAATAGCGCCATGGCTGCCTCCAAACTCGGAATGAGGCCCAATGTTTCTTTAAACACATTTGGGATTGCTCAGAGTGGCACTAACATGTGAACTATTATAAGGCATGAGGTTAAGGGATCTTTTGAAACCAGTGGTGTACTGGGTAAAATTATGATCAAATCCACATTTTTCAATGGATAACAACTCACCCTGCTCTAGATACGTTAATAACACTTAAAAGAAATTGACTTGTCCCATTAAAGGGATTTTAGTAGCTGTTGTGACAAACGTTCTGCAAATATATTGGAGGAAACTTACAATGCATGGTTTGAGAAGAATATTTGGAAGCGATGCACATAAAGCAATCAACTCTAATGTATCTCTCAGTTAAAACGGATTATAATTTTGAGGTCTATCTGGACAACCTACAAACCCACTTAGCGTGCATTTTATTAACCATACTGAGAGTAGAATACTGACAGTGATTACAGTTTAAAAAATAAAAGAGTTCATAAGATCCCTGATTTTTGCCTTGCTTGTAATATTGCAAGAGGAACCTTTCAACATATTATGTGTTTATGTCCTTGTTATACTGATTTGCAGAAACAGATAATTAAGATACATTTCAATAATTATCATGTGAGGTCATTGAATAATGCTTGATATTTTTGCAGAGGAACAAGCCACACAGATTAAATACATATAGCTGCACAATTTTTATGTAAGGATTGATGTAGACAGAACAACATTTTGAAAATTAAAACTTTATCTCTATTTAATTCGGCAATTAATTCAATAACATTTATTTATTGTTATTAATTAGCCATTTGCCAATCTATGTTTTTACCACAATGGTGATTTATATATTAATTATTCTGTCTGAATGGTGCATTTATTTGTTGGATGATGCTTTTATGACTGAAAGTTGAAATAAGACAAATGAAAGTAATAGGGACGCAGTGCAGCTTGGGCTTTTACTATGCTCCACCTCACTCTCTACCTCTGCTGTCCCTCAGGGCTCTATCCTATTGCCATGGCTCTTCAACATGTATCTTTCCCCTCTGGCCCATTTGATCTCCGCCTCGTCTTCTCACTCCCAGTGCTATGGCAATGACACACCCTCCTCTCCGTCCTCTCCGTCCTCTCTCATACCTGACTGCATGACTGCCATTCAGGCATGGTGCTCTGCTAATGATCTCTGACTTAATGCCAGTAAAACAGAGATCCTTCTCATTGGGAGGCCTGCTCCTTGTTTCCCCCCCACCCTCACTGTCTGTCCATCCTCCTTGCCCCCGTCACCTTCTTGTGAGGCTAAACATCTTGGGGTTATCTTTGACTCCTCTCTCTCCTTCTCCCTGCACATCACTGACATATTCAAGAAGTCCAACATTCAGCTCCACCTCCTCAGAGGAATTCTTCCTTTGCTCACCTTCCCCCAGAAGCACAATGTCTCAAGAGCCCTGGTTCTGTCTAGGCTGGACTACTGCAACAGCCTCCTCCTCCATCTGCCTCTTTCCTCCCTTTGTCCTCTGCAACTAATCCAGAATAAGGCTGAAAGACTTATCCTTGGCCTCAAGCCCAGGGACTGCATCTCTCCAGCCCTAAAATCTCTACACTGGCTCCCGGTGACTGCAAGGATCAATGTCAAGACCCGTTGCATCATCCACAAGGCCATATGGGGATTGGGACCAATCTACATCCAGCTTTCTCTCCCTAACTACCTCCCTACTAGAGTCCTCTATCTCCAACTCTCTGCAAGTCATACATTTCTCTAAGCAGAGAGTGGGAGGTAGATCCCTCTCCTGGGCAGGAGCCTCCATCTGGAATGGCCTCCTTGCCTCCCTCTTCTTAAGTTCCAGAAAATTCTCAAGACTATCCTTTTCTCCTCCTCCTTCCCATTCACCCTCCCTTGTTAGTGTCCCTCACCTGCTGAGACTGTTGCCTGGTCCCTTATGGGTCTTTGAGGGCCAGGCCCTCCTTTTGACCAGTGTCCCCCAGCATCCTTAACCAGAACTTGCCTCCTCGCCCCTTCCCAGACTAGCCTAAATCCGGACCACCACCTCCGCTGCACTTTTACTCCCTCTCCCACTTATCCTCCGGCACTTGCCTTGCGTGGCTCCCCATTGCACTTGCTCTGCCCCTTGAGCCCCCCACTCCTGCACTTCTCCCCCTCCTCAGCCTTTCACCCTTACTTCCACCCTGCACGTCCTGTCTCTGTACTTGCACAGTAAGAATGTCACAATGCCTTTTACGACCATTACAATTGTTAATGTTCCTATGTCCTCCCCCATTTTTTGCCTTGTGGCTCCTGGAAACACTACTGTATAGGCACCATACAAATGTCTAATAGACAAATGCTGTCCTGCTTACCATTAAATTATACTGTAACCGAATGTGTATTCCTCTAGATCCAACCCAGAGCCTGTTGAGCATGGTACATTACCCTTTTGCACTCTTATACCCTATGATCTAATAAAGGGATCTCCTTTACCAGACCCACAGTTCACTCATCATTGTGTTGTAGTAGCCTATCCATAATCTTGCACAGATGCCTATCATTGTCTTGTTGTTGTGCCTTATCTATTTTCTTGCACAGATGCCTAACATGAGGCACACATTAATGATAATGCTCCTGTAGCAGCATAGCACCAGATAGGAAAAATGTATATAAATTACTAACATGTTGGTCTAAATAATCATGAGCCTATCTCCCCAAACACAGATTTTTGCCACATATGGACACTCCTGCATACCACTTAACATATGCAGTACTGTACAATCAAATTCTCAGTTTAGCCATTTTTGTACAACTTTTAAGTCCAGAAGGGCAAACACTTCAAAAATAACAACACATTCTCTTCCTCATTCTTCATCCTCATCTTCTTTGGTTCCGCTTTCCCACTGATGTGGTTTAAAGGGCATTTAGGTATGAAGGAAATGCAGAGAATACACGAGCCATTGCTTAATATCTGTAATTGAACATCCGGCTCCTTAAAGCTCTCTTAACTTGCTGGTCATCTCAGGGCTTATGCATTTAGGCATTGCAGCAAAAGCAGACATTGCAGGTGCAGCAGAAGATGTAGCTCACAAGTGCCAATGCAAAATGACTAACTGCACGGTCATTTTAACAAGAGGGTCCTATAAATGGGATATCACAGCCAACCAAACCCAGGGACGTCATTTGGGGGTCACCAGAGGTCGCAAGAGCGACCGCTGGCGATTGGCCAGCGACCCCTGTCAATCTCTTGCGACCTCTGGCTACTGACCAATCAGAGGAGGGGGGCGTGGCCACAGCGTGCTGGCGCTGCGACGCTTGTCCAGGACCTCCATTTTGGCTGCGTGTTTCTCCTCGAGCCGTGCTGCCTGCTCCTCACAGTTTGTGTCCAGGCGCTGCAGGCATCCACCACGGCAGGCGGCAGGCCATGAGGCCAGTGAATACTTCGCCCGTCGAGGTCGAGTCGAGTCGAGGCTCAGTTTAGGCAGGTGAGTGAGTTGACCGCCGCGCCGTGGTCGAGGCCGGTCACGGCCGCTGCAGCGCCAAATTCATTTTCACTAAAGAAGTTACAAATGTGTGCCGTCGGCGGCAGCTTAACCATTTGCAAGCTGCCGGCAGCACATATTTGCAACATTAGTTAAATGAATTCGGTGCCACAGCCGTCCACTCCGACGGCAGCACCAAATTCATTTTACTAATGTCGCAAATATGTGCTGGCGGCGGCTTGTGCCGCCGGCGGCACATATTTGCAACGTCGTTAGTAAAATGAATTTGGTGCCGCAGCCGATGCCCGACGGCAGCACCAAATTCATTTTACTAACGTTGCAAATATGTGCCGGGCCGGCGGCGGCTTGTTAAGCGGGCGCCGGCGGCATATATTTGCAATGTTAGTAAAATGAATTTGGTGCCGCAGCCGACGGCAGCTGCGCAGCACCAAATTCATTTTACTAACGTCGTTGTATTGAGTAATTCCACTCAAGCAGTGAAGTGGGATGGAGCAAACCCAATGTATACAACATGGTATAATCACTGCCACACCATTCGGCTACCTGGAGTACAAAGCTGGGGTCACCTAACTTAAATATCACACGTCAGGATATTTTATGAGGTGCTGCTGAGGCTCTAAACCATTGCCTGTCTGTACATTCTGTTTGGTCAATTCATTGTGTAATGCTTTCTGTGTTCACTGTCATTGTGTAATGCTTTCTGTGTTCACTGTGGTATCCATAGTTTGTGTATTCCTTACGGCACAACTCTTGTAACATGCTTTCCTTCCTGTGGGAATTATGTTGATCGTGTGCAATAGCCAAAGTTGAAATGCATATTGATAACACCCTTCTATAATCTATTGCTTTTAAAAATGGTCATGTTTGGTAATGTGTTTTGTGTACTTTCCAAGTCAGTTTTATAAAATTAGATTATTTTAGTTCATGGTAAGAACTGGAAAAGAAAGTGTTCAAATGCAGAGGTTTCAGAGTTGGCAGTGGCACACATCCCAGCTTCACCCCGTAACACTTGTGCGATCGTGGGCATCTCATTTTATCTTGTATTGCCTAACCTCTCGAAATTGCCAGTCCCTAAACCTTTCAAAATTAGGGGGAGGAATGGGGCGCAGCCAGATATTCTTGATCACTTAATTCCTTTGGTTTGGTGGAGGGGGGCCACAAAGATGTCTGTGCCGAGGGCTCCAAAAGTGCTTAAGATCCCCTGGGTTTCACTGATACAGCTGCACGGGGCCCCAGCTAAAAGGAAGGGTTGGGGTCATTGCAGTCTTCTGTTATGCTGGGGTCATGCACATGTCAGCATGGCAGGCATGTGTTTCATGAACGCCCTCGTTCTCCCAGGTTCAAGCCATCGGGCCCCACTCAGTGCACCACCCCCGAATGGCTCACTTTAGGGGCCTGATGCATCATCTCTGGGTCAGGAAGACAGCCCTGTCGCGCCGGCCACCTCCCCGACTCACATCTGTAGGCGGTAGGATTGCTTAAAAAGCAGTAGCCTACTGCCTAAATCTGTAGGGTTGGCATGTTAGTATAATGAATTCAGTGCTGCACGGCAGCGGCTTAACATTAGGGAAAGTAAGCAAGCCGCTGATGCCGGCAGCACCAAATTCGTTTTACTAACGTTACATTTTGTCTTTTATAGATCATCTGGCTTTCTCCTATCCCCATGCCCGCCTATCCATCCCTGTCCCCACAGAATGTGATTTCGCTCTGTAGTCCTGTTGAAATAACAGGGCAGATCCACATAAAGAGGGGATTGGGGTTCATACATTTCACGTGGCAACATGGACCTTGACACTGCTACATATGATGATTCATTCTTGTATGAAATGTCACAATACGCTGATATCGCAACAATTGTTTTCTTAGTGCACTGAGGGATAATACTTTATGAGGCCACTTCTGTGATGTCATGGTGGGGGCATGGTCAAATGACATCACTTCCCGTGGGGTGTGGTCTAATGACATCACTCCCTGTGGGGTGGGGTTAAATGACATCACTTCCTGTGATGTCACTCTTGGGGGCGCGGCACTGTGATGTCACTTCCGCTACCCCTGGCATTTTGGTGAAATGACGTCCCTGACCAAACCTAAACCAAAAATTCAATGCTGGGTGAAAGAGTGATACTTTTCTGTTCGTGGAATACAATTTGACCCACCCGCATTGCTATTTGCAACAGAAGCTACAAAATGACGCTCGAAAATCTAAAATTCACACATATCAGTAGTTCTATTGTATAAGGTTGTACATGCATACCACAGAATGGATAAAAAGTGTGAATATCTGAATCTGAGCATGACTGTTCATACTTTTTGCAGATTAAGCTGAAATAAAATACAATAAAAAGGCAACACATTGGATATCAGAGGCAAATACTTAATATTTTGGATAGTAACACAATTGCATTGCAGTTTAATGGTGTTGAGAGATAACTCTTTGACGTGTATCTCTGCAGAGCATACACCTATTCCCTCAACCACCCAAGCCATGCCGTTAAATGTAGTGCTATTATTTAGTTTATTAGTTTTATTGTGTGAAGATGTCAAAAGAAAAGCACCAAAAGAAGTGTTAAAAAATGGCCAGGTCCTAAAAATGTTTGAGGAGCTGGAAGTCAAACTCTATTCCTCTAGCTTCGTGGCACCAGAGCCAAACGATCTCTTCGCTTTTCAACAAACACCATGAAGGTGTAATCAGGAGAAGCATACTTGAGCATTTACATGTCACCAGACGTTACAACACACTGGCCAAAACCTGCTCATAAGCATTGTGATTTCAATCTAGCGCCACAAAATGGATAGAGTAGAGAGGTGCACTTAGTTTGTCTATGGCCATATCGATGATGGGAACAATGTATGAATCAAGCAGAGGTTACTTAATGAGACAAGGGCTGTGAAGAATCAACGGCTGGTGGTCCAGGGATGACTATCGGTTTCTAAACCATCAATCAGACCCAGACTACTAGTACACCAGAAGGGATCAGAACAGATTGGAAACACAAGCAAATTATAAACCTTCTCGTCCAATTTTGGTAATGTGGACAGAACAGCAGGCTTATCTCGGAAAGGCTGGGGGTGGTTGCAACACAGCGAAAATATAATAATTACTCAATGATAAAAGGGCCTGTCCAGTCAAGATTGTATGAACATATCTACTTTATTATTATAATAAAAGACAGTTCTAGCACACTACAAAGAACAACCCACCCCGACAGGAATGCAAAGGACAGGCAGTTTCAAAGAAGGAAAAGGGATGCACTCTGAATACTAAAAGGACTGTAGTCTGTATAATAATTCATCCTAAAAGTTCAAGGATACTTGGTTTCAACACAAAGGGAGCAATGGGTCATGAAATGACACTAGGGGCCTTCGGAGAAGGACCAGGAGGAAAGAACCACAATGTACCTTGTGCTGTAGAATTTCTTGGTGCTCGACAGGGTCAAGTCAGTTTTACAGTGCTGGACATAGTCTGGCACTTTCAGAACTGGGGCCCTGCACAATCCATCCTTTAAATCCTGAAAGGAGGTTTGACAGGTGGGGGTCCAAGTTACCTTCTTCAGCATTTTCTTAGAAGTTAAATCATTCAGGTGCATGGCAATGATCCCATACCCCTCAATGAATGATCAGTAGTACCCGGTGAGATCTAGAAAGGCTCTCAACTGCATCTGTGTGGTGGGGATGTCCCAATCCTTCACAGCCTGTACCTTCACTTTGAGAGGTTGTTTTTTTACTTCCACCGATCAGGTGGCCTAGGTAAGTTAACACATTAATGTCATCTAAATAGGTGACACCGAAGATGTACAGCGCAGACAAAACCTGGTTAACCATCCCCTGAAAAGTCACTGGGGCATTCTTCAATACGAAGGGAATCACAGTACGCTGATAATGTCCCTCTGGGGTTGAATATGCTGGCCTCTCTCTTGCTCCATCTGTCAAGCTGACCTGCCAGTACCCTGCCGTGAGGTCAAAGTTACTTATGTCTTTAGCAGCGCAGATTTGTCAATGAGCTCATCTGCCCAAGGAATGGGGTATGCATCTGTGTTCCTTACAGAATTGAGCCCCTTGTTGTCTATACAAAAGTGAACTTCAGTTCTCCCACCACTGGCCATTTTAAGAACCAGTACCACTAGGCTAGCCCAGGGCCTTCGGGATGGCTCTATCACTCCTAGGGACAACATCTTGGAAACATGCTCCTTGATGGTGTTGTTGATCTTATTGGACATCCAGTGAATCCTCCTGTTCACCTACTTACTGTCTTCAGTGTCCGTATCATATCATGGGTGCACCAATCTGTCTGAGTCAGCGAAAACAGACCGTCAACCTGACCCAGTAAACAATGTCAGTCTGTCAGTTGCTGTTCTGACTGGTCTTTTGCAAAGTTGACACCTTTAACTGACCCATCTGTGGCTTCTGCGTGCTGGAGGTCTTGGAGGGGATCGGTCTCCTCCTCAGTCTCACCGTCAGTCACAAATGCCATGACCATAAGGGGTTTTAGCTGGTTGACATGAAAGACCCTGTGCATCTGTTTAGGTCCTTTCACATTAATGAAATAATTCACCTCACTGACTTTTTCCAGCACACAGTAAGGCCCGGTCCACTTGTCCTGAAGGGCACTGGATTTGACAGGCTCCATAATCCACACCCACTGGCCTAGAGAATAGTCTTTCACTATGGCCTTCTGGTCATACCAGTGCTTCATCAGCTCCTGACTGGCTTTTAGGTTTTTGGTTGACTGTTCCAAGTACAGAGTCCACCACATCTCGCGTAGGGGATGAAGGGTTGCTCTCCCATCCCTCTTTCACTAGACTAAGGAGAGCTCATACAGGGTGTCCAAAGAGAAGCTCAAAGGGACTAATCCCTACTCCACTCTGTAGGACCTCCCTGTAGGCGAACAGAAGGCATGACAGGAGAATATCCCATCTTTTTCTCAGGTGCTCTTCCAAGCCACCTATCATGCCTTTCAGAGTCTTGTTGAACCGCTCAACAAGCCCATTTGTTTGTGGATGGAAGGATGTGGAGAACCGGTAGGGGACTCCACACTCTTCCCACATAGCCTTCATATACGCAGATATGAAGTTTGATCTCCTGTCAGAAATGTCTTACTTGCAGAATTCAGCAGGGGAGAATATCCCAATCAGTGCCTTCACAAACACAGTGGCTTTGATGCTCCTCAGAGTGACAACCTGAGGGTAGCTTGTGGCGTGGTCTACAACCACCAAGATGCATCTGTTCTCTGAGCTGGTTTGAGCATACCAATGTCCCACAATATCCATGCCTATTCTCTCGAATCCCGCCCAACCACGGTTAGTGGAATTAAGGGGGTTTGTGGCACCACCTGACTTGCCAGAAGCTTGACAAGTTGGGCAGAACCAGACAAATGTATTCAATTTTACAGCAAACTGCGGCAAGTGAAAGTGTACAGACAACTGGTCCGATGGCTTAGTCACTCCCAAGTGACCTGCTAAAGGAATTTGGTGAGCCAAATCGGAAAGGAAATTTCTGTGGAATTGGGGAATCACCAACCTTCTGGCACCTTCGCCCTCAGAGTCTTTTGGCCCACTGTACAGGAGTCCATCCTCCCAGCACACTTTTAACAGTCCAGGGGCCCCACCCTTAGCCTGCTCTTCCCCCTGCTTCTGCAGGCCCGCCAGAGTGGGACACTCTTTCTGGGCTTTAAAGAAGATGGGACCTCAGCTGATGCAAACTCAACCAGCTCGGGCAGGCTCTTCAGATCTGCGCTCACCTGGTCCTCCACCTCACGTTCTTGCACTGCCCAGGCAACTCTGAAGTCACTGAGTCCCCTGCTACCTAAGTAGGGTCCTCAGTGGATATTGGCACCTCTCCTGCAGAAGTAGGTGACTCAACAGTCTGGTAAACTGGACCCGGGCTACTGGCCACCCGGGTCCCTTCAACAAGCCCTTCAGAAGAACTCCTGGACCTAAGGCTCTGAGTGTGTTCAATCTGGAGATCTCTTTAGCCGTCGATTGGGTAGCCACTGTGACTATCTTGGGATCAGAAGATCATAACCCATCAGACATGGGACAGGGATGGAGTCTTTCACCGCTAGATGGCAATGGGTCATTTCACCTCACCAGCTGAACTCTACTATCGTCAATGGGCACTTACTCTTTCTGTCAAACCCACTGATGCCGGGGGACAGCAGTGAGGCAAGCCACTGTGTCTCAGACCGCAGGAGTTTTGTGGCCATAGATATATACATGTTCTGAATAGATTTGAGTATTATTGAGAACTGGGATCTCTTCTGGAGACCTGGTAATGTTTCCAACCAGTGTAACAAATCCACATTCTGCCACTCCTTGGCCTGGTGGGAATTTCAGCTCTAGGAGGCTCACACTAATGATGGCCTCCTCCACGAGCCCAAAATTCACAATGGCGTGCTTGAGTAAGCCTTACACCCTTACAAGCCTTGCAAGCAGAATCCCCTTTCCTGTGGCACAAATCCTTACACTCAAATCAACCTTTGGGTGGTGAGTATGCAGGTGTCCCAATGTCAGGGATGCATACATTTGTCTTTTGGGGTGTAAGGCTGAACTATTGTTTTGGGGACCTGACTTCTATCTGAGCTCTCTGATGCTCTTGTGATATTGTGCACAGGTTTTACAGAATTTCCTGAGCAGGGCTGCTTTCATGCTCTCATGAACAGGCCTTTCCTCAGGATTTAATTGAAGAATTGAATCAGTCCCTAGTGTCAGTAAGTGACTCATCAGGACTCCAACCCACAATACCTCGTCCAACTCCTGCCCCTGAAAAGCAAGCTCAAGCACTTCAAACCAGTCAAAAATAACCTTCCCCACCTCGTAAGCCTGCACTAAGTCTTTGGAGATGTGGTGCCAGGGCTTATCCTGGGCAACCTGGTTTGAGCCACTACTGGTTCATTCGCTAGAAGTGGATCTGTTGGCCTCGTTCTTTTCACTGAGTGCCAGTCTGCGCAGCTCTATGGCGGCCCTGTCCCACTCCATACCAACTATGTCCTGCTCTTTTTCTTCTATCAGCTCTAGTTTATTCTCCTTCAACAAGAGCTTTCTAGCCGCTACATTGTTAACAGCGGGGACAATCACTGGGCCACTTAGAGACTGTGCCAAGGCCTGGGACCTGTGGGATGCTGCACTAGACCCTGACCCAAGTGACACTGTAGAGTGTTGAGAAACCACGCTTGCCCTGAGCGGGATGGTTGGCAAGAAATACTGCTCATGCTGTCTTCCTTGTGAACTTCCACTAAACCTACCGGAAGATCTTCATAATTCAGGTAAACAGGGTCTAACCCATCCCCTGGGGTCTTCTCCCAAACCGCCCTCGCTTCTACCGAAGCTAGGAGTCTGGTGAGAAACTCACGTTTATTAAACTTAGTGCAGTGGGGAAGTCCCCTCTCTTCACATAGGACATCAGGACATTCTTGCTCATGCCTCACACAGTCCCTGTGTCAAGAAGAAAAGCCTGCGCAGGCCAAGGGCGCAGTGTTGAATGCTGCTGTTCCGCAGAGCACGCTGCTCGATCAACATCCACTACCTGATACGCATCACATCGACATCTGACTCCCCTTTGCCTTAAAACCTGCCTGCGTAAACCTCTGCAGCAAAGCCTGCACTGGCCAAGGGTGCGGTGTTGAGCACTGCATGTCTGCAGAGCATGCTGCTCGATCCGCGTCTGATACGTGCTACGCATCGCATCGATGTACGACTCCGCTTTGCCTTAAAATCTGCCTGCCAAAATCCTCTGTGGCAAAGCCCGAGGCTAAGGGCGTGGTGTTGAGCGCTGCAGAACATGACCACCACGTACTTTGCTTCACATTCTCAGCCGAATTCCGTACCTACAACCCCTCCCCGCAATTCCAGCCACTGTGGACTTGCAACAACCGCAGCCTGATCTGAGAATTGCAACAGCCCACAACTTTAGAGCCCTCACGTCTCCATCCTCGCAAGTCCAACCAACTTCCAGGGATGCCCGCTACATTTTGACTGCAGGTAAGCACCTTAGCGCATACCATGCCAATCCCCTAATGAACCCGATCCCTCTGTCCCCGTCATCGCTGTGCCCCCACTGATCTTCAGTAGGAACAGATCTCTCAGACTGCGCACATGGCTCATCCCGCGCTTCCCACAATACGCTCATCAGCCATTCCATCCAATGCAAATACGCACGTCCGCCAGACCAGCCAACAAGCCCATCAACTGCGCCTTGATTAACGCCCAATCAGTCCTGGCTCACGCTTCGGAAATCCATGACCTTATAATTTCCAACAACCTTGGCCTACTTGCCATAACTGAAACCTGGCTACACACTGCTGCGGGCCCAGCCCTTTCCATCACCATTCCTCCAGGCTATGCCATCCTAAACTGTGAAAGATCCCCCAACAAAGGAGGAAACATCGCTCTCATTTTGAAAACACCCTCACCATCAGAACCACGAACACGAACGCCATACCCAACTGCATATCCATACACGCCAAGCTCTCCACATCCCCCACCAACTCCATCAACATCCTCCTCATCTGCCACCCTCCTGGCCCCAGCCTCGCCTCTGCATACAACCTACTTCAAAGCATCAACTCCTCCATTAAGCCCAACTTAAAAATAGTAATTCTTGGGGACCTCAACCTAGGCCTCAATGATCACTCAGACACCCCCATCACCAGTATAGTCACTGCACTTAACCAAGATGGCTTCACGCAATGATCCCTCGAGCCCACCCACAATCAAGGCTACACCCTCGATTGGATCAGCAACATCACCAACCCATTGCCTCGCCTTGACCATGGTCTGACTACCACACCATTGCCTTCGACATCCCCCTAAATGAATGCCCCAGTCCAATTCATCCTTCCAAACCAGAAGGCCTAGCCCGCTGCACTAAAACTCTCAACCATGACAACCTCGCCCTGCTTCTTGATACCCTTCCTCAGTGATAGACCCAGCAGCACTGGTCGATATCTACAACAAAACCATTGCCCAGGCAGTCTAAGGTTTGCCCCACTCATCAGAAAGCCAAACCTGCATTATAGAAAAAGCCAGGTTCGCACCTGAGCTTCTCGAAGCTTGTGCCAAGAAGTGTGCCTCTGAGCTAGCACAGAGGAAAAATCCCTCACCCGCATCCAAATCCCTTTTCATCTTGCTTGCCAAAGACTATAGAAGGGAAGTCCACACTGCGAAAGCTACAACTCCAGGATCAGTAATGCCAAATCCAACTCCCGGGACCTATTCATGATTCTCCGGGAGTTAGAGACTCCCTCCCCACCCCTGTCAGACCTGACAGTGGGCTCTTTATATGGGTACTCCCTTATTTTTGTTGATGGGGGGTCAAGTCTGTTGGAAGGGAGAATCTACGAAGAGAAAAAAAAAGTGCATAACAGACTGACTACCCCTCTCTAGAGATCCTGTGCAGACACAGGTTTAGATACAGAGAAATTGCATACTTATTATACAGACTGAAACACCTTGTAGGGAAAAAAAAATATTTTGACTGAATCCAATTTAACAAAATCGTTTATCTCTTTAATGTTGTTTTATAAAAACATTTTAAAACACATTGGGCCTCATTACGACCCAGGCGGTAAGTTACCGCCTGGGCCGTGACTTTACCACCATGGCGTAAACTACGTTTACGCCATGGTGGTTGGCGGACTTACCGCCCCATTCCGAGGTCGGCGGGGCGGTAAGTCCCCAATCCCCATTTACCCTTCCCCATTCCCATTTTTGCCCCATAGGGCATAATGGGAGTGGGGAAGGCGTTAATTACGCCACCGTAAATTACGGTGGCGTAATTAACTCCATGGTCCCTTAGCGCCATGGATTTTAACACCTGCTAAAAGCAGGTGTTAAAAGCGCCATGGCGCTAAGGGACCTCGTAGTTGGCGGTAAGGGGTCGGCGCAGCTAACGCTGGCGTTAACCCCTTACCGCCAGGGTCGTAATGAGGCCCATTGTTAACTTCTACTCAAACCAATCATACCATTCATTCCACTCATACTTTTTACAAAAACGGGGTTCTACAATTTGAATTTTCTTCCAACATGTTGGTTGTTTTTGATATGCATGACATAGGAAAAAACATTTTGTTTCCCCTTTAGGTCGACATATGTTTTGGCCCTTGATGGAGTACCACCGTTGCCTGCGGTGGTCAGAAAAACAACTGTTGGGCCATCTTCAGGACAATCATATTTTCTTAGAAGATTAATTTTGTTCCCCATTCACATAAAGTGCCAAATCTAAAACAAAAATTACACATATATTACAGTATGAACAAAGGATTCCCAGGTTGATTTTCTGAAGGTGATAGCTAGTTTATTTCATTCTAGACAAGGTCACTGTACACACCTGTGATCCGCACCATCTCGTTGGGACCTCTGAGTTGGGACTGCTGGGTACGTGATTTATCCAGTGTCCGGGACCCTACATGAGAGGGAACACACAAAAATTCAGACCTAGTTAGTTGCCTATTAATTACTTATATAGAAAGAAGGAAATTTCCTGATAACTGTAAAAACTTACGAAAAGCACCTCTTTGTAGATGTATCTTCCCGGTCACAAATTGTTTATAGTGACAGCGTGTGATTGACAGCTTCCCTGGTATAGACTTGGTCCACTGCTTGTGGCTATTTTCCTGCCTATTAACAAAAGACAGGTGAAGTCCTGTTAGCTGGGACTTGTAAATGCACTAATACATAGCGTGAGGGGTAGTCAGTCTGTTATGCACTTTTTTTTCTCAGACCTGACAGTGGACAGCGCCAAGTGCAACAAAATCCAAGAAGCCCTCACTGGGAAAATCATCTCCCTCAAAGAAAATATCCTTTCGAAGTAAGTCTGCTATTGAAACCACCCGCAGCCCCCAGTGCTTCACCAACCCACTTTTGTGCCCCTTTCAACTTTCACCCAGTCGCAGTCCCTGAAGTCACCAAGATCATCAACAGTCTTAAACTTTGTCATTGCAAAGGTGACACCTGCCCCTCCCAATTAGCAAAGACTGTGCCGAGACACTTACTCCTTTCATCCCTGCCATCATTAATGCTTCCTTCGCCTCCAATTCGGAGCCCACCTCCCTAAAGGAAGCAAGGGTCCTGCCACTGCTTAAGAAGCCCTCCATTGACCCCTCCATACCTACAAATGATTGCCCCATCACAACGGTACTCTACCTCCTAAAGATCCTGGATCACATAGCCAACATCCAGGTTAAACATTTCGTCGAGTAGAACAACATCTTGGTTGTCCACCAATTAGGATTCCTCCCCAAGCACGGAACGGAAACTGCCTTAGTAGACCTGAAAATTCAAATCGACGCCATCAAGGACATTGGCAAACTTGCCCTGCTGATGATGCTGGACCTCTCCACAGCATTAGACCACCAAACTCTCTGCTCCCACCTTGTCTCTTCAGCCAACTTCTCCACATCTGCCACCAACTTGATTAAATCGTCCTAGCCAACAGATCCTTGCGAGTATTCATCAATGACTTTACTGCCACACCTACTCCTGTCATATGCGGAGTACCCCAAGGTTCCGGCCTCTCCCCCACTCTTTACATTTATACAAAACCCCTTTTTGAACACTGTCACTACCTCGGCATCTCCTATACGAACTACAGCGACGACATGCAGCTCCTTATCCCCCTCTCTGGTTCATACCCACAAGACTCAGCTACCATCAACTGTGTGTATGAAGTTGCTCAAAACTAGATGGCCCTCCATCTACTATGCCTCAATAATGATAAAACAGAAATTCTCATTGTTGGCTCCCACTCCACAATATGCAGCATAGAACCAGCCTACAAAGAGTTTACTATTGACAGAAACCTAATCCCCACCTCTTCTGCAGCCAAAACCCTAGGTGTATACCTGGATTCAACCCCCAACATCTTGCATCAGGTGAACTTTATCGCCTCATCAGTAAGCTACACTGCCAAACTGCTCCATGCCAGTAATCCCTTCCTCTCCACCCCCAACGGCCTATCTATTGCAAGAGGCATCACAGGAGCTAAGCTTGACTATTGCAACACCTTATTCGCTAGCACCTCTGAGCGAAACTTGAAGAAATTACAATCTATTCAGAACAATGCCCTCATCTCTGAAGCCAGGAGAGATGCACACTGACTACCTAACCATGAGCGGATCAAATTTAAAACACTATCATTAGTCCACAGATGCCTTTTCAACACAGCCCCAACCTACCTCTCATGCTGCGTTGAGAACTTCCCTGGCCGACCTCTTAGATCTGCAAACTGCCAGCTCCTCAAGATCCCTAACTTCAGTCACCTCTTAGTTGGGGGACAAGATCTTCACGGTCTTGGCTGCCAAACTATGGAACAATTTCCGACCAGTCCTCAGAAGAGAACCTACCTACTGGACCTTCCACAAAAATCTAAATCTGTTCAATTAACACAGCATGTTTTAAGACCTGCTACTTATCCCGATGCATATTCTTTCTCAATGTAACCGGCACCTAGATACCAAAGGCTTTTGTGCACAGCAATAAATGCAAAAATAAAATAAATTAAAACAAAATAAAGATCCATGATTATTTAACAATACCTAGCAGTGTCTAAACATTGCCTGCAACAGTACTTTTATCATTGGATAACTCAGTTGAGTTCAAGGCTCCAACTCAATCTGACCACCTGCCACCAATGTGATGAATCAACTTCCAGCGCACCAGTGGCCCAAGGCTGAATATCGGTTTCTATACCATCAATCAGCCGAACAGATTGGAAACACAAGCAAACTATAAACCTCTATGTCCAATTTTGGTAACGTGGACGGAACGGCAGGCTTATCTCCAAAAGGTTGTCGATAGTTGGTTAATTGCAACACATCAACAATACAATTATTGCCCAATGATAAAAGGGACTTTCCAGTCAAGGTTGTATAGAAGTATCTACTTTATTATTATCACAACTGACAGTTCTAGCACACTACAAAATACAACTCACCCTGTAAAGGAATACAGAGGACAGTTAAAACAAAGAAAACAAGATGCTCTCTGGATACTGACAGGAGGGTAGTTGATATAGTAATTAATAACAATAGTTCAAGATACTTGCTTTCAACACAAAGGGAGGAATGTTTGTTTGTTTAGTTATTTATAATGCACGCCAGACCCGGGGGTATCAGGGTGCAGAGGTACATGAATACTTTAAGCTTAAGGTACAGGCAAGGTGAAATATATGCAATTACAGGTATAGTAACATAAAAAGTTAAAGTTGCATAGAGTATAAGAGACGGAAATGTACAGGCAGGGTTATAATTATATACAATACAATACAATACAATACACGTTTGTATAGAATATGCACACTATATATACAATGTGGTTAGTGCCTAGCACACAAGGCAGGTGGTCAGGGGGATTTACTGGGTAAGGTTACAGAACCTACTGGTATGGAGCCAATTACTGGTCGTTGTCTTTGAGCCATTTAGTAAGGTTTTGTCTAAAGTTAATGTAGGTTTGGTTAGCTCGTAAAGGATTGGGAAAGCAATGCTGCCTTATCTGTGAAGCTGTTACCCCCAACTTTGGAGAGTTTGAATCTAGGCACAAATAGTCAGTTTGTATTGGCTGTTCTGATGGGCCTACGCAAGGACTTTCTATTGATTCTTTCAGGGAGGTAGCGAGGCGCAGCATTATTTAAACATTTGTGTATGAGAGAGGCCGTTTTCAACCAGTTTTTATCACTGGTTGATAGCCAATTGTGTTGTCTTCTCAACACTGAGATGTGTTCTTTTTTAGCAATGTTTAAGGCGGCTCTGAGGGCATTGTTCTGAAGTGTTTGTATTTTCTTGGCGATGTATTTGTTAGCGCCAATGTAAAGAGAGTTACAATAATCCAGTTTGGATAGGATTAAGGCTCTGGCTAGAGTGATACGGCTATTTATAGAGAGGAAAGGTTTACCCACTCTGATAAGTTTGCAAGTATATGCAGTGGCGGACGGCATGGAGTTTACTTGTTTGGTGAATGTAAGGGTGGAGTCAAGGTAAAAACCTAAGGTTTTTACTTCTTTGGAAACTTTGATGATGTTGCCATCAATGTTCAAGGATGCGTAATCAGGGCTGAGTTTCTTGAGGCTGCAAGTGGTGCCCAGGATAATAAGCTCAGTTTTATCATCATTCAGGTAGAGACCTTGTGCGGCCATCCATGCCTGAATGATGGTGTAAAATCTATTTACCAAGTCCGAGTCCTTGTCATGATCCCCTGAAAGTGGAAGGAGAATCTGAGTATCATCTGCATAATTAGTGTAGGTGATGCCAAGATGGTCCAGATCATCGAATAAGGGCTTGGTAAATATGTTATACAGTGTCGATGAGACACATGAACCCTGGGGCACTCCACAAGTGATATGGATAGGGTCAACAGCAGCTGATGGAGCGAAGACCCTCATCGTCCTATCACTGAGGAATGATTTTATCCATACTATGGCCTCCCTGGAGAAATGTGCTGCTGAGACCAGGTGGTTACATACGACCTTGTGATCCACCAGGTCAAAAGCAGCCGAGTGGTCGAGGAGGAGGAGTAGGGCTGCTTTTCCATTGTCCCTGAGCTCATCAATTTGGGCTTTAAGATCGATGAGAGCCGTTTCTGTACATGTTGAGGCCGGAAGCCTGATTGGCGGGTTCCTAGGAGATGGTTGACTTCCAGATACTTCTGTATCTGGAGATATGCTACTTTATCTAAGATTTTGAGGAGGAAAGGCACAGTGGTGATCGGTCTATAGTTGGTTGGTATGGGTGGGTCTAAAGTCTGTTTTTTAAGGAATGGGAGTACCCATGACTCCTTAAGGTTGCTGGGGATGGTACCAGACGAGAAGGAAGCATTGGTAAGTTTACAGATGAAGGGAGCTAGGTCACGTGCTGTATCTTTGATAAGTTGAGCAGGACATTGATCACCTTGACAATTAGAAGGTTTGATGGAGAGTATAACTTTTTCAACCTCAAAAATGGAAGTTTTTGGAGAAGCTAAAACAGTGTGAAGGTTTGGGTAGAGGCGAAGTGTTGTTGGCAGGAGCAGGGTTCATGGTAGTTAGTGATGCTTTTTTTGCAATTTTGTTCTGAAGTGTGGAAACTTTGTTGAATAATGTGTCCTAAATATTAGTACACCAGGTTTTGTCATTAGTGCAGTTGTCTTTTACTGGAATAGGTCATGGAGCTCTTTTAGAATTCCGAATAATTCTTTCATGCTGGATTTGGCTTGCGAAATTCTGATATTATAAGTTTCTTGTTTTGCTAGAAGTATGTCTTTTTTGTATTTGGATGATATGTTAGTTAAGTTTATTTTATTTTCAGAGGAGGGTAGTAATCTCCACGAAGCTTCGCATTTCCTCTTTTCATTTCTAAGGTGTGGGGTAAACCAAGAGTCGAGGTGTCTTTTGAGCTTTCTCTATCTCAATTTTAACAGTGCAATGGTATCAAGATTAGTGGACCTGATTTTATTATACTCATCTATGAGCAGGTTGGGCTCCAAATGATCCTGGAGTGAATTGAGAGTAGGTAGGATGAGGGGTAGGAGTTAGTCAGCAGTGATGTTCTTTTTTATCCTAGTTATTAAGGGTGGTGCAAGTGAGGTTGTTGTAGCAGTGGGTTTTTTGGTTGCTAGTGTAAATGCAAGGAGGTTATGGTCTGTCCAGATTTGTGGGGTGCTGTCAGAGATCGTGGCATTACAGTTATGGTCTGCCACCCAGTCGGGTATACTCCCTTTGTTGCGGGTAGGTGAGTTCACTATCTGGGTGAAACCAAATCTGCTAGGGCATGAGTCACAAAAGTGGCTTGCAGGTCTTTAAGGTCATCAAAGCCTAGATTAAGGTCCCCAGGCAGAAGGTCTTTTGACATATTTTTTAGATTATTCTATAAAATAGAAGACATATCTTCATCAAAAGAGGCAATGGGACCTGGCGGTCTATATATAAGTTGGATGGTAATAGATTTGGAATTGGCAGTAGGTAGTTTGGCTGTGAGAATTTCGCAGGATGTGAGATTTAGAGCCGGGGCTAGTCTCATGGCCAGGTTGGTTTTAGCGATGAGGGCTATCCCTCCTCCATGTGCTTCATGTCTATCTGCTCTCAGGATGGTGAAACCACCATGGACTGCTAGCATAAGAGCAGGACCTGCTGCTGCATACAGCCAGGTTTCTGTGATAGCCAGGAAGTCACAGTTTTTCAACATAGTGAGGTCCGCTATCTCTGTAGCATGCACCACTATTGATCTTGCATTTATTAGGGCCCCCTTGAGGGCTAACAAAGAGCTGTTTAGAGATAGGGGGGAAGAGCTAACAGTAGCTCCAGTGGCCTGTGGACTTGGATAAAGTTTAGGTTTTTTAGGGTTTTTGTGCCGGTTATATTGTAAGGAGCAAAGGGCAGGGCTGGACGGTGTAGTGTTTTAGGTGTGGGTGTTTGTCTTTTGGGCCCTGGCAGACACATGCTCTGGCTGACTGTGTTAGTCAAAGCCCTAGCAGGAGGTTCAAAAACCTTGGGCAGTCTGGTGCGAAGTCTAGTATTTCTAGAGGCAATGTTGCAGGGGCTATTAAGATTAGGTTGCCCACACAAAGGATTCAGGTAGCTGGATGGCAGACCAAATACCTGGTTGTTTAGCAGAAAAGCTGTGGGCATGACGGCCAAAGGCATTGTCATGTTTAATAAGATGTGGCTGCTATGTAGTAGTATTGAGAGGGCTAATCCCACATGACTGGTGAGATGCCTATGGAAGTGAGGTGTAACCGAATGGCGTGCATATTTGCCCTGGGAACGCAATGTAGTGTTGGTCTAAGTTGATGGGAATTCTGAAAAGATAACAGAGATTTATATGATAGCACAGTACGTCAAGTATTATACTCTGTGCCACACAGTGATTGTGGCCAGTTATAGGTCAAAGGATCGAATACAAACGATCTAAATGCAATAGGGTCGAGTCAAAAGGACCGGAAAAAAAAGGTCAATATTTTTTATTTATTTTTTTTATTTTATTTTGGGGGTCCCCCCAACCTCCGTTTTTGGTGTAAAAACCCCTTTTTTTCCTATAT
Organism: Ambystoma mexicanum; assembly: GCF_040938575.1. Classification (NCBI taxonomy): domain Eukaryota; kingdom Metazoa; phylum Chordata; class Amphibia; order Caudata; family Ambystomatidae; genus Ambystoma; species Ambystoma mexicanum. The sequence goes on from NC_090935.1 coordinate 328,441,604, forward strand.
GGAAAGCCAAAAAAATATACATATCAAAAAATGCATCCTTTTGACTCGACCCTATTGTATTCGATCCTTTTGTTTTAGGTCCTTTGACTGGACACCATTTTGGCCATGTAATGAGAATGAAGGTGCTGACGTGTTGGAGCCACCTTAGTAGATCAGATACTTTGGGCCTCAAGCTGACCTGGCCGCAGCAGTAGGGATACCACAGTGGTGGTAATATATCATGAATAGGCTGAATCAGTTTTATCAATGCTAAGGTAGGAAAACAAGATACAGTGGTAGGCTAGATTGATAGTACAAAACTAAATTATAAAAACATAGTGTAAGATAACTTAGGTTTGCAGATGTTAGGGTAAGGCAACATTAGGTACATGTATTGGCAGATGAGTAAAATAAAATATTATTAGAATACAACAATAGGCTACTTCAATTTTCAGGAACTTAGGCAAAGTGACATAGAATACTGTAATATGCAATCATGTGTAAGTCACAACAAAGGTAATTAGCATGTAGGTTTAAGCGTGTAGTCGGCATGAGGCACGTTGGCTTACTTGTTCTCTAATGAAAAACATAGTGGCACCTTAAATAACATTAGAATGGAGGAAAAGGCTAATTTGAATTTCACTTATATGCAAAGTGGCATAGAATACTGTAATATGCAATCATGTGTAAGTGGCTCACATGAGCACAGCACCTTAAATCGGTGGCCAGTCACAAACACGCATTAATGTAATCGTCAGTAGGTTGGTAAACTTTGTTCAAGGGTGAGATGGAGGCTGTACATAGTGCACAATGCGTAATGTCAAAGCACATACAAGCAACCTAGTCACTAAAATTTCAGTTCATTGTCTCACAGTCGTTCGAGAGGGGTGCATATAGAGCATATTAACGTATATAATTACCGGATATAAGGAGGGCTAAACCAGAGGGGACATTAGTACAAAAAGCAGCAGCATGTAAAGGCAAATATGCATCAGGGAGGATTTATACAGGCGGGGTGTGATCCACTAGGCAGCGGGAGCGGCAGAGAAGCCTTTCAGATAGAAATACAGGAATATGTATTGGGCAATATTTAACAGCTCAGGCTAACACTGGCAAAAATGCAACAGGTCATCAACGTTAGGCTTCGATGGATGAGGCATAACAAACAAGACAATAGATAAAGGAATATTGTGACTCATACCATGTCGCTGATCGGGCACAGGCAAGGGTAAACGGGTCCTTCCAAGATTCGGTACACTTGGGTCAACTCCTTCCTTTCGGACAGATCTATGAAAGTCTTCTCCCAAATCGCCTCAGCTGATCCCGCTCCCATCTCATGTGGAGTACCACAAGGCTCTTGTCTCTCCCCTACCTACATAATATATTCACCAAGCTCCTATTTGACCTTCTAGATGACCTTGGTGTATTGTATACTAATTACGCAGACGATACACAAATACTCATCACGCTATCCGGCGACTTCCAAACAGATTCTACCCTCCTAAACAACATCTACAGCAAAATACAGGCCTGGATGGCCAAGCACGGATTATGTCTCAATGACGATAAAACCGAGCTACTACTCATTGGATCAAAGTTGAGACACAATGCTTGGCCCCAAATACTCTGCCTTCATTATTGATGGAAACCTCATTAAAGTTGACAAGGAAGTCAAAACCTTAGGTTTCTATCTAGATTCCGCACTCTCCCTTCAAAGAAAAGTAAATGCCACCTCCTCCACAACGGCCTATACCTCAAAACTGATCAAAGCATGCAGACAATTCTTGTCCACCAGCAGCTGCATCACCCTTGCAAGAGCCCTGATATTGTCCAAATTGGACTATTGCAACACTCTGTACCTTGGCACCAGCTAAAGGAACTTACACAAGCTACAAGTATTGCAAAATAATGCACCAGAACTGCCCTAAACATACTGCACTCCAATCATATCTCACAAATCCGACGGAACACTAACTAGCTCCCTATCCAAGATAGGATCACCTTCAGAACACTCATGATTACTCACAAGTGCCTAAATAACTCAGCCCCTAAGTACTTGAAGGGCAAATTTGCCAGGAATTAATCCACTAGACCCACCAGAGCGAACTGTGCCCATTGTCTCAACATCCCCAAATTCAAACACCTGAAAGCAGGAGGCGGCAGCTTTCCTGTGCTCGCGGTCAAGGCCTGGAATAAGCTACCACCTGCACTCAGGACAGACCCTAAGTTCCTATCATTCCATAACAAAGTAAATACCTGGCTGTTCTTAAAAACCAAGTAGCTATCACCATGTACTATTGTGACCCCAGGACCCCACCACTGACTAACTGACCATGACCACAGCTTAATTATGCCCCACCCACTAGCCACCTGAGGCTTTGTGACTACCATTCTAAGCATATGTATATGTACATCATGAACAATTTAACATATTGTATTTCCTATTATTGTTGTATATTTCTGTATATTAACTCATCTATTACTGTAAATATTATTGTATTGTACTTTACTTTATTGTTGTAACCTTGATGTACAGCTAAGAAAGCGCCCAGAACCCTTGGGTTCAGTGCGCTATATAAGCAAATAAAACAAACAAACAAACAATAATGAGAACACTGAAAGTTCCTTAAATGTATGATTAAAGCCGACCTCAGGTTTACAGGCCCGACACTTCACCACTAAACCATTTAACCTGATGAAAGATAACAAACAACTAAAGGTGAAATGTCCCATTTCGGTACTGCAGGTTCCAGGGTAAACATTTGTATTGGTTCTTGGAGTTTAAAACATGCATACCTTTTGAACGTTTTCAAAAACACTATCAGAAGAAAATATCCTCCCTTTTTTGTGTCTGTGTGTTGATTCTATGAAAGGCAAATTCCATTCATCCGGTGCAATTTGGGTGATTATGCAAAGCCAATTTAATGAAATGTGCATATTTCACTTTTATATTCCAATTTCTGGAGACGTCACATTCCATGGCATTTGTTGATGAGTCCCCCCACTTATATTTTTAAGACTGTTGAAGGTGGAAAGAAAAATTACAGCTGATGCATCAGTAATCTGTTCAATCTGTTTACATAAAAATGTATGAACACTGGCTCAATTGACCAATGCAAGGACATGGGGATATCCTCTAAAGAAGACCCCACCCAAAATTCTTTTGGTGGCTTGACACCCCTGGAGAATGTGCCCCGAACACCAAAGTATTAATCACTGCTTCAGACATAATACAACTCACCCATCGACCCAAAGCAGGTGACGTGGCTGGGCTATAAGGTTTTCATTACAATGGTAATCCCCCTTTCCAAGAGCTGGTACGGGGGATAGTGGCCTGGCAGCTCAAGTTATCGGCCCGAGCGAAGTGGTTACCCCCTGTTCCAGCACTTGGAATGGGGGATTAAGCCTATTAGCCTCCTGGGTTGCCAAAGCGGTATCTTTGTGTCGACATGACATTACAGTCGGTGTTTGAAGTGGGCGGGATGGTTGTATGTGGTGCGTGGCACTTTTTAAAATTGCATTTTAGCATTCTTATATTTTTATTTTACAAAGAAACCCCTCAGGATAGTTTTGTTTTAAAATAAAAATGTAGGAAGATGTTGAAACTTGCACTGAATGTTCACTTAAACAGCAGGTGCGTTTGTTTGGGGGTTGGTATTGTGCGTGGGAGGGGGCATGGCGCTGGGGTTTGTGTGGAGTGGGGTCAGGCCAGCAAGGAACATAGTTTCACTACTTTATTCGTAATCATATACCAGTGATTACAGATGGGGCAATTAGAGGTTGATAAACCAAGCACAGGGCTTCCTGGGGAAGGACTATTGTCCATTCAGAGGTGTGATTGGGGAGTGATAATAAATGGGAGGGGAGCATAACATGGCATGGTGCATGTAATAAAGACTTTAGCAGGTGGCTTTAGATGGAGTTGCATTTTCTTTCAATGTGAATACAACTTTTAAACCCATTTTCCTCTACTGTGAAAGCAGTTGTAGAAAATTTGTCAATGTTGTAGACGTTTATTTTGATCTAGTCCGGACGGGTAAAATGGATTTACAATCCTATTTTTGCACAAAACGTTTTTTTTTTTTAAATAATGGACATAATGTCATATCGGTGTTTTATATAATTGCAGTCTTTTAAATGCATTGCTTTTAACATGTTTAATCTTGTCAATACCAATTCTTAACAAATAGTTACATTAACTATATAGATGGGAAGATATGTCGCCAAGTGCTTAAATCGGCAACTGGACTCAAATTCTGGTTTCACCAATTAAGCAAACTCTGCATGATATTGGGCAAATAATTTAATCTCACTGTGCCTTATCTGGAACAGTAAAGAGTACTGATAAAACAATTCCTCCCTTACAATGGGCCAGTTTTAGAGGCCATTTTCCATTCTCCCAGAGCTGAATAAAGTGTAAAAACCATGTGCAAAAGAAGGATCCATGGTATTTACCTCATTTGCAACTCCTGGGGATTTTCAAGGTTTTGACTGGCTCAGGCGGGTACACAGATCAAAACTCACATGCCCACCACCCTATCCAATCCATCTTTCAAATACAAATGAACATCTGTCATCATCCGATTCTGATTCTGAAGATAAGCATTAGATTTCTATGGAATCCAGTACTGTTAGCAACTGGTAAAAGCTGGCAGATTAATTAAAATGCTGCATGCCATGCACATACATGTCAGGAGGCATTTTCAATTGCAGTACAAAGTTCAAAGAATGCATTGAAATTCAGTTGTGCTTGAATTGCTATGCATTTTTGCTACATTGCGCAAGCAATCAAAATTGCATGGGGGACTGCAAACACGGCAGTGCTACGGAGAGCGATCTTCGCTCTGTAATTAGTAGAGGGAAGAAAAGGACCCCCTCCCAACCATTGAATAAGCGTGGTGTGTTGCCATCATTAGAGTCTACAGAGATACTTTCAGATGTTATGTTATGTTATGTTGATTTATACCCACACCACCCAAATGTGCATGTGCTTGAGGCACTCACGAAGCTCTGTAAGAAAAGTAGGTAGGGTTGGTTAGTGAGGGAGAGAGGGATAGGGTAGAGGTTGTGCTCATCTGTTGATGCTTGCAGAACCAGGGGAAACTGGCGGCTGCACATGCAAGCTTTCTCAGTGTGGTTTGTTATGTGCTTTATTATGTGGACTGAGCTTGTTGTGCCCAGAAGGCTGGTGTCCAGTGTCTGAGTTGTTTTCTTGTCTGCAGATACTGGGCTTGTTGCATGCTGAGAGAGGAGTGTGTGGTTTGCATGTTTTGATGGGTTGATTCAATAGCAAGTGTATTATTTGAGAGTTGTGGGGGTGGAAAGGAGAAGGGTGTTTGATTAGTTGGCTTTTGGTGACCACTGGGGGTGAAATAGTTGTATTGTTGGTTTTTCATTCTGTTGTGGTTCCAAAGAGAGGTTGTTGTCCATGAGAATTCCCATATTTGTTATCACTGTTGAAGTCTCCGGGTGTGTTCCCATGCCCAGTGGCCAGGTCAGGTATGTCTTTGTTGTATAGTTTTCCAGTAGGAAGATCATTATTTCAGTTTTGGTTGGATTTAGCTTGAGGTTGTTGTATGTCATCTAGGTTTTTTTGTCTGTGAGGCATTTGTTGAAGGTGCTGCTAGGGTGTCAGTCGAAGTTATCTTGAAGATGAGTTGGATGTTGTCTGCGTAGTGTAGGCTGTCAGTCTATGGGTTCACATTGGGTTAACATGAGTTTCATTAGGGGGTTCATGTAGATGTGGAAGGAAAGCAGAGAAGGGCTTGATTCTTGTGGTACACCACAGGTGATATTTTTAGTGTTTGATTTAAATGATGGTATATGTGTACTTTCAGTTCAGTTGGTGAGGAAATATTTCAGCCATTGTAGTTCTGAGATTTTAATGCAGGATTCCTTCAGTCTCTTCATTAGCATTGTGAATCTGTTTTGGATATAGGTGGCTGATATTTCTAGTTGTATGAGAGCTGATTAGGTTCTGTTGTCCGCATTTTTGTTTAGGTCATCCCATATGGAGAGGAGTGCTTATTTAGTTCCTAACATGGGTCTCAAGCCGACTTGGGATTGGTCAACTATTCCGTTGCTTTCTACATGATTGAGTAGTTCTCTGTAGGCATGGTCTTCTAGGATTTACGCTGGGTATGGTAGATTTGATATAGGTCTGTAATTAGTAGGGTCTGCTGTATTTCCCGTCTCATCTGTTAGGAGGTGTTTGATGTACACTGATTTGAATGATTTTGGTACTATTCCTGTGATTAGGGATATATAAGTATATGCCTGGTGTTTTGCAGTTGAAAACTTTTTTGTAGATACCCGGTGGGCATGGGTCACTGGGAGACCCGGCGATATTATGTTAAAAAATGTCCTTGCTTACGGGTTCATATCGCTAGAGTTTATGGTGGTTGATAGAGTGCTGGTTTGTGGGACTTCAGGTTCAGTCGATGGTCTATTGCATTGCTTCTATTTTTGCTCTCAGATGGGTTGTGATATTGTTACATAGGGATTGCAATGGTAGTTGTTGCAAGAGGTTTTCTTCAGAATTTCCTTGATGATTTGAAAACTTTTTTTGTGGGTTTGTTGTCGAGTGCATTCTTAGAGTATAGTATGCTTTTTTGGCTTTCAGGATTGCTGATTTGTTTATTCGGATTTGTCATTGGTAGTTGGTTTAGTCCAGTTGGTTGTAGTGTTTTCTCCATTGTTTTTCCAGTTTGCGTTTTATTTTATTTCCCTCAGTTTTTACGTGAACCATTTGGTGAGATTTCTTTGGAGTGGGTTTGAAGAGCTTTATGAGTGATAATTGATCTAGTGCATCTGTGATTCAGGTGTGAAGCCTCTCTTCTACTGAGTATGGTGTCATTCTATTAAGCTGGAAGGTGTCGGGTTTGGTACATCCCCACATATTTTCTAGGCATTTCAGGTTTCTGTTTATCGCCAAGAGTTGTATGTTTGTGGGCATCATGTGGCTCAGGATTTTGACAGTATCATATGACGGTTGTTCCATATGATACGTACCAGTGGGACAGCGGATATGTACCGATGTGGCAGCAGTTGAGAGACCATCTCTGCAGAAGAATACATCTGAAGTGTGTCCAGCTCTATGAGTGGGAACGTTAACTATTTGTTTGAAGTGAAAGGTTTCCAGTAAGGCGGTGAGGGAGTTTTTAGGAGTTTAATTTTCTCTTTCGAACAAAATGTGTTGCCATGGTTTTCTAGGGGTGTTGGCTATGGTGTCAACGAGCTTTGTGGCAAAGTTGCAGTTGTTGTTGGGCGGTCTGTAGATCAGAAGGAACAGTAGATTGATTTGGTCATTGAGTTTGAAATTGACCAGGAGTGTTTCACAGTATTCTATGTTGGTTGAAGGGAGGGATGTTTAGCAGATGTGATTTTTGTATATTGTAGTTGTTGGGTATGGCTTTGTGGGCAATTACTTTGAAGTTGTTAGATAGCTATGGTTCTATAAGAAAAGGCACATCTGTTCCATCTTTGTTTAAGAGGTCGCACATTTTTGTTTTGTGCTTTGCTATAGATCATACTTTGAGTATGCTACAGTGTAGTTAGTGTGTGCGAGTCGGCTTCTGCTTTGTTAAGTGTAATTTCTCCTGTTTTGGTTGGGGTGGTGACTGTGAATTCTCCGGCTCTCTCTTGGATGCATGGTTGAATACACTGTCCCTCGTAGAAGAGTTACATTAAGTTGCATGATGGGTTTCTCTGTTTTGATTCATTGTAGTGGGGTATTTGGTTGTCCGTGTGGTCCTTTTTCCAGTTTCTGTTTATCTAAGGGTTGTGTATGGTTAGGGAATGTAGCATAGCTCTGGTTTTTATAGGTGTATTTCCAAAGCTGTATTCCACATTGCCTTGTTCTGTGGGTTGTGGTGGGTTGTTTGATTGTCTGTTGGGGTTTGCTCTAGTATCCCTTGGTTCCTGTATTGTGGGTTGTTTGTTTTCCGGTGTAGTAGTATTGTAGGTGGAGAGGTAGCAGGTGATGTATGATTTCTTTGTTCTTGTCTTGGGGCTCCTTTCTTGGTCTCAGGAATTGATCAATGTGGGGCTACACACAGTGGCGGTTGTCACCCTGTGGTCATAGGCCTTTCGTGGCCTGCTTTGTCACAGAGATCTTGGATTTGTCATTTGTCAGATGCTCAGGTTTGAAGGCAAATTCCACATCTAAAAGTATACAGAGCAACATATACAACCTATCTGCTCACTGTTTCATTTTTGCAGCCACCCTGTGTCCCTCAGTAGGTTTTAATGGGAATTGTGAGAGTTTGTATGTGACTTTTCTCTTCAAGCACCTTAGTTTTGCATGTCGTTCCGGCCCTCATTTCCTTCAAAGCATGCCGATTTTTATACATCACAATATTGGTGCCAAAACAGGGCAAATTCAGTCTGGATAGTTGTCTTCCAGAGGTGAAAGCTGACCGAATGAAATTTCAAGTAAATTACTTAAAGGTACACCATTATACTGAGCTTTTGGTTGGAATCATTGATTGTAATGTTTCAGTGTGCCAGGGTTCCAAGGCCCAAACTCAGAAAAAAAGCGACTAACACAGAGAGAAAGTGGGTGAAAGTATGAATGGAGCTAATATAAGCAGGGAGAGACAAATATAAAGTGATACAAATAGATTGTGAGACACAAATTCACTCTGCCGTGAGACAGGGTGAATTTCATGGTGGCCCAGCCAGAGAGTAATTTTTGCACTTTACCTGGTCTGAGCTCCGGTCCACCTAAAGCGTAGGCTAGTGAGTAGCTGCAATTATTATTTTTTCATTTAAAGCAATGAGTAAAAATACCAAGAAAGCGTTGAGGTTCTGTTTACTAAAAACAGCACTGTTACTAATATGCTCTAATCTAGATTTAGATAGTTAACAATACAAACATCAATTCAATGTGACTGCAGCACCAAGAAAAATAGGCTGTAGTAGATGTCACAACATTAAATGAGGACGCAAGCAGGGTGGCTGTTTGTAGTCCACTTTTCAGAACATTTAAAACAAGTTGCTATGGCTGCTGTCAAAGTAAACGAGAAACGTTCTACGTAATAAGAACATTCCAGGACTTCCCATAACATGGGACTGCTCCGCTGGCAGCTCAAACGGAGCCAGTTTGATAACATATAATCTCGGCAAGATAGCAGGATTAACAAGCGGTGCAAGTCACTGCTTCGAAGCCTTGCACGTGCCAAATCAGGAATCCGTCCCTGGGCTTCTTGGAGCGTACAGAAACCAGTTCTCCTCCGACCCCACAGCAACACTGCTGATGGATTTAGCATTTGAAAACAGTTAACTGTTAAGCTTTTTGAAAGCAGAATTAATGCATCAGTTGAAGATGGCAAGACAACGTGCTTGGACATATTATTTTACTGTTTGTTTTTAGTAATAGCAGAATGTGTTGTAGGACAGGAGCTTATATTTATTAGTTATGAAACATCCTGAAGATGTTGTAACGTGACTGAACAATGTGGTTGATTGCATATTTTTGTCAGTGTGCACTCAAATTCTTCATTTGCAGTAGTATTAAGGTTGCCACTTTGTTACCATAAAATTCAGTATTCAAATTTGCTTCGGCCAAGTACTTGCGGTCTAGTGGGGTATTCATTCCAAATAAGCATTTGCTCTCTTGCATAATCTTAAAACAGGGGAGGCAAAATTAGCATACCACATAGTTTCCATGTTTCTCTTATGCCTGCCTTCCTTTGGGCACATTTTTACACATCACTGGTATGCTAATGTATGGTATGATAGCATTGGAGTACTTATGAAACTTTTCATAAATTACAGGATAATTTTGATTAAACTGCTAAATGGAACGTGTGAGTTAAAACACACTGCAAAAAACTCTCACCATATATTTACGCATTTGTTTTTGATCCGATTCCCTGTACAGAGCAGGGAATCTGATCCTCGCACTTCCTTGCTTTGTGCAGGGAATCCACTTCCATCTCAGTCTGCATCACATGTTTATGCTGGCACAGGGGAATGTGTCGCAGTAGGCCCACTGAGTCAGTAGGCATTCATGGTTGGCCTCCATGTTTAGTTTGGTCTATTAGGTGGCATTCAAGTGCCACCTATAAGCCGAAACAATGGCATTGGCGTACAGTTTGGGGGAGATGCCAAGTGAGGAGGGGGACACCGCTTGCGTGCATTGTTTGGTTATTTACCCACCCACTGATGATCCCTGGCCATGCTAATCCATACGACAATTCCCGCCCACTACCCTCCCCTCTCTGCCCTAAATACATCCTACTGGGATTACTTTGAGCTCTGTCTATCAAGCAGTAATTTCAAACTTGAGCCTGCCAGTATTTCTCTAATTAGTCTGCTGCAAATGAATGTCTTAATTGCAGCTGTAAATGGATAATGGTGCAATGAAAATGTCTTAATCAAGTATGCCTTTTGCCACTTCATTCATATCTCTTTCATGTACTGAAACCCTGCTAAAACCAAGAAACGACAAAGCCAACCATTTTGCCTTGAGGTATTAGATAAGCATTTTCCAGGTAAGAACATCATGTGCCCAGGGAATCACTCTATTTTCCAACTGTTGTGATCCCATGTCCAGGTAGCACCATTATATCAGTGCCTAGCAATTTCCTAGACTATGGGCCTCATTACACGGATGGCGGAGAACCATGGCGCTATTAGCGCCATGGTTCATGCCGGTAAAATACCGGCACTGTCTTGGCGGAAAGGGGAATTACCGCCCCATTCCAAGGTTGGCGGGGCGGTAATTCCCCCTTCCACCATTGCCCTTCCCCATTCCCATTTTGCCCCATAGGGCATAATGGGAATGGGGAAGGCGCTAATTACGGTACTGCAATTGCGTAATTAGCTCCCTGGGTCCCTTTGCGGGTTGGTTTTTAACGCCTGCAAAAAGCAGGCATTAAATTCCCCAACCCGCAAAGGGACCTCGTAGTAAGGCGGTAAGGATTTACCGGTACCGGTAAAACACCGGTACCGGTAAACCCTTACCGCCATCCATGTAATGAGCCCTATGCCTACACAAAGCCGTAAATGTTGGCTTTGTCAATGCTTGTTTTATATTGTGAAATATCATTTGCCATTGCAAATCAATGCCACCCGTGCACAGTGGTGGTTCTTTTGGATTATGTGCTCTAGCACCTTAAAGAGTCTCTTGTGCTAGATGGCATTATCAGTACAGCTCTCAGGCCAAATAACTGGACAGACTCAAGGAAAATGGTACAGTACTTCTCTATTCTCAATTTGATAAAGCAGGGTCATCAGGCAGACATCGGATGCTTGCGCACTCACACAGGAACTTGATTACACAGAGGTCTTATACCCCAATATGTGTCACCTATGATGTCATCCTATGTGGCAAACTATAACACTTATTAGCGGGGGGGATTGGTTAGGGGAACATGTCTGCTTATATAATACATAGAGATTAGTCCACCTTTGGCTGTCTCTTATTTGTGAGGCATGCATCAACCTACCTCTAGATACATATTATACTGAGTACGTGAACAAAATGGCAGCGGATTGGTCTATGCAACATTGTATAGAAGGTTGCCCAGAGACCCACTGATTGGTTGCCATTCTCCCCCTACCTTGGTCTTTTGGCACGTAAGCGAAACAAAACCGAGGTGCTTGGATCACGTCATATTACTCCCCACTTTCCCAATTAGTCCATCATCTCTCATCAGTGTGGCCATGAGGCAGCTTTCCATCTGCAGTTTACCCTGTAGCCTGCTCTCTTTTCTGGGACATTCAATGGAGTGTAAGTCCATCACTATCTTCATTCGAGGCTTAATGTGAAGAGACCACAAATTTGTCAATTTCTGCCTCTTATTTACTGCTATTTGTTTTAATTAAAATGAGTGTCATTGCTCTTCTTGGCCACTAGAGACCTCCTCACTCGACCTTGTATAGATTGTATACCCTTTTAATTGTCTAATACTTGGCTCTTGCAGATGTTTCCTTCTTTGTTAATCTAAGAGAAATATGTCTCGTCCATGGATTATCCGTCTGCCTCTATTCGTGCTCTGCAGCTATTTCTTACAAATAGCATCCTTGATTCCAAGCCAACATAGACTGCTCTTTTGTACCTAAAGCTAATGCTCCAATGTTTCCTGACTGTCTGTTTCGGAGGTATCTGGATCGAATCTTTACACAAGCCGACATCCATCTTCCTATCATGGCCGTCCTTGCCACAGTATATTTTCCTCTATAGCAAGTTTCTATCTGTCTCATCTTCCCTGCGTTGCTCTGTATTTACACTTATTGGTCAGCAAGTTACTTTATTTTCTTTTGTATTTGATTACTTTATCAGTTTGTACATGTTTCTCTTGTCACTTCAGTTACATAATGATCATGATGTGTTATTTATATAGCGCCTTAATACAAAGCACTTTACAGAGCACATTTTTACATAAAATATCATCCAATCGAAATTGGTACTCATTTATCGACCTCGAAAGGATGAAAGGCTGCGTTGGCCTTGCTGGGATTCGAACCTGCGACCTGCAGATCATGCTCAGATCGCAGCAGCGAGCGCTCAACCCGCTGAGCTATCTTACCTGCCTTTTCATATCGTTTCAGTATGTCCTCGAATAGCTTCTTTATGCGATCACTCTGCCCTCATCAGATTTCACTCATCACTACAAGACCTCCAATGGTGCGTGCTGACATCTTTCCACACAACATCTATCCACACTTTCAGTGCGAAGGTACATTCAATACGGTTGTTTGAGTGCATTTCGTCTCTCATACACTCAATGAGGTATAGGAACAACACATAGGAACAACACATGTCGGGCCCTTCTCCTGCTGTTCCAGTACAACGGCGTTGAGGGGGCGGGAGTTAGGGAAAATCCGTCCAACTGCTCCTCTACATTCCACCCAATGGTCAAGTCCTGACTACATTCTCCTCTTCATTCTACTTTATCATCTCTTCATAGTATTGTTTCTTTGGGACCCATATCTTTGTCACCCCCCTCAGGTTTCCTGCATTCTTTATTCTTTTATTCTTTATCTGTACATCCACACTCCAGGTCATGTGGCAGTAATCTCCTGATGGTGGACATAATATGCATCATCCTATATATTTTTTATGATCCTTAGGGTAGTAGAACTTCATTCCTAGAGGTGTGAGGGTACTTTTCTTTATATGTGCTTTATACTTTCCTCATTTTGCATCTGCTCACCAGTTCCAGCGTCTAAATCAATCATGATCTTCATCCCAATAGCTTTCTTGGCTGTCTTCTGGCATTGTCCCAAGATGATCCTTATGAGAGAAAATCCTAGCAATACTAACACTAGTACTGCTCCAAGTAATTTGAAGGCATTTGCCAACCAAGTTGGAATCCATGAAAACAGAGACAAAAACAGCCGTCCTCCTCGGTCTTGGCTACTTCATCCACCATTTCTGTATGCATGGCTGACAACATCGTTATTGCTTCTGTCAAAGTCCCATTCTCTTCATCATGGCCAAGAATAAATGTACAGCAAGGAGGCCCGACATTGGCACGCACGCCTCCTTCCATTGCTGTAATTAATTCCTGGATTTACCTGTTCTTGAGAAGCATGAGCCTGAATGCCCTCAACTCTTCTCTGATCGCATTAAATCCTTTTATTGTCATTCTGATCATTTGTAGCAGCTCTCATCTGGTTATCGGTAACCATTTAGCATTTGCTGCAGTCTGAATTCCTGGCAGCAATATAGCTGTAAATATCACTGATGTTTTGCTGAACAACGTATGCTCATCTGGAATGTCATAATAGGCATCTATTGATTTTTTTCTGAGAAGTAATTATCTCGCTTTTGTCTGCTTCAATGAAAACATATTTTCTTGTTCAGGTGCGTGTCCATTTTTGGGAAGTCTGTAATCTTCAGGTCATTTTGTGGTACTACTAAGGCTGGTGTGCTTATCAGTAACAATGAACAAACTCCTCCCCATTTTGGTGGCAACTTTATATATGCTCTTGATCCACAGGACCAGTAATAGTCCATCCAGACTGATGTTCCTTCCTTCATGTCTGGTACATCCAATACTCAGCCACACTTGTGGTTTTCTCTAACTTTCGCTGTGCCAGTATTTCTAAAGCATAGATACGCATTATTCAGGAGTAGTAGCTGCAATGGTCCTCCTTCAGCCTCAACCCATGTCAACAATCTTGCAATCTTAGGCCATTGCTTTTCGCATTCCCTTTTCTGCATTTGCCGCAACTACTTCCCATTGTCCGGTTAATGCTGTTGCCTTGCACACAACCAATCCAGCAGCCCATCCTTCAGGAGTAAGTCCTGTTCCTTTAATTTGTAGTTGACCTCTTTACCAGCATTCTTGTATTTCCTTCCCATTCTTGTTGTTGTATTGTAACATCTTATTTTCTTCAATCTTGCTTCATGCTCCATTTATACCAGGCTGTTTGTATTTTATTATTTGATGGATTGTTTCTGGCTTTTCTCTTGACTTTATGTCTTTTACGTAATTGTCTTCTCTTTGAGATGTTGTTTTGTTCACCAACACTATGGATGCTGTATTGCTTTGGAACTGTCCTCTGGTTAGGCAAAGGGCAAGGTGTGTCAGGCAATGTGCTTTTTTCACTAATACTTCTGTTCCTATGAATATTTTAGAGGTCCCCAACACATATAGCAGCTGCTATCCGATGTTCTTCTTTTCACCTTCTTCATGTGCTGATACCATAGGATATTCTTTAAATGAGCAAAATTATCAAGATACATATTCCATGATCTTCCCCAACATTTCTTTTACATCAAAGTAAATGCCTAATAAGGTTATAAAAAATGTTGTTCGTGATTTCATCAGGGGCAATAGTAAATGTTTCATTGTCACCCACCATATCTGTATTGTTTCTTCTAAAATATCTAACTGTCATAATTATTATTCCATAGAAACACATTGATTTTTTTGATGGCAATGTGCCTCTTATATTGAGAAACCTCCTCATTTTTGCTCAGACTTTTAATATGTAACTCTGTAAGTCACTATGGATCACACGTTTATATTAAGAACTGCAAAATGATTGCAATACTTATTCTAAAAATAATCTCAGTATTTTTAGGATTCACAAGAAACGTTATGACGTGGATGTATCTTCTTATTAGAGATTGATAAGACTGTTAAATGTAGGTAAAAACAGCATACAAGAATGTGTGCAATGTTATTGCAATAGGTAACATAAAGATGAAGTGTGCTTTTCTTCTTTGCCTTCCAGTAATTCATTGCATAGTCTCTTTAGTCAATCTAAAAAAGTTCTATGATTACTGCAAGTCTGTTTACTCCTTGTCAAATGTTAAAAGATATTCACCTTTAGTCTAAGGTGCTGCTGTGTTCTTCATTTTCCTTGTCTTTACTCTTGGCCAATAAACGAGTTTGCACACACAGAAATTCTTCTCTTGCTACACAGTTGGTAGTTGCAGGAGGGGTCAGGGTTTTACCTTTATATGGCTTGATGTCATGTAAATTAAGCCAGGTCCTTTGTCCTTTTAACTTGCCTGCTGTAGGTGTGACTTCTTCCACCTAGTACGGCCCTTAAAAGTGGGGAGTACTCCAAGGGCGTACACATTTTCAAATACCAGCACCAGGTCCCCTGGGTATAAAATTGGTTGTTTTAACAAATACCCTGCTTCAATGGGTAGATCGTCTTTCTCCCTTCAATTCTTGACCTGTTGAGAAATGAAAGAAATACTTGCAGTCATTATTTTTAGGTAGTCATGCATTTCGTCATCTAGTTCTTTCGCTACACTATGGGTGTCAGTTTTGAACCTAGTTGGTGGAGCAAGGGCTGTTCTCTTGCAGCGTCTAGTCACAAACTCATGAGGAGTTACATGGTGAGCTGAGCCATGCTGGTTTCTTCGGGCCTATAAGCAAGGGGTAGGCAATGTAGCCATTTCTTCTTCAAAGTTATTTTATTTTTCCAATCCTTTCCTGCAATAATCCATGTAATCTCCTACAGATGCCATTCGCCTGTGGGTGACAGGCAGACGAAAGCTAATGCTTAATGCCTAATAGAAGAACTATTTGTTCAAACAACTCATTTACAAAATGCGGTCCATTGTCAGACCGCAGAACCTCACACACACCCCATCTTGAGAACACTTCATGCACAAGGAACTTGGCAGTGCACATGGCATCAGGGTGTGTGCATGGACCCGCCTCGATCGATCTAGAAAAAGGACATGCCACGAGTAGCATATATCTTTAACCGCTGCATGTCTGCAGCATATCTACATAGCCTATATGTAGGTGATGAAATGGGTCATTGGGTCTAGCAATTGCTACTCTAACTGTTTGCAAAGTATGCCCTGCAGTACATTTCGGGCACACAATGCAATTTACAATGAAGTGTGCCACATGCTCTAACAGATTTGGCGAAAATCACTCTTCTGCTATTGATGCAGTTAGACTCTCTCAAGTCACATGTGTAGGGTAGTGGAGCTGCTCCAGTGCTACTCTCAAGAATGCTACAGGCATAACTGGCTTTCCAGTGCTATCCTGACTCCAAATTGTCTCAGTGGTGGATAAATAGCACCCATGTTTCTTCCATAAATCCTTCTCTTCGTGTGGTGCTCGCCCTTGTATCTCAATTAACAAGACAATACACCTCATGTTAAAGCCCTCCTTTACCAACATGCATCATCCTGTCATTTGTTTAACACTTTCTATTTCAAAATTATAAATGGTTGGAAAATGGGCTAACTTTTTGGCTTCTAAAACTGCAGCTTCGTTTCCGCAACACAAAATCTGTCCTTTTAGAATGCACTGTGCATTTTATGAATGACAGAGTCAATGGGAGTGCTAGTACTTCAAAAAGCTTATCCAATAGGGTTGCATGCTGAACTGTAGTGTAGTCGGCGTGGAGGGAGCCCCTCCTTTTCCAGCATGACAGACCTGCGCGTACTGTTGATATCACATAGACGGAGTCAGAGTACACCCTCACTTCCTCATCTTCGACTCGCTGAAGCACAGCGATAAGCGCCATTAATTCCGCACCCTGTGGTGAGCAATGCAATGTCAATCTTGTACTTGTCACTACATCAAATTCACCCCCTCGATTCAGCTTTATTACCGCTGATCCAGTATGCCTTTCGCCAGTCGTTTGGTCAATTTTTGAAGAACCATCATTAACAACAAATTCCCCTCTCCTGAAGGCATTTTCTCTAGCTTGGGGATTTAATTATAGTTTTAGTATACATTGTGCAATCATGTACATAATCATCCTCCCCTACTGGTTCAGCTATTAACATTGTGTTATGCTAAGAAACTGTTTGTCCCAAGTGTGAACGGGGTAGACTCATAAAACCACCTACCTGGGTTTGAAGAATGGATGATACTGGTGCCGGCAGCTGGCCTGATTGGTGGAGGAGATCTGTACTGTTTCCAGTTTAATTAGAAATCTCCCTGAGAACCCACTGGTAGCCTCGCACAGAGGATTGATCACCGGGAGGCCCCCAGTGAAACCCTCATGGGGAATAAAACCCTGTGGAGAGCTGCTGGGGTGAGTTGTCTCCATGGGACGACCAGGCATGGAACGTTGGTCTATCTTAGATGTCTGGTACAGATTTTTAGAGGATCTGGTCCGGGACCGGACTGCAGATATGTAGGAAAGAGAATAGAGAAGTTAGCCCTAGAGGCTTATTTTGCATAGGATGTATTCCTTTTGTAAGGACTTTGGAGTCTTACCACAAGCTAGGGTAGAGAAGGGCTGCGTGGTTGTTGGTTGCCCAACCGGCTTTAGAAGTGCCTTTAGGAAGTAAAGGAAGACTGGAGGATAAGAGAGAACAGATTACAAAAGGAACTAACCATTCTATTCGATAGTGAGACAGCGAATGCAGACGGGACAAAAGGAAAATATAACCTACCCGGCAGTAGTATGAACAAAACCTCCCAGAAGCTGTTCTCGGGGATCTTGATGTGAGCCCGGATAACACTGACTGACTATCCTAACTGAGGTGGAAGGAGAATAGAAAATGAGCAAAGCGGGAACTGAATTTATTCACAAAAGACAAAGAAGATGCCTACCGAAAGGTAACCAGTGCTTGAGTGTAAGCCGCACACTCGGTGGGCGGGGCTTACACTGCCGAGTTCAGACGATTCCTGTAGTTCTACGTTTACAGCTACGGCTGTACCCTACATGGAACAGAAGAAGGAGGCAAAATGAGTCAAAAAGATAAAGGATAGATCAGGAAATGCACAGGTAACGGTCACGAAAGATAAACAAACTTACGTAGCGCTTGCAGGCTCTTAAGAGAGTAGCAATGCATAGCTCCCCTGGCGTTGCGTGGTGATATACTGAAGAGGAAGTGACCTGGGAGTCTTGCAGTGCATCATGGGGATAAACAACTAGACTGCTGCTGTTGTTGCAGCCAGGCGACAGTATGGCCATGTTGGTATCAGGCAGGGACGAACAATCCACATTGATGATCATAACACATTGCTTGATTCACTATCTTACCTCTGACACTTAAGTGCCAAGGACAAGGTATCTCGTCTTTGGGATTACCTCCCCAGTGCCAAGGACGAGATAGCTCGTCCTTGGCACTTAAGGGATTAATGAAGGAGAAAATGTTAGAGGCTTGCATGGTGAAATACCAAAATCACCAAAAAAGGCCTTGGCACTGGGCGGTATAACCCATGGCAGTTAAAAGGTTAATTACAGGATTCAATATAATTACCTCGTAACCTGATGATCTTTATGTGGTCAATGTACTTTTGGGTTTCTCTAAAATCACAAATAATGCATGCTCAACAAATAATGTTAATGAACACCCCATTGTAATACCTGAACTTTTTTCAATTGCGAATGCAGGAGCAGCTAAAGACTGCTCACAAGGATAATGGCCTTTCAAAACTGGATATAAAATTCCATTATAATATGATGATAGTTTGTGTGCATGGCCTAATGTCGTTTTCTGTGCAAGGACTGCTGTCACGACTTCTCCAATTTAATGGTAAAATAAATATAATTGTTCATGATAATCTGGAATCCCCAACACAGGGGCTGGACTAATCCCTTTTTTAATTCTTCAAACCCTTCAGTCATTTCATCTGTACATATTATTTTACTTTTGCCACCTGTGCTTCTTTAAGCCCTTTTAAAAGTGGTTGAATACATGTACTGTAATCAAAAACCCAGGTCCTGCAATAATTGCATAGGCCTTAAAATAGTTGCATTTCTCTCACTATTTTTGGTTCATAATTGCATCTTCTCTTTAATGCGTCACTTTCCTCCCCTCATGAGAAATCAAGTGTACTACATACAAGACCGCTTCCTGACAGTATTGTAGCTTCTCTTTGTACACTTTATATCCTTTTTCTGAGAGGATAGTCATAAGCTTAATTGAATCTTCTCTAGATGTTTCCTCTGTCTCACTGCACACCAAAATGTCATCTGCATATTGAACTATTGCACTTTTGAGCTGAACATTGCCTAAGTCCATTTGAAGGACTCCTCAGTAATTCCAA
This sequence comes from Ambystoma mexicanum, assembly GCF_040938575.1. Classification (NCBI taxonomy): domain Eukaryota; kingdom Metazoa; phylum Chordata; class Amphibia; order Caudata; family Ambystomatidae; genus Ambystoma; species Ambystoma mexicanum. Next base: position 328,461,028 of record NC_090935.1, read on the forward strand.
AGCGAGGTGCGGAGGAAGAGCGAAGGACCCAGAGTCGAAAGGTAAACAACAGAGGGGGGGTCCCTTTTCTGTGTTCGCAGCCGCCGCTCCAAACGCGGGAGGCATTGACCTGCCGGGAGGCGGGGATTTAAATACTCCCGGCAGCGTTGCGTCCCGCATTTGGAGCGGCGGCTGCGAACACAGAAAAGGGACTAAAGTACCCTTCCTCTGCGTCTCCTCAATCTCCAACGCGGAAGAAATCGCCAGTCACGGCGATGGCTGTGACTGCGAGTGACAGTGTGCCCCCCCCTAGAGTGCAACCACCCAGGCTTACCCGGGTGCAAGCGATGGAACCTGGCCAACAGCTGAGGGGCATGTACTTGAGAAGCTGGCTCCCAGGAATCCTCTGATACCGGGTAAACCTTCCATGACAGGAGGTATTCCAACCGACCACGAAGAAATCTAGAATCACGAATGGCAGAAACTTCGTATTCTTCCTGGTCGGCTGCAGTGACAGGAAGATTCCGGTTGAGAGGCCGGCGATGTGGATCTGAATAGTAGGGTTTAAGAAGAGAGACGTGAAAAACAGGGTGTATGCGTCTGAGTGATGGAGAGAGCTGTAGACGATAGGCAACAGGATTGACCTTGGAGAGAATGGGGAAAGGTCCCAAGAAACGTGGAGACAGTTTAGAAGGTCTTGTCCATCTGGGAAGGAATCTGGTGGACAACCACACCTTGTCCCCAGGTTTCCATGAAGGTGCTTCCCTGCGATGTTTGTCGGCTTCAATCTTATTCCGCTGTCTACTATTCACCAAACTTAGCAATGCATTGTCCCTGGCCTCCTTGATATTTCTTAGCACCTCTTCAGCCGTTGGAGAGTTGGAAAAACCGGGCACCTCGGGCATTAAATAACGCGGGTGAACGCCGTAGGTACAAAAAAAAGGGGAAAGGCCTGTGGCAGTGTGCCTGGAATTGTTGTAAACAAATTCCGCAGTAGGGAGTAGAGAAACCCAATTATCTTGATGCTGGGAAATAAAGCATCGCAAGTACTGCTCCAGGGTTGCATTGAGTCGTTCCGTTTGGCCGTTTGACTGTGGGTGAAAACCAGAGGAAAGGGCCCTTTCCACTCCCAATCGAGTACATAAAGCCGTCCAGAATTTGGAAATGTACTGGCTTCCTCGATCGGATATTATCTTGTCGGGGAGGCCGTGAAGCTTGAAAATATCTCGGGCAAATGTTTCTGCCATCTTGGTGGCAGAAGGGAGTCCCGGAAGAGGAGAGAAATGGGCTAACTTGGATAAAGCGTCCATCGTCACCATGATACATGTGCATGACTCAGAATCAGGAAGCTCCACTATGAAGTCCATGGAGATGAGTCCCCATGGGCGAGTCGGCATCTCCACTTGGGTGAGAAGTCCTAGGGGCTTACCCGAGGCATATTTGACTCTGGCACAAGTCGGGCAGGTCTTTACATAGTTGAACACGTCTCTCCTGATGTTGGGCCAAAGAAACAACCTCGAGATAAGTTCCAACGTACCATTTCCACTTCTGTGTCCGCCTAGACGTGAGTCGTGACACCATTTTAGGACTTTCCGGCGCAGCGACCCTTCAGAGATATACCACTTCTTCTTGTAGAAGATCCTTGATTTGGAAAGGGGAATCAGCGGAAAAAGAGATATGAGGAGCCTCTTGTGCGACAGCAGCCTTGACTTCCTTTAGGAAAGAACCCACCGTGGCTAGGATCCGATTTCTGTGGAACAATGGCTCAGACTTGACAGCTACCGTTTCCAAGTGAGAATCCTTGCGAGACAAAGCGTCAGCTAGACGATTGAGAGACCCAGGGATGTACGTGATCTGGAAGTCGTACTGCGAAAATAGGTAGGCCCATCTAGCCTGCCTGGAGTTCGAACATTCCATGTCCTCTAAGGCCTTTAGTTTCTTATGGTCGGTGCGAATGAGGAACCGATGACAGACACCCATGAGAAGGTGCCTCCATTCCTCACAAGCTAACTTCATTGCCAACAATTCCTTCTCCAGAACCGAATAGTTTAGTTGGCTGGGAGAAAGAGTCTTAGAGAGATAGGCGACCGGATGCTCCACCATGTTGATAGACTGAAGCAACACAGCTCCGACAGCTATAGCGAGGCGTCCGTCTCCAGAATAAATGGAAGAGTCTGGTTGGGATGCTGCAGAATCGGGGCAGAGCACAAGAAGGTTTTCAGGTGACAGAAACTTCCTTCCGCTTCAGTGGACCAGGAGAAAGGATAGGCCGTCTTCTTGAGTAGACGGGTGATGGGAAACACCACCTCCGAAAAGTTTGGAATGAATCTCCTGTAGTAATTCGAAAGACCCATGAACCTCTGGACCTCCCGGACGGAGGTCGGGGCCGGCCAGTCAAGAATAACGTGCACCTTGTCAGGATCCATGGCGATCCCTCCTTCTGACAGAACATATCCCAGATAATGTACCGAAGGTACAGCGAATCTGCACTTCTCCTCCTTGACCAGTAAATTGTTTTCCTTAAGACGCTCCAAAACTCGTTGTACTTGTTCAATGTGTTCTCTCATGTTAGGGGAAAAAACCAAGATATCATCTAAATAGATGATGACAGAGATGGAAAGCATGTCAGAGAACATTCGGTCCATGAACCTCTGGAATACCGCTGGGGCGTTCACCAAACCGAACGGCATAACCTTATACTCAAATAAGCCCAGAGGAGTACGAAATGCGGTTTTCCACTCGTCACCCTTGGCAATCCGCAACAGATGGTATGCGTTGCGAAGATCCAGTTTGGTAAAGACTCGAGCACCTTGCACTGCCTCAATAATGTCCGTGATAAGGGGCATAGGGTACCGGTCACGGACTGTCACTGTATTTAGGCCCCTGTAGTCAATGCAGGGTCTAAGGTCGGCGGAATCTCTTTTCTTGATGAAAAACAAAGGGGCTCCTGCTGGAGACTTTGAAGGTTGGATGAGACCATTCTCCATGTTGGTACCCAAGTATCTCCGAAGAACTTGTCTCTCGGTTTGGGTGAGGGCGAACATCCGTCCGAATGGAACCAAGGCATTGGGCTCCAGATCGATGGTGCAGTCCTCTGGCCGATGGGGTGGAAGTCTGGCATGGAGGCACTCCTGAAAAACCTCTGAAAACCCAGAGCAGAAATTGGGTAAAGCATGGACACCCACATGGCTGTTGGGAAACACTTTGACTGGCTGAAGATCAGCTCGACCTTCCAGTGAAAAACAGTTGGTTGCGCAATACGGGGAACTGAAACGTATCTGATTCTCGGTCCAGTTAATCAGGGGATTATGCCGACGGAGCCATGTAATTCCCAAGATGATGGGGAAATGGGCAGCCCTGATAATATCAAAACACAAAACTTCCTTATGTTGGTTGATCGTCAAGGAGAGATCTTCAGTGGTATGGGTGATGGGTCCTGAAGACAAAGGCGAACCGTCCACACCTTCCACCTTCTGACCTTCTGCCCGGGGGATCCGACGGAGACCCACCCTGTCTGCCCACAGGGTGTCGACGAAGTTCCCTGCCACGCCACAGTCCAATAGAGCCAGTGTTTCCACTCGATGGTTTCCGAGGTTGAGTTGTACTGGAATGACCATCAGCCTGGAGTCCTCCTTAGATTCGGAGGAGGTCACTGACAGAGAGACATAGGGACGATGAAGATTGCTCGAAGACCCTCGGTCGCTTGTCCCTACTGATGCCGAGGGTAGTCGTTTCCTGACCTCCTGTTTGGCAGTTCTGTACAGTCTCTGAGAAGATGTTGCTCTGATCCGCAGTAGGCACACAGCCCCTTCTCTCTTCTGCGACGTCTTTCAGCTGCGGACAAGGGCGCCCTGGTGGCACCCATCTGCATTGGTTCTTCGGTAATAATGTTAGTAGAGCGACCAGGGAGAACGGGTACAGAGGGGTCTGAGGCATAGCCAGGAGTCCTTTGCTTACGACGTTTAACTCGTCTCTCTTGAAGGCGATACTCAATATGAAGGGCAGCAGAAAGCAGATCTGAGAAAGTAGGAGAACGAGGGGATCTGGCCAACTCGTCTTTAATTTCTTCCTTCAGTCCCCTTCTAAAAATGGCATACTGCGCTGTCTCGGGCCATCCTGCTCCGGCTGCTAATGTTTTGAAAGAGGAGATGTATGACAAAACGTCTAGCGGGCCTTGTCTGACATCCAACAGGTCTTCGCAGGCTGTAAAGGAGAGCTCTGGTCGTTCGAAGGTCTGCTTGAGAAGATTCTGAAACCCCGAATAGTCCTGTAGAATGGCGTTTCCACTAGTCACCAATGGGGTGGCCCAGGACAGAGCGTTTCCAGTCATGTTGGTTATTAGGAAACCCACCCGGGCCTGATCTGTAGCAAAGGTACGGGGTCTGAATGTGAAATGAACCAAGCATGCTTCAAGAAACTCCTTCACCTTCTTGGGGGAGCCATCAAATTTCCCAGAGGACAGCGCCATGGGTGGCAATTCCGAGGGAGTCGGTTCCCTAGCCGCAACCATTTGTTTAAGCAAAGCGTTCTCAGTTTTGACACCTTGTAGCTCCTGGGACATGGCCTGGAAAGCCTTCCACAGCTCTTGGACCTGTTCCTCAGCTGACATTGTGATACTTTTTGGCGTTGCAATCTGTGACTTGAATGGTACCCTTGGCTGAGTCCCCCCTGTGCACACGCTCTCCTCACCTGAGCTTTCCGAGTCGATGGTATCTTGCAGGCCTCGACGTGCCAGGTAGTCTCTCTCCTTCTTCTGGTGCGTGGGCTTGTCACAGAGAGAAGCCACTGTGGCCGCTGGGTGGGAACAGCGGCACAGTGACCTCCTTTCCGGAATCAAGCCAGAAACTCCAGGGAAAAACCCGCAAGGGAAAAAAAACCCTGATAAGAGGTGTCAAGACTTGTCTCAGAAGGCCAGTTGTTCACAGATGAAGAAGGAAGCAGAGGATCTCCAACACTGAGGGTAGTGGCCCTCAAAACGTCCAAGTCCAATGGTAGCACTAGGTCAGAAGAGCAGGCGGAGAAGGCAGCAGCTGACGGCTGAGGTGGAGGTAGTAAATCTTCCAAGAAAGCACTGTGGGGAAGCACGGGAGAAAACCCCACGCTGTCTGGACCCAAAAGTGCAAGGGAAAGAAAAAGGGTGAGAGAGAGAGAGTGAGAGAGAGAGAGAGAGAGAGAGAGAGAGCCCGACCGCTGGAGAAAAAGGCACAGCTAGCGCCGCCCAAGGAAGGCGGCGGAGAGAAAACGTAAAACGAAAGTGCGGTGTTCCGGGGAAAGGAACACCGGAGACAGTAACCACGGAGAAAACTCCTCAGTAATTCCAAAGCGAGGTGCAGAGGAAGAGCGAAGGACCCAGAGTCGAAAGGTAAACAACAGAGGGGAGGGGGTTGCAACGTAACGACCTGCCGGGAGGCGGGGATTTAAATACTCCCGGCAGCGTTGCGTCCCGCGTTTGGAGCGGCGGCTGCGAACACAGAAAAGGGACTAAAGTACCCTTCCTCGGCGTCTCCTCAAACTCCAACGCGGAAGAAATCGCCAGTCACGGCGATGGCCGTGACTGCGAGTGACAGCTGCTGGCGCTCGACTCTTCTATAGTCGATGTCTCCTCTGCGAAAGCTGTAGCGCCTTGTGCGTTCTTCTTGATGTTTCTTTGTCTTCTTGTGATGATTTTCTGGGCGATTAGGACTATAGGCACATCAGTTCTGTTTATAGAGATCTTCAGTTTGCGATACAGGATGCAGCTTTTTTGACAGTTTTTTATTCGTCATTTCAGGGTTGGCCTGATTGGTGTGTAAATCACGCATTTCCAACAAGTAGAAGCCCAAAATTTGTAGGTCTTGGTAGACTTCTTTTGGAAATTCGCGTAGAGCTTTGTCCTTAATATGGAGATAGGCCTTAGCTTTATGTTCCCAGTGGTACGGCTCAATCAATAAAAAATCCTCCGTTTTCAAATGTCGAAGGCTGTCTACTTTACTTAGGATTTTTAGGACAGTTTTCCTGTTCAAAACTAAGTATCCCTCTTTACTCGAAATTTAATCAAGTTTGAAGATGCGGGTTTCATTCGAGTTGTCGTCAGTCATGTTTAAGGTTGAATCTTCTTTGTTATCAATTACTGCTATGTTGACCATGTGCTTAGGTGGTGCTTGGGGTTTGCCGTAGTCAGGTGATTTGACCAGCTCTGCTGTTTTTTCTGCGAGCGATTTTGCTTGGTCGTCTTTTTTACAGAGTTTTCTCGTCTGGCCCCACTCAGTGACAGCCTTCGTTATGCTGGTGTATGAGATTCAACAGCTTGGGTCAAATTTGTTTCTTGCAGTGATTTGGGTTGAAAATTGAAAGAGAAAGTCTTCTCATTATCATTGTTCTTTGATTTTTCTGGGGTATTTCGGAGTACCTCGGTGGAATCCCAGTGTTGAGACAAGTTCATCAGTTCACTGGTGGTCGAAATTCTTCTATTGATCGGGGTGAGTGATCGGGTTTGTGGAGGTTCTTAGATAGATTGCTTGACTTTTCCGGTCTTTCCCCCATAGTTGCTGATTTAGGTAGGGAGTCGCCGTGCCGCAATTGGAGAAGGACGTGTGTCGGCTTTTCAGGTATTTGTTTCACAGCAGTTTCCTCTTTCCAGTGCTTCCTCTGATATTGTTTTTTGTTTATCTCTTGTTTATACTTTGGATCTGTTGTTACAGGCCTCTCCATAATTGAAGAAGATTTGGAAGGTCCTGTGCTGGTTTTAGTGAAAATGGAAGCCAATTCACGGTGTATATGATCAGTAGAAGTTAGGGTGTCCCTCGTAATTTTGTTTACTTCGGTTTGGAGTTGCTGATTTTTGTTATTGAGCCTTTCTTCAAGTGTAGCAATTTTTGATTCAAGCAGAGTTTGGTGTTCGATAGTTTCGGATTCAAGAGTTGTGATATATCCTTCGACAAAGTCAATTTAGAGGTCATTGTAGCAATCATTGTGGTGTTATCTTTTAAAGAGTCATTGGTTGCCTCGTAAAGATTTCCAAAAGGGGCTAATGCAATCGTTACTGCTGACATGAGTGAAAGTAGATCCAGTTTTTTACTAGGGTAGTCCTTTTGGACTGACGATGGAATTTCGCTAAGTCGTCTGTTTTTGGGTGTAGTTCGCATGGCCGATGTCCCAAGGTGAGATTGATGCAAGTCCGGAGGAACTATCTCCAATGGAGTAGTAACCTCTCGGACTGTACTGGCCGGTGAGTTTTTCTGAGGATCCAGAGACTCTACAATTTGGCCTGCTGTTTTCGCTCTGTGCCCGCACTGTATGTGCGGTTTCGTCCAAGCAAGTCGGCCTTCACTGATCTCCCGATCTTTTGTTAGCTTAACTGGGGTGGTCGTCATTCTAACAGCCCCATTCAGGGCGTTCTTACTCAGACCTAAAAGAGATAATGGACAGTCTTTCTCATGGCCTTCGTTTGGATCTGAAGTGCATGTTGGGGAGGGTCGTTTTGGCAATGGGTTTCTTGGTAATTGCAATAATTTCCTTGTCAAGGGTCACAATTTCGGGTGGCTTGTTTTGTACTTGGGCGTTGGAAGATGGAGTTTCTTGGTTATGGGGAGAAATGCTCCCGGTAAAATCTGTTTTGCGTGATTTATTCACTGTGGGCGTCTCGTGGATTGCCTCCAGAATCTCTGCATCTGACAATTCTGCCTCTCGGTCAAACTTCCTTTAGTGCTGTTTGAGGAAATATTCTTTTAGGGAAGTTGAAATCAGCGGCGTTAACAGGGACTTGTTCCCTCCAGAGGGTTTGTTACAACCCCTAAGTTGTTTTTTTCATGGAGATTTTATTTGCTATAGATTTTGTCGCTTTAAGATTGACATTAACCTTAATTTCATTTACATTGATGGTCTCCTTGTCTGTACTGTTTTTTTTGTTTTTCTTTTTTCTGGGGATGGCAAGGAAGGACGAGTCGGGTTTGGCCAGTTGCTTGTTACTTGTTACCATGGAGGGAGTTTTGATAGAGTCTCTGTCAATTTCCGGAGTGACTGCGTTGGCATGACTATCAACGTGGCTATCAGCGTGCTTTCCAAAGACTTCGTCCTCTGGGTTTGATGAGTCATTTATTTCAGATTCTTCTTCAGCCTCTGAATCCGTAGAATCAATCCTTATTGAATGGTCTGAGGGGATTTTGGGTGATGGGCTGCGTGATGTTGAATGCCGCCCTCTGTGAATCTGAGCTGTTATCTTGTGTGCCGTAGGGAAGCTATTGCTTTGGAGAACCCAATGCACACATACTGGAGGGAGCATGTGGTCTCTTCTCTATTGACAGAGTGTGTTTGTCCCTTGACGTTTGCACCTCCTCATGATGGGGTGGGCAATGATTTATTTTTACCGACAGGTCTGCATCTGGAAAAGTAAGGATACGATCCTCGACTGCCTTGATTATCTCGGATTCCCCACCCTGACAGGGCCGCGTTGCGTCCTTCCTCCAACAGCCTCCGGCAGGGCGCCACTAGCCATTGTGGTAGACGGGCCGGGGACTGAGGTTTGGAGCAGTGGACATGGATCCTGTCCAAAGGCACTCCTTGGTTGGTCTGACAGGACCGTGGGGAAAACCCTGTTGATACCCGTACCCATGACCCCCTCGGACAGAGTGGACCCAACACTCTGAGCGGGTGGTGTAGCTGGAGGCTGTTTGGCTGGCCTGTCCAGGACCGGGAGCGGAGCAATTTCCATAACTTCTGAACAGGAGGAGTTCAAGTGAGTGGCTGGCATGGACAGCTTACCCCTTCCGGACGGCTTCTCGGTCGCAGTGCAGCATTTTCCCACATCAGCTTCCAACGTAGAAGGCATCATTGAAGGCAGGTCTGTGCACGGAGAGGGAGTGGCCATCCTCCCCTGACTCTCTGGATGACTGCAGGAAGACTGCTCACCCGTCTGCTCATGGCTCTGCGTCCCGATCTGCGGGCCGTAGGGGTATTTCACTGTTAGCAGCAAGTGTAGACAGACTTGCACAGGATCTGGAAGTACGGGGAAGACTGCAGAAAGACTGCTCCCTGTGGGATCCCATATCTGATATGGTCTGCCTTAGAAAATGTCCCACCCCAATTAATATTACCCTCACAATCAGACAATAAATATGTCAACCAAGACAATGCTTCCTTGGAACAGCCGGCCTATTTATTCAGGACCTGTTTTAATAATAGATGGTCTACCAGGGCAAATGCTGCACTCAGATCCAGTAGCATCAGTAACTCGATTTTCCCCTTGTCCAGAATGCTGAGCATATGGGTCTGTAAATCCAACATGGCGGTCTCTGTGCTGCGTGCAGCACGGAAAGCCTGATTGTTGGTCATGCAGGATGGAATTGGCTTCAACATGCTTATGGAGTTGGGCTCTTGCCATTTTATCCAAGACCTTAAGAATAAAGTTACAATTTGTAATAGGGCGCACGTTCCCTGGATCCTTGGGATCTAGGCCTGGCTTCTTAATGAGAGGGCTGATGCTAACAGCTTTTATGGCTTTGGGCACAACGCCTTCGGTAAATGATGCATTAACTATTTTAGTCAAGACTGGTCAGACGATTTCCTTATTTTCCAGGATGATTTTCGGAGATATTATGTTTTCAGGGCAAGAAGTGGGCTTCATGGAGACCAGTACTCTGACCATATACTCTTTAGACCTGAGATGAAAGTAAAAACTGGTTATTTCCCTCTGCTTTGATTCCCCAACCTGTGAAGGTGGCATACTGTTTGCTGATTCACAATAAGAAATTATGGTGTCTCTAGCTTTCTGTATTTGAGAAGCAAAAGCTCTTTGCACCAACTCACAGTCCTCCTGTGTGGGCTCAAAAGGGGGTGATAAAGCCTTAGGTTCCTCAATGGACTTGAGGATGTCAAATAGTGTACCAGTGGAATTAGGTGCGGAGGATATCAGTTTGTTGTAATGGTTAGACTTAGCTTCTCTGATACCCCTCCTATAACGCAGTATGCAGCTTTTCCATTTTTCTTTAGACTCTGATGTTGGGAATTTAAGACACTTTCTTTCCAAACTTCTTTTTTCTTTTTTAGGTTTGGATAATTCGCTATGAAACCATTTCTGGTGGTTACACTTTTTCTAATCAGCTTAGATTTGAGTGGTGCAAGCTGTTCCACCAGTTGAAGGATTGAATTAGAGTACTGCTGTATCATACCTTCACATGAGTCACCTTCCTGAAAATTGTTCAATATTTTATTGAGACATTGTTCTAATTGGATCGGCCCTAGATTCTTAAAGATTCTACTTATAACCATTTCATGTGGATTGATACCTTTTTCAGGAGGATCGTTTGTTTGAATCTCGAAGATGACCTTAAAATGGTCTGACCAGATACAGGGTAGTGTAGCAACCATCTGTGCCTTAAGATTCTGGGTTGCAATACAGTCAAGCTGGTTTCCCTTTGCTGTTGTTGGTTCATTATTTATAACTTTAAAATCCAAATTATTTATGGTTTTCTCCAGAAGCAGGGCCTCCTTATCCAGGATTCCCTGGCCACCTATTAAAGTCACCAACTAGCAAAGTTACTGTGTTAGTTGACTTTAGATTGTTTAAGTGTTGCGTCAGTTCCTTGCAGAATTCTGAGCTGAGAGATGGAGGTCTATAAATAATTATAAAGTTAATACATTGGTTTTGTGTTGGTATAAAGTTCAGATGTAAAGTTTCACATCCAGTGCATGAGATCTGAGCCTTAAACAGGTGGATAAAGTCTCTAACAATTGCTGCGACTCCTCCTCCGACCCCTGTGTCTATATTCCTATTATGTATAGTAAAGTCTTGAGGCACTGCTATATCGGATACCGGGCCTATAGGGTCTTGGAGCCATGTCTCTGTAAGGAAGAGAATATCTAACTTCTCCTCCATTATAAAACCATGTATACTTAATGCATGATTGCAAAGGGAGCAAGTGTTGAGAAGGCAGATTCTTAAGGTCTTTACATTTTCCTTCTTGAAAGAGGATTCTGCTAAAATATTAATGTTGGGGAATTGAAAAGATTTGAAAAGAACGCATTCTTTAAATCTATGACTGTCAAATATTTGGTCTTAGATGGGATTGTTGTATTGTTGTATTGTTTATTTATTTATAGAGCGCGCCTGGCCGTTAAGCAACTGGGCGCTTGCAGTGAAATAAATCTTGGGTTACAGGTACATGAATACGTTACAATTCTTAGGTTACAGGATCATATATTACAGTTGCATTACATTTCTTAGGTTACAGTATCATATATTACAGGCTCATATGTCGAGCATTACTTACAAGGCATTTTTACTTACAAGAGAGATATGTTACATTTTATCAGAATCTTTTATGTAGCACTGTCGGATGACTTACGGTATAGATAAGTAAGATGTTTGCAATGAAAATACATAGGGCCTCATTACAACTCAGGCGGTAAGGGTTTTACGGCGGCGTAAACAGCGCCGACCCTTACCGCCTGAGTACGAGGTCCCTTAGCGCCATGGCGGACTTAACACCTGCTTTTAGCAGGTGTTAAAATCCATGGCGCTAAGGGACCATGGAGTTAATTACGCCACCGTAATTTACGGTGGCGTAATTAACGCCTTCCCCACTCCCATTATGCCCTATGGGGCAAAATGGGAATGGGGAAGGGTAAATGGGAAAATGGGGATTTACCGCCCCGCCAAGGTCGGAATGGGGCAGTAAATCCGCCAACCACCATGGCGTAAACGTAGTTTACGCCATGGTGGTAAAGTCACGGCCCAGGCGGTAACTTACCGCCTGGGTCGTAATGAGGCCCATAGTATTTGGTATATTTGGGCATTTAGCGGTCGTTATTTTTAAGCCAGAGTTTAGCGTTGGCTTTGAACACATGGAAGGAGGGGGTGGCTCTAAGTGCATCTGGGATGGAGTTCCAGAGTTGTGCTGCTTGAACCGGGAAGCTAGACCCACCAGTTCTTTTCAGTTTAAAGTTAGGAACTTTGATGCTATTTGAGAGGGCTTTTCTGATGGGACGTTCAGAAGTATGCTTTGTGAATTTTTCTGACAGGTATGCAGGAGCTTTGTTGTTCAGACAGTTATGTGTAATGTTCAGGGTTTTGAGTTTGATACGGTCATTGATGGCCAGCCAGTTGGCGGCTCTTCTGCGGGTACAAATGTGTTGTCCTTTGGGTATGCCTAGGGCTGTTCTGAGAGCATTGTTCTGCAGGGTTTGGAGTTTGTTAGTGTTATGTTTACTGGTGCCTAGGTACAGTGCATTGCAGTAATCTAATTTGGAGAGGATGAGGGCTCGTGCAATGGTGGTGCAGCTATCTGTGGAAAGGTATGGTTGCAGGCATGGATGAGTTTGCAAGTGTAGCTGGTTGCTGAGGCTGTAGCATTTACTTGCTTGTCGAGGGTGAGAGCTGAGTCTAGGTAGAAGCCTAAGGTTTTTACTTCTTTAGCTACCTTTATTTTGATGTCATCGATCGTGATGGAATTGTAACGCTGGGGTAGTTTGTTCAGTTTATTGGTAGAACCAATGATTAAGAGCTCTGTCTTATCGTCGTTAAGACATAGGCCATGAGTGGCCATCCAGGTTTGGATGATTTGTTAAATTTCTTTTATGAGTCTGGTGTCTTTTTCATAGTCACCTTGGATTGGGATAAGGATTTGGGTGTCATCGGTGTAATTGGTATATGAGACCCCTAGCTTGTCCAATATATCAAAGAGAGGCTTTGTAAAAATATTGTATAGCGTGGGGGAAACACATGACCCTTGAGGGACTCCACAGGTGATGGAGACTGGATCCTCTGCTGATGATGGAGAGAAGACTCTTATGGTTCTCTGGTCCAGGACTAATTAATCCATGCCGTGGCTTTTGTGGAGAAGTTGGCTGCCGATTTGAGGTGATTGCAGGGATGTTGCACAATATTGTCGGAGGATTTGGAACTAAAGGAAGCCCAGCTTTGACTATATTGTTCAGACAGCAAAGGTCCTGTATAAATCGCCAAGATGCCCCCCGTCGATTTTCTCACTGTGCACACAGCCGTGTTGCATGGAGAATCAGATGGGACCAATATTCCTTGCTTCATCAAAGCAGAAATGGTCTGCCTCTCTGGACATGGTGCACTGCTTTGCACATGGCAAATGTGCTCCTGGTTTAAGCTTGATTTTAACTGTTCCTCATTTTAATAGGTCCACGTCCTATGGACTTGTTATCAATAAAATTTTTGGCACTTCCTGTAAATCTTCCTGAAAAAACAATGATTTCTTTTTTACTAATGCCATTCTCTGCATTATTTCTCTATTCTCTACATTTATCCAATAAGTAAGACGTATGAAAAATACTAATTCATCATCTGAGTATTCATCCTTAAATAACTCATCTGTCTGTCAAATCTGTCAGCCTATATCCTTCACTGAGGGCTATCACTTTTCTCCATCCTCTTCCCTTATCACCTGTCCCATGAAAAACCACCCTTTTCTCTCTGACCACTGCTGCTTCTAACTTTAAGGGGATAATCTGCCCTTCGTCATCATCCATAGGGATTTATGGTCTGACCAAAAACTGATCAGGCATTCTTGATAGTTTACCTATCAATCTGGGTAACCACGATAATAAAACAGTCACTCCATACAAAAATATGTCTGGGTCCAACGGGACCCCTCGTAATGCTTTCTGGCCTCTTAAGGCTAATATAAACTCTCGCACATTCATATAATGTATCCTTGGAGTGGAACACACTATTCCTTTATCAGTAAAAGATATCATGTCTCTGTCCTTATTTCCTGTTGGTATTCAGAGAGCTGGCTTTCATAACTCTGACACCAAGGTTGATTGGCCTCGAACACCCTGCATTGAGCCACCGATCGATCCTTCATTTCCTGTACTGCATCCTGAAAGGTTTCATTTTCTCTCTGGCAGTATTGTATTATACATTAATATTCAAGGTGCTTTTCAAGAGACCAGTCTCTTTCTCTTGCACATCCCTACAGTGCCCTGCTTGTGATAGGCCAGCTTCTGCTTGCTTCACACGCTCTATGTTCTCTTCCCTAATTCTGGTCAGTTCCCAAGAACCTGACTGATCATTTTCTGCATTCATTTGCAACTTTAATGTACCTTGTTCTTTAATTATGGTCATAAGAGGGTTATCTTGATCTCTGATGCGACCAGGAGACAAAATAGATGCAAAACACACAAGGAAACTGGCCCCATCAAGCATTATTTCTGGCCACTGAGGCAGATCTCTATATTGTAGCCAAAAGCTTAGAAGAAGTAATAAATACATATTCATATTAGAAAATGAAAAACGAATAATGAAATAGTATCAAATATCAAATTTAATTTTCAAATGTTTTCTTTAGAACAGAGCTACCTATGCAACAAATTCAAAGCAACACATATACAAAAAGTGCAACAATCCTAATAATTATACATAAACTTACAAAACACATGATCAATTGAATTGAAGAAGTACAAAAATGAATAAATGCCAGAAAGGCATGCACTCAGAAAATATTGGATATCTAAAGCCGCCAGAAAACTTCAATGCCTCCCCTATTCACCTATAGCCCTTCCTAAAAGCTGAAGGGCATGGGGAACCTGATCTATATATATCTAAAGGAGAGGGGAAAGAAAGGCAAATGCACATCAAAGGACTTTTATCAGCTGTAATTTGTGTTGCTTCAGAATATTTACATCCTGATACATTTTAGCAAACTGCTGTTGTGAGTCCATCTCTTTGATGATGAACTGACTGTTTTCCCTTTCACAGTCCTTTAATTGTTGTTTGAGGGCCACAATATCATCTAACAGCCCTCTATTGTGACCAGTCTGGTCATTCAATCGGCATTGGAGGTGCCTCACAATTTCTGCATGTGTCTTACATGGCAGCAGACTCTATTTCTCGCTCTGCACCGGCCTGTTAGTGGGATTTCAACTCATTTTGTAGTTGTTTAATGAGGTTTTGTTGTTTTAATTCAAGAACGTGGCTCAGTTGTGCTTTATGTTCTAACTGTGCAGTTGCTTTCTAGGCCTTTTGAAGGACCTAGTCAGATTCGACACAAAGGCCTCACTATTTGGCAATCGCTCTTCCACTAATTAAAAGTAGACACATGAATAGGCTATGAGGGACATGTAAAATGCCTCTAAACCTTTGTGTAACATCCCACCTTCAAGCCAAATGTCAGTGCTTACTAAGGCAACCTCCTGCATCATTATAGTTTGCCAGCTCCGGGCTTCATCCTCAAGCCATTCTTCTCGAATGAACAACTTAGCTAGGAGATGCTTCCTGGCATCATTAACTTCTACGGTAGTCATTTGAAGAATGTCTTTTTGCACCCTATTGCACTTTCTCTGCACAGCGGAATATATCACCATAATCCTGTTTACTTTCCATACTTCCACAATTTCAAATCAAAAATCTATTCTAATCAATGTACTTTTTGCATTGGTCCTCTGCACAACCTTATTTCTCACCTATACACCTCCTGGGCTCTCAGGGGTCAAGCCACAGCGGTACTTTAACAAAGCTTAAAAAACCTTCTATCCACTTCAATGTGGTCACACCAAGGTGAATAGTCTGTCAAAATGCACTTGTCATGAGTCCAAGAGAGTAAGCTTAATCTGGGCACAAGCTCCCACTTTATAACAATATATTTTAAGACCACACTTAAAATGCAGAGTTTCTTCCGCTTACAATCAAGATGACCACAACACACCAATTATTTTAGTTCAGTTTGCCCTATCTATGACTCATATACAGCCACATAGATCCCTCCCCCTGTGCCAAAAACGAGACAAGAACCAGGCTTGGGTATAGAGAGAATATATATTTATTTAAAGTATAGGTTCAATTAATCTTGCACTAAATGGTTACACACGCAACCTTCTCTGTGGCACAAAACAAAGCTTCAACGCAAAAAACACTTTTTTTCCTTTTTGTAACAACCAGGTAAATATTACTTGGTAAGGATTAGCTTTAAAACAAAGCACAGTTTTAGTTTTCAAACAATTTCATATGTAGAGGGGAGGACACAGTGATGAGTTTGAGAGTGAGGGTGGGGCTGGGGGTAATAGGAGCAGGGGGAGACTGCAGGGAAGATGGGCTGGAGTCTCGGCTGATGTTTTTTGTCCCTGCAGTGGGAGCCTGTTGAGGAATGAAATGAGGAGTAGCTGCGTGGAGGAAAGGTTGATGCTGCTACATGGCGATAGGGCAGCAAGAGGTGAGATGGGCAGGGAATGGTCTGCAGCATTGGTAAGGTTGAGGGCTCGGGGGGAGCACAGAAAGTGGGGGTCAAGGCACCTGGGTTGGAGGGGGAGCATAGGGGAGGGATGGCAAGGGCTTTTGTGAGGGTGGAGCAGAGAGGTGTAGCCTCAGTGGAAATACAGACTGAGAAATGTCCAGATCCGGTGGCCCCAGTGGTGGTGTAGGTGCCTACGGTAAATGCAGGGGAGAGCACAAAGAGGGTTAAGAAGCTACCCTACATGAGCAATTCAAAGCCTTTGGGGCGTGCATCTGATGGTGGCTACACAGGAGAACATTTGGGCAGGAGAGTTTGTCAATTTTTTCAAGCTCTTACTTAGGGAGGTTAGAGCTAAAGAGGGGTCAAAGGAGGAGGAGCGAGAGTTGGCAGCTAGACCGCGGGTACCGGTTACGATAAAAAATTGGACATCAGCATTTATAATATATGCTAGTTTCAACTGTGAGAAATACCCTGAGAGATATGTGGGCAGAGGAGGAGGCAGGCACAGCTGTCAGCAGCATGCTGGGCCTTCAATAAAGAAGGTTTCTCTAGACCGGTGTGCAAATTCAGACATGAGTGTAGTAGATGCACAGGATGGCATACCGTCACACAACATTTTGTGACAGGAGAGAGAGGGAAGGGGCGGAGTGAGCAGTTATGGGGAAAGGCCTATACTCCAGTTAAGGTGGACATGCTGGGGGAATGGCTCTGTTTTTACCCAGATAGAGAGGGGGCCAGGATTTTGGGCGTGGGTTTCCGTGAAGGTTTTAAGTTGGGGTACCAGGGTGTGAGAATGCGACAGTGGGCTGAAAACCTGAGGTCAGCTGGGAGAATTTGGAGGTGGTGAGGTGAAGCTGCAGAAGGAAGTGGCTGAGGGATGAGTGGTTGGGCCATTTCTGGATTTGCCGGGTGATCTGGTAATGTCCCCCTTAGGGGTTTTGCCTAAAAAAGCAGACAGGGAGTTCAGGTTGATTCACCATTTGTCATGGCCAGAGTGCATGGCCATGCATGATTTCATTGCTCCGGAGGATTGTCCTATGGTGAGGAAGGAAGAATGTGGTGCTTTTATGGCCAAGTGTGATATCAAATTGGCTTTTTCTTTGCTTTAGGTACATCCAGAGGATCTTTGGTTGCTGGGGCTGCAGTTTGAGGGCAAAGCATTGCCGATGGGCTGCACAGTGTCATGTGCAATTTTTGTGTGTTTTAGCTCCTTTCTGCAGTGGGCTTTTACTTACAGTTCTGGTTTTGGGGGAGTTTTGCATTATTTGACTGATTTCTTGTTTATCAGTTGGGTGGGAAAAGAGCAGGAGTGCCAGCAGATGCTGGAGGTTTTTCAGTTATTAATGCTGGAGTTGGGAGTCCCATTGGCGGAGGATGAGACTGAGGGGTGGCGGTGATTCTGACTTTTCTAGGAATTGAGCTGGTCTCTGTTGCATAACCTCACGCTTGCCAGATGACAAGGTGAGCAAGACTGAACAGTTGCTGGAGACGGCCATAGCGGCACATGAAATGATGCTGGTAGACATGCAGAGACTGGTAGGGCATCTCAATTTTGCGTGTCCTGGGTTGTGGCTACGATTCTCATTTTCTGCTGGAACATGGCACGCTCTATGGTGGGGACGAGGCACCTACACCGCAGGGGGAGTGTTTCAGGAGGAGTCATAGCGGATTGTAGGGTATGGCTGAGATTTCTATGTGGCTGCAAGGGGACACAGTGGCATGGAAAGTGCACGTTTTCTCAGATGCAGCGGGTGCTGGAGGATTTGCCGTGTACTGGAGGGGTAGATGGTGTATGGAGAGGTTTTCTGAGCAATGGAAGAGCATAGCTGTCTTGTGTTTTTCCCATTGGTAGTGGTGCTGGATTTGTGGGGTAGAGAGTTACAGAATAACAAGGTGAATTTCAACGAGGCAGTGGTCAACATTGTGAACAAGCAGACAACCAGGGACCAGAGGGCGGCCTGGCTAATGAGGGAATTTGTGCTGCGGTGCCTGAGGTTAAATGTGGTGTTTAGGGAAACGTGCGAACCAGGGAAGGAAAACGGCATCGTTGATGCATTATCTTGTTTTTAATGGCAGAGGTTCTGTGGGCTGGCACTGGAAGCAGAGGAGGAGGGGCATTGGATCCCAGAGTAGCTGTGGTGGCTAGGAGATTGAGAATCTTTTATATAGTAGAGTGTTCACTATCCCCAGCATCACGGAAGGCATACTGGAGAGCATGGTTGGAGTTTTTAAAAGGGGGGGTGCTCAGTTGGAAGGGGATGGGGGGTGTGGAGGGGAAAAGAAGGGAGGATGTGATCAAATTCATATTGAGCTGTGTGGTCAAGGGTTAGTCAGGGCAACGATAGCGGGAAAGATGCCGGGCATTGGTTTTATGGGAAGTGGTTTTGGGGCTTTTAGCCTAGCTGGGGGAGATGGCAAATAGGAAGTTGGAAGGGTGGAAAAGGGAAAAACGGAAGGGGAAGGACGGCAGGAGGCCAGTGTCAGTGGCCCTGTTAGGGAAGTTGTTTCAGGTTCTGGAGTGCGTATGCTGGCTGCCATTGGGAAAGATAAATGTTTTCAACGTGTTTTATTTGGCTTTTTTTTGGGACTTTCAGGGTCTAAGAGCTGGTAATGAAGGGATGGGGAAGGAGGTCTGATTTGGAAGAACGGCAATCTATCAGGGGACAGTGTGGTTATAAAAATGTGTAAATCAAAGATGGATCAGTAGGTAGGGGCTTTTAGGTGCATCTGGATAGAGGTAGTAGAGAGTTATGTCCGGTGAGAGCGTGAGTGTTGTGGAGGGAGAGATGGTTTTGTTTTTTAGCACAAAAATAGGGCAGGGGTGATGGCTACTGAAGTTTTTGGGATGATGAGGAGGGCCCTGTTGGTGGTAGGTCAGAAAGCAGAGGATTTCGAGACTCATTCTTCAGGATGGGGCACCGTCTGAAGGGAGCAGGATAGGTCTGTCTGAAGAGAAAGTGAAGAGCCTGGGACGCTGGAAATCGGAAAATTACAAAGGGTACATCAGAGAACGGGGAAAAGGTGACTCTTAGGAAATAAGGAGCTGGGTGTGTGGGGGGACATCATAGAGGAGGCTAACTGTCTTTTTCTTTTTCAGATGTGGTACGGAGGAGTGGTGTGTTGCCTTAGATCTGGATATGAAATGGGCAGAGAAAGATGTGGCAAGAATGGTTTTGGGTACTCAGTTGGGGTATAGTTATAAAGTGCATTGTTGAGATGGTCTGGGATGGGGGGCTCAGATGGGACCAACTGTTGCCTTTGCTGGCGGGTATGAGATAGCTTCATGGGGTGCTGGCAGATTTGGTTTTACATGCAGGGGAGAATGACATGGTCAGTTATACAGGGGTGGCATTGTTAAAGAAGATGAAGAGGGACCTTAGTTGGGTGAGGGAGGTATGGATTAAGGATGTTTTGGTTTGGACTGAGTTGATGCCAAGGAGGGCATGGGGGGGAGCTGTGAAGGAGGGGGCAGTAGAGCGGACGAGGAAAAAGATTAACAGGGAGATTTTGAAGGTATGCAATTCCTGTGGGGTGCAGACACCCGCACACCCAGTGATAAAATATGAAGCTTTTGATTTGTTTCGGGAGGATGGAGTTAATTTGTCACTTATGGGAAACCTGTACTATTTGATGAATGTTAGGTTGGCGGTGGAAGAGGATCATAAAGGGTTGGAGGTAAAAGGGAGTGGTGGGGTTGGGGCAGAAAGACCACCTCAGGGGAGCGTTTTTCTGGTGCCAGGGACATAGCCTTTTGGAGGATGGTTGGGGGAAGCAAAAAGGGCTACTAGCATGGTAAAGGAAGGTGGTGGCACTGTTTGCACGAACAGGCTAGCCCAGGGGTACAAAGAGGGGGAAGAGGTATTGAAGAAGGAGGGATGTGGCCCCTGGGAGTAGATGGGGAGAAACCGGGAATAAAGGTTGAGAGGAATTGAAGGGGAGAGAGCAGAAAGTGATGAATTGCTAATTGTTTAATTAATTAATTGTTTGGGAGATTGTTCATTGATCTGTTAGTCTGTAAGGCCAAAGAGCCAGGTTAGTTTGTTGTTTTTAAGATGTGGCCTGTCACATTAAAGTGACCGTTTGCACTTCAAGCGAGTCTGGGATTTTTGTGCAGTGAGCCCAAAGGAGTAGGCCCCATGGGGTACGTGCAAGCCTTTCCCCCCCGGGGGATTTTGGGCACTCCACAGGCCAGCAAGCTGGACTTGTGATAGCGGACCCTTCTCTTCTTCCTGGGAGCAAATGAGAGGCAGGGAAGGTTTGGGAGCAAGCAACAGTTGGTGGGCTTCATGAGTTTCCTTCACCCTCCCACACCTTTAGTTTTTCTATGAGTTAGGTTACTGGTCAGGGGCGGTGAATTTTTCCCCTTTTGTTTTGGAGAGGCCGGCTAAAGATGCTGGGTGGGCGATTATGAAGGGGGATGGCGGCATTGGTGTGACATGCTGCAGCAGATCGAATTGGGCAATGGTTATGTAAAAGGGTTCATGTTGCTGCTGATGTGGCAGGTCAGCCTGGCTGCAGGTCATAGAGTATGTCGGAGGAAGTTTGGTGCTAAGGGGAGCTTGACGGGGAGGGAGAAGGCGCAAGGGGTTGCTAGGAACATGGCCCTTTGATGGATGGTTGGGGGAAGCAAAAAAGGGTACTACTGTGGTAAAGGAGGGGGGTGGCGCTGTTTGAACAAACAGGCTAGCCTGGGGCTACAAAGAGGGGGAAGAGGTATTGAAGAAGGAGGAGCGTGGCCTCGGGGAGATGATGGGTGAGAAACCGGGTATGAAGGTTGACAGAAATCGAGGAGGAGGGGAGGGGGCATGGAGCAGGAAGTGATGAATTGTTAAGTGTTTAATTAATTGATTGTTTTGGCGATTGTTTATTGTTCTGTTAGTTTGTAAGGCCAGGGAGGCAGGTTAGCATGTTTTTGTAAGCTCTGGCCTGTCGCATTAAAGTGACCTTTTCCACTTCAAGCAAATCTGGGATTTGTGTGCAGTGAGCCGAAAGGTATGTCACACACTGGAACAACATAGCGGTCAACATCAGACTGGCTCCTTGCTTCCAGCCCTTCAGGAAGGAAATGAAGACCCTGCTCTACAAAGACCCCTTCCCTATAACACACCTTCGCTTTCTTCTATGTATCCCATCCTAGATGTGCACAGTGCTTCACTGCTCTGTAACTAAGCTTGCACTGCAGAAATCACCCACATGTTGCCTTATGATGGCTTAGCACCCAATCCTTTCTTTAACTAGTTAACTCCATAGTGCTGTTTAGTTTTCCATTTATTTACTCAATTTACAACAATTCTTTGGAGCTGTTATTCACACCATGCACTCAGAATACAGCAGGGAATTGTTGTCATGTTCAGAGGGTAGTCCTGGGTTTGTTTTAGTTTCCTCGCTGCGAAGTAATGTTCCTTCTTTTAATCCATGCTGAGTGAAAGACCCAGCTGTACTAATACGCCTCTTGTCTGCTGATGAGAGATTAATGTTAATGATCTGTCAATTATCCCTGCGCGTGTTTCTTTTTTGACTCATCGCATGTTATTAAGGTGCTGCATGAAGAGCAACGCAAATGCCTCAGGGAAGGCAGTCAGGGAACATAATGTTTCTTGCAACTAAGTGGTGTTTAATTTACCACAGTGCACACCTCCATTCATGGCCGATTTGCCTGTCCCATTGCAACGTGAGTGTTCTCAGGCTACCATTAAACCATGTCTCAGCTGAAAGAAGTTCTGGGCAAGGCTGGAAAACAAGCAAGCCGCTTTTGCTTTTTAGCTTCAGGCCATATCTTATGTCTTCAAGAAATGATGGGATTTCCCCCACAAGAACCAACTGCGAAAGCTAAAGCAACACACACATATATAGATTATAACATAGGAGATGCACAATAGTGCACCGACTTACGAAGTAAGGGGGCAACCAACTCCCTCCCACCCACCTGGCTCCATAGTTAAGGGATCTAGGACATTTTTTAACAATCTGCGATGTTTTACCCAACTGCTGCCTCTGAGTGTCGTCAGGGGGGTTCTGCTGGTGATCCTGGAGGTGTCATTCCTCGGCAGGCCTCTTGGGCGGTGACTCCGTTTTTGGGTCTATATAAACAGTGAACAGTGTTTTAAAAGGGGCTTGGAGTCAATAAGCTGCCCCATGATGCTGAAAGATTGTATTGTGGTAAAGGCATTTGTATAGTGTCATCCATTTTAAAGGAACGTAGGGAGTTCTGCAAGAGGGAAATGTTGCATTGAAATGTAAGGCAAGGGATTTAACTGGACTGGGGCTAGCTGGGGCAGAGTCCTAGCAGTCTTCAAAAACTGTTTCTGGACAGGGGATCCGCAGGGGTTCCCGAGTTCCCCACTAGCACTATACAACCCATTTCTTATATTCACTCAGCATGTCAAATGTCCATTGAGAGCAATCTATTTGCTGTGAGGAGTGTGGCTCCTTTTTTAAAAATAAAAAAAGTGTACTACAAATTTCTATTGTGTGCGGAGGGGCTCAGCAAGATGTTTACTTTCTAGTGGTAAAAGCGCTGTCTTTTGCAGGCTTAGCACTACTATAGGAAAGAAAAGGAGTCGCTTGGTGCAAATTGTTTATATGGTCGCTGTGGCTAAGTTTCTGGTGAATACCCTAATGAAAGCGATTTCTTGGTTAAGAATTCAATGCCTTAAATTAAATCCAGATTTTTTCTTTTTTTTGTGCAGGTCTTGATTTTAAGAAAAACAAAGATTCTATTACTTCTTCTGAATTAGTGTCCAGTTTGGCTTTTAAAAGTGCCAACTGGAACATGCTGTCAAGTTTCTGTAAAAGTAATCACAATACTTTTTACAGAAACTTGACAGCATGTTCCCACGTGGTATAAGGTGAAGAAGTGCATTACTAATTCCATGAATAGATCCACCCAACACATTGCTACAGGTAACACAGAGATCAGGGACATCAAGCAATATGAGAGGGATTTGGCATCCTTTTTCTCCACTTGCCTATCTGACCAGCCCAGGGTATTTATTTATTTATGTTTGCATTTATTACAGGGCAAAAAACTCTCGGGTATCTAGGCGCTAGTTACATTAAGATCAAAAGAAGAAGAAAGGAAGGGGCGGGGAGATCCAGTAGTGGAACGGAAGAGTCTTAGGAGGATCCAAGTTTGTTGAACATCAAGTCTTTAGTTTTATGCGGAAGGTCCAGTAGGCATGTGCTTTTCTGAATGCTGGTGGTAGATTATTCCAGAGATTGATGTTGGGGATATTCAAGAGGTGAGAGTTTGTTGATCTAAGAGGTTGGCTGGGGAGTATTTCTCCATGCAGCATGAGAGGTAGGTCGGGGCAGTGTTGGAGAGACATAGGTGGACCAGGGACAATGGGCCTCATTACGACCCTGGCGGTAAGGCAACAACAGTGCCGGTAGTGCTACCGGTGCCGTTGTTGCCTCACCGCCTCATTACGAGTTCTGCTCGCGGGGCCGCCCTGTACGCCTGAACAGACCAGACGTGCAGAGCGGCACTCACTAACAGAACAGGATGCTAACAACGGCCCCGGCATTAACGGGACCGTTGTTAGCATCCTCCCCATTCCCATTGAGCCCTATGAGGGCTCTAATGGGAATGGGGACGTACCGGGTCCGGGTCCCGCGAAGGTCGTAATGGCCCGGTAATTCCCATTTTTCGGGACCCGGACCCGAGTTTGGGGGTAGCCATGCCGCTAAAAATTACCTGGCCACCTCTAAACTCGTAATGAGGCCCATTTGTTTTGAATGTAATCCTTTCCCAAATGGGCAACCAGTGTGGATCTCTTCTGGCTTTGGAGATATGGTCATATTTGGAGAGACCAATGGCCGCTCGGAGAGCATTGTTCTGAATCGTTTGGAGTTTGTTGAGGTTGCGTTCAGAAGTAATGGAAAATAGGGTGTGAGAGTAGTGAAGATTGGCTCCTGTGATAGCTCTTTCAATTGTTAGGTGGTTGGGATTGGAGAAGAAGGGCATGTTGGCATGAAGCAGTTTGGGAGTGCAAGCCGTCGCTGAGGCGATCGAGTTCTCTTGACATGAGAGGTTGTGGTTGGCATCCAGGTAGACGAGAAGAGCTTTAGCAGCAGCTGAAACGATGATACGGTTACCATCAATGATAAACTCTTTGTATGCTTGGTCAATGTTGCTAAGTGTGGAGTTGGAGCCGACAATGAGTATTTCGGTTTTGTCATCACTGAGGCAGAGTAGGTGAGAAGCCATCCAATTTTGTATGATCTCGTATACCGAGTTTATGATGGCTAAATCCTGGGTGTATGACCCGAAAAAGGGGGATAAGGAGCTGCGTTTCGTCAGCGTAGTTCATGTAAGATATGTCTATTAGGTCAAAGTGGTCGAAGAGGGGTTTTGAATAAATGTTGTAGAGCGTGGGGGAGAGGCAGGATCCTTGGGGGACTCTACAGGTGATGGGAATAGGTTCAGTGGAAAAGTCATCGATGAAGACTCGTGAGGATCTGTCAGCTAGGACAGAAGGAGAGAAGTTCACAGTTCAGGCAAGTTGAGAGCAGAGGATTTGGTAGTCTGCCAAATCAAATGCTGCAGAGAGGTCTAGCATCATAAGGAGGGCAGGTTTTCCAGTGTCTTTGATGGCATTGATTTGAATTTTCAAATCACGTAGGTAAGTTTCGGTTCCGTATTTGGGGCGGAACCTGATTGGCGTGAGCCCAAGATATTGTTTTCCTCGAGATACTGTTGGACCTGTATATAAGCAACAGCATCCTGGATCTTCATGCGGTAGGATATAATAGAAATGGGGCCGTAGTTTGTCAGTATGGAAGGGTCGAGAGAGGATTTATTGAGGACTGGTAGGACCAATGCTTCCTTCAAGAATGTTGGCATCGAGTTGGTAGAGAAGGAGGCGTTGATGATGGCTGTGAAGACGGGAATAAGTGACTGTGGGATGTATCAACCGCCCATCCAAGCCCTGCAACATCACTGTGCATTGCTGGCAGCAGAAACATCATAATGGGCACTGGAAAGCATGCTGCTCGCCGGAAATCACCAGAAAATGCGCAGTGAAAACCTGAAAAACAGGCTGCCATCCACTTTTGCCTATATTAGTGAGCACAGGAAATCAATGCCTAAAACCACCATTGGGCTACCAACAAAGCAGCCTGAAACCACTTGGAAATAGCAATGCTGATTGAAAAAGAAACAGAGCTAGTTTCAAAAATCTGTTTTCTTGGGTGTCAAATTGCTAAAATCATGGCTCACAAATCACCTAAAAGATCCTACCTCTTTGTTGGGTGTTCCACATTACTCTACTGCAAGAATCCACATCAATACAATGTCATCAAGAATCATATGCTATCAAGCAAAATCCCCTTTTAAAGATACTGATGGAAAGACAGCTGTCAAAAATGGGTGCAGTACCATTACTCGCCTCTACCAAGAAGCCGGCGTTTTAAAACCATTTTATGTAAAGTTAAACAATGGAACCCCAAACTATGCCAAAGAAATACTTGCTATCAGAAACCGAAGGGGTCAAGACAATTTAAAACTATATTCTGAAACGGCTTGAAGGAAGAAATTGTTTAATGTGTGTGTTAAAAATGTGGGTTATATTGTAAGAAAAGACAATTTGTAGACATTGGTTGCAGAGTTAAAATGTTTCCCAAACTGGGATCAAACAGATTCCACACCTTCCCCTGGACAAAGGAGACTTCCCCTGCTCTTGGCCAAGAAATTGACAGACTGGTGTGAACAGGAACTAGCCAAGGCACCCTGGCATGTCGCTCTCAGTCAAGACAATGGATTCTTTGGGATGAATAGGAATATGCTGATTTGGGTGTGACTGGTCAACAACCACTCAGGGAGAAACAGGGCATGTGACCTCTGAGTCAAGCCAGCTCTGGGGGTGGAGACAAACCATTGTGGATTCAGATAGCCCAGCAAATATGGGTTTTTTAAAATTGCTTATAACAAAGTGTACAAAGCTGAAACAAAATGTAAAACTTTGAGACGGTAAACATGAAAAATTCACTCACAATTTAAGACTAAGCTGGATGCCGTGTGATGTTCTGAGACTAAACCCCGGAATTTATTCATATTGTAGATACAGTGTCTATGCTAGAAACATAAAGACTTACAGTAATATGCTCAGAGAGGGTGTGTATGTTGGTGTACAATTTGGTGCGGAACCAATATTGGGAAACCCACCAAAAGTGCAAATAAATTGTCATTTCTGAACCCGAGACATGCCTTAATTAATCTGTGATGTGTATATGTATTATGAACAACTTGTGTTTCTGGGAAATATGTTTTTTCGGGAAAAATAGAGTTTCTATGGAAAAGCAAAGGGGAGGGATTTCAGTTAAGCCATAAACACAGCATCACTCTGACTCATTCTAACACGCTGATCCTTTCTCCAGTCAGGGGACACGGAATCCTCTAACCTATGAAATCCTTAGAGGGTTGGGCATAGAGAATCAGCCTACCCACCCACTTTGGAAACACATAAATAAGGACTGCTAGGACAGATGAAAAACACACTATTTTCCACTACTCACAGATTCCTGCGAAGCACCCTGCTGGAAGACTCCAGAATCCAGATAGATCCAGAGACCAGACTCTAGAACCAAGCTCTAGAACCGTGAAGCAAAGGCCCAATCCCAAAAGCTGAATTCTTCTCAGCAGGCCTGCAGAATCTAGCAACCTGATTCTCACCTTCAACAGCCAGGCCGTGTTGTTTGCTTCTAGCTAAGAACCCTGTGCTAGAACTCAGATCCAGACCTAGAAAGCAGAGTTGTATCCGGAACCCATCAGATCCAGTCCGAGGAACCGAGCAGACCAGAGGCCGTGCTGTGAGCAGAACCCAGTGACTGAGACCTGTCCGGTGGCGAGAGAACCCAGCCAAACCCTTGACCAGATCTTTGACGAGGCGCATTCCATTCGCAAGCCTAGGAGTGAGTATCTAGTCTAGAACTGTCCATTACCAATCTTTTAGTTTAAAGTAATCCTCTTACATCCATTTTAACCTGTCCAGAAATGCATTATAGAATCTTGTGTCCATCCTGTTGTTGGTCAATTTGTAAAGCACGATATGTCATTTTGAAAACTTGACTTTCTTTCTGCAAAATCTACCTTCACAAAAACCTCTGTAACTTTTGAGCCGCATGTCCTAGAAGCGAAATCTAACTGTCATTTTAAAGCTAGGATCCGAAGCTTTTCAACAAACCCAGAACAACATTCATTATAGTTTTTCCGTAATCGTGATTTACGCACGCGGAACAATTGCTGCAAATTACAATTTGGCTCAATTTCATTTTCTGTCAAAATAGCTGTTTCTTGTTCTCAATTGGTGAAATTCGTTTTCAATTTGATAATCATTCATGAATCATTGATAGTGTTGACCTGTACAAATCTAAAGTAATTCTCAGTAGTGCTGAATTAAAATCAATTTAGCATATTTTCACTTTCACTGCAATCCCATTCAAAAGTATTTTTGCCTGTTTTAAAATCATATCTGTTTCTCTAAGTTTGCTGGGGGAACTGGAATTTAACTGCCTTCTTGATTGTATTCCTGAAACCTGTATGCCCTCATTTCCATCTCTTCATATTGCATAGGGCGGGAGTGGGTAGCCACAGGGGAAAAAGTGACCATATTATCTTTTGATTGAAATCATATCAAGTTTATTTCTGTGTTGCATTCTTTCCCATTATTGCATTTCCTTGAATTACATAAAGTATTCTCTGCTACAGTATCCTTCATATTCATACTCCTAAGTGATTAAAGAGATTGTTAATTTTGTAGTATTACCCCTTGTTGATTACCATCCATATTCATAAGTGTGCTATTCAAATATTATTTGGTTCATAAAAGTGTGATATATATATTGTTTAATTCTTCAAATAAACCTTTTAATTTGCAAAACAAACCTACTTCTTGGCTCAGTGAGGTCAGGGGGATTCAAAGAGAGGGGCGTTATATAAGGGTTCATCATCCAGATTTAAAGAACTTTGACATAAAAATATATACATAAGGGCTTCCATTGGGCATCCCATACTAAGCATTGACTTAGTTGGAGTGCTGAATTGAAGTAACCTACATGCCTTGGCACAGTCTTTGATGATTGGAGCTGGGCAAGTGTCACCTTTGCAGCGTGACGGTTTCAGCCTCTTGATGATCTTGGTGATGGCCATGTCGGAGACAAGGTGGAAGTTGAACGGGGTCTAGGTGTGGGTCGATAAGGGGCTGGGTGCTGTGTGCGATGGTGTGTGGTTCGCATAGGAAGTTGCTTGGAAAGGATTTTTACTTTGAGGGAGTTGACCTTACAAATGAGGGCGTCTTGGATTTGTTTGCACCAAGTACTGTCTACTGTCAGTTCTGGCTTGTAGGGGGGAGTCTCATTTCCTCGAGAATTGTGAAAAGTTACCGGGAGCTGAATGAGGCGTTACTGATTATGGAGTTGTAGCTGTTAGCTTTGACAGCGTGGATTTCCCTTCTGTAGTTTTTGATTAGAGTTGAGAAGAGGGCTTTGTGGGCAGGGGAGGTTTTTTTCCCAAGCTAACTCAGAGGCACACCGATTGGCACAGGATTCAAGGAGCTCAGGAGTAAACCAAGCATTTTTAGTTAATGAGGATTTGGCTTTCCTAAGTGTGAAAGGGGCAAGCGTGTCGATTGGTTGTGCAATCATTTTTTGTAGAGGTCGACCAGTGCTGCTGGATCTGTTACTGAGGATGGGGGTGCGCAAGGGTAGCAAGTAGTGGTTTAAGGTTGGTAGGGTGAGGTTTCTAGTACACCAGGCCATTCCTTCAGGTTTGGCAGGGTGAGCTGGTCTGGGGCGTTCTGAATGGGGGATTTTTAAGGCAATGGTGTGATGGTCCGACCATGGACAGGGTGAGGTCACTTAACCAGTCTAAGGTGCAGCCTTAGTCCTGGGTGGTCTAGAGAGAGCCTTGCATAATGCCTGCATGGTTAAGTGCTGTGGCTACGCTGGTGCCCAGTGAGTCTGCTGGGTCGTTGTGGCAGCACAGAGAGGGAGGCATGGGATGAACTGGGTGCAGAATCTGAGGAGTCTATTCCACATGAGATTCAGCGGGCTGTGGCGATGGCCGAATCAGGGATTTCATTTTGTGTGAAGTCTGGCCTGCAAGTCTGTGGTGGGCTGAGTGATTGAGGAGCGTGGTGAGCTGAATGCACAGCCTAATGAAGCTGTTCCTTGTAAGGATTGGCAGGGGCATAGCGATGACTGAGTCTAGGATTTTGGTTTGTGCGGAACTTGGTCTGTGAAGTTGCGGTGGGAAGCGTGATTGAGGAGCGTGGTGTGGGACGCACATGGTGAGCCGAGTGCATAGCTTGAGGAATCTATTCCTCGAGAGGATCAGCGTAGCAATGGCAGAGTCAGCGATATCAGGTAGCGTGGGGCCTGGTGTGTGGGTCTGGGGTGAGTGGTGTAGTTGAGGGGCATGGTGTGGGCCACATGCAGTGAGCCGAGTGCTTAGCCTGAGGAAGCTGTTCCTCAAAGGGATTGGTGGGGATGTAGTGGTGGCACATACAGGGATTTTGGGTTGTGTGGGGCCTGGTCTACAAAGCTGCGATGGGCAGAGTGATTGAGTAGCGTGGTGTGGAATACACACTGTGAGCCGAGTGCATAGCCTGAGGAGGCTATTCTTCATAAGGAATGAAGGGGACATAGCGATGGCAGAGCCAAGAGTGTTGAGCTGATGTGGGAGTAGGCAAGGTGGCTATGGAGTGTGTTAGAAGAGCAGCGAGGTGCGGAAGGGGGAGGCACCAGGATGCTTACCTGCAGTCCATGTGGAGTGGGGCTCCTTGGGGCTGACTGGGTTTGCGTGGAGGGTGCTGTAGTGGATCTTGGGTTGCCGGCTGAGGGCTCAGTTCTGGTTGGAGTTGTTACAAGTCCAAGGTGATGGGGTTCAGCCCTCTGTGCACTGCATACTTCCCCAACCTCGCTGTCAAAGTGGGTTGAACACTGTCTGAAGAGAGATGCCGCATTCCAGCATATCTGTAGACCCACACCTGTCTGTCTCCTGACTTCCCTGTGAATGGCATCAAGGGATGGTGGTCCACCACCAGAATTCTTGCTCTCACCCTGGCTTGACAGCCTCCCCCTACCCACTGCAAAAGCAAGCAATGCTCTGGAGGCAGGTGGGAACCTATAATCCCCAGATACCATCCTTCTCTTCCACCACTTGATGCTCCATAGTTCCAAGGTGTGGGGGGGGTGAATGTAACATTGTTTTTTTCTCGGTTGCAATGACAGAAGGGCTTGGAAGGCAGCTTGCATAAAGGCAGCAAAGATTATGGACTGTGATAACTGATCATTATAGGGCATAATGGGATATAGCCTTTAAGGACCGACTAGGTATGAAACAGTCAGACTTGGACATTCTTACATGGACAAAGGGAAGCATAACATGTTTTAAAATGATTATTCTTCCTTACACATGTGATTACTATGATAATAGGCCTTTGATCAGGTCGAATAAATTTGAGTGGAATTCAAATATGATTCATACAAATCTAACTAGTCTGATCTGAACTAGTTTTAACTAATTGGAAAAATAAACAAGATGGAATTGATAGTTCAATGTACAACTTGAATCCCACCCTATTTGAGCTCTTTGCGGGTTTGACTTATTCAAATTGATTCAAAACTCAATTTAAATGATTTGAACCATTATTCGAGTTGAGTACTTAAACATTTGACCTCTGGCCTTTGGATGTATTTCTCATGTCGGAGTCGGGTTGCAGAGTCTCTTGTCTGCATTGGATTCTGATTTCCTGAGAGGAGCTGCAGTCTGTTCACTATTGCTGCCACAGCATCAGCTGACTCATTAAAACCCTGACTTGGCCGCGGAGCGGGCCGCGGAGTCGGGTTGCACAGTCTCTTGTCTCTGGTCTGCTGGGCCTGTTTGGCTGAGCTGGGCTGACGGTAAGACGCCACGTAAAACTTTGCAAACTGTACTGATTTGTAGATCCCAGGGAAACCTATCATTGCCCACCACTTGCATTTTCAGTAACGAGTAGTGAGCAACTGTAAACTGTTATATTCTGTAAAGCGTGAATAAGTTGGGCGTTGACATTGCAAGGGTTTATGCCTGATTCTGCCCGAGTGAGGCACGATTCCTCGGGAAGCCCAAGAGAAGCCGCCTACCTGGTGCCACTACATTAAACTTTGCTCTGGGTATTGGCACCCGGAACATCCGCTGCGACTTTCGCCGTCGGGCCGCTATGGAACACTGTGAACCTACCCCCCTCCCATCTCAGACTTCCTTCTCCCCGCGCCTACCTCCTTGCTGGTCCGGGATATACGCGGAGTGCAGCTGTGGGTCGGGCACGCCAAGGAGACACGGGAGCAGTGATCCGCATCTGCGATCGCTGCTAACCCTGCGGTCGCTTTCGGTGTTCCCCCTGCTGCTGCCTGTGGGAGATTGTGGGAGACCGTCTGCATGAGTCATTTTACGGCGCAACCAGGTAGAAAAGTGTAAGATTCTCCATTCAGCAAAAGCACTCCAGGAAAGGTTCTATACCTGGGGCAATACCTGGAATTTGAAATAGGGGCAATTAACTTTTTTTTTTCTCTCCTTTAAACCGGAAAATGAGACAAGGTAAATAGCAGTAACCTTGGATACCCATCAGAGAAAGGAGGAGTCTGTGGGAGTGGTACCTCTAATGCTCCCAGTGCCTGAGTAACTAAACTTAGAGGATTAATTGGGTGGTAGGAGTGGGTCATCAGTAGCAGGAGACTGCGGGACTTCGTCCTTTGATCCTGCTGGTGAGTTGGTCCACACCATATTACAAAAGACACTCTGTGGTTGCGTGCCATCAAAGCAGGAGACTGCGGGTCTACGACCTTTGATCCTGCTGGTGAGTTGGGCCACAGTATATCATAAAAGACACTCTGCTGCTGTGTGCAACTAACTATCTGCAGAGTGCGTTTATGAACGGCGTTTAGTGAAGCTCACTACATCAACCAAACGTGGAGGCAAACAAACTGAGTGGAAAAGTCCTGTTTGAATTTGGTACAATCTGCTTGTAAACACCCCTACTGATGGTGACTGGAACGAGACTTGCAACTAGATCCAAGAATACACTTGGTACTACGGTTGAACTGAGGTCCCCTGGAACCAATCACCCCGATGAAACCATACTAGGTGAGACTTCACAAGCATTGAATATAAAAGGAGATACCGCAACAACAGTAAACACATTGGAGGACAATATTCAGGAAAGCAACATTAATTCTGAGATTAGTAAGGATACCGTCTCTCCAGATAAAGATTCAACAGTGACAAGCCAGCCCCCAAATCACGTACATAAGATCCAGACAGAAACACGTGAGCCGCAACTATCATAAAAGGAAAAAGCGATTGTGGCAAAAAAAAGTTGGGAACAGGCATACACAAAGGCCAAGTTGCAAGAAGATATCGGACATAGGAACTTCCAGCGAAAAAACAACAGGCAAGCTCGATTATCGATGGACATTACAGAAATTGAGGATCTGATGACGAATCAGGTTAAAAGAAATGAAGTATTTAACATGCAGACAAGCATAGAGGGAGAGCGGCCAAGGTTAGCATCAACACCACGAGTCTTAATCCCTGATGTGATGACAAAGGAGTATCAAACATCTACTATAGTACATAGTATCAGACAACCTGGAGACAGCTCTCCAACAACAGAGCATACATCGAACAATAAGAACTTCTGTCAATGTCAACCAAATGCATTACCGACAAATATACCAGAATCAATACCCACAACTATGCTAGACTTACAAAACTTGCTGTTCGCTGTAACCTCACAGGTGATGATACCATTTATGAAGCTACTAGAGAGTAACCGCGATGCGCAAAAAGATCAAGCTACCCTGCTGGCTCTCATCCATTCGAAGCAGATTTTTGTGGAGTCCTTTTTAAACACGATACATAACCGACTGAATCAAGAGGCTGAAACAAGTGCCCAATGACAGTCCAGGCTATTTGAAATAGCAAGAAGAGAACATGAAGAGAAGGCAACACTGACAGCAGGTTTGATGGAAATCATAGCAAAGGGGCACCTGCCGCCTAGTGTAAAACCGCAAAATGTAACTGGACAAAAGGAACCCGTGTCACAACTATTTGCGCAAGCACAGTTTGAACATGTGCAAGGTAGTATCGACATTTTGACCTTGGACTCTATCCAACGAGGTGAGAATACGATTGAAACCATTGAGGTTCTGACCTCCTTACCTGAGAAGCCAATGGAAAATGTTGCTATTTTTGACAACAATAAGAACATCGCAAATATTCCCCGAACAACATAGAAAAAAACTACCAAATTAACAAAGAAAAAGAAAATAAATGGGTCTAGAGCCTTCCTACGCAATTTGACAACCCCTAAAGCAAACAAAAACATACAAGGAGAAAAAAAAGAGGCAATACTAAGTAGGACAGTGGAGCAACAAAAATCTAATACGAGCAAAAATATTCAAATAGATATGACTATGATGGATAATATGATGACTGATACAAACAAAGAGCGACAACAAAGAGATGCACTTAGTCAAGAAGCATTGTTGAACCCATCTACTTATTCCAAAGAAGAGCAAGATAGTAACTGGGACTCGCATGTTTCTACCAATAATCAATCTATAATTATTGTTGACTGTTATGAAGAAGGCTACACCATAGAGTCTATCTACACTGACCTTAGCTGTGAAGACATTTCTGATCTAGACCTGGAGACGTCTAGACTTAGTGTGGAATCAATTTCAGACAGTGAAGATTTTACATCACAATACTCGGAGAGGAGCCAAAGAACCAACAAATTAGAAAATAGTGTAGACACAGGTAATAGATCTAAACTGCGGCAACCTTTGTTCCTTAATCCTATGGATACTCCACAAACCATAAAATTAAAAATCAAGCAAGTGGAAAATGATAACTACCAACAAGATCTGATCTTAAACAGAACAAATACTTTGAGACTGATACACGCAATTCCCGCACTTAGATGGGTCAACACACGACACTTAAAAGTGGTGGAATTCATGGATGAAAAGAATTCAGATGTGATTCTCGTACATTTTCATAATACAGAGGACATTGGAAAGATCATGAAAGAAGCACACCTCTTTTTGAAATTGGGGTTCTCATGTACTGCTGAAACAACAAGTATGAGGAAACCGACATGGGAACTTCAGCATTACATGAAGAGATCAATAAAACAGGAGAGAGGGGGAAATGATGGTTCACATTCCCCGGGGATCTCTATAAAAAGCAGAATGGTCAGCTCAGCAGAAAGAGTGATAAATAAATATACGCGAGTAAATGTTACTAACATGCCATTCTGGAGAGAGGAGGAAACCCCACAAAGGACGATGACATCAATGAGAAAAAACAATTCATAACCATCAATTAATAGATCTACTACTACTCTGACTCTGTGTACTTGGAATACCAGAGGACTTTCTCATCTCTTTTGTCTAAATACGGATGATCTTTGTAAATATAACTTCATATGTTTACAAGAAACATGGATTGACATTATGCCCGGATGTGACGGATACACAGTGGTCATGAATCCTGCTATATCCCGTAAAAAAGGACGTCCATCAGCAGGACTCTTAACTTTGATTAAAATGGAAGAAAATATCCTCGTGGCAGATTCTACTTACATCTCACTGTGGATCCAACTAACGATAGTAGAAATCTTGACTATCAAGAAGACATCTGAAAAGCTGGTGCAAGTGCCGGCACAGAGATTAGCAATATTCAATATATATTGGATTCAAATGGAAGAATTCATTGATACGCTATTCTCCGCCGTAGATAAAGTTGTGCTGGAATCAGACGATACTGAAATAATCTTATGTGGAGACCTTAGTGTACATTTATTTGACCAACAAGGATTAGCGATTAAGAAAACGCAACTCTCAGCGAGAGCAAAAATATGGAATAAAGAAACCACATGGCGACAGCTCTACTGCACCAATCAACTGAACTACAATCCAAAAAGTGCAACTTGGAAAAATGTAAAAGTGTCAGCCACTTTGGATTACATTTATATGTCACCGAATCTAATCTCCAAAGTAACGGCCCAAGACAATATAATCTCAGATAATAGTGATCACCACATTATCAGTATAACATGGAAAGCATCGTATTGTGAAAGTAATAAAATTCATCTACCGCACATGGAAACAAATTCCGCAGTCACCCGACTGCGTATAAACGATAAACAAATGAAGAAACTAGTCAGTACTTATACCAGTTCTGTGGTGTCTGGCATGGAACAAATAAATTATGAATGGATACTCTCGCCATTCTTACAAAATATCCATAACCAGGACTCCAAAGTGCCACACCCATGCATACAACTTACAAGTAGTAAACAAAAAAAAAGAATTGCGGAGAACAATCACGGAAATAAAAAGAAAGAATGAGGCCAACTCATGGATTGCTATCAGACAAGCAAAACAAAGTTACAGAAATTGGACAAAAAATGCAAAAGCATTACTCTTACAACAAGATGCAGAAGCAATCTTAGCCCTCTTGAAAACCAACAATACGCGAGGATTATGGAACCTATTGAATCCGCAAATGGATAATCACCATAAACTAATCCAAGGGATTGCAGAATTTACATGAATTAATCACTTTAAGGCCATCTACAAATGTACAGTGAGAAATCACTCCAGCAGAATGGAGCACAATGAAACGTCTGTTTGGACAAACTCCTGGACAGTGGAGGATATCTTAACAATCATAAAGAAGCTCAACTCATCAAGGCCCCTGGCTCAGATGGCCTAAGTAACATGCTTATAAAGAAACATCCAGAGGATTGGGCAAAATTCTGCGTTCATCTATTTTCTGCAATTGAGAAAGGGAAACAAATACCCATGACCTGGACAACAGCAATTTTGACCCCAATATATAAAGCAGGTGATAGGCAACTACCTACAAACTACAGACCAATCGTACTTTTGGATCCAATTGGGAAGATTTTTGCAATGATTCTACTTAACAAACTTAACACATGGATCAAGGAAAATAAGCAATTTGATATCAGGCAGACTGGATTCATAAAGAGCACGGGTAATCATGTAAATCTAATGATCTTGAATCTATTGAAACAGGAGGCATTGGTTAACAAGCACACCACATATGCAGCATTCATAGACCTGCATATGGCCTTTGATTTGGTAAATAGGAGAACATTGTGGGGAAAACTAATGAAGTGGAAGTGTCCATTGACAATAGTGGAACCCATTAAGCAACTATATAGCAATACCACTCTAACAATCAGACTCTCACAACAAGGTCAATTGTCGGCACCTATTGAAGCGGAAAATGGTCTTAAACAGGGATGTCCTCTTGCAGCAACGCTGTTTAAGCTGTATACTATGGATCTCCCTGATCCTCCTCGTTTTCAGAAGGCAAATCCACCCAAATTAAATAACCACCAGATTAAGCATTTGATGTATGCAGATGAGATTGTCATTTTAGACAAAACAGAATTAGGGCTACAATGAAGCCTACGGGAGTTGGAAACTTATATGGTGGAAAATGGCCTAGAGATAAACACAGCCAAAACAAGAATCATGCCACTCTTAGTAAAAAAAGGACAAAAAAGAAATCAACAGCCCTTTCAATTTTACATAAATGAACAAATATTGACAAAGGTAACAGCAATCAAATACCTGGGAGTTCTAGTGAATCAGTCAGAAGTTGAAACCCCATGGATAAACCAATTAAGAACAAAAACAGCTTCACTCGTGAGACAAGGGTTATTTATACATAGAAAATTTAGAAAATACTCCTTACAACCGATCCTCATATTTTACCGACAAAAAGTGACCGCAATTTTGAGTTACGGGAGTGAGTCTATGATAAATCTCGACCAATCATTTTGGGATATCTTAGAGGGCATGTTTTGGAGGAAAATCCTTGGGTTATCGAATTCATTTCCAATCAAAAGAATCAGACATGATCATTAAGATCAATAGTCGAGTGGAAAAAGATCAACTTGCATAGAAAGATGATTAATGAGGACGAAATCCCAGCATACAAACTATTCGAAGAGAGAACTGATACAGTGGCTAACACGGCATTAGCAATATGGAAGAACGTCATGATTGACGTGGTGGCAGCAAATAGTATAACAACATAGATGCTTGTGAACCGCCCTCAATGCGCTAAACAAAGACTACAGTGAAATGATTGGATTTGTACTGTAACAGACAAATCACAATATCAGATGAACTTGAACTGTGAATTGGACAACCGTGCACTTAATGACTTACCTGCATATCTGAAGCAATTTCCGGATAGGCAGATTAGGGATCAATTCATTAGACTTCGATTGAATCAACTACCAACACGGGAACTCATGGCAAATAACAGGCACCTTTTGAAAGAGGTAGCATTTTGTCGATTCTGTGAGAACAAAAAGACGATTGAAACTATCCATCATATCATCATGAATTGCACTGCGTTAGCTGAAAAAAGAAACTGGTTTCGAGAAATGATATTTACATCTGGAAACAAACTCAATAGCCAGGATAGATGGAATCTAATACTGTCAGGAAATAATAGGCGTTTCACTACTGTCATAATTCAATTTTGGAATCATATTATCATGTTGAAGAGTACATAAACTTCTGTAATGGTGGACTTATAGCAGTATCTAAAGTTGTAAGGGAAATGAAATAAGATACTTTGGAGAGTATGGTCAATGAAAGAATGCTTGTTTTAAAATTTCTGTTTTTATATTTTGGAATTGTATGACTGTATGGATAAATGAAAAGTTTTGAATAAAACTATAACATAAAAAAAAATGTCTCATGTAGACAATTATGCCATAAGACCTATCAGTGGTAAATTGACAAAATGGAATCAGGCAAAGTAGCATGAGATGGGCATAGAAAAATATGACCTTGCAGTGCTGGACCTAATGAAATCTGCATTACTGTGAGCCTAATAGAATTCGACAATGATTTGATAAGTGTGCATAAATAGCTGTAGGTCTTTTTGTGCTGAA
This sequence comes from Ambystoma mexicanum, assembly GCF_040938575.1. Classification (NCBI taxonomy): domain Eukaryota; kingdom Metazoa; phylum Chordata; class Amphibia; order Caudata; family Ambystomatidae; genus Ambystoma; species Ambystoma mexicanum. Next base: position 328,499,174 of record NC_090935.1, read on the forward strand.
TTGGCATAATTGATTAAGAATTGCTGTGGTAATTGGGGCTAATGGACTATGTTCCTGTTGTAATAACTGGGCATAGTGGTTTCTGGACAATCTGTTGTGATCGTAATAAGGCCGTGCAGAGGTTTATTGAATTAAGCATGTCTGGCAATTTGTGGATTTATGGTAATTTTGGAAATAATATTGTGAACCAACTGAGTAACCTTTCAACAGGCCTTAGTGTGCTTGTTGAGAATAATGCATTTAGAACTTGTTGTGCTTACTGAGTATAATGAATGGAAGGCATTATATGCTGACTGGGAAGAATGAAGTATGGCCCTGCTGCAAACACTATGTAGTGGAGTTGTCCTTACTGTGCTAACTGGGCCTAATGTAACTAGATCGTGTTGTGTTATCTAGAGTTAATTAAATGAGGCCATGGTGTGCAAAGTCCATCCAATGGAATTGGACCTTGCTGTGGGAACTAGGCATTATGTGTTTTGGTCACGTAGTGTTAGCAAGACAGAGCATACGCCCAATATGAACTGCCCATGTATACCTAACTTGATCTAATGGAATTTGGTATTGTTGTTAAACCCAGACATAATGACACCTGGCTTTGCTAACTAGCCATCATCAAATTTGGCCTTGATGTTGCTACCTGGTGTAATGGAATCTGGTCTTGCTCTACTAGATCTGATGGAGGCATGTGCATATCACATTTCATGTTTTTCTGACGGTCCATGATGGCCTCTGATCATGATGCACTTAATGGACAGCGAATGTGGTTAATATGTGGGACATATCAGAATCTAGCCATTATGTGCTCATTTTGAATCTCATAAGTGATGATGAGTGTAAAACAAAAAGCTTGTAAAAAAAATGATAACATAAATAGTGCATAAAACTGTACAAGATGATCTTTTAGAGCTCCAAAAAGTAACGCCTCTCAATCAGCAAAGTACCAGAGAAGAATGAGACTGTAAAGTGTGATGTGGAGAATTTCAAAACTCACATCAGAAGATGAGTAACGTAATGTAGCATGTATAGCACAAATAACTCTATAAGATCACATTTTAGAGGTTACAAAATGCCCCTCCGCTATCATTGAAGTATACCAATGTGGAACGATCCATTCAAAGTATGATCTGAAGAAGTTCCAAATTTGCATTACAAGCTTTGCAATGTAATATAACATAAGTATCAGCTACAAGTCTATGAGATGACATATGTGGGTTTAAAAAGTATCCCCTCACTATCAGCGAAGTATACACATGATACCTTAAAAGAGTGATTCGGGAAAGTTTGAAATTTGCATTAAAAGCTGATTAACGTAACATAAATAATATAAATAGCCCATAACACTCTACAAGATGACATTGAAGACGTCCATAATCAGTCCCTCACTATTAGCATAGTTTAGCAATGAAGAAGGACACCTTAAAAGTGTGTTTCTGTGAAATCTGAAATGTTCTGAGTCATTTAACACACCATAACGTAAATAGTGCATACAGCTCTGTAAATTGACATTTTAGAGGTTCCAAAGTAATCACTACCAGGAAGTATACTGATAAGGAACTATATAATAAAATTGAGATTCATTGAAAATATCTAACTAATGAGGAGATGCAGTTGTCAATTAAAAAACATGAATTTCCTCCACTAGTCAGATGTTAAAAAATTCTTATAGCTAATTGAATGCTGACTTTGAAAATGCAAATCTTGTAGACCTCATGTGAGGGATAGCCATGCATCCACTTAAGTGGAACAAATTGCATAAAGCATGAGTAAGGAAAAGGCAAGCAACCATTGGTCAGTTACTGGGTGTTAGGAAAGATTTCATGATTGTAGGTAATTTTCCTTCCATGTGGCAACCCCCAAACTTTTTGCTGTTGTTTTACACTCTCATCTAGTCTTTGCCAGAGAAGTGCAGCCTTCGCTGCACTCCTCTGCGCTTTCGCTCCATTCTTATGGGGAAACTGACATGCCCTTAAGACAGTCAGTTCCGGGAAACTTCGTTTCCCTTAGTCCTTTCCTCATGTTGCAGCTTTTCAGCAACATGAGACAAGAGTGCACCGTAACTTACATTACCTCGCTCTCGGGTCTCTAGTCATTGCAATGGCCCTAGAAACTCTTGCTGGACTTATCATGAAATGTGCAAGTGTGTCAGGGATGGGACTGGTGCCAGCTATCGTTTCTTTGTGTTTTTAACCCCTTTTTGCCATGTTAACCGTGCTTCCCGCATTTGGCCCAAATGGGTGGCCTGGCCTCCAAAATGGCCATGCCACGAGGTTCTTTGTCCTGTCCGCTGACCGTCTTGCCCCTACACCTTCCCCCAGGTTGGCCGACCCGGGGCAGTCCTTATTTGGTCATGGACTTTCCCGTGAAACACAACGCTTTTGCGGGCTTCTGCATGCCTTGTGTGTGCCTCCAGGATGTGGGCTGGGATGTCTGTTCCCAATACACATCCTGGGTGCGAGAGAGTCTAGAGTGTCTTGAATGCCTGGGACCACCGTGGTCCGTGATAGGTCCACATATGGTGTGAGTGTTTTGTGAGCAGATCTCCCATTGGGTCTTCTCCGTTTTGGCACGAAGGGAACTCTGGATAAGAGGAGGCTGGAACACCACTACCATGTCGATCTCCTGAGTTCTCAAGAACGAACGATAAGGAGCCAAGTATCCTGCAACTAAGAAGCTGAGTCGAGGAATTGCTGGTGACCCGCTGAAGGTTTGGCACCCTGCACTGCTATTGTCCTGTGAGACCCCTCTGCCTCTGATCGAACGAGAAGGCCTGTACTGGCGCTTCAACCCTTTAGAATAGTGGGAACAACTATTCTCGGCATCTTCACCAAATCCTGTATGTAAGCCTTCGGAAGCATCCCTGGGCCATCTAGTGGACTGACCAGCCTACACAGGAACCTTGCTCTGTCACCGCCGTCTGGCTTACTGCTAATCCCGTGTCCTCGGCACTCTCACACGATTCGTACACTTGGCATTCCCAGGTCTGAAGTGAGACGTGTGCTTTGGGACCGGAATACCTGCGGTTACTGAGTTGCCCTGCTGTGGTAACGAACCTGTGCGTGTTCGCTGCATCTGGGACACCCTCGACCCTGACTCCTGCTGTCGCGGAATCTACACGGCGTCGAGACATCCGGCTGATCGCATCTGAACCTGCCAGAACCGAAACGGAACCGGAGAAGCCTGGGTCTGCCTGCATCGGGGACCGGTGAGTAGTCAATAGCCTAACCGGTCGCCCTCCCGCAGGAGCCTGTGGCTCTCCACCGCTGTCGTAAACAGCAACCCTTTTCCGCACTCGCGCCCTGCTTCTGCCCACAAGTGGAGGCCGCGCTTGAGTAGAACTGTTCATCATCGTTTTGTTCACCTCTCTGAACTGCCTGTTCTCCCTGAAGATACTCTCCTTTGCCTGTTGGCACCCACGTGTGCAGGTACTTTTGAGCACAAGGCTCCACTCTTCGTAGGGCTCGGACTTCCTTCTAGTTAGGTGGCCTCTGATGTCGAACTGGGTCTGACGGTTACTTGCATTGCCTGATTTCCTCCCCTTCTACGTGGACTACACATTTCGTGCGTCTAACTCTTTAGACTCGTTTGTATTTGTATATATATTATATTGGTTTGGTATGTGTTGGTTTACTAGAGTTTTATTGTGATTTCTCGCTACGGTCATTGTTGCAAAGGCCTTGGAATAAATGTGTATATATTTTAATATAACACCTATCTGGAGTAATTTGTAAGTGTCCTTGCTTTGTGTGCTCATTGCGGGCTTTCAGTCACCCTCACCCCTCTTGAGACCTAGTCTTGACCGCCGCCATCGCTACCCTGATTGGTCTGGCTTGTCCAGAGGTTACCCTGTTCCAAGAAACTATGCTGGCCTTCTGAACCTCTGCCCCTCCAGGACAGAGTTCAGAAATCCATCTTAACACTGGACTTCCAAGTTTTAAAAAACATTTGAGAATACCAGAAGAGGGTGCCCCATCTTCCACAGATTAAGGGAGTAGGCACCAGAGAGGAGATGCCACTTGATCCTCAGAGGAGGGTGTGAGCATCGGAGAGGCTGTAGAACCCAAATATCCTCAGAAGAGGAATGTGAACATTGGAATGGGGAGACACTCTTAATCTCCAGAATAGGCGGTGAACACCAGAGAGGGTAGAGCCCGTTGATCCCCAGAAGTTGGAGTTGGAAGCAGGGAGGTGGAGATCCACTTAATCCCCACAAGAGGGGGTGAGATCCAAGAAGCAGGAGATGCACAGGATCCCAAGAAGAGGGATCTCAGCATCAGAGATGACAGTCACCTTATTTTCAAAAAGCAGGGGTGAGAACCAAAGAGAGGAATAGCCTATTTAGCCCAGAAGATGGGATGGTCATCGAATTTGGAGAAAGCCCCTTAATCCCTAGAAGAAGAGGTGAGCTCCAGACATGGGGAGAGCCAGTTGATCCATGTAAGATGTGAGTGATTAGCAGTTAGCTGAAAGAGCCTTAATTCCCCCAGACAAAGGGAGTGGGCAGCAAAGAGGATGGGAAGGTACTTGATCAAGAGAAGAGGGAGTATGCACCATCGAGCGAGATGCCCTTTAGCTTTAGAAAATGAGAGTATGCAGCTGAAATACTTGGAAGAATCCGGTAAGAAGAGGTGGAGTAACAGAGAGGGAGAGAAGCTTCAACTCCAAAAGAGTGTGGTAATTGTATGGACAGTATAGGAGGTGAAGAATCCTTAAATACAGCAAGAAACAGGGAAGCTGTGTGGTCCTCAGAAGAGGGGAAACTAACTGAGCACCAGAATGAAAATAAGCAAGAGAACTGTCTGCCTGGCACTTTGTGCTATGGAATTTTGCTGCTCTTTTGTCTCCATACTTACATACCCCAAGGACTTTCAGTTTACACTAATCCTGAACTCATTCATGAGCACCATTCTGTCTTACTTATAGTTTATAAAAACCTAGGAATCTTTATTTCAGTATCTGTATCGGTGTATGCTCGCAACCTGCGACATTTTACAGATTTTTTCTGTGCTAGTCTTAATCTTAGCGATTTATTTGAAAACCCTGCATAAAGAAGTTTTCAATAATCAAGGAAACAGTATGTAATTATGTGGTCTGATAGAGGACCTGTCATCCATTCTAGTTCAAATGTTTCTAGTTACACCATTTTAGTAAACACTTATGTTTATGATGTTCGAATGGTGGTTCTCTATCCAAACAAAACCCTTAAGTAAGAAACTGGTAAATGGTATCTGAGGTGGTCTTTAATTTGGCAGTATAAACTAGAGGAGGAAGAACTGTTCTTCCTCCACCTCTAGTTTATTTTGGTATTAACTTTAGGAGGTACAAGCTAACTCCTGGTGTTTCTAAGTTGGATTGTACCCTAATTTTATAGGCCATGGACACATATTCACCCAATTTCTGGGGCTTTTGCTCAAGGAACTCACATTCTCTGTTGTGGGCATCTGGTTTCAGTGTGTGGGACACAATGAATGAGACAGCCCTGACTGAAACTGACACGAATGCTGTGTAGTGTAATGAAAGGCTGGGTACTTGCCCCAATCCACATTTTTTGTTATGGGTGTCTGAGTGGAGTGAATGGCCTGAATGACTGTGAGCCTGATTGGATGCCTGCCTGCATGAATAACCTTCAGTGTGGCTGGCTGACTGAGCCTGGCTCAGCCAGAGTGAATGAGGGATGGATGTGTATAACTGGGGACATCTCACTTACCAATTTGTTCAGAAGCTGAAGTCGAAGCTTAGCAAGAAGAAGCTGTTCCTTGAAACCCAACTGGAAGAGCAGTCTGCTGCTGCATTTCTTCACGTAATCCAAAAGCTGTTGTGTCTCCCAAGGACATATCCAGAGAGGACCTGCAAAGGAGACATCTCCCCAAGCTACGAGGGACCATCATGCAAAGCTGCTGCTCTTCATCGAAGTATCCTGGAAGCCAGTCCTGTGTGACTGACGTCTGGAGAAGGGGTCTTCAAATTTCAGAAGAGGAGTGCCGGACATCTCAAGCCAGGGAAGTCCATTGGAGTTGCCCTGCTTCCAGAGGGGAGTTTTGTGACCGCTGGAAGCTGTTGCTGTCTACCACCCAGAAGAGGGGGTACCCTAGTATAGTGCTGCTGGACACCCAGAGCTGCCAAAGTTCCCAACTACCTAAGAACATTGCCGGAGAGAGCCCAGTGTCATTTGATGCAATGGAAGGTCCATCAGTGGGTTTCCCACCACCAGAACCTAAAGAAGATGTCCTGATGTCTAGAGTTGGTAAGGGTCCGAGGTCTACTTTAGTGGGCAAGTCCAAGTCACCAGATCCCATCCAGACGGCTGTGCTGAAGCTGCAGCACCAAGGAGCTGAAAGTCAGGCAACCGTGTAGACATAACACCAAAAGTGACCTACACTTTTGGTGTTATGTCTACACGGTTGCATGACTTTCGGCATTGCCCGAAGTCTTCAAAGGGTGAGAAGGGTCTTATCTTCAACTGCCAACCCTTTAATGAGACCACCACAAATTTCAGACTTCCCAGGACTTCTATAGTCGGACAAATCATCAACCAAAGGTGAGCACCGACAAATTGAAATGGGTTAATCTGTGGGAACTATTGAATTTAAAAGTTAAGGAGTCCGTGTGAGCAATTAATGCCTTCGCAGACACTCATGGCGGACATAGGGCCTCATTCCGAGGTTGGCAGTAACCATGCTGCAATTTGCAGCATGGTTACCTCCTTACCACTTACGGGGTCCGGGTTCCTCAAATGAGGACTTAACGGGCCATTCCAACCTTGGACGACCCGGTAATACCTCATTCGAGGAACCCTGACCCGGTACATCCCCATTCCCATTCGAGCCCCCATTCAATGGGAATGGGGAGGGAGCTAACAATGAGCTTGTTAATAACGGGCCCATTGCTAGCTCCCTGGTCTGCTAGCGGGACCCGCTAAGGGCGCCTGGTTTTACCAGGCGCCCTTTGCGGGACCCGCAAGCACAATTGTAATAGGGTGGTAAGGGGTTAACGGCGCCAGCACCATTACCAGCGCCATTAACCTCTTTCTGCCCACCTCGTAATGAGGCCCATAGTCTCCAGTCGATAGTTAAGTTATATAAAATGAAAAATAGATCAATTAGGACTAATGGGGCTGAAATAAGTGGTAGTAAGTTTACCACACTCCTGAAAAAATTAGGCAGATGCTTAAGGAAACTATTTAGGACAGATACTATGTTACCAGTCGAATACATAACTCTGGAATCCAGTATGATTAACTGTAAAGCAGTTGTCTTACAACAGGTATTATTATTACATAAGACGTTAGTTACTCCTGGCGATGACACCCTGATTCAGGGGTTATGGTTGGCCTACAAGTTTGAAAAATATTGAAGTGCACCCGGACAAATTAGATGTGGGAATTTCACAACTTCTGACTGTTAAATTTAAGATGGCATTACAAGGGTTACTGCACACCCAAGATAGAGACCAACAAATTGTGTTGTTGACAAACAAATCTAATAGCAGGGAATGCTGGAGTCATATAGAGAGTGGTCGCCCTCCAGTGACTTACCTAATGGCATATCCATATGGTAATATTGTTAGGAAATATCGGCATGTATATGTAATTTATTTGTATGCCCTCATTAAAGGTGTTAGGTGGGCGCCTTGGTATGAATCGGGAAAAAAGTGGATTCTGTCAGTTACATGGTGATCAGTTGTTAGAATACACACTTCACCTCATAACACATTGCTCTAGTTTGAACCACCTAAGGCAACATTTATTAAAGAAATTATAGAAATGAAGGTTTGAGTTTGGATATGCAATGGAGTTTTAAATGGTAATGATTTTAACTTGATGTATTATGTTGTAAAATGTTGTGATGTGGTTTTTGATATCTTGAAGGATTTACATGACATGTATTGTGAATTTGATACCCTCATAGAATTGTATTATGTTTTATTCCATTTGGACGTTGCTGATTTGTTAGATATGTGTACAAGACCTTTTATAAGGCCATATGTATACTGGAATAAAAATAAAAGTTATGATATGGTGGTTGGTAGGTCACATAATTATTTAAAGCGACAAGTGATTTGTATCATACTCAGGTTTACCATGTGAACCTTGGCACCCATGGACAGGAGGTGTGTATTCTAGCCAGACTGTTGTCCCAGAAGGACAAAGAGCAATACAGACTCAGCCTCTCATTAAGGACAGGCAATTCCTATTTCCAGGAGGATAGGCTCAGTGGAAGCTAACCTAGGAAACAGGCTTCAAAGGGCACACTCTAAACAAAAGGGCCAGCCTCACAACAGGATGTTGCATACCAAAAATGCGCTTGGACAGGCAGACAGAGCCGATTCCAATCCTGCATCTTAGTTTTCCGTGGGTCTTTCTTTCCTACCTGATTAACAAACTTTGTGCACAGCAAACTACTTTAGGTATGATGCAATAAGGCAAAATCATGTGCCATCTTAACAAGGAGTGTACCCCTTAAAGCAGGCGTGCTTTTAAGCAATCCCTGGGGGCCTGTGGCTTTTTTAAGGAAGGAGGCTCCACATCTTTCTTTAGTTCTTTCATTTACTGAAAGAAGAATTAATTTGGACATCTTTTGGAAGAATGTATCTTTCCAAAATTCTAAATAATTGAAAAAAAAGGAGTGTTCCAAGGGAGAGGCAAGCTCTTCTCAGTACCCTTCCCCAGGGCACATTGGGGGTGAACTGTTGATGGGGCAATCCCAACGTCTGAATGAGTACAAGGACTCATCATCTCCCTAAGTGCCTTGATTGAGACTCACAACACTGCATACGAAAATTAGCTGGTCTTCTGCATTTCTACTGCATTGAACCACACTGAACCACATCGAACCATCAATGACCACTTTCAAATGCATTCATTCTAATAGGACTCACAGTGCTGCTTTGGCACTTCTTTGAACCTCTTCAAACAGCAGTTGCTGCTACTCAAACCAGTTTGCATCTGCACCATGCCAGCTGAGTGTGTCGATTTCCCCAGCTTGAACAAGAAGCTTGCAACTGCAGAATTCTTAAAACCGGCACCTTTCCATCAGCGCCTCAAACCTCCAACATCTTTATTGCCGGCCCAAGCTCGACCACTGAACTGACTCTGGTGTTCCCTTCAACCCGTACCCTTTGAATGCTGCATCGCAATGTACCACACTCTAGTTCAAACTCGTCGTGAGGCCTGATCTCTGTCTGGATCACCACTACTCATTGTGTCCAAATCTCATATGCCCTGCTTGCATAATAAGAAGCCAGGTTCTATGCCGTTGAACATCCAAGAACTGATTAAGGTACTGTTGGAAGGCCCCTATGCTCATTTGTTGGAATCATAGAAAATGGTTAAGCCCCTTGAACTTTTTTACCAAAGAGACCCTTTTTAGCATCATTAAAGTGATTTATTGCTTCTTTCATCCTTGCTAAGTAATGCGTTATTCATAAATACCCAGCGGTTTCTAAGTGCAGAGCGGTGGATCAAACCTATGTTGCTCCACATTGTCTTATTGCCAAGACGAGCACGTTGCCCCAGGGCTATCCTCCTGAGTATCCAAAGTGCTTGCATCATTACATTGTGCATTTCTCTGTCTTCCTTTACAGGGTGGTATTTTTTTTTTCTCTAGTATAGTTTTTAGTGCATATTGGAGTGTACAATTAAAGTATAAAAACAAATATATATATATATATATTATAGAATCTTGATTTGACTTTATTTTGGACTTTGGACTATTGCTGTTTGGGTTGCTACTGCATTCACACACATCTTAAAAGTATAGCCTTTCCTCAGCTCTTGTTGCCAGAAAAGTGGAAGGAGGTATTTTCCTTGACTGTGCCTGTTTCACCTTTATCATTTGGATCACTGTTGTTTTGTAGTAGTGTGATGACTGAAAATGTTTAGCCACTACTCATCTCTGTTCTCCTGTGGGGCTGTAGCCATATTTCATCAATGGTTGTGAGCTTTAATGAAGTTGTATATCAGCTGTTTGCTGGAATTATGCACTTTCCATGTATCTCATTCTATATTATGGGCCTTATCAGGAGTTGGGTGGAGCAGTAAAAATGCAGCAATAGCGCAATTACGCCGCATTACCGCTCCGCCCAATGTCAAGTTCGATTTCACCTACTCGTGATGAGGCCCTATGTGTTTCATTTACCAGTATCACCTCCATATCATGTTGATGTTGCTCTCCATTGGATATCTGCAAAAGTATGTTATTTCTGAACAAGCTAACAACTTGAGTTTTCAAATAGCTTGTATTTTTGAAAGGAACTATTCAGGTTAACGCCTTCACTCGTGTGTTTGTCACAATAAGAAACTCTCTCCTTCGGAATTAGCTTGTTGCCTAACAGTTACTATTGGTGCTCACAGGCTAGGGTGACAGCTGCAGAAAGCAGATGGAAAACTTAAGAATTTATATTTCCAAGAGGGGCATCGAGGTCTTCAATTTGTTTCCTGACTGGCTCCTTTCGAAGCCTTTTATCTCGACCTTTGGCGGACATTCAAGAAGGAAATGGGAAAACAAAATACAGTTAAGCCCAAATTTCCCCACAATCTCCAACGCCAGCTTTCGTAGAATTCACATCTGTACAGTTGACACGAATTAATTTTGCCTGCCAATTTCAAAACGCATATCTTGTTCATGTCCACAGAAATATTTCTTGTAATAAGTGTTCCTTTTTGTTGAAGTCCCAAAATAATTAATGCGGGTCTGTGTTTTCCCATAGGCAAAGGGCGTAGGGTACCTTGCGTGCTGGGATAATTTATAATTCATGCGAACATAATCAGTTTGTTTGAGAATAAATACAGGGAAGTAATTGATGGCTTATGAACTTTTAAAGATATTAAAATTCCTTTCATGAGGGGAAATATCCTCTTCGAGTTACAGAATTGAAGGCACGCATGAATGTGGCTATAATTCGATTATTAAGTTCTGCCGCATATTTAGTTGTACTGAACATCTGCAACTGGATAGCTCTGTGTATGGACGGAAATCTTTTTTTTTCACATCCGCAAAGGCACACTGCCCTTCAGTGACCACACTTTGGTTTTACATTAGAAGCAGACAGGCCCCATCCGCGTGTGTCCAACTCTAGGCCTCGAGGAACGCAAACATGACGGGTTTTTAGGTCATCCCTATTTAATTCTCCTGAGATATATGTGCATGTATTGAGCATTATTTATGATTCATATCCTGAAAATGGGACGTGTCCGTCCCTCGGAGTCTGGGGTTGAACAACCTGTACATACCCTGTGTTTGCGGGCATGGTTGTGCCCACCTGCAAATCGGGGAATCCCTATTGTCAACGTGCATGTTTATATGAACAAAGCATGTCCGCAGGCAGACACTCATTCCACTCATCCTCGTATCCTCGCATTACCAGGGGAGAGTCAGACCTCTTCAAGCATATTCCCTTGTTGCCCATGCAGGATTTGAAGTGTCAGTACTAGCCCTGGAAAACCGTCTAGACGCAGTAGGCCTCATCACGAGTTGGGCGGTAACGCCAGCGCTATTAGCGCCGGTGTTAATAGCCCTACCGCCAAACCCCCTGGCCCTAATAGCGCTGGATCACTGGTTTGGCGGAACGGGTATTACCCATTCCCCACTGAGCCCATTCGGGAATTCCCCATTCCCTATTGGGCTCAATGGGGAATTTTCGCGCTCTTACCGCCGGAGTGCGAAATTTCGGCAGATTTCCCACCAGCTCAGAGCTGGGGGTAAATCTGCCAAACCCGTGATTTAGCGGACCCTTAAATGTGGTGGTAATAGCACTACCACCGCATTTAAGGGTTACCGCCAAACTCGTGATGAGGCCCTGTGTGTTGAGTCTACCCTCTCTGGCCTCGCTCTGCGTGCCGCACTGTTTTCAAACACAGTGGGTGTGCAAGGAACTTGGGGTGCAAAGCACAGTGTGTGATGTGCTGTGTCAGGTGTTTATGTGTGCTTTCCAGGCCCTCAGAGCTGCCCCCTTTTCCCGTTCTGACATCACCTCTTCCTCTTTTCAGCATGCCACTGTTATGGAGAGAAAAAGGACACGGGCCCTTTAACGCAAAAGCGAAAGAAGAAGAGGGAAAGTGGGAGGGGCGGGAGGAGGGGAGGCAGGAAAGGGAGAGGTGGCAGTTGATACTAAATAAAGGAAGAGTTAAGGCGTATATGTTGTTTGCTCTTTATTTCAGGTCTATGTAGGCCCGTAACAGCCACTATTCACCTCCACTTTATGGACCCCCTGGCCACCTCAACTTCTTCTTCCCTAACCTGACACTTCTCTTTAGTTAGTTCCTTCCTTACATTCCCATTGTCATGTGCCGGGACTTTAACCATCCCAAACCCTATGCAACCAAATGCCTTGAACTCTCATGACCTGGTATTTATCTCGACTTTGCTCTGCTCCCCTCACCTCTCTATTGACCCCTCTACCTCTGGTCACTCCATGTTAACTTTATCATCTTGGCCCCCACCACTCTCTACTCCTCCTCTGACCTCTTTGTGATCAGGAGGAAAGTCAAGCAGGACTCTCTTGACCTTACCTGGATTATGTGATGACCAATCTTCTGCCATTCGCCACTACTTCTTCCTCTTCCATTGACCATGCTTTTTCACTAGGCACTTTCGCACCTTCCTGCCTTCAACCTCAACCCTCAATCAACTCCGAGATGCAGAGCCTCAAAACAAAAAATGAGCTCCCATTCCATACTTACACATTACTCCTAGCCTAAAATATTGCTTCATTGCTCTCTCCTCTCCATTGTACTCTGACAACTCCTCATAATTAACAAACCTTCTATTCTCCCTCTGCAGTCATTCCTGCACATTTTCGGCTATCCTTCAAGCTTTGCTCACATTTCAAATATGATGCCACCTCCCTTTCTGCTAATGACTTAGCAGCTCACTACTTTTCCTCTAAAATCTCTAAAATACCTGACACTTTCACATGCCTCCTATCTCACAATCCCTTGTACCACTTCTCTCCACTACATCTACCCTCTACCTTTTCTACTCTAGACTATTTTACCCCTACCTCTCCTGCTTAATTAGCACCCATTATTCACATCGCCAATCCATCTTGTGCTATGATCTATACCTTTGTGCCTCAAGCAATTAAAGACTTGGACCCAATAACCTGCCCTCATCTCCTTAAAATTGATTTTTAAGCACTCTAGCTCTGCTAGACTCCTATCTGCTTCCTTTAAATCGGCAACTGTCCTACCCCATTTGAAGAAAATCTTGACTGACTCAATTGTCTGATGAACTATCATCCAGTTTCTCTCCTAGCTCATTATTCAAAGCTCCTTGATCAGGTGGTTTACACTGTCAGAACAAAGTGTCACGGCAAGTTGATGGTCTTTATGGTGCTCATGGCGGAGCATACACATTTGTGTGCCACAATACTCCTTTTGGCACCTAAATGTGCCGGTCTAGTTGTTTCCAACATGAAGTCTTGTGTGTCTTATTTGTTTCACTCAGACGTATAGCGCCCCTGCGTTGCAACCCTCCAAGTCTGCATCGGGTAAGATTTTTTATGTGCCCTGCTTACCATCCTTTGCCTTTAACCCGCCTGTTGTTCTCCATCTTTGTTGCCTTCAATTCTACTCTGCTGCTTCACCCTTTTTACTATACCCCATCTCTGTCCTGGCTATGCCTTTGTACGTTGCCATCCCGCACCAGAGTTCTGCTGGCTTCTCATTGGAGCAAGTGTCCATTCACTATTTTCACCTGCTGAGACCCCCTTACAGATTCATTCCAGGAAACAATCTCTGCTCAATCCATCTGTATTTTTTTTTACCAGGAATGGTCTTTTCCCCTAGAAGGCTTTTCTTTCAGGTTTCCACTCGGCCTAGCCTTGTGTTAACTAAGGCCGGCACTGTGGTCACTGATAGGAATAGACCCTATCTCTTTGCGGAGCGCCAGTTAACAAGACATAAGAAAGGAAAGCGATCAAAGAAAGAGACCCAACCAGAAGCATTTAAGCAAGATAAAGGTGAGACCATTTCTGACAAACTTGAGAGGACTCACACTGGAAGTGCAACAACTTAAGACTGAAAACGCTACTCTGAGAAAAATGATTACCACTAGAGATGCTCATACTATGGATTTGCCACCTCTTGGGTTGGCTTCAGGAAAATTCAATGGTTCTCCCAAACAAGTGTGTGAATTCATTGATGCTTGCACAGTGTACTTCACTTTGCACACTTCTTCCTTTGCTTCTGACAGGTCCAAAGTTGGTTTTATGATAGCCATCATGACTGGGAATGCATTGGCTTGTGGTACCCATTGATTACTTCTGCTAGGCCTGTATTATTAGACTATGCATTTTTTGTCCAAGCACTTAAAAACATTTTTGAATGGCCAGAAGTGACCTTTTCGGCCTACAAAGCCCTCACTGATATCCGAAAGTGTAATGCTGACATCCTGACCTACATATCATCCTTGAAGAGAATAGCAGCCCAGGCAAGGTGGACTAAGACCAATACACAATATTCAGAAGAGGTCTTAATAATGACCTCAAGGATGAATTTGCTCGAGTAGGTGAACTAGTCCCTTTCTCTGAGTTGATTTCTATAGTTTTGCAGATGTGAGTATCTTCTGGCTGAACTCAAGGATTAAAGGAGAAAGAACAGAGGGACTACCTCAGGTTTCCGCCCATTTCCTCCTTCTTCTCCTAAAGAAACTCAGAAGAACCTATGCAGATTGGAGCAGCCCGAGGTCCTCTTTCAGCCATGGAAAAGGAGAGAAGAAGAGATCAGAGACTTGGTCTATACTGTGGATCTAAAGGGAATCTATTGAGAGATTGTCCAGAGGTTCCCCCAAGTAGATGAGGGAAATGACAAACCCTGATTCTAGAAGGGGTGATGACACGGAGTAGTGATAACAGTCCCTCTATTGTAACCAATATGTTGACTCTAGGCTGAGGGTGCTTTGAGTCTGCATTCAGATGAACATAGGAGTCCGATTGAGGTCCTGGCCCTTCTTGACTGCGTTGCTGCAGGTATCTTCATGGATACTCTCTGGGCTGTTCAGGAACATATACCTAAGAAAGACAAGGAAGTTACACAACCTGTAGCAAGAGTCGATTGTAGACCATTAAGCTCTGGACCTCTTCTGCAGAGGTCCATTCAGATGTTGGTAGACATACACAATTGCCATGATAATCTGCTGTTATCTTATTTATGCTGCACGTTTCCGAACCATTTTAGGGATTCCATGGCTCAGTAAGCACAATCCCATAATAGATTGGTGCAACAATACTGTGCAATTCACCTTTGATCATTGCACCACCCATTGCTTAAAGGAGCGATCTAAGGAACACATTAATGTAGCCCCTATTCAGGAGCCGGCTTCTGTTATAGGAATCTATTGTATACCTACCAAGTATCAAGATTTCCAAGATGTATTCGAAAATAGGCTATCAAAGCAATTGCCCCCCCACCTCCATTGACAGAAAGATCGTGCTCTTGACCTTCTCCCGACTCTGCTGTAACGTTTGCGAGAATATATACCCTTTCATTACCTGAAAAGCAGGTCCTCAAGGAGTATCTGGAGAACAATCCTAAGATTAGACTCATAAGAGAATCTAAGTATTCAGTAGGAGCCTCACTTTTGTGTGTCCCTAAGAAGGATACGAACAAACTGTGTCCTTGCATTGAATACCGTGGTCTCAATAGAGTAACCATCAGAGACAGGTATCACATGCCTTTGATCAATGACATTTTAGAGGTTGTTCAAGGGGCTGTTATATTCACCAAACTGTATCTTCGTGGGGCCTACCATCTTCTCCGTATCCACTGTGGCAATGAATGGAAGACTGCCTTCAGACCACTGTGAGAAACCTGAGGACATCCTCACCACATCTTCCCCCTTGTATCCTCTGCGCAGGTGGCCAGGGAAAGACCATCACTTTTAAATCCTGAATCTGGGGGTGGAGAAGTGAGGAAGTATCACCTGGGTGGAGGGTTCTTGGGGAGAGGGAAAGAAAATGTCCTTAGGTGGGACACAGTATTTTGCCTTTCCACTCCAGGATGAAACTCTAGTCCCCAAAGCTTTTGTGGGATATTGTTATCCCATTCACTTGATCAAAATAACATCAGGTGAAAAGACAAGCCTCGAAAACCCAGGAGAGTGAGAAAAAGTGGGGTGCCCTTGGGTGAGACATGATATCCCCCTTTCCCTAGTGACAATCAACCCAGCCCTTCCACAAACATTATGTGTTACTGTAAATCCACTCCCCTCCTTTTTCCATAATTTACTCTTGACAGTACTAGGACAAAGAAGAGGCAATGAAGAGCAATGTTCTTTTATCACTCTAGTACTGGGACAAGGAAGATGCTTGCTAGTAGCAATGAAGGTCAGGCATGTCCCTTTCATTGTGGTCAGGCAAGGCTGAATAATCATCCACAGCTGCAGCCTGTCGAGGGGCTGAAGGTGTAAAAATGGAGCCCTGCCCAGCTGCAACGGACACAACAGTGAACGACAGGAGAAAGACCAGGACGCTGGTGCAGGCAGCAGATAACCCTACAGCGTGGCGTGGGAGTAGGGACTCCATGGAGAAGACTGTCAAAGGTGAAGGGAGCCATGCTGGAAGGCTGTCCCTTTAATTTCTACTCATTGTGCTCATTCCCCTGAGGTGGATGACCACCCCAGGAGTGTCTGAGGAGCATAAACTGGAGCCCCAATACGAAAGGAAGAAAGCCGTATGATCTGCACTGCAGAATAAACATTTAAAGTGACCAGTGAGTTTCTGGCGATTGAGAAACCTGGTGAGTGTGTGTGAACTTGAGCATTTCCTGACATACTTTGGGCCTCATCACGAGTTGGGCGGTAAGCCCCAAAAGGGGTGGTAACGGAATTAGCGCTGCCAATGCCACCAACTGCAAAAATAGCTGGAGCAATTACAGCGGAGCAATTGCAGCCGGCGGAATCTGCGCCGTTAACATGAAGCGCGACCACCGCTGCATCACAAGTCCATGTATGGTGGTATTAGCGCCAAATACCTGTGCTAATACCACCAAAAACACAGCACAATTAGTCCCCGGCTCCAGGTGGAGGTAAATGAACACAGGTGGCATAAATGAAGGCGCAGGTGATCCCAATCCACTCAAGAGGGCTACATAAGGCACACCCCTTCCCCCAAACACTGCTTCCTGTTCCTAACACCATGCTGCCACTAGCCATTGTGAGCTGCGACATGCAGCTGCACATGCTGTGACTGGAAATTGAGATGCAGGACAACTAGCCCAAGGCACAGAGGTGGGAGGAGGAGAAGAGCCTAAGCAAGGCGTGCACCGATCCCCAGGGTTAGGCCCTCACCCTGGACCCTCACTGACAGCTAATTGGTGACCCTGTACCGCCTCAACTGGGAGACCATAACTGTGCTGCTCACCACAGTACAGGATGAAATAGGGAGCAGGATTAACATTCAGACATCTATGCCCCCGCTGCTGAAGCATGTGTCCATCCTACAATTCTTAGAACTGGCACCTTCCAGCACTCCGTGGCCATGATGCATGGCATGGCACAGCCCATATTTTGTGCATTGTTGCCCAGGTGCTTTATGCCCTTCTGCAGCATGTGCAATGCCACATCTTACTGCCCACCAACCCAGCCCAACGTAAATGCCGTGAAGGCACAGATCTATGCTTTGCCTAAATGGTAAATGTGATTTCAGCCCTGGACTGTACCCATGTTGCGATAGTGGCCGCCCAGATCCACAAAGTAGTGTACCAGAAGCACTACCGCTCCCTGAATGTGCAGGTGACCAACAACCCCAACCTGTACATCACCAACTGCTGTGTCCGCCACCCTGGTTCCACCCAGAATTCCATGGTCCGACGAAACAGCACACTGCCAGGATACATGGAGAGGCACAAAGGACAATGGATGTGGATAGTGGGTGAGGAAAACTGTCTGCACGCATGTGCTGCGAAGCACCTATCCAAATGGGGAAGGGGGTGAATAACTACACAAAGCATGGCATGACAAGCAAATGCAAAAGTCGTACCTGATCACCTCCCACACCAACGTCAGAGTACAGCCCAGGGTGAAGACATATGTCATACATACCTGGACAGAAAAGCAGATGAACAGATACAGTACCAAATCGAAACTCACAGATGACTACAGATACCAGAATGCAACATGCATAACCCAAAGCAATGCAAACAACTTGCCACATCGCATCACACATCAACCTTGCCAGTACCACAATGGCGACCCGCTGGCCCAATAAGCCTATGGAGGGCCGATATGAAACCCAGCATGCCACATGCACAAGACCAATACAGTGCCACAAGACAGCCACCATGTCAGCTCCACATGTCACCGACAGACACATAATGTAACAACTGCTGCAAGGGAACAGGGCGTATGTGAAGTAGAAACAATGCATGATACAAGTGACACAGCATGCACAGACATTGTACAGACTCATGCCACGGAATGAAGCCCTATATTCATGCACATGATGTCCATTGCCCTGATAATATGTCAGGCCGCCCCCACACATTACAATGTGACTAATGGCTGTGCCTCCCCCCTTGCAGGTGACTCCAGATACCCGCAGCTGGCCTGGCTAATGACCCCAATACGTGATCCACAAACACTGCAGGATATTGCCTACAACCATGCCTACATCAGGACCCACATGTGCATCGAGCCTCCTGAAGGCAAGTTTCCGCTGCCTCGACGGTACTGGGGGAGCCATGATGCATGCTCCTGAGAAAGTGGGTAGAATTGTGCTTGTGTGTGCCATGCTGCACAATATCCCTACAGAGAAATGTTCCACTACACCCTGACGTGGATATGCCACCCTCAGGGGATGAGAATGCTGTGCCTGTGGCAGAGGCAACTGCACTCATTGCTAGAGATAACATGCGGGATGGGAGACTGGCTCGCCAGGGACTGATAGACAATTTATTTTGATACATACATATGGCACAAGCCATGCACCACTCTGTGACACTCACTTCTGTTAATAAATATGAACATGACACAATCAGGAATGTCCTCGCATTGATGAGGTTCAACAGTTTTAAGGAAATAATGTGCACTATCTATCCTCCCTCCCCCTGCCACCACCAACTCCCCAGCACATTATTCCCCCTCACCTCTTACACAACCAACTCCCCAGCACACTATCCACCCTCCTACCACTAACTCCCAGCACACATTTCCCACTCCCACTCCCACCACCAACTCCCCAGCACACTATCCCCACCTCCCCTCCCACCACCAACCCCCCAGCACACTATCCCCTCTCCCTCTCCCACCACCAACTGCCCAGCATGGCCACTCAGGGCAGCATGTGTCTCAATGTTATTTCTGTGGCCTATTTTCCCCCATGCCAGACCCTAGTGATCTGGGACCCAATTGGTGCTCAGACCAGCGCCTCAGTGTGATCTGCTTTGACCCCTCAGTTGGTGTCATGAAACTTGAGGGTATCGACCCTGGCCCCCAGATGTGCTACAGTAAAACCTCAGTGCTCTAACGGATGGCATATGCTAAGGGCTGAGACCCCCTCTGTCAACTCCTGGACTCTCTGCCCATACACAGTCAGGGCAGCAGTACTGGCAGCTGCCTCTGTCCGGTTTCTGCACATTGCACGCATAATCATGCGGGGGCGCCCTTGCAGGCAATCACGGATTGCCTGGAGGTGTTCAGAATGGGTGTGGCCAATGGCCTCTATCTCTCTTAGCCACCTCACCATCTTATCCAGCCTCTGTAGGATGGTGTTGCTTGGTGGTGTGTGCTGAATGTGAGGAGGGCTGTGCAGAGGCTCAGGTCTGTAGGCTGGTGTGGCCACTGGAAGGTGTGGCCACGTCCGGCTCAGGTGCTGGCAGATGTGAGGGCTCTCAGGGGTTTGTGGCCCTTCTTCAGGCTGTGTGACTGGGCTGATGTCCCCCGGTGACTCCGTGGTGGCCCTGCCAGGAGGTGTTGGCTCTGTGTCTGACACTGCAGCTGCGGGAGTGGGTGCAGAAGCCTTGGAGGTGCTCCTGGTGGCCTGCGTAGTTGCAGCAGAGTCTGCAGGCTTGTCCTTGCTGGGTCGAGGTGTTTCATGGCGGTCCATGCACCTAGGCATGGCTTGTGTGCGCCTTTGTGAGGTGGTGGAGTCCCCTTGTCCCCCTCTGTTGTTTCTGGTGATATGTCAGTGCCTGTAGGGGACATAGGAAATGTTGTCAGGTATGGTTATTTCATGTGTGTTGACATGCAAGCCACATTTGCTATGGTACAGAGTGGTGCCCCACATATTTGGGCAGATGGGCATGGTTGGTCAGGGGACGTTGTATGTGGGTCAGCATTATTCTGTAATGACCATCTGACTCAGCCCCACCCATCCCACTGTTTTTGCTAATAACAAATATCTTTAGTCAACATCTCTGTATTCTTAGATCTTTTTCAATCAATGCAGAAACCTCACCCACATCAGCCTCAAGCCCATCAGCACTACGCCAACGTCCGCTCAGCTATCATCCAGGCAGCAGACATTGCCGACCTCGTCACTACACACAACCTAGATTGCATCTTCATCACAGAGACCTGACTGGCACCCACCTCCACCCACATCGTAGACATTCTTGTCCCTGATGGCTACAGCATCCAACACAGAGACAGGCCAGCAAGACAGGCATAGAACTCGCAGTCACCCGCAATACCTCCTGGCCCTGCACAAGACTTGACCTCAACAACATTGGCTCCTTCGAAGGCCGCTCTTGCCATTTCATGCTCTCCCCAACGGACACAGTGACCTTCCATCTCATCTACAGACCTCCCAAACCCAACACTGCCTTCATCCGAGACTTCACCGACCTGGTCACCACCATGTCCCTCACGCACACCAAAAACATCTTCCAAAGCGACTTGAACCTCTCAGGTAAGACGGCCACCAAACCGATGAAGGAAGCTCTCCTCTGCCTTCTCGACACCCTAAGCCTCACACAGCACATGAGAGACCCAAGGCTTGAGAAAGGTAACATCCTTGACCTAATCATCACCTCACTGCCTTCCCTATGCTACAGCTCTCCTCTCCCACTTGACTGGCCTGACCACCTGGCCATGTCTTTCAACATCCTGCACACCACCCAAGTCAAGCACTCTGAGCAGAAATCCTGCAGACAAACATTCAGGTCCTTCAAGAAGTTCCCGGAGAAAGCCCTCATGGACGACCTCAGCAACTTCCACCTCGCATGGACCGAGCACTCCGAGCTGAATTGCGACTCTCTAATGGAAGCACTCACCCTCACAGCCTCCATCGCCCGACACACGCCTCTGGAACAAAGTGCCTGCAAATCCAAACCATCAGGACCCTGGTACATCCAAGACCTCAACATCAGCAAGAGTCATCATGAAACAAGAGAGAACCTGTTGCTGACCCACAACTGCATCCGACCTGGCATTCCACAAGGAACTCCGAGCAACCCGCCGACAACTTATCAACACAGCCAAGGCCCCCTACTATCAGAACACCATAGCAGAAGCCGACAACAAAAGCAAAGCCCACTTTAAAGTTGTCAAGCACTACGCCAACCCGCTACCTAACCCCGCCTTACCACACTCCATCATAAAATCCACCGCCATCAACACCTTTTTCATTGACAAAATCAGCAAGATTTGCCAGCACATAGACAGTAGCTCTGCATCAACAGACTCACCTAACGTACTTCCTTGTGAAATATCCACAACCTGGGCAACATTCAAGACACTCTCTACAGAGGACTTGGTAGAAACACTGGCACCCCTCAAAGTCACATTGTATACAGACGCCATCCTCCCAGCATCCATCCTCAAGGCCCTCCCTACAGAAGTTCTCCTTCCCTATCTGGAGTTCATCAACAGCTCCCTAACTCGAGGCAACTTCCCATCAACCCTAAAGACAGGACAAGTCATCCCTCTACTAATGAAACCCACTCTTGATCCCAACAACCTAGGTAACTATTGCCCCATCATCCATCTTCCCTTCCTAGGTAAGATCATCGAGAAAGTGGTAGCCCTGCAACTGCAACAATGCATCAAGACCAATGATCCTACTCCTCACCAACAACACCGAACACCCAGGCATACAGATCTGGCTATCAACTATGAACCCTGAGGGTTTCACACCTGAGCTCACCTCCTGTGCCATATCCTTTCCACATCAATCGACACCTCTCCTTCAAGACACATATATCTGAAAAAACTCAGACAGCTTGGAATCGGTTCTCCCTCCTGTGGAAAGTCACGCCCTTCCTCCCTTCAGATTGCTTTAAATTCACTGTTCAAGCACTGGTCCTATCCTTAAATTCACTGTTCAAGCACTGGTCCTATCCAACCTGGAATGAGCTCCCTTGTGCCCCTGAGAAGTGTCCTACATGCAGCTGCACACCTCATCAAGAGTCTACACAGATACGACCACATCACCCCGGCCTTCATCGACCGTTACTGGCTCCCACTGAATGCATTAATCCCATTCAAGTCTTGCTGCATCATCTATAAGGAAGTCACCCTCAAGTCACCCAGCTACCTTGCAGAGAAGCTAAGCATCTCTGGTAGACAGCACACCACCAGCAGGGACGTCATTTAGAGGTCGCCGAGGTCTCCTTTGCTATCCCTATGGTCTCCCTTGCTACCCCTACAAGCAATTATTTTAAATGCAAGGTCCTGGGCTATTGCCAGCACCATGTGGCTGTTTCAATCTGGACTGTCTGGCTTTCTTGTTCAGGCCTCTTATAAAAAAAAAGTCAGATAAAGAAAAGGGGTTCCACAAGTTTAACACTTTCAGCAGTGACCATAAATAAGAAAGAATAGGACTACCAAATAATTTGTCTTTTTGGAATTCTATACAATAATTGCTAGACTCATTAAAGGTGTATTTCAGGCATACTTCAGGGGTTGAATCACTGATTTGTCTGTTCTTAAATACCTCAACTCAGCCTTTCATCCTTCTGAGGTCGATAAATGAGTACCAACACAGGTTGGGTGATATTGTGCAGATATTTGTTCTACATAAAGCGCTTAAGTGTAAGTGCTATATGATAACACATCATTATCATTTGGCCATGGATGTCTGCTTGCATTCACAGTAATTTGGTATTATGGGCCTGTACACACTGATCTTAATGATACATATGGCGATCCATTCTTGCATGAAATGTATATCACATTATAGTGATATTGTAACCATATTTTTCGTGCTATACTTGGGAACAACGCTATGTGATACCACTTCCTGTTTTGCCAAGGTGTGAAAGGTTGTGTTCCATCACTTCCCGTGATATCACTTCGGCGTAGGGTCAAATGACATCACTTCCTGTGATGTCATCAGAGGACAAGGGTCGTATGATGTCACTTCCACTACCCCTGGCATTTTGGTGAAATGACGTCCCTGACCACCAGATGCCAGAAGACATGCAGACTAGAAATCCGCCTCTGTAAAAAGGAAAGTACCAGAAAACAAGCCTTCTCTGCCTACTCCGCAAAGCTAAGGAACCTCCTCCCCATCAGCATCAGACTCGCCCCCACACGCCTACAATTCATAAAAGAATTCAAGACCCACTTCTTGAATGAGTCTCTCCTCCTCAACACCTAAGCCATCACATCGCACCGCGCCAACTGTCTCACTAGATGTCTCCACCACCCTGTATAGCTGTACCCCTCCTTTGTGCCCCTCTTTATCCTACTCCCCAGCGTATATCTATTATGTTGTTGCCTCTGAAAAGTGCTCCGTTATGCATCTCTACTGTTTTATATCTCAGTAAAGTGCTCTGTTGTTTATATTTATTGTTGTGTACTTCTGTAAAGCACTCAGTTGCTTCTCGAAGTTAGGTCCACGCTTGATAAATATCATAATTATAATTACTATAATAATAATCATATGTCAAAATACACATTGGGCCTCATTACAAGTTTGCCGGTGCAAAAACAAGGATGCCTGGAAGCTCACAGGCAGCCTTGTTTACAGACCGGCAAACTACGTGTCTGCCTGCCGTGGCTGCGGCGCTCAACAGGTCTGACCCTGCCAGGCGCATTGGCTACGGTAGGCAGACCGTTAACGCTGCCGGCACTTCCGAGTCCGCACTCCCATAGAGTTCTATGGTAAGGGGAGGCCTGGGTAGGTAGACTCCCAGAGGGCTGGAGGGGAAGTAAATTGGAAAGTATACTATGTTGAAATGGCAAGAAGCATGACCTGACATGTGTGCCTTTGTAAGGAAATACAATCTGCACTGGTCGGCAATAAAAAGCATTTTTGATTTTTGTTAATGCAAATGATGCTGATTTTCGCTCTCAGAGAGTGATCCATACAAGGTATGCTCCCTTTTAAATGCCCCTATCTTATAAAGTATAGTACACATGTGTTATCTTTGATGGACCCTGTCTACTGACATGCGAGCAATACCATGTTGCCCCAGAGGAACATGTACATTCCTGAAACAGCCTGCTAGAATCCCAACTGTTCCAGCAGCCATGTACTGCCCTTAACAGTGGGTAGCCATGATTGAAACTATGTAGAACTGCATATCCCCAAGGCCTGGTGGCAGTTTTGTTAAATATAAATATAAAACTATATCTGGTTTGACTGTGTAGCCTATTAGGAAATGCAGTTATATATTACCAAAACTATCTGATGTAATTTTGTTAGCAACTGCTTTCCTGTGACCTCTTGCAATTGTCAGAGTTTTTTGTATCACTGTCTGGGGATGAGATTCACCCACATCCGGGTACTGGGACCAGCTCAGAATTTTTCATAGGCACGTTTGTTAAAACAAATGTAAATATATTTCATTAACTATGGCCAATATTTTTAGATAATTATATTTTTAAGTGAACTTCCCCTTTAAGAGGAGTATCTACCAAAAGTTCCATATCTTAAGTTGTTAGCATCTTCCCGATATAATTATATCAGTCCCACGAGCTGGTCTCCATGTTTGAGAAGTACCCTCTATCTGACTGCAAATGTGGTGAGCGAAACAATCTTACCGAATATATTAGTGCTGTAAGGTGTGTATGGTGTCCTACACACCTACATTCTGTGCCCCAGTTTTAATGCAGAGAAGTCATTTTAGGAATGTATTTTCCACCACTTCAAGGGATTTGTCAATCAAATGACCCCAGAGCTCAGCCCCATGCAGGGCAACTGTGCATTAAAGACCTCAATAGCGGGTATGACAACCCTGCTACGAAAATGAATTGAGAGTGTGTGAGGAATTGCCATTTTTGATTTTTAGTACCTAAATAAAACGATGCAGGTGATTCCTTCTCCAAAGGGATAACCTACTAACCAGATCCCCCTTTTTTGGAAATCCCTGCCAAAAGCATAGAGCACTTGTGCCCTCATGGCGCAGAGCAGGTTCAAAAGTCACAAGAGGCCCACTTCAGCGCCACAGTGATAGAAAAGTCACTGCAGCACAGGGGCGACATTCAAGCTATGCCCCCTTTACCCACACTACAATGATCATGAGTACCCCATGCTGGTGGCAGTGTACTCTGTAAGAATAAGCTATGCCTGCATTTAGGTATAGTGCATGGCGATACTTATGATCATGGCTGCCACATACATTGATATACATTGATATTGTAAGTTATTGATATTGTAAGTTTGCAGCTTCTGTGAGTCAGCTCTACTGTGAAAGAGAATGTGTATTAGTCTCAGATGGGCTGATTCTACACCCGGCAGGACAGAAACCCGAAGGACCCCGCCTCTCTTTGATTATCTTTGTGAGGGCCGGTGACACCCGCCCCCAGAGACCGCCGCACAGAAGGAAGTGACCCTGGGCTAAGGTATTGAAGGAGCACACCCATTCAGGAGTAGCCTCACACTCAGGTGCTGCATTTCTAAATGTCTTTTGTTGTCAGTAGGAGGTAACAGGGGTGGGAGTAGGATAGGCAGGAGTATAATGGACAATGGAAGAAGCTTTCCACCATCTTGTTTCTCGCTGTTCATTTTTCCTTTCCTTTCTCCCCTTCTTCCCTTACAGGAAAGTAGAAGCAGAGGAGACCCCTTGGGTCCAAGATCAAGAGGGCAAGGTCCACTCCTTTCAGGAGCAGGGATTGGGCCTTTAAAGCAGGCTAGCTGAGTTCTTATGACCTTAAAATAAGGAGTCGTGTACCCCTTCAACAGAATATCTTCTGTTCCTCTGGGATACTTTAATGCCAAAGAGACATTCTGGGGACTCTTACCTAGACTTCTTTTCTGTACTGACCAAAGCACTGCACCAGAGTTGAAGAAGTAGTGGTCCAAAACAGAAGGAGGATCTGTCCCCTATCCACTCCCAGGGACTATTGGGAGTGACCAATGGTGTGTACCAGGACCCGATCAACCAATATGAGGTATCCTTCCCTCGAGCCCTTTGTGAAGGTCTCACTGCAACCAAATGGGCCAGCCCAGCCGAAGCTCCATGTTCACCCACACCAAACTGGTCACTCTGTGTTCTCCGCATACTGAACGAGAGGGAACAAGCTGGTGCTGGTATCTGCATTCCTCCAACCAGCCCAACGATTCCACTGCATCTCCATCAGCTCGACATAGAATCGCGTCCTAGCAGAGCCCGTCAACTTCCAGGCCCAAAGCATCTGCTCAACTTCAGAAACCAATCCAAATGGAGGCTCACTCACTGATCCTACCCAGAGGTCATCACATGGCTTGACCAAGCTGGCCTGAGAATAGTTGCCTCATTGCTTGCAACTCGACGCCCCCTTGATCACCACTTCACAACTGCCACCCGCTGACTCGACCCACTGGAAGGGAAATCGCCTACCTCTGCCAGCAGCTAAAGCCCGACTCAGCCGGGTCAATGTTGAAGCATTCTTGGGACCAGGTGCCTGCAGCACTAGAACCGCTGCTGTTAGACCGCACTAAGCATCCACATTCGTCCCTGCTCGACACCCACTTGCTGACAAGGCTTCCGCAATCCTATGACCCAACTGAGCCTGTTTGGATCGCATCAACGTTCATCCCGGATCTGATGCGTCAGCCCACTAAGAACCGAATTCAGGTACTGTGACACTGACCTGTCCCCCGGTCCACTTCGGCCAGAGAGACTGGAAAGGTCTTCATCGTCCCTGTCTTCACCAAGATGTGCTTTTTGGTAGTGCCTTACTTACCACCCATGGAACTAAGCTTGTGCTACTTTCTCCAGTCTGTTGCATCTTCTCTGTCATTCCTCTGGGGTGGGTTTTTGTACAGTAATCTCTTTTAATTCTACTTGCAGATGGTGTCTTTCATTAAAGCCGGTCAGATAGAACAGCGAGTTAAGCGCTCACTTCGACATCTGTGCAGAGCCCGTCGACGCAGGTTTGAATCCCGGCATAGCCAAACTCAGCCTTTCATCCTTCCGAGGTTGATAAATGAGAACCACACACCATGGGTAATAATAAGCAGTGCTCAGATGCCTGAGGGGTTGTAGCACTCTATAAATGCTTTATTATTATTATTATTATTATTATTAAAGTGTTTGTATATTTATAGAAGCTTGATTGGACATTCCCTTCATTTTGGACTGTGGTACTGTGTTGTTTGGATCACTACTGGTTCACATTCAGTCCCTTTTTGGAGAATAACTCCTCGGACCACATTACCACAAAAGGCAAAGAAGGTGTATCTCTTAACTGTCCCTGTTTTACCTTTATGATTGCATTGTGTTTTGGTTTTTAGAAGTGTGAAGGCTGAGCAAGCCATTTTGTCCCCACCCACCCTTGTACTCCAGCGAGTATTTTGACTTTTTTAAGGAAACTAGGCGAGCGTATTGACTGACAATTGCAGTATATATAAATGGAATATCTAATTGTTATTACTTAACTTAATAAGTGGAATGGGCAATATGCAACTACAATGGGCCTCAAATTTATAATTGCAGCAACATTGAATACGATCACCATAATTTGGGTGGTTTTAACCAAACTTTCAATGCCATATATCTCACCAGATTTGAGCTGAGTAAACAGCTTGAAATTCCTAATTATGAGCACAAGAACTTTAGCCAACATTATATGCTCTAATCACGGGTACTTATTCATATATTCTTCAGAAATTAGACATTGAAGACAACAAACTTATGGCAGAAACCAATCCAACTAAGAGGCTAATTGATGTATTAGGGTGAGCGTAACCCATAAGAGTACTCAATGACACCAGAAGGCAGAATGAGCACTTATTGAAAAGGCTAATGAACATTATGGAAGTATATTAACACTGTGATGCAATTTCACGAATCGTTCACAATTGGTTGCATGCCTCACTTGGAAGTATGGGTGTCTAGCTGCTCTCACAGCAATAGCAACACACGTCACTATGGCTAATTAGTCCAATGATGTGATTCTAGTGTGACATTGTCTTGGAGATGGGACGCAATATCACTGCATTATACAATGTACATAGTTTGTAACTATTTGGTTTGTACTTACCACTATTTTCATATGTTTCTTCATTTTATTTTTGATGTCTGTCTAAACCCTCCTAAATTCGTTCTCTCTTCTTCTTCTTTTATCCTGTTGTATCATGATCTAAATTTTTCTCTTTGATTTATTTGATGGTGACATAACATATGTGACTATAGACTTTGGTTAACAGGTTAATTGCCTATGTATAGCCTTGATGAGGACCAAAAAGGATTGAAACTCGTGTCGGCTGGGGCACTTTTGATTTGATTCGTAGAGTACTATGTTAAAGTCATGATCTGAACACAAAATCGACAAATTGATTATTTTCATCTTGTATGAAATACTTGTGATTTATCTGCAAAGGAATATCACAAAGATTATGCTCAAACTGCACATTAAAAGTACAAACTTAAATGCACAGCTATTCTGGTAAACATTATTATTTACATGTTAATATGATAGAGATGGGAAGGTTTTCTTTGGTCAGTTTGCTGGCCATTATATGTAAAGTGGTAGGACTTTCTTTGTGATCACATAAAGTCCATGCCAGTGGGCCAATAGCTTATTTTGGGTGGTGGGTAGTAGAACCATGACTTGGTCTCTGACCTGGAATGTTCATAAATTGTACCTTCTTAGTGCAGGCAGTTGCTTCGTGCTGCTGGGCCTCTTCCATGTGTGTGCACATCCCAGCCTTTGAACTTTACCATGTAGTCTCAAGTGTTTTGTATTAATAGGTGGTCACTACAGTGCTAACGGTCAGGTAATTCCCACTCCTTTTTCAGTATATCTAGTACATCTCATGGATTGTGCCCATATACAAACTCAAGGAGAGAGAAGCAGGTGTATGACTGTTTTATTTTCTCCAAACTGCAAAGACGGCCCATTTTCCTCCTATCCTCTGCCACCAACTTCCTGAGGATTTGTTTCAGGGTTTTATTAAACCGCTCAACTTGTCTCTCCATTTGTGGGCGGTAAACAGTGCTGCACAGCTTAAATATCTTCATCAGCTCTTTCATATCTGCCATCAGCCTGGACATGAAGCTGGTACATGATCTTTCAGTATGTCTTCTGGGAAACCCACCTGGGTGACGAATGGGACCAAGATTTTCGGTATGGCCTCTGTGATATTGCTTCACATTGGGAACTCCGCTGGATAATGAGTTGCATAGTCAAAGATTTTAAGGATGTGTTTATGTACAGCTTTCAAAAGTTCTTGGGGGTTCCACTACATCCATTCCAATACGATAAAATGGAATATCAATGATTGGGAGGTACTACAAAGGGGCCGGCATACATCATCTGGAGAGGTCTCCTGATAGATGGGGCAGCAGGCACATAACTGTTTAACTTCTGCATATACCCAAAACGTCCAGCAGCAAAGATAAAGTGGGTCAATTCCATTACTGATTTCTTTCACTGCCTGGGCACCAGTAGCTGTTGATCGTTAATCCCATCGCCCCTGGAATACATACTGATATGGCATAGCAATAATGATGTGTGGGACCTTGAGACCCTGACTCTTTGTTTCAGAAAGCAATGATCTTCAGGCCTGATCCAAGAGGGGACACTCCTCCGGCTGTTGCATATTCTATGGATGTGGTGCTCTCAGGGAGGGTTGGGATCTCGCCACTTCCTCAAGCTTTGGCCATTTCTTCGAATCCCTCCTCTCCTCAGTGCGAGGTATCTAGCATCTTCACTACCTCAATCATGGGGACAGTGATCTTCCCAGCAATGACTTGACCTTGTCTCAGAAAGAATGATCTGGCTCTGAAGTTAAGCATGAAAACTTTTACCACCCCTCGAAAGTCTTACTGAATCACTACTACTTTGATGCAGTGTTTCAATGCCAGTCCACATTTCGGGGATATCTGTCTGTAGGTTCCCTCCGGTAGGTCCATCTTTAGCCTGATTTAAATCAAGGCTTGAGCATGTGCAGCGTTTGAGACTTCCTCATCTGCATATAGATCACATTGGCTGCTGTTGGAGTGAGTCAGGTAAGTAGGCAGGCTATGATAGTTAGTCCCGGAACTCTTAGAATCTTCTGGCTGTGCGTGACTGCTGTAGGGAGTCTAATGAAATTCCACTTCTGTCACCAACTGTCATAGGTAGCCCACTAAATTCCCAGAAAAGGACACCATAATCAGAAATCACACTACAACGTGGGTACAGTTCAAGGGTTTTTATTTTAATAATTTCTGGGTCCCAGGGCCATCTCTCTTTCTCTCTCTCTCTCCCCCTCTCTCTCTCTCTCTCTCTCTCTCTCTCTCTCGTCTCCAGCGGAGTGTCTGACCTAGCCCAGGGGTCCATAACTTATGGTTAGTCTTTTGGATTGGTAACCACTACTATCTTATCTCTGGTGTTATGCTGAGGTTGCTTCCCTAAATGCAGGTTTACTAACTCCCTCAGGGACCTCCAAATTGTCCTTACTCTAATGAGGGATCGGATTTCTAATGCTTGAGAAAAAAGGACTTTTTCTCTTGCTGCATTTTTCTATGTCACAAGCACTCCTGCTATACTTCTACTCTTATTGTCTGACTGCCATTTTACTCCTACTTCATTTCCTCTAATTTTACCACAATTCCCACCTTGTACATCCAACTTTCAATATTATCGCTCATCCCTCTCCTCATCCTATTACTACTCCTCGCTCACAATACTCCCCCACTCTCACAACTCACCTCCTCCTACTGCTACACTCCGCCTACTACAGCTATTCTCCTAAGCCTACTACTACACTACACAGCCAGACTCCTTTCACCCACTCGCTTCATAGTCGCTCCCTATATTAACCTCTTCAGCACCCGCAACACATTCATTCTTACACAATCAGAAGAACACTCTTCACTTTTAACCAACACCTCACCCTGTTCATCAAACGCCTCCATGAACCACTGCTTCCTCCTGCTCCTGCTTCCTCCTGCCTCCAGCTGGTCTTTTGGTCCACTCCTCCTCTACTGCTGACCTCACACTGATTACCGAAACCTTCCTGTTTCATGTCTTCTTTATATTTCTTTCTGCCATTGGTGGCCTGCTTTCCCTAGCCAATCTGCTTCCCTCTTTTCCCAACTTTCAAATGGGCCCCTTCCACACTGCACCCTGCCTGGTCACAGTCTTCAACCCCTTGGAAGAACATCCCTGCCAAAGCAGCAAATACCTACAGTAGCTTCCAGCTCTCCCAGCTCACTCTGTGTGACGAGCGCCATGATTGAATGAATGCTGGAATGCCTGTCTGAGCCACCCCCTGATCCCAACGCGGCCGCGCGCAGGACCTGATCACTCTCATCACCTCTCCTCTCGCACCCAACATCCTAAACTCCCTTCTGCCTCCTTTCCCCATCTGCCCACTCACAACAATATCCTTTGCAATCAAACTTCAACCCCCTGCTCTGAGCAACCTACGCCTGCTATCACCTCTAGCACTGCTTCCCACACACCACCTGCTCCACCACTACCTCATAACACCACCATTACTCACACTCCCCCAACACCTCTGCTGGGGCTTGATTAACACCATATCATTAACTACACACACTCCTGACATCTTTGATCTCATAACTATTAATGACATCGATTTTCTGGCCATCACCGAATCCTGGCTCCACCCTGTCTCTGCCTCCCTAACCCCCCACTTTCCAATGCAATTCCTCAAGAGAGCTGGCTCTTCAAACAACCGCTCTCTTATACTCCCTAACTCCCAGCACCTAGATGCCCCCGGGCATTTGTGTGCTTTATAAATGTAAAACATTTAAATAAGAAAGGCCTCATTGAACAGGCCACTTGTTCTGTGCAGGTTATTCAATGGCAGTGAAAGTACTGTTGTCACGTGGACATTAACAAGTCTAGGTGAACATATCCCTTTTAATCTCTCGATTTTTCCCTGAACGTTCCTACCCGGGTGTGGCAATTCTGTGCAGTTGTACGGTGCTGTAGTGTGTCCTTTTATGGTGTGGCGGCTCTCTTCTTTCCTCTGTTGGTGATGGTTTTGATTTTGAGGGCGTCAGAGTTTCGTTGCAGTGAACAGCTGTGGCAAATGTTCCTAGCACGGAGTGAGGGACAGACTGGCTTTACATTTTTACCATGATCTGAAATAACAAAGACTGGTCAGTTTCTGCCTTCAGAGTTACATGCACATAGGGAAGGGGTAATGACTGGGTCTTTCCTGGCTACCCCAACTGGGGCAGGGCTGGCACTGCGTTTCCCCCTGGTAGATCCCACTCCCCAGACTGAGAGTGATTCCTACCCCCTGTTGACAGGGCGAGGTTACTGGACCTGTCACATAGGCGTCCTGAAAATACATCATATCATGAGAATTAGTATATTGATGCCACTGTTTGTCTAGCAGTTTAAAGGATAAGCCACCAATGCAGAATTTTACACTGGAATGGGTCATAAAGACCTGTTCCCCAACGCATACTACATGGATCCTGTATGCTAGTATCTAAATCGAGAGGTGTAGGCAAGCTATATCAATCCCATTTCCTCAGTGTCATTCCCCTATTCCCCCCAGAATTTCCCTGGCAATGACATCCTTATTCAGTTGGATATCATAGCCTCTTAGAGCATTCCATCAGAGCTAGCCCGTCCACAAGACAATCAGCAGCGTAACATCAAGAGAGTTATCACTTGGATCAGGAAGTTGCATATCCTCCTTGATTATGCTGATTAGGTGCCACTTAACATGACTACATTGGGCTTGGTTGTATAGAGCATCACTTCTCCTTGTTATTGCATTTAACACCCATCATAAACATGTCATTAGTAGGCTTCCCTATGATGCCATTTCATCTTGGTATCTGCCCTATGTACCCCATGCAGGGGACACCAAAAGAAAAATAACAAATGAAAAGAAAAAGGATCGACCCGGTGCTTACAATAACAGTAAAGGACCCACATGGGTGGGATGCCGTAGGTTTTTTTTTTTACACATTTTCAATTATCTATTCTTTATTGTGTGACCTAGCTTCAGCAAGTGAAACTTTACACACATACAGCAAAAGAATAAAAACACAATCAATGTATACATATATAAAACAAAGTAAAAGACGTTAAAATTTACATATACAAATTCATAATAATTTCATTACCTTAAAATAAGCTCATTGAATCAATCACTATACTTTTTACAAAATTCATCAGAGTTATAACCATTCGATCCGTGGGCTCTGAAAGAAAATTCCACCACAACATATCCCATGTAAAGAGTGGTCGGGTCTTAAAATATAGTTCAAACATTTCACTCCGCTGATTACCAAGTGCTGGGCATTCAATAATTATGTGCTTTACAGTTTCTTTACATTTCATACATAGGGGACACGCCGTTGTTCCTTTGGCAGTCTATTCCTTGCTCCTAAGACATCATTGGTTAGCAGCAAATTTAATTTTACATGTAACCAAAACTCCCTTAACTGTATAGATGGATATTTTCCCATACATTTCTGTAGATGATTATATGGTTTGATGTCCAAGGAGAAATGGTCAAAAATATTATAAACTTCAAAGCTTTGTCTATTTACAATCCAAGTATTTTCAAGTAGTTTCTTCTTAACCCTGCATGATTTATACTCTAAATCCTCCAACAATATACAATTTTCCTTCAGAGTAGATAACGCACCTTTCATCCAAGCATTCAAAGGAGCATAGTCACCCTGTTTAAAAAGATCATTAAGCTGTCAAAAAAGAGAAAAGGCTGGAGGAAGGAAACAAGATACTTCACACTAATAAAATTCTCCGCCAAGTAACAGTTATCCCAGCAGAATAAGTCCCAAAGTGTGTCATAGGGCTGCAATTGGGGAACCCATGGGAAGTGCCAACACTTGCTTCCAAATGAACGACTCAAGCCTAAACCAAGACAGACCATCTTCTCGCACCTCTCCGCCATACGTCAATTTTAGGACCAACATTTGGTTATACATTTTCACAATAGGTAGAAGGGAAAAGCGCCCATTTTTCCTATCCAATAACTGTAATTAGATCACTGCCACAATTGCTTCAAGCTTAAGAGCCTGATTCGCCAGTCCCAAAGAACATTTAGCTTTTAACAAAACACCAAGGTATCTAAATTCAGTAACCTCCTCATTCTGGTTCTATTTATATACTACACACAATTAGACCTACCTGAGAGAATCCTACGTCGATTTCGATTCATGATAAGGATCTTTGACTTGGGTGCATTTATGCCCAGCCCAAGTCCCCGAAGTAATTAGCCAAAGTATTTAATGATTTCTGGAGGTCCATCACAGTGCAATCCAAAAGGACAAAGACCGTCTGTATATAGAAGCTAATGAAAGCTTCATGGAGCCAAGTCTAGGGAGATTAACCAGAATACAAGCTAGTACTGCCCGGTATCTAGTCAATTCATCTAAACCCATTCCATCTAATAACATGCCATCACATTTTTTCTATCTAAAAAATGTCCATCTAATGCATGTTTTTTTGGGGGGTAAAGGGTTAATTTTGTTCAGGTGTATTTTAAAGGGTAAAATTCAGGGATTTGGGGGGACTTCCCCCCCAAAAAATAAAAAATAAAAAAATAATTGCATTAGATGGACATTTTTTAGATGGAAAAATTTCGATGGAATGGCATTCGATGCAATGGTTTTAGACAAAATTACCATAAACCATACTGCCCCTATGCCAAGGATATAGAGATGAAATAAAAATGGGCAAACACACATCTATGTCGTGAGCCCCGCTCAACAAGGATCCAGCCCGAGAACGATCCCCCTTGATCCAGCCTCACTTTGAGTCCAATGTCTGAATGTAGGTGTTCCAGAATATTAACCAAGGGTTCCGGACAGCTCCACTCCCTCATCATCTCCCACAGCCTAGAGCGATCTACACAGTTGAAAGCCTTTGAAAAGTCCAAGAAAGCCAAGTACAGGCTAAGATTGGTTTGCACTGCCTTGTTTGACAAAAGCTTTATCAAAAAGCAATTCAAAGAAGTGCTTGTTCCCCTGTTGAAGCCTGACTGGTTTAGGTCATATCTGCCAGATTCTACAGCCCAACGTTCAAGGGCCTGCAATACAAAGCATGAAAAGATTTTGTAGGAGGCATCAAGAAGGGAGATTGGGCGGTAGTTCGCAGGTTCCAACCTATCCCCCTTCTTGAAGATCATAACAGCTATCGCCTCCTTCCATGTCCGAGGAAACTGATGAGTAGCCAGGATTTTTAGAAATAGCAATAAAAGAACCGCTGACCACAGTTGAGGAGCAGATTTTAAGGTTAAATATGAGAGGCCATCTGGCCCTGGTGCATTGAAGGACCTCGGCCTTTTAATGACTACCAAGATACCCTCAATATCTATTTTCAACATCTCCCAAGACTGTATCGTATTAAGGGTAGCTCTGCCCTCCAACGGCCTGGTAGCCGTCAAAGGCTGTGCAGCATACACATTTCTAAAGTAGGTCTCCAAATGGCTGCCCGAGATGGGCTGTAATTGCAAAGAAATTTGAACATGGCCCCCTCTTGTTAGTTTCCAAAAGTGCGAGGAATATCTATTAGCGAGTGCAGACAACATGTGTTCTTCATTTTATTGGAACAATACATGTCTACAGCCCCTCAGCCAGTTTCAATAAACTTGCTTTAGTCTCCTTATGATTGCATTTGCAATATCACCCAGCTTCCTTGCTTTCCTAATCTCTCTTCTCAGTGTTTTTTTCTTTCCACTCACCATTGTATTATATTTGTGTCCAAGGGCCAAACCTATTGAAGATCCACTTAGGTTTTTTGGAGAGGTTAGAACCTGTATATTAGTACCAAAGGACTGGGAGGCATTAAGGAAAAGGCACCCTCTAACCGTTTCTGGGAGACCTTCGTGTTAAAGCACAAAGCTGTATTTGAGTGCCATAAAATAGCATGGTCTTTAGGTCTGACTTCAATTGGGCCTGGTACATATGCCACCGGGCAGGAATACAGGACCCCTTTAAGCAGAAAATCAGAGAATGGTCAATACATAAATTGTCCACAACCCCAATGAAGTCAAAGCTAGAGAATAAAGCACTAGAACAGAATGCAAAGTCCAGCGTAGTTCTATTAAGGCCATTTGTCCATATGCAGTTTGGTGGCGTATCGCCTTTGATGTTACCATTAAGGAGTTTCAGGTCACATTTGTCTAGTCCTCGGAGTCTTGCTAAACTAGAGTGCTGACGGGAAGAGCCCCAGTCATACCAATGACCATCTAAGCACTCTGAGTGGAAGTCTCCCCTAATAATAATACGCAAATTGTTAAACACACTATTGGAGTCATAAAATTGGTAATAACAAGCAAAAGTCCACAAAAGATGTCACTGCAGGATTAAAGCAAATATTCAACATTATTAGAAACCGCGAGCCGATGCCTGTTAGATGGAAAATCCCAACCATCACTATAGAGTGTGAGACCAGCTCTACACATTGCCTTTCACTGCTGCTTCCCGGGCTTAATGTGAGACAGCGATGGGAGAGCACAAAATTATTGCCGCCTCTCTGCCACCTCTCGTCACCGCCGTGGTGCCCGTCCTGTTTAATTACTGATGCTCCCAATGAGAAGTGGCCCATGCAGACTCTTCATACTGCTGCTGGCAGATGTCTCCTGTGGTGAGTTAACGTTTGAGGCACTCACTGCTGCAATGAATTAAGAAGCCCTGACATAAAATAATGAAGAGACTTCCCCTGCTGCTGGTGCTGGGCTGCACCTGACATACACAAACACAGCCCAAAAAAGGACTGGTAGGGCTGGTGCCTGCTGGTCAAATTAACTACCTGCCTGCCAGAGAACCATCACAACACAGAGGAGAGAAAGACCTACAGCCCCAAGGGCCTTGATACATCCCTGGCCAGGCTGTCTCCCAAATGAGGCTAATTATACATAGCTATAGTGCACTGTATATATGGCCTCAACATAGCCTTGGTAATTGTGCCAGAATACCGCCAATGCTACTAGCGTGACCGCTACTAGCGCCAGATCCCAAGTAGTGGTAAGGCAGTAATTCCCAATTTTCTTGAGAGTCCATAGGGCTCTATGGGGATTTTCAGTGCTATTACCTCTGGCGGCACTAGCGCTGGGGGGGTAATAGTGCAGAAAATGAAAAGAAACAGAGTTTGGGTGGAGCGGTAAAGTGGCAGTAATAGCGTAAATGCCGCCGTTTTGACAAACCACTCAACCTCTGATGAGGCCCATAGACTCTTTGTATGTATTTTTAAGGAGAACGTTTTATATTTTAAAAGGACTATTTGATCTACATTTTTTAACTACGCAGCTGCTTAGATTGTGATTCCCCCTTTTGTACTAAAAACCTTTAAAACTGCTGGTGCACTGGGAGAAAAGTGATAAGTATGCTAAAGACCAAATAAAGATACCGTACACCAGCATTCAGTTGTTTACCTTTCATTGTGTGTGTGCTAACCCAGTGTTTCCTCCCTAGCGGTTTTTGAGGAATCCAATCCTAACCTTGGTCATTCTATTCCCACATCAACTTCACACAGTGGGGTGGACCAGGATGACTTCAGATAAAATGCGGGTGATGCATTAAGGTAAAGTGTCATATAAATTCTATTGCTGTGCCGTCTACACCTGTCTCACATTCAGTTTGGTAAGACCATCCATCCACTACACCCATCTGTTGGGAGTGTCATGAAAGGCTTGTGTGAGGAATCAACTTCTGTAGCAGCAATGGACCAGGGATGAATATTAGTTTCTAAACCATCAATCAGCCCCACACCTCTAGTACACCATAAGGGACTCAAATAGATTGGAACATAAGTAAATTATAAACCTCCTTGTCCAATTTTTTGTAACGTGGACAGAACAGCAGGCTTATCTCTGCGTGGTCGTGAATCGTTGGTTAGTTACAACACAGCAAAAATACAATGATAAAAGGTACTGTTCAGTCAAGGTTGTATAAAAAATATCGACTTTATTATTACTACAACCGACAGTTCTAGCACTCTACAAAATACAACCCACCCTGTAAAGGAACAAAAAGGACAGACAGTTTCACGAAGGAAAGGGTGCACACTGGATACCGACAGGAGGGTAGTTGGTAAAGTAATTATACTTACTGTTCAAGGTTATTTGGTTTCAGCACCAACGGGCCAAGGGTCGTAACTGTCTCTAAGGACCAGGGGGGCAGAATAACAATGTACCTGGTGCTTAAGAAGTTCTTGATGCTTGACTGCATTAAGGTGGTTCCAAGGTGCTTGGCAGCTCCTAAGACAGAGTTTGAGATGGGATACAGCTGCGGGCATCAGGCGGCAGGCAGTTTGGCAGGCAAGGCTGGATGGACAGTTTCAGACTGACCTACACGGCGGGTTGGGGTCAAGAATCATTGTTACTGTTCTGATCTGGAATGCTGGTTGAGGCATCTCGGACGGCTCTGGCGATTGCGGCGTGACAACAATCAGCGGTGCAGTTGGTTGACTTTCGAGGACCTAACTGTTTTGAAAATGTCCTTAAAAGATGGATGCTGGTTGATGCTTGTGTGGCACTCTTCCTCGCTTCTTTGCAGGGGTTGTGCCGTCCTTTCAAAGCAGACAGCCCAAAGCTTAGGAGAGGGTTTGCAGGCAACGGCCTTCTCCTTAGTTCAGATACTCCCCTAGGAAGTTTGCAGGCAGAACTTAGCAGTGCACGCGGTGTGCTTGCTGGGTACCGGTTCTGGAGCTGCTGGAAGAGTCCTCCGAGTACAGTATCTCCCACTGCTCCCTGGGAGATGTTTAGGGGCAGATTCTTGCTTCCATCTTGCAATTCCTGGCCTTCTTTCACTGGCAGAAAATCATCCTTTTGAAGTCGTTGGATGATCTGCTAAGTGAGGGTTTCAGCCCTCTTTTAAATCCAAATGGGCCCCAGTGATTGGTGCAGGCTAAGCCTACTTCAATTAACCAATCCTGGGTCCCCACCCACAATCTTCTGTTATGAATGAGGCTAGGACCAGAGTTCTCTGCAACCGGAAAGATAAGGGGTGACAACATATAGCCCACCCATCTTCCTGCCTGTTGTAGATCAAAGTGTCTCTCTGGTTAACTGAGCCCTCTGTGACTCTCGATGAAAGCGCAGGTATCCCTTGAAGTTTGTGACGAGAGCAGACTTACTGTCTCTCACATATCGCACACTTCTCCCCTCTGAAAGGGGTCTTCTCTGCAGGGGTACCTATGCTAAATAGTGGACCCAGGCATGTATTTCACTGCCTTTCATACTGAGGGGTGGGAACTAGCTTCAAGTTGACACATTGCATACCATAGGGGTGTTAGCCCCGGCTTCCTGTTGTCTTTTCGGCAACCAAGCCC
This sequence comes from Ambystoma mexicanum, assembly GCF_040938575.1. Lineage (NCBI taxonomy): Eukaryota > Metazoa > Chordata > Amphibia > Caudata > Ambystomatidae > Ambystoma > Ambystoma mexicanum. The sequence goes on from NC_090935.1 coordinate 328,538,752, forward strand.
CTCCAACAGGCTTGCCTCTATTATCTCTAATGCACTGCCACCAGCCGAACAGAATAATAGGAAAGCAGATCCATGGAGCCTTTGATATTTTAATTAGGATGCCCATGGCCGGAGGAAGGTGTGCCTTCCAACTCCTTGAGATGCCTTGATGTACCCTTGGCTGTCGCATTCCATCTGAACATGACAGGGAAGGGCAGCGCCTGTAGGCTGTGTCCTCACGGAGTACACATTACTATACATTTTGTGCGTGAGCAGAGAAAATGTGTGTGGAATGGCCTCACAAATTTTCAGAGGGGGTCCATAATGGCCATGGATGGTAGTTGAGCTGCGTAGCATAGATGTGACTGGAGGGTAAAGTAGGAGGGGTATAAGAAGTATATTTGGCTAGCAAATAAGATTAATGATATGGGTGTGGTGAGAGGACAAGGATGGTGAGGCATTTGGAGGAATGAATGCTAGGAAGTTAAGAAATCAGGCTGTGCTTGAGACATGAGAAATGAAGAAAGTCTGAGGTTTAGTGGGAAATTGTTTTACATGGGAAGTGATCTTGGAAAATTCAGGAGGCACATATACAGTGCAGATTGCATGCTTGATTAGGGTCTGTGCATAAAATATATCTGAAAGAAAATGGCCTTCAATTCTTTCCAGAAATATTACTGATTGGACACAATCAGTTCAGGAGGGAGCAGGATTCAAATCCCTCTGGAACAGAAGCATTGTCTTAGAGTTTGGTTCTTTTTGCAGCTTAGCATTTGGATGTGAGTGTTTGCTGCATAGGACTCCATCCCCTTACAAACCTCTCTGCCAATACCATCAAACAGCAATATCAGTGATTATGATTTTTCACCAGTTTCAAATCAACCCTTCCTGGTGTCTATTAGCATGAGCCATTCCTATATCCTGGTGTGTACTGGGAGCATATTTCAGATGACGAGTTGCAGGGAGTGACCATTCAGCCCTCGATCTGAGCAACCTGATTGTTTGGCTTACCCACCCTGGGTGCTAATAAACTATATCAGCATAGAGCTTCTCATAATGGATCTTCCCTAATGCCGTCATTCAAAATAGCACACTTTCAAGGTAAATCATAATGCCAAAATTCTTGCTGAATTGTGTCGGGCTCGATTCATAATTGAATGTGCATTTTTTTCCTTACCGCCAAGGTCGATGAAGTCACCTTGGTTTCACAGTGTTTGCTCACCTGCAAATGTCGTGAGTGCATTTCTTTCGGATTGCCTTTCAATTGGTGCGCAGCCTCCACACTCTCTCCGGGGGGGGGGATTAAATTAACATAGACAGGGTAATTCATAGAATCCAGCGCACAAGTAGCGCACGCGGCTGGCGCACAGCGTGCGCCTGCGATAGTCTGCGCCAGGCACGTGCGCTAAAACTGATTTCCGCGCACAGCGTATTCATGGATTTCATGCTCCCAAACCAGCCGTGGCGCAGAGAATCGCAGCGAGCCTGCAGCAGCGCCAGTAACGCCCCCAAGAACGCCCTCGCGCAAGGAAAAGCCATCAAAATCGCTAAATCATCGCTAAGGGCTGCGCTAACCCTGGACCACTTCACAGGGCAGGCAAACAAGGAAAGCAAAGCGGGCAATCTTCAAATCAGGAGTACGCGGGAAGTTCTACACGCGACTAGGCAGGGAACGTGAATTACAGGGGTATGCGGGAATTATCACACGCGAACAGCCAGGGAACGCGTATTACAGGGGTACGCGTGAAGTAGAACACGCGATAGGCCAGGGAACGTGTATTACAGGGGTACGCGTGAAGTAGAACACGCGATAGGCCAGGGAACGTGTATTACAGGGGTACGCGGGAATTATCACACGCGAACAGCCAGGGTGCGTGTATTACAGGGGTAGCTGGAAGTTCAACACGCGATTGGCCAGGGTACGTGTATTACAGGGGTACGCGTGAAGTAGAACACGCGATAGGCCAGGGAACGTGTATTACAGGGGTACGCGGGAATCATCACACGCGAACAGCCAGGGTGCGTGTATTACAGGGGTAGCGGGAAGTTCAAAACGCGATTGGCCAGGGTACGTGTATTACAGGGGTACGCGTGAAGTAGAACACGCGATAGGCCAGGGAACGTGTATTACAGGGGTACGCGGGAATTATCACACGCGAACAGCCAGGGTGCGTGTATTACAGGGGTAGCGGGAAGTTCAACACGCGATTGGCCAGGGAACGTGTATTACAGGGGTACGCGGGAATTATCACACGCGAACAGCCAGGGTGCGTGTATTACAGGGGTAGCGGGAAGTTCAACACGCGATTGGCCAGGGTACGTGTATTACAGGGGTACGTGTGAAGTAGAACACGCGATAGGCCAGGGAACGTGTATTACAGGGGTACGCGGGAATTATCACACGCGAACAGCCAGGGTGCGTGTATTACAGGGGTAGCGGGAAGTTCAACACGCGATTGGCCAGGGAACGTGTATTACAGGGGTACGCGTGAAGTAGAACACGCGATAGGCCAGGGAACGTGTATTACAGGGGTACGCGGGAATTATCACACGCGAATAGGCTGGGTGGGCCCTCACAGGTGTACCCTGTACACCCTCCACGGCCCCTGCAGGCAGCCCACAAAACAGGGGACTACCCTGCACACCTGATCATGTCCCCCTGCACCCCCATCCACCAGGGGCACCCTCCACCAGGCCCCCACCCATGTCTCCCACCACCCCCACCCCCCAGCAGTGCAGGGGCACCTGCCAGCAGGCCCCCACCCATGTCTCCCACCACCCCCACCCCCCATCCACCAGGGGCACCCTCCACCAGGCCCCCACCCATGTCTCCCACCACCCCGACCCACCAGCACTGTGGGGCACGTGGCCAGCAGGCAGTCAGGCAGCAGCAGATGGCAGGTGGGAGCGTGCTCAGGGCTCTGGGGGACTGTAATTTGGCCTCCTGGCCAGGAGCGTGGTCTTTCGTGTTTGAACGCGTGGACAGCCTGATAGGGAGTGATTTTGCACGTGAAAATCCCACACTCAGCGAATCGCGCGAAAACCCGTCACCAGCATATGTGCGTCTATAGTTACCTGCACGTGCAGTGTCAAAGCGTGTGATTGGTGAAAATGGATCTACACGCAGGAGTGACAAAGCGTGTGATTGGTGAAAATGGATCTACACGCAGGAGTGACAAAGCATGTGATTGGTGAAAAGTGAGCTACACGCAGGAGTGTCAAAGCGTGTGATTGGAGAAAAAGGATCCACACGCAGAAGTGACAAAGCGTGTGATTGGTGAACATGGGCCAAGCACGTACACGCCGTAAGTGACGCTGTACGTGTGGGCCTGTATATAAGGTAGTGTAGAACACCATTTCCTTGTACGTGCTTTTCGTGGAGAGCGAGTGGGTGAATTCTGTACTTCTTGTCGTTTCACACGCGATTTACTTCACGGCGTTTCCAGTTCGTACTCCCTGTTACCTCTGACAGCTTTTTCTCTTTTTCCTCTTGTACTGGTTTACCTGGGCCTGTTCCCTCAAACAGTGTCCCCTTCTACTGTTGTCCTGTCTCCTCAGACAGCGTACACATCTTCTTTTGGCGGGGGTGTTGCCAACCAAACGCGCTCATTTTTCATGCTCTTTTACCTGGCAGACGGTGAGTCACGCACGTATCTAACTTCTGTGCTTGCCCCGTGTGTAGCCTACCCCTTCAGAGGTCATTCTAGGCTGCGTGTGACACGCATACGTTCATTTAAGTGTTACTGGATGCCACAGCGTAGTGCAGGGTTTTCCATCAGCACACGTGGTCTAGGAGGGGTATTGTGCACGTTCCTTAACTTTTTTGGGGTGCCTGTGCGTTGCGTGACCCGTCATCTTTCCCCAGGGGTGTCATATAGCCTTGCCACTGCACTAGGGTACGAATACCATCTGGTACCCAACCCCTTTGACACCCAATTGCCCAGGACAATTGTGCACACCGACTCCCATACGCACAATAACATCAGTGCCATGGTTGGGAGGCGTGCAAGCCGTAAGGGTGGCAAAGGTGGCCGAGCCACACGTGGTGGCCGTGGAGGATCCACTAGGGGACGTGGTTGTGACTTGCAGGGTGCCCCTGTCCCCCCCAGTCTGGAGGACCAGTCAGGGACACCCATGCCCCCCCCCCCAGTTGAGGGTCATGTGGCTGATACCAACCCTGATCAGCCCTTGTCGGACCAGCCCATTGTGGCACCAGACCTGTCCGAGGGTGATCCCATCGCTGACATCCAGGTCAGCAGGTCCACTGCACGTGCACCGGTGCACATTGGTGTCATCAGGGCACGCGCATCTATGCCAGATAGGTCATCTGCTGGCCCCCGTAGCCAGGGTGTGGCTCCATCCACCCCACCTCTCATACACCCTGCCAAGACTGTGTCGGTCCTAGTTCATGCACCTCAGATCAGGCCTGACCCCATCCCTCTACCCCCAATGCCTGCACCTACTCCCATGCTGAGTGTGCAATCCCACACACCCAGTACTGAGTCCACCACGGCTCCTGCCCCTAGTGTCCACAGCGGCGTAGGACACTCTGGATCCCCACCCCCTTCCAAGCGCAAGAGGAAGAGTGCACGTCCGGCACAGGCTGATGCCCCAGGCACGGCTGCACAGTCCGGCCCATCAAGGAAGCCAAGCTTCACAGACGCCGAACTGAATGCACTTGTTCAGTATGTGTCAGATCATGATAGGGAAATGGTCATCGTTGCAGGGTCCAAGACCACACATGCCAGACGCCAGGCACACTGGCAGACCATTGCTGACAGAATAAGTGCCCTTGGAGTAGTGAGGCGCACAGCTAGTGATTGCCAGAAGCGCTGGAATGACCTTAAGCGCAGGGCAAAGGATAAGCTGGCCTCAAGTCATGCCGCAACCTTGGTGACTGGAGGTGGGTCCCCAGCACAGGAAATAGAACTCACACCACACGAGTCCGTAGCTGGATCCTACGTCACCGAGGGACAACTCCAAGGTGTGGGAGATCTCCCTGATTACGAGGCATCATCCGGTGAGTGCACATGCATGTGTGTATTATCCATGTGCATGGTGTGTGTGTGAAGCATTCATGTTGGGTGCCTGTCAAGGGGGTGTGTGGCAGAGTTGATAGTGGCACCCATGTGCCTCATCCAGTATGTTCAGTGCAACACCATCTGCCCACAGCACTATCCCTACTGGCAACAGTGCACATATGGCCCTACACCATGGAAGTTGCCCTTGAATTGTCATTTTGTCACTACATTGTTGCTCATACTCCCCTGTCTATTCATCTGATGTCTTACATACCATTCCTATACTTTCCCCCAGCCATTCAAGTTTCATCTTCACATGCCTGACATGCAATGATACCACATGCTAATGCGTCCTCTGTGTATAAATGCCAACCAACATGCTGTCATACTGTGGATGTTGCCTTGACATCCACCTCCTACCTGTGTGCTTTGGTACCGTCTGGTTTCGAGCCCCATTCCCTCACACTCCATGCTGCTCTTCATGGTCTATCTTCCCTGACTTCTACAGTTCAGACCATCGTGCCCTACTCACGACACCTGCTTGCTAACAGTCAAATGAGGGCACCCTGCCCTCCAATGCGACCCACCCTATTGCTGACAAGTGCATCTGAGCCTACTCAAAGCTAACTCTCACTGACATCTGCTCATACATGCCTTTGCCTGTCCCATAGACCCTTCACATGGTCCCTGTCCTCTCTCCTTGCTCCTCTTCCACCATCAATGGTGGACCCGTTGGGGTGTACTCCTGGCCTCCTTCCAATCCTCAGAGGCCACAATTGATGTGCATGGTAATGGGAGCATCTCAGTCCAAGGCCCTTAGGCCAACCTCATTCTCCTTGAGAAATGCTACCCACATCTCATCAACTTCCTTTCCTCTCCTGCTGTCCCCCCTCCTCTCTCCTCATCAATCCTGCACTGCCTCCCTGCACCCTCCCATGATCCTTCTCCGCCTCCCACTCCAACTCCTACACATGCTGCATCTCTGATCTCTAGCACTCCCCGTAAGTCCTACAAGGCTGTCAACCTCCTCCACTATTACACTCCTTTCACTGCGGCTGCATCAGGCATTCCTCCGATATCTGTCACTTACATGAGGTTATGCACCTTGACATCCTTGGTCTCATGGAAACATGTCTGACGGCCAGCTCTGTCTGCATCCTTCACACACTCCTACCTGATGTTCAGGAGACCCTCTCCTTGGCCCGCCACTACTGTGCAGGGGGGGTGTGCCCTTGGCTTCCCTGAGGGTATTCCTGCCACTGTCACTCCTACTTAGACCTACTCCACTCTGGAATGGCTTGTGTGACGTCTCTCTCTACCACACCTTGACATTCACAAACTGTGCGTACTGTGTCTGGGAAAACTGGTCAAATGTACTACTTCCTTTCTGAGTGTCCTCACCTCTCCTCCTCACTCATGTCCCCAGACACAGAAATCCTCTTCCTTGGTGCTGTACGCATCCACCTGCATGCTTGTTGACCCCCCCACGTGACCTTTCTGTGACCTCAGCAACTCCCTCTCACCCTCTAGACTCCCGTCTGTCCCTACTCATTCTGCAGGGCACACTCTTGATGCTCTGATCTCATCTGACTTTCCCCTCTCCGTCCATCTCTGCACTCCTCTCTCCTGGAGTGATCACATTCTCCTCTCCTCCCAGCTCACCCTCACCACCCCACAGGCAAAGCCACCCTCACCACTGTCACACACCTTCTTGGTATTCCAACCCATGAAGTGTGTGTCAGTCGAGGCTTATGCTGCCAAAATCTCCCCCCCATCCAGCTCCCCCTTAGGCTCACTCCCATCCTGACAGGGCCCACTCCATGCTCCACTCTATGTCAGGTACACTGGATGTCTTTGCCACGGTCATGACCACCTGTCTGAAGCCCCATGCCAATGCAGAGTCCTGGCATGACTCGTATCTTGTGAACCCAAACCACAGGTGCCGGGTGGCAGAGAGGGAATGTCCTGCATCATGCTCATCCTCTGGCAAACTGGCCTGCCACATGCTCCAAAAGCAATAGCGCCTCACCCTTTTCACCAAGATGAGATCCCCAATCCAAGGGCACATATCTGTGGCATGTGACAACTCTGCAGGACACATAGAAATCTGCAAGGACCTTGCCGAGCCAGATGCAGTGTGTACCTCCCCTGTCCCCTCCGAGCCCACAGCACTGCATGATTGTCTCTGTACCCCTATAGGCCACCCCCCCCAGCACTTGTCTGCGCCTAACACCATCTGCCCTTGACGTTAAGTCCTACTTACCTTGTACAGCACTTCCAGCCGCCACTTCCCCTTGCACTTCATTGTGCCACCCACCCCTGCACTTGCATGACATGAATGACACCAGCACCAGTAGGATTGTTGACTGGCATCCCCTTCTGCCCCAACACCCCTCAGTGCTCCGCTGTACCTTGATACATTTCTGGACCGGTGCTTCACGAATGCTATATGATTCCTTTACAGGTGATGGGGAGGTGGAATCTCATTGTTTACTGCATTTTGTTGATGTAGACAAGGCACTGTGCATCGTGGCCAATTTGGACTAGCAGATCCATGTACAACATGTTAACTTATTGATGTGATGATGCAATGTCAGGACCAGAGTGGTTGAAATCCAAAAAAGTTGCCCTCCTCTCCCTCTTCACTTGGTGGCTATGTCACATGCCATATGTGTGATGGCATGTGCCTTTGACATGGCAATCACCGGCCAATGTGTGATGGCAGTGCTAGGCAGCATGGTGAGCAGGCGTTGCTCTCCAATCTGTACATTGTATGCCCTGAGCCTCCCCTACAGACCCAGTGATGGTGAATGCATAGGAGGTCTCCCAGTCATGTGGGACATGTGTCGTAGAACTACTGCCTCTGTTGTTCATCAGCCCTTGTTGCATGCCATGGTGCTAATGCCTGTTTCCATTTTTCTCTTTCATGTCTTTGCAGGGGACGAAGCACTTGTTGATGCTGGGGATGTGGTGGTTGAGCCGTCCCAGGAGGGCAACCCGGGCCGACCTTCCACAAGTGAGGGACGTGGTGTGTTTGTGGGTGAAAACCCACAAGTGCTGCAGGTCGTGCTGTCGAGGGGTGTCTCTGGGGGTTCCTCCCGCGAGCAGTATTCAGGTGTAGACTCGGAGGATGACACCTATGTGCAGTCGCAGGTGAGTGTTCTTGGGAGAGAATCTCCTCTGTCCGACCCACCTGCAGCCGGGCCATTGCCCTCAATGGGGATGTCAGTGTCGGCAGCTCAGCCTCCGGTGGTTACGGATGCAGGGCCACACCACACAATCTCTGATCCTGTTCCTGGGGCTGCAGATCAGAGAGGGAATGCAGTCCTGCAGCCTGAGGCCTTGCCGGCACAGCAAGGCGCAGTCCGCCTTGCCCCAGGCAGGTGTGGTGCCCGTCAACGTGGTGGCCGTATGCCACCTGGCAATACCGCTTGGGAGCAATCCATCTACGGTATGGCCACCCAACAGGCAGCATCATCCGAGATGATTGCACAGGCCATGGATAGGGTGGCCACTTCCATTGTCCCCCCAGAAAGGCTGATGGAGCGACTGGAGCAGGCTACAGAGTCCATCTGCCAGGCACACAGGGAGGACATGTTGGCGTCCAACATGGACAGGCGGGCGGCACTGGCGACTCTGCGGGAATCACTTTCCATGGAGTCCCAGCGCCACAGGGAAGGCCTGAGGGAAGAATTCCATCACCTCAGGTCGACCCTGTTAGAGCTTGAGGCTTCATCCCATAGAAGGACAGAGGAGCAGCTGGAGCGTCTGACACGGACGCTCTCGGCCGAGATGCAGGCAACTCGTGCGGAGGTCAGGTCATCCCGGAAGTTACTGCATGGGGACCTCCGCATGATTATAACCCAGAACCAGAACTACCAGACCCGCCTGCTTGCAGCCATGGAGGAGCAAACTCGTGCTTTGCGTGGGCTGCCTCCCATTGTCACACCATCTTCTGAGGCAGCTCCCCCACCTCCTGAGTCAGCTGCAGGGTCTGGCCAGAGCGATAGCGACTCATCTCCCACAACAGAGTAGCCGTGTGGGCCACGAGCCTATGGGGTGTTTTAGTTTCCCATGATCCACACAGGTGGATTGTGGCGTGCATCCTGTCCTCGGACCTCATAGGTGCCCCCCCCCCCGCCGGCCCTTTCATGGCCATTTTTTCTCAATTTTTTTTTCTTTTTCAATAGTGTTGCCTTGTGTGGGTACCTGGGCATACACTGTATTGTGGCTGGGCACATGCAGGCTTGTCCTGAGTTTGGTTTCGATGCTTGGGTACCAGACATCCACACCCCTCCTGCTTCCGTTTCCATGGGCTTGCAAAGGGTGTGCCCAAGTGACAGCAAATTACACGGTGACATTGGACTCCCATGAGCTGTTGGCCAGTCCATAGTCAATACTGTGTAGACATTCATAGTGTACATTGTTGTTGCACCTAACTATGCATGATGGTTTGATATGTGCCTCTACTTACATATGTTGCTCATGTTTTGCAGGTATTTCACACAGTTATTCACACGGGCATACTCTCTGGAGTCAGACTACATGTCGGTAGATGTGCACTGACACTTTTGCGTGGCGCCATCACTGTACATCTGGACGGTGAGGACATACCAGCAGAATCAGGTAATGAGACTACCATTGATTACATGCATTGTGTCTTGTTTGGGTGGGCTTCAGGGTGGGTTGGTGTGTAATTTGATTGAAATTACTCTTACACAGGTGTGTAGTAGTGGCTCCAGCGCGGTTAGCTGTTCAAGTGCGGCTATGTTCCATTTGGGGCACTGCTATTTGTGACACCGGTGTCATGTTGTGATGGCCAGTTTGTTTGCTCTCACATACCATGACATGGTGTCCTCAGTGGCGGGACTGTGAAGGGAATGGGTGACATGGCAATGTTGTCATGTAGTGAATCGCCTGTGGCAATGCATATTTGATTGATGGAGTTGTGTCTTTTCGTTGTGATGCATTGCTGGTGTATGTGTAGGTAGGGGTGCACACATAGTGACACTTCCATGTTAACAATCTCAGGCTGATGTGTATCTGACAGTTTATTGTCAAGTAATTTTGTGACATTGTCAGGTAGTGTCATCATTGATTGTCAGATGGTATGTGCCAGAGCAGTGTGCACTAGCCAGCACTGTGATTCCTAGGTGAAGAAGTTGGCCACCAGTTGCGTACGGGCTGCCTCCCCCCGTGCCCTTTCCCCTCCCATGCGCAGCGGGCGTGCATGTGGTTGTGGATGTGGGGGCACCACCATGTCCACGGGCAGGCCCCGGCGTGTTGCAACGTTGTGCAGGACACATGCTGCCACTATGATCCTGCACACTATTCGGGGAGCATATAACAGCTGCCCGCCAGAACGGTCAAGGGAGCGAAAGCGTGACTTCAGCACTCCGAATGTGCGCTCCACTATGCCCCGTGTTGCAATGTGGGCTGTGTTGTACCTTACCTTGGGTGGCGTGGTGGGGTTCCGGATTGGGGTCATCATGTGGGGGCTGATAGGGTAGGCACTGTCCCCTGCGGAGGTGGTGATGGGTATCATTAGTGGTGTTGTGTCATGACCCAGTATCTGACATGCATGCATGTGCAGTGGCATTCATGCTCACCAAGCAGCCATGTATCTCCATGCTGGCCAGCCTCTAGGTCCCGGCATAGGGTAGACATTCTGTAGATGAAGCTGTCGTGGGTGGACCCGGGATAGTTGGCATATGCTGATGTGATTATTCCCTTGGCATTGCATACAACTTGCACGTTGATGGAATGCCAGTGCTTGCGGTTTCTATAGATGTGCTCTGTTGCCCTGGGTGGACGTAGAGCCACATGTGTGCAGTCAATTGCACCAAGCACTTTGGGGAATTGAGCCACACCATAGAATTCCTGGATGCACGTCCGCCTTTCTGCATGAGTCCTGGGGAGATATATGTGCCTGCGGACTGATGGCCGTGCAGTGATGATGTTCAAGACCTGGTGTAGGCAGCGTGACTGCGTGGCCTGTGACACACCACCCACTATGGCACTTGTCCGCTGAAAGGATCCAGTGGCCAAGAAGTGCAGTACATTCAGGACCTTCTGCAGGGGGCTGAGTGCTTGGGAGCACAGGGTGGGTGATGTGAGGTCATCCTCCCACTCACTGACCAGGTCCAGTATGATGTGTGCTGGAAACCTGTACCTCCCATACACCTGGTCATCAGGCATCCCGAATAGGCTGGTTCTGGGTGTGAATATTCTGGCCCTGACTCTCCTCCTCCTCCTCCTCCTTTGGTAGCCCACTGCCACTGCTGCTAGGAACGGTATGTTCATCCTGGCATCTGGCTTGTTTATTGATAAGTGCGCAAATTAATGCCTTGCGCGTGTTCTAGGCGAGCGTGTGACCCTCGCACCCCTGGAATCTAGTTCCCACTCCAATAGCGTGTGGAAATTCCCACGCAGCAGGCATACAGGTGCGCTGACGTACTTGCGTGTGTAAGTGCCCGCGCACCCCTGAAATACACGTACATAGGCCAATGGCGTGTACGCGCACTTTTGGCCAATTACACGCGATGAAATACACGTACATAGGCCAATCGCGTGTACGCGCACTTTTGGCCAATTACACGCGATGAAATACACGTACATAGGCCAATCGCGTGTACGCGCACTTTTGGCCAATTACACGCGATGTAATACACGTACATAGGCCAATCGCGTGTACGCGCACTTTTGGCCAATTACACGCGATGTAATACACGTACATAGGCCAATCGCGTGTACGCGCACTTTTGGCCAATTACACGCGATGACACTCTGACGTGCAGTATTTCCACGTGTGCTCCATCATCACGTGCTGAGTGGGGAACGCCCGTGCGGATCACGTCAGACGCGCTTACGCGGTGAGGGACTCTGGTCCAATAGAATCGCGTATGCGTGCTGACGCACTTACGCGCTAAGGGCCTTTCCTCGGATTTCACGCTGACGTGCAGGAATTTCACGTGCCAAATCACTCCGTATCAAGCTGGCCACCCGAAAACACACGGAACACCACGCTCCTGCCCAGAAGGCCGAGTTACTGCCCCCCCAGTGCCCTGAGCAGCCTCCCACGTGCTATCTGCTGCTGCCTGCCTGCCTGCCTGCCTGCTGCCACCGTGCCCTGCCATTTGGTGCCTGCACATCAGCCATCTGCAGGGGTCCAGTTGCTGTGTCCACCCCTGCTGGAACTGAAGACTCCCAACTGGGATTACATCGCTCCACAGCCCAGCCCCAGGACCCAGTTGCCCACCCACACCTGCCTCTGGGGTTGCCATGTCGGGCACTTCCACATCTGGCACCAGTGGCAACCCCAGGCCAGAGGGGCAGAGGGGCACCAGCTTCACTGCCACCGAAGTTGGTGTCCTGGTGGAGCATGTCCTGGGGCAGTATGATGCCCTCTTTGGATCGTCCCGCGCCAGCAAGGAAGGACGGGAGAGGATCTGGGCCGACTGTGTGGTTGCCATCAACGCGGAGGGGGTGGCAACCCGCAACGTCCAGAAGATCAAGAAGCGCTGGGAGGACTTGAGGTCCAGGACCCTTGTGAAGGCCCGGCGCCTCGTGGAGGGGGGCCGGGGCCGCATGAGTTCCATCCAGAAGAGGGTCCTGGAACGCGTACGCCCAGCGCTCCACGCCCAGGTCCTTGAGAGGGAGGCCCGCCTGGAGTTGAGCGGTAAGTGTGCAAGCATTACTGTGTGAGACAGGGCATGTTGCGGTGTGCTGGTTCTATGATACTTGCCTGTATGTGTGCCATGGGCCATGTATGCATGTATGTGTGCAGGGACATCATGGTAATGCATGTGCGACCAGTGATGTGTGACCCACATGGTTGTTGCATGTGTTGAAATGCGGCATGGGGAGCCCTATGCAGATTTAGGACATGAGAGCATGCCAGTCTCTGTACCTGGACATGGATGGGGGTGAAGGATGGGTGCTGATGCCAGGTACATATATGGTAGCCATGTCTGTGTGCCTGACCTGCGTGTCTGTGACTTGTGCATGCCATGGATGCATGACACATGTATGTGACAATGCACAGATTCAGTGACGCACCCAACTTACCCTTGTTTCGCCTGTGTTCGTTGTGTTTGGGGCCAGATGGATGTGACTGAGGTGAAGTGTGTGCATGTGATATGCATGAGCCATGATGCATGTGAGTTACATATCATTGAATGTTTCAAGAGTCAATTGGACATGCATGGAAATGTGCATGGCATGCACCATGCCTGTTACTGTGTGTGTTTTGCCTGGACTGACCCATGTGTTGTGGAGGGACATGATGGAAGTGTACTTTGACAGGGGTGCTCATCTGCTATTGCTTCCTCTCTAGGGGACCATTTTACAGTAGCCTGATGCTTGTGTTCTTTGTCTCCCTCTACGCAGCGGCTAGTGAAGAAGAGGGCGGAGACGGCGCTGTGGAGCAAGGCGGCGGGGATGCCCCCACGGCTGCAGCGGAAGGGGTGGGTGAGCCCCCACAGGGGCCTGCTACGGCGGGAGACGGTGAGGAGCCATCCAGGTTGGTGGTTTGCACAGAGGAGGAGGAGGCCGACACTGGTGCACACATGGGGCCTGGTGGGAGCATCCCTGCTGGTGCAAGTGGTGCAGTCCAGGGCCAGGGGCAGGAGGCAGCACAGGTCACCGTGGAGGTGCCTGTGCATGTCGCTGTCCCTGACCCTGTGAGTGCACCACCATGCACCAGCAGGGATGCCCCGTCCCAGGCCCGTCCGCAGGTAGAGGGGATGTCCATGTCAACTGACTCCCCTCCACCTGCGGCCGTGGGAACCCCTGGCCGCGTGGAGCAGGTCCTGATTGGGGTCGCGATGCGCACGGCTGTGATTCGTGATGACGTGCGTGCTTCCCGGGAGGAGCACGCACGTCATCACGAAGTGCACCATGCCGACGTGGCCCAATTGGGATCGGCCATGTTCGGGGGGTTCCTGCATGTGTTGGCCAATCTGACGGCCCTCTCCTCCTCTGTGCAGGCTATCCACCGGTCGTTCTCCTTGCCGTCTTCCGGCCCAGATGCCACCATGGCCCCCTGTGGACCTGCCCCGACCAATGCAGCCAGCTCGGTGGGGATCCCATCCCTGCCACAGTTGGGAGTCGGAGGTCCAGCAGGGGTGGACAACACAGCAAGTGGACCCCAGCAGATGGAAGATGTGCCGGCATCATCGGGCAGGGCACGTGCACGACGGCGTCGGTGGTTACCATCAGCCTGGATGCCGTCGTGCTGGCAGAGGCAGTGGCGTCGGAGGCAGCAGCGGGCTCGACGTGGGAGGCATCATGGCTCAGGGCCATCAAGATCAGAGGGGCAGGCATCGGCCGGAGGGCAGGGCAACCCTGGCATGGCGGTGTGTTCCGTGTGGGAGGAGTTTGGCCAGCGGATAGGTGCGGAGCGGCAGCGGGCGGAAGAGGAGCGGCTCGCCATGGCCAGGGCGGAGATCTCCATGCGTCGGGCATTGAGGCGGGCTGAGTGCCTCGAGGAGGCTCGCAGGGATTTTGGTGAGCACATGGGGTTGTCCCTGCGAGACCTCGGGGCCAGGACAGAGTCCCGCCTCCAGGACATTGACATGGAGTTCGAGGATGCCCTGGCCAGCATCACCAAGTGAGCCGCAGGACTAGCCCGCTGCCTTTGTATATAGTTTTTTAGTTAGGTTTCCTTTATTTATTTTTATTATTTTGGACCGCTCGGACAATGGCCACTTTTTTGTACATATTTTTTTTATTAGTTAGTATTAGGTTTCATTTGTGGTGTTGGGCTCATGGACCCTGGAACATTCCTGTATATATTGTTATTTTTTGGGAGATACATTTTTTTATTTTCTTATTGTTTACACCATGACGTAATGGTTTTTCTTAGATTTCCTACTACATGGTTTTGCTTTGGACAAATTCTATTGATTTTTTAATCCTTTGTTTTTTGGTTTATCATTTTTGTTCTCGGACATGGACCTTTTATTTACTTTGCCACATAGTTGTATGTTTTATTGGTTTACTTAATTTTTGTTTTTAATACATTTTTATATTATCTTACACTTGTGTTATTTTCTCTTTGGTTTCTTACATGTCATGATATGGGTTTTGACATTCACTTGCACCCATTGTGTATGTGTGTGTGACGGACATGTGTTCTTTTGCATACTTGCCTTTGGGGTTGTGTCATGTGATTGCATTCACTATGTGGGTGCATGCAATCCTTGCCTGGGTGTTTGTGCTGGGTATGCTGGCCATTACTGCCATGATTGTGTATCGTCAGGACCTGGGGCCAGGGGGACATGGGTGGGGGCCTGCTGGCAGGTTCCCCACAGTGCTGGGGGTGGTGGGAGACATGGGTGGGGGCCTGGTGGAGGGTGCCCCTGTGGGGTGGGGGGTGGGGGTGGTGGGAGACATGGGTGGGGGCCTGCTGGCAGGTTCCCCACAGTGCTGGGGGTGGGGGTGGTGGGAGACATGGGTGGGGGCCTGCTGGCAGGTTCCCCACAGTGCTGGGGGTGGGGGTGGTGGGAGACATGGGTGGGGGCCTGGTGGAGGGTGTCCCTGGGGGGTGGGGGGTGGGGGTGGTGGGAGACATGGGTGGGGGCCTGGTGGAGGGTGTCCCTGGTGGATGGGGGGTGGGGGTGGTGGGAGACATGGGTGGGGGCCTGGTGGAGGGTGTCCCTGGTGGATGGGGGGTGGGGGTGGTGGGAGACATGAGCAGGTGTGCAGGGTAGTTCCCTGTGGTGTGTGCTGCCTGCAGGGGCCGTGGAGGGTGTACAGGTAATGCCTGGGAGCACACAGCCAATTCGCGTGTGGAACTTCCCGCGCACCCCTGAAATCCACGTACCCTGACTATTCGCGTGTGGAACTTCCCGCGCACCCCTGAAATCCACGTACCCGGCCATATCGCGTGTGGAACTTCCCGCGCACCCCTGGAATCCACGTACCCGGCCATATCGCGTGTGGAACTTCCCGCGCACCCCTGAAATCCATGTACCCGGCCATATCGCGTGTGGAACTTCCCGCGCACCCCTGCAATCCACGTACCCTGCCATATCGCGTGTGGAACTTCCCGCGCACCCCTGAAATCCACGTACCCGGCCATATCGCGTGTGCAACTTCCCGCGCACCCCTGCAATCCACGTACCCTGACTAATCGCGTGTGGAACTTCCCGCGCACCCCTGAAATCCATGTAGCCGGCCATATCGCGTGTGGAACTTCCCGCGCACCCCTGCAATCCACGTACCCTGCCATATCGCGTGTGGAACTTCCCGCGCACCCCTGAAATCCACGTACCTGGCCATATCGCGTGTGCAACTTCCCGCGCACCCCTGCAATCCACGTACCCTGACTAATCGCGTGTGGAACTTCCCGCGCACCTCTGAAATCCACGTAGCCGGCCATATCGCGTGTGGAACTTCCCGCGCACCCCTGCAATCCACGTACCCTGCCATATCGCGTGTGGAACTTCCCGCGCACCCCTGAAATCCACGTACCCGGCCATATCGCGTGTGCAACTTCCCGCGCACCCCTGCAATCCACGTACCCTGACTAATCGCGTGTGGAACTTCCCGCGCACCCCTGAAATCCACGTAGCCGGCCATATCGCGTGTGGAACTTCCCGCGCACCCCTGCAATCCACGTACCCTGCCATATCGCGTGTGGAACTTCCCGCGCACCCCTGAAATCCACGTACCCGGCCATATCGCGTGTGCAACTTCCCGCGCACCCCTGCAATCCACGTACCCTGACTAATCGCGTGTGGAACTTCCCGCGCATCCCTGAAATCCACGTAGCTGGCCATATCGCGTGTGGAACTTCCCGCGCACCCCTGCAATCCACGTACCCTGCCATATCGCGTGTGGAACTTCCCGCGCACCCCTGAAATCCACGTACCCGGCCATATCGCGTGTGCAACTTCCCGCGCACCCCTGCAATCCACGTACCCTGACTAATCGCGTGTGGAACTTCCCGCGCACCCCTGAAATCCACGTACCCGGCCATATCGCGTGTGGAACTTCCCGCGCACCCCTGCAATCCACGTACCCTGACTAATCGCGTGTGGAACTTCCCGCGCACCCCTGAAATCCACGTACCCGGCCATATCGCGTGTGAAACTTCCCGCGCACCCCTGCAATCCACGTACCCTGACTAATCGCGTGTGGAACTTCCCGCGCACCCCTGAAATCCACGTACCCGGCCATATCGCGTGTGCAACTTCCCGCGCACCCCGGTATACACGCACACGTTTATTTTTTCTCTCAGCGCGTGTCTGTGTTTGTGGGTACCCCTTTGTACGTCATTTGTCCTGGAGGGCCACAGTATTGGACATTGATCATGTCTGTATATAGGTGCTATTTGTTGGCGCACCTTTTAGCGCACATTTCTTGCAGGCGCAGAGACGCTACCGCCTGCTTTCTTGTGGCGGTCGTGTTTGTGCCTGTTTGTGCCTGTGCGCTGCTTTGAGCGTGCGCTTTTTTGCCCTATTCTATTCCATGAATACGTGTTGTATGCGAGCGTGTGGGCGTTCCGCGCACTTGCCTCCTAAACTTTCCCCGTGCCGCCCACATTCTTCCCCATTCCGAGTGTTGTGCCCCATTTTATTCCCCATTCCGAGTGTCCCGCCCTGTGTTCCGCCTACTTTAGAGCTGTGCGCTGCGCTCGGAGTGATAGCGCAGTGGCCGTGGCGCACGACGTTGGTTGACCTGTGCGCCGGCCTGCGCCGCGCGCTTTTTCAGCGCACGTCCTCTGCTTTTCTTGCGCACGGACTTCCATGAATCGACGTGCGCTGGTTTCCCTGCGCTTTTCGCTAATTTTCGGCGCAGCGCACGTATTGGCCCCTCTGCGTCGGGATTTTCGGCGCACATTTATTCCATGAATCGGCCTGTGAATGTGGCCACTGTGTTTGACAATCTAAACTTTGATGTTGAAATACAATCCTTTAGTTTAGAGGTGAACATGCATAGGGATAACTGCATGTGTTTTGAACATTAAACAATACAAAATGTGCCAGGTGGGTCATAGTAATGGTAAAAAAAGCAAATTGGCAATTGCTATACAAACGGTGTGAATGCAGGTTTGTCCCTGGGAGTGAAATACAATTTCTATGTGTCCAGCAGCTCCATCAGGGGCTTTTTCTAGGACAATTTGTCAGCAGAGTGACTAGTCGTAAAAATGTCTGCTTGCTTAGGGTTCATCAGAAGGATCTTTGGTAAAGCGGGGCACCCTTGTAAACCACAAATGTCTCACAGGCTTGGCAAGGTGTAAGGGGGAAGATGAATATGCAGGTATTACCTACTGCCCCATCTCAGATAAATATGCAAGTACCAATTCCTGACCCTACTCCCCCTCCCCATCATTACCGTACAGGTGAGAAACAATACCAGCTGAGCCAGCCCCCGCACCCCATGAGTTTAGGGGTGAAAGACGAGACAAGCAGGTTTGAAAAAGCAATACTTTAAATAGCACATACCTCTGCCATAAAGAATGAGGCTGTGTGACACTAGAAGGCATTGCAGTTAGATAGCAGAACACACATGTAGTGTTGTGTATATATATAATAGAAGGAAGGCAGATTCCAGGAAACCTTTCACCCATCACTTTTTTGGTTTCAGTTTGTCTCCCTACGTGAGAGAGGGTATGCCCAGACATGGCTCCCTTGCTCGCTGTGCCATAGGGAATCACACGGCAACTCATTGAGGAGGTCCAACAAGGCTGAAACATGTCTGGGGTTGCTTGTGTTTCCATGCCGTGGGTACCGGACCTAGCAGTTTGGGCTGGGCTGCTCCCATTGCTGGCAGTATCTGACTGATTTGCATTTGGCTGGACCCCTTTTGCAATGGCCCAGACAGGCTAAAAAACAGTGGTGTGGAAGGTTCCCCAGAGCAATGCCGGTGGTTCAGATTCATTCAAAACCTTCCACCCATCACTTTTTTGGTTATGAAAGATTTTGACACAAAAAGGGAAGAAAGACTCAATATGGAGTCAAGTCATTCTTGGAGGAGCCGCAACCTGGGAAGAGGTTCGGCATGGAAGCATGAAGAGGCAGCAGAGCAGGGCGAGGTCAGGAGGACCGAAGCATCTCTTAGGAGTCAGACTCTGAAGGACTCCTCCAGAATGTGGAAAAGCAAAAGCCTGGCAGAAGGAAGAAGGTGGACCAGACAATACATAATTGACGTGAGAACTGCAGAAAGCTAGAGACTGCTTAGACGCCACAGCAGATCTGAAGAGCACGGAAGATGTGAGCAACCTAAACTCGAACCCCAGGACAGACCAGAGCCTGCCAGGAAGATCCCTGAAGTTACGGGAGTACACGGGTCAGCTTGTGGGGACACAAGAGGGCTTTTGAAAGTACATGAAAGTAACAGAGGAACAAATTATATGAGATGGCAGAGCAAAAGACCCACTTGCTTAGAGAGAAACTCCAGTTAGGGGTTATCCTCAAGCCCTAGCTTTTCAAAAGAGAAGCGAGAATCAGTTCCATATCATCTTCTTTGTTGCAGTACCTGGCAGGAGATTGAACTAGCTCTGTCACATCACCATAGTAGGGAGATACGGGTCTGGAACCAGCACCCACAAGAGAAGGGCAATATAAGTCATCTTCTTTGTGGCAGTACCTGGCAGGAGGGTAAACCAGGTCTGCCAAACCAAATCAATAGAGAAATACGAGTCTAGGTTCTGCACTCTACAAACCATCTTCCTCATGGAAATACTTAGCAGGAGAGTGAACCAAGTCTGCCCAAGCCTGGAGACAGGGAAACCTGGTTCTGGGAGCCTCAAAATGAAAGCTTTAAATTGTTGAATGTGAATCCAAAGTGAAAGAGAGACCAGGGAGCGTAGTCATTCCACCTGGTGGTGTTGAGCTGTGCAACCAAGTGAAAAGAGACAAGGAAAAAGAAATAATTCCACCAGGTTTTATCGAACTCTGGAGTCAAGATACCAGGAGAAGGGTGTCATTCTCCTGATAACCAAGACCAGGGGAAGGGAGTCATTCCCCATGGTTCTGCTGAACTGTAAAACCAAGATTCCAGGAGAAGGGAATTGTTCTCCTGGCAACCAAAGCTGAAAAGACTTTCAGATACAACGTATCAAAAGATAAACAATGTGCCTGCCAAAGAGAAGGTCTGCAACTTTGTCTTTTGTGTTGGAGGACAATTATGAGCAGGGGAAGGGAGTCATTACCCATGGTTAAGAATTTTCACCCATAACTGCGCCACCCAGTTCAGGAGAAGGGAATCATTCTCCTGGATCAAGAACATTAATGCATCATTCTAGTTTAAGTTATAGGTGTAAGGGACAGAATTAGAGATGTTGACACAGGATGGTAGACTATTTAGTTTACCAGGACATTCTGTCAGACCCCTTAAGCATTTTAGTTGAGGCAGGAAAATCCCTCATAGAAGTAGGGAAAGTTAGGATTTCCCTTCATTTTCTTGATAAATAAAAGTCTATAGCAACCACCATGCCACGTGTGTCAGTCTATTCCATCTGCAACCTTACAGTGGGCTTTGTAGGATTGTTTAGCGTGTTTTGGGAGCACAGAGCGCAGCACCACTGCACAGGATCAATGTATAGCATGTTTTTTGAAGTGCAGCGCCACTGCATGGGTTTGATGTATTGATATAATGTGGTACAGCAAGACATGTGTTATTGAGCATTTTTTTTTTATGCAGCGCCACTGCATGGGTTTATTTGCTTCAAGCTATGTGTTGCCAGTGCAACATATGGATATGTAAATGAAGACAGGCTACACAGGTTAAAAACAAACCATTTTCTCATTTAAAAGCGCATTTTATTTTTCATATTCAAAATGCACACAATTTTTTTTCTTTTCATCTGAAATGCCTATGTTGCAAGAGACACATTTGGAAGATTAATGAACTAATATAATTAACCATACTAACATGATTCTAACTTCTTAATAATATAATGTGTTCTACACTGCAAAATGAGGCAGGCTGAAACTCATTTCAGACTGTGTGCATATTTTTTTTTTTTCTTCTGGTTTTTCTGTGCTGCTTTGTCCACAGTATTTGCAGGAAGCAAGGATTCGAATAGCAGGAAATCAGTTTTGTTACAGTTGCTTACTGTAAAAGATTTCTATTGTGTGCAGAGGGTGGATAGGACATGATAAGAATTTTATTGGTTAGGATCCTTTGGTAGGAGGTAACCAGAGTTTTCTTGTATAATCTCGGGGAAGAAGCTAGGCAGACAACATCTTGACACAGCTCGGAGAAGGACTGGGTTGATAGCTGGGGATGCCTGATTCCTAAAGCAGATTCAATACTGCTACAGAGGCTGGGATTTCCAGTCAACAAGTCTCAGTTTGAGTGACAGCAACTGCTTGTCCTTGCTGGGTGACCCCCTCCAGAAGGCGACCAGCCAAAGAAGTTACATGCTGAACAAGCCTGGTAATTATCTCGCTGAAGTGTGGGAGCTGTGCGTATTTGTGCGAAAATATTCAGTCAGATTAGGAGAGGAGATTCCTGTGTTTTAACCACATGTTAATGTTGCAAATTGAATTCTTGTTCCTCGCCACTCTCCCTTCATTGTGTTACAGATAATGTTGTTACAGTGAGTTTTCCATTTATTTCTGTAAAAAAAAGAGTAAGCCCGTGTTGAAATGCAAATTTTATAATACAAAAAAAACTATCTGAAAGCAGGCGGGAAGTGTGTTTAATTTTATCTTGTCCTTTGTGCATCTATCATTGTAACACAGGTAATATGGGAAGATCTTTGCACAGTGCAATTGTCATTTTTAAAAGTTGCTAAAAGATAAGACATGGCAGTAGCTGTGTGCATGAATCCATTCAGTATATGAGTGTGTGTGTGTTTTTTCTGAATGGAACATAATAATAACAAGATGAAATAGCCGGCTGCCGAAGGTCTATGAGTCGGCAGGAAGAGAGGCCCTGGACATAGCTCACCAAATGTAAATAAGTTGGTGATAAATACCACATATAGCTTGCTGTCGTAGATAAGTGAGAATAGCCCATGGTGGCACTCCAATTGGAAATGTGGTGTTTCTGAAATGCAAGCCAGAGGTCTCTCTAGTAATCACACAAACAAACTAAACAAAAATAAGGGGCTCTGGATATTGTGGTCACATATATAAAACAAAGGATTTATGCTCACCCATAAATACCACCAATAACGCATACAAACATAATGTATACCACCAAATGTATCAGTGTGCTGAAATAATGTATGTATACTATAGTACTATATACCAAATCTAATCTGAATGCAAAGAGTGATTATTACTGAATTATTTTCATCTATACAAAATACCCAACAGCTTAGAATGTTACTCAGCCTCATTATTAAGCCCATCTCTTCAATATTTCTGAGGCTATATTAACTTTAAATAGCCCCCGCTATTCAGATACTGAAAATGACAACTGAGCATGACAGTCTTTTGACACATAATCAGCACAATCTGATTTACAACTTTTAAATACCCTCAGCTTCCCTAAACAATGCCTGCAAATCCTAAGCTTTGCTCTGTGAAACGTTAGTATCACTCTTGCTGGCATGCCAACCCTTGTAGGCTCACCCATATTTTGAACCACAATTGCTTTGCACTCCTTCACATGGTCTAAGCCCTGCCCTGCACGGTATACAGTAATATTATCCCCAAATATATGGTCGTCATACATAATGTTGTTGGTAAAAGGTTGTGGCGACATTATATATGGTGACCATATATATGGGGTCAAGGGGAGTGGGATTTGTGGGGGTGTCCCCGTGTACCCCGCATGTTCAAATTGATCATGTACCTGCAGAAAACGACCATTTCTTGGTGACTTTTTGCCAGGCAACATTTTTGTGGGGACATTATCACATGGAACCGCTCTGCACATTCCCACTCAAACCTTGACCCACTGTAAATATGCACAATGGCATTCACACTGTACAGTCACTCAGCCATGCTTAAGCATGCTATGTGCAACTGCATCAAAACCACCCAACGTAGTTAATTTCCGCATACTCACTCACTCTATTGACCCTGAGCTATGCTTAACCATGCTCTAAACACAATCAGCCACAGACAGGGCACAATCATCAATATCATGAACCACAAACGTGTACACCCACCATGCTCATGTGTGCTTCTTTGGGGCGGCAGATGGGTCTTAGGTAGGGGACAGAAAGAGAGTGGGAATCAGGACATAACACACACTTGCTGTACGAGAACGAGAGAAACTCACAGAAGAAACAAAGGGATCTGGGGGGAGCTATGCAGGGATGTTACAAAGAGAAACATTGAGATCCACCCAGGCTGAAACACGTGTCTCGGGTTGCTGTTGGTATTCTTGGTCAGATGAGAATTGCCTGGCATTTCGGTGCTAGACTGCCCTTGGGCAGGACAAAGCCTGATATATTGTGGACATTTCTCTTCTGTGAAAGGATGGTGAGCTAAAGACACGGGTTGAGACTCTAACCTGGGATATAGACTGGTAGAGAGACACTCTCAGGAGCCCCCTTGTTTGTTCATATTAAGTAGCTTTGGGTTTTCACTCTAAGTTGCATGGGCAATGCAGACCTGGAACCCTTGCTCACTGTTCTTAGAGAGGCACAGATCCACCTCACTGACGAGGCCCAACCAGGTCGAAACACGTTTCTGGGGTTGCTGTTGGTACCCTTGATTGTGTATACAAAGATAAACAACCATTGGAAATGCCAACAGTTTGGGGCTTTGTGTAGACATGGGAAAGGCATTTGCCAGGCTCTGCTGTAATGTTACTTACTGTCCACCATTGGTAGCAGCTGCAAAAGGGTGATTGTACCTATGCATATAATAACAGTGCACAGGAAATGCCTATTTATCACATATGCACACGCCAGACCTGTTGACCTTTCGAATGTTGGCTTTTAACAGGACTTCAGTGAAGGACACCCATACGGCACATAAATTAAGTGGCTGAAGACACACTTGGCTAAGGTAATTTTATTACACCAGTATCCAATTTTACAGCTCCAATTAATCCATTAACTAGATGAAAGATTTGAAATAACACTGGCAACCACTTTAAGCTCAAAGTTCGATGGTACCTCTTGATAAATCTAGTTTAAAGAGTTCCAGGAGGATGCAATTTGGGTAGCGAGGGGCAGGAAGTGGGTGGGAATGACCATAGGGATTAGCATGCCATGGGCAGTCAAAAGATGGGAAAATAGCCAAACAATGTCTACATGCTTTTTGTCCCTCCTCATATCCTATCTCCCCTCTAGCTGTACTCCAATGTAATCATTTCAGAAGCGCCACCTAATAAGTAAAACTAAACATATTTTCCTTTGCTGCTCTCAGCCAATCTATTGGTAGCTTGATAGTGGAGGCCACCCTGCACACACACATTATTTACCAAGGTGCTGATGAAAATATTAGAGGTATGCTCAATTCCTTTCAACCCAGAGAGTTAACAAGAGACGTTGGTGTAAAGTACTATATAAATGACAAATAAATAAAAAATACAATAAAAGGAGATCAAAGTCTGATAATGGGACCTGGAGCTCAGGAAATACTGCTCATTCTTGTCCAGACAGAGAATATAGGTCAACAGTAGTGGCTATATTAAAACACATTTTTATATTTGTCGTATCTTGGAAGATATTGAGTACAGTGCAGTTGATTCTCAAAAAACATACCAAAAGCAGGATGTACAAATCAAAGTGTTAGTCGTATCCTGTGGCCATCACAGGATGCAGATCCGTGAGTCACAGAAGGTACCTGAGTGCAGAGGGAGGACTCTGATGCTAGCACACTGTCTTGTCCCATGAACAAGTGTGTTTCCCTAGACGTGTGTTGAAGGCACTAGTCGGTCTCATATTTCGGGAGGATAGCTCAGGGGCAACGTGCTCGCCTTTAACGCAGGATGACATAGAGCAACACAAGTTTGATCCCTGGGTCCATGCTTAGAAACCTCTGGTTATTAAGCACATTATAAATAACCTTTCATATCATATCCAAATGCATGCCAGCGTGCCTTGAAGGTGATTGCTCATGATAGAACTGTCGCTTGCTATGCTTTTGGACATTTCCAACCTTGTGCCTGAGCGGTTTGATTTTAAGGTCAAAACAGTCATTCCGAACCTTGGGCCTCATTACGAGTTTTGTAGAGCCGCCAGGATACTGGCATCTTGTACTTATCTTTACCGACAACCGGTTCAGTGGCATTGCCGCCAGATAACGAGTACTGGTGGTACGGTGTAAATCCCCATTCATAAAGTCCCACAAGACTCCAGAGGGGATTTTCCATCATTACTGCCACCAGAAATGCCGGTGGCGCTAACAAGAGCTTTTTATGGCTGGTAGAGAGCCTGGCTTACCGCCAGCATTTAGATGGATGTAACCCAGGTGCCCCACCGGCAGACCCCGTAGTCGGGCGGTCCGGTAAAAACTGGCATTTTTTTACTGGACCGCCCGACTTGGAATGAGCCAGCTTATCCACCTTTTGCATTTTCTTGCATCTCGTTTGAGACAGTGCATGCCAAGTGCAGGGGAATGGTGCCACAGAAAGCGCTTAATCCACGGTACATCCCATTCTGTGCTTTTGGCGTGCAAGCCAAACTGACTGTGAAGCCATTTCACAGATATTTTTTGGGGACTCAGCCCACTTGTAAAATGTGTTCACTATTACTACATACATGAGCAGTGGAAAGGCAAAATTAGGTGCATTTTTAGTGAATTTGCTTTGAGCGCTAACATGCTTCTGCTATTATCTTCTTTTATCATTCCCACTGATCAATACATATTTTTATTAGAAGCTTTGAAAATACCCAAAAAATGATTCAAAAGAAAGCGTCATCTAAAATGCAGAGAAAAGAATTAACAAAAAAGATGCAAATTCACCTTCACAATACATTTAATCCAGGAGAGTTCAATAGAAGAAAGAAGAAGAGATTTATATTAATTTCCTAAAAATATCTTCTCCCTCAGTGCATTCCAGATGAGATGTGTCTACTGTGTTCTATTAGGGGTGCCATTATTCCTAGAAACGTTGTCTTTGATATTGAGAAATGTACACAGTTGGAATACATTTAAGACTCCATGTGATAACACAATTTGACCTAAATAAACTCCTTACACTGATTATAGAGATCTATACATATAAGTAGACTCAAACCTACATTGAAAAGGGATGAGTGACTTAACTTAATATTGTTTTTTTAATATTTTGCATTATGGTTTAACAAAAATAACCTTTTGCAAAAAGATAAAAAGAAATCATACAGTATACATCACGTAATTACCATACAGCAAAAAGAGGGGAAAAAAAGAAACTCATCATTAACATTTTTTAAAATCTAATTAATTAGATTTAGCACTAGGGTACAAGAAACATCTTGTTAAAATAGACGCAAACCAGAAAAGATTACTTAATTCCACTTTGTGACTGTGATTTCATTACATTTGAAACCAATATCCTCCAAGTATCTAACAGTATCAAAAACCAATGAGACTTGTCCCCACTAAAAATGAATGCCCAAACTCTATCCTCTGAAATTTCTCTAAAATGATTAAAATGTTTTGCAATACATGAGATGATAAAGTGGCTTAGAATTTCAGTCTCATTTCCACAAAAACGACACAGCTTTGCAACAGCCCCCAATTTCAATCTTTTGCCCGTGATTTGACATGTATTCCAAAGGTTCCAACACATTTTAGGAACCCTCTGCGTTTCTTGCTGCAAGGGAATCGTGACAAATATTTTGGTAAACAATTTAGTGCTCTCACTTCAAATTCATAATTTTGGAAGACCTTATATCTGTGATATGCATCAATCGTGAGACACCAGTCAAATGCCCATAACATCTTTTTAGCATTATCTGGTCTCAGCAGTAAGGTTTCTATGCTAGTACCATCCTCCTTTAACCAGGCCAGGCATCCCTCCCTCCATTCACTCATTGCACCAAGATGGGCCTTTGTAAGGAATTTAAACAGAACTGGGAGAATAGAGTTTGCCTGGCCTCTTAATATTTTCCTTAAAAGGCTTATAAATGTCGACCTTATTATTGCGGATAGCAAAAGAAGACCCACCTCGTAACGTAAAATCGGGATTGGCATTCCTTTAGGTACCCCTAGAACCCTTTTCCTGAATAGACCGTACCATTTATTCCAGTCCATTTTCTTCAAAAACAAGATGGCTTCCACTCCGTAAGGTATGGTTAGGACCACTTTTTGGTTGTAGAAGGTCACCAACAGTTCATAGGAAAACCTCCCATATTTCTGCAAGATGAGGCCCTGTGAGGCTGCTGTGACTATCTTTGTTCTTAAGTCATTGCAGTATTGAGATTCAATTCAAGAATCATTTATAAGAATCCCCAAATATCTGTATTCAGAAACCTGCTGTAAGGGACAATTACATACTTTCAGCATGGGGGTTGTTGACTTTTTCCCTTGCCCCACTTTAAGCAGCAGTACATTGGATTTCTTTATATGTATCTTAAAATCATTGTCAAGACAGAACTCCTCCAACTTGGTCAATTGCCTTTGGAGACCCAACGGAGTTTGGTCCAAGAGGACCAAATCATCCACGTAACAAATCTGGGCTTGTCCAATTCTAGGGGGATTGCACGTGCTTCCAACATATTGCTTTAAACTTAGGGAGTTTGATCTGGGGAATTTATTTTGACCGC
This sequence comes from Ambystoma mexicanum, assembly GCF_040938575.1. Lineage (NCBI taxonomy): Eukaryota > Metazoa > Chordata > Amphibia > Caudata > Ambystomatidae > Ambystoma > Ambystoma mexicanum. Next base: position 328,566,367 of record NC_090935.1, read on the forward strand.
AAAACTCCTGTATGGAAATAACTTAGAAAATGTTAATTTAAACGAAACTGTGGACATTCCATTTTCATTACATATCCCTTAAAGGTCTTCCTTAACTCTGATTGCACTGGTGTTTCACTCTAGGACACTGGAAAAGGCAGTGGCTGCCATAACTATCTCATGAAAATCCTTTGTAGAACAACTGCAGTAAAAAAGAGGCCTCCCAGATTTGCAGAGACCATGCTCTCTGTGTTCTCTACTCCTAATGTGCAGCGTTGGGTTTATTCAATGAAAATCAGAAAGCAAGGACTGCGCTGGTGTCGGACTCTCTCTTCAAGATACAAGCACCCTCTTTCCGTCTAGTGACCTACATGGAAAAATAAACGCAAATACCATCTGTCCTGGGAATGAAGGTTCAGTATATTTTAGAAATGCAACCTTAGGGTCTATCAGCTCCCCTGCATTGACTTAATAATACTGAACCTCAAATAAGCAACTCCAAAACTTGCGCCACTTGAATGTTGATGGTGATCACCTGATGTCACACAATAATCAGCCAAGCCACACATGAGAGACACCACCATTGCGGTATCAGCATCCTACGTCACTAGTATAAAGTATGTTATTTACTGTCCTACACATTTGAGTGCCCATTGGAGCGATTTTCTTATTTTCTTTGCAGGGGAAACCAGAAAATTCCATTCTATCTCACAGGGCACATACATAACATTATTTGAAATATTATTTCAAACGATGCCGCAGTGCGACTTGTGTAAGAGGAAGAAGTAATCACTGATACTACCCCAATGAAAAGGTCTGTCCCTAAAACATGTTTTATACATTAAGTTATTAGTCAAGGACGCATAGCCTGGCAAAATTAGTAATAAGGTTGTTGTTAATACAAATATCAGAAACGATCAAGATTTGATCAGAATTCCTGGATTCAAGAAATCATGGTGGCAGAAATAGAAGCCACTAACAATTACTATTAATATAAGAACACAAACAAGGGAGTCTTAATAGACAGATATTGTAAATCAGGCCCATGGGATTTTACAGAATCACTAACTTATGACACTCACTAATTGGTGCGGAATAATACTTCTAACACATTTTTGGGAATCAACTGATTGTAGGGCCGCCCTCAGGAAACCAGACAAGTAAATGCCAATCCTCTAAGGAAAAAGGCTTGGTGCACCTCTTGCAAGGATAACAAAATCTATTTCCCAAATAAAGTAATAACCTGTCAGCAGGGGCCTTCAATCCCGACTACCATGGAGGGTGCACTTGTTTCTTCAGAGCAAAGTGGTATGTTATAAGGAGCAACGTTGTCGCAATTGATGCAAGCAGCGGCGGCTGGTGAATTTTTTAACTGGAGTGGTGTAAATATTTCTCCAAGATATGCCATAGTGATTGAGCATAGCAAGGGAGCACAAACCAATCAAAGGGGATTTGGGAAGACAAGCCCCTGAGACATTTTTGGGGAAAAAGGGTAAAAAGTATGCATTTTACAGTACCCTTTTCAAAGAAAAAGGAGTAAACATTATTGATTTTACAGGCAGTTCTTAAGAAGAAGAGTTAAGGATTCCAATACTCCAAGTTCTGTTATAATTCAAGAGCATAATTTTTTCCACAATTGAAAACAATGTCCTAGTTTGTAGAATATCAATATATATGTAAGACAGAGCTCAAATTGCAGGTTGCACCACATAGAGGGTTAACAGGAATTGAAAACCATCTTAAAATTGATTATACATTATTTAATCAAAATTGAAAAAATTCAAATATTATTTAATCAACAAGTTATCAAATTCAACACAAACAATGAAGGTCTAGATTTACATTACCTTGACGGGAATAATTGGGCTGCGTGTTCCATTGGCCATCCAAAATATTTGTGTTAACACGATGGGTCGAGCAGTTTTGGGAAAAGCAAAACATCACAGCAGGCCTTCTACAAATGGAACGGTGCTCTTGCTCTGTGATATTTTATCTATGTCTATTGAAATCCTGAAATTATCATACCATATCAGATGCAGCATAACAATCACCCGTGGTAATACTTTTGATTTATTTATTTATTTGTTTGTATTGCGCCGGTAGCTCTCGAGCTTCGGGGCGCAGAGGCAAGAACACAAAGACAAAAAGTAAGACAATAAAACACGTAACACAAGACATTAGGGCTGCATAGGTAGGTGGGCAGGTTGTAGTATATGTATTACTTGAAGATGTGGGTTTTCAGTTGTTTGCGAAAGCGTTGGTAATTGGCTTCCATACTTAACTGTTCGGGGAGGTTGTTCCAAAGGCCTGCTGCGGTTATAGGGAAGGATTTACCTACCCAGTTGCTCTCTCGTAGGTTTGTATGGAATGATTTTAGTTTTTCAGGTATGCAGGGTCTTTACCAAAAATACATCTATGCGTGAGCTTGAGGGATTTACATTGGACTCTCTCTTCAATTTTTAGCCAGTGAAGTTCCTTCCTGGCTTCGCTGATGTGCTGATTCCTGGTTTTTTGCTTAATGATGCATTGTTTTGCAGAACATGGTAGCTGTGGTAGCAGTTTTTATTAGATCCTAGAATTAGGGCATTGCCATAGTCTAGGCGAGATAAGATGGTAGCTCTTGCGACCGTGGCGCTATTTTCCTCAGATAAGTAGGGTCTTATGGCTTTTAGTAGGCGCAGGTGGTATGAGCACGTTTTCTTAACGTAAAGGGTTTGGGCATATGATCACAGGGATGCTTTTAGCATCATCCCCAAGGTTTTAACCTTGTTTGGGACCTTAATTTGGGTGTTTTGGATGGTGAAGGTGTTGCATGCAGGATGGAGCTTAGATCTGACAAGATTGGAGCCAAAGACAATAAGCTCTGTTTTGTTGCCATTTAGGCACATCCAATTTTGGTCCATCCATTGCTCTACCGCATTGTAAACTAGGCTGAGCTTTTTGTTGTCCTTTTGATGGTCTCCACTTAGTTCAATTACCAGCTGAGTGTCGTCAGCGTAATTGGTAAAGAACGCGTTGATGTTGTCGAGGATTATGCATAGAAACCTAGGGTACAGGTTAAACAGGAGTGGGGACATGCTGGCACCTTGTGGGACTCCACCACAGGTGATTTCTTTTTCTATTGAGAATAGATTTCCCCAATGAACTCTAGATGTTCTGTTTTGTAGGAAAGACATGATCCAGCTTATTGCTTCATCTGAGCAGTTTGCTGTTTTTTTTAGCGCTGTCTTGAGTAGGTTGTAATCTAATAGGTTGAAAGCAGCGATCAGGTCCAAGAGAACGAGCAAGCCAGCTTTCCCCTGATCAATGATGTTGAGCATCTTGGTCTGTAGATCCAGCAAAGCTGTTTCTATGCTATGCGCTGGTTGAAATCCGGACTGTTGGTGGTGGAAGAGGTCTGAGCTTTCTACATGTTCTTGGAGCTGTGTGGTGGCAATCTTGTTGCTGTTATTGAATAAGCGATGAACATGGCAGTGAACAAGACATCAGAGGTTTGCAAGACAGGTTTGCAGAGGTACAGCTCTCTTTGGCAGTCCCTACAGTCTGTCTACAGTGCCTATCGAAGACAGGAGTTGTTGCCCTAAGCCCCAATCTCCAACGCTGAGCATTTGCATAGGTTTGCAGAGGTACAGTAGTCTTTGGAAGTCTGTGGAGACCAATGGGGAAGCGGACAAGTGCCGTACCATAATGGTTGCTGAAACGAAGGCAGACTATCGGGAGAACCGACGAGACAACAGGATTGAACTAGATGGCAAACAACCATTCCAGCAACCATTGATGGCTGCAGAGTTACAACAACAATGACGACAAGGGCTGAGCGAGGAGTTGAGTGAGCCTGCTATTGACACCAACACCATGCTTTTGGAATACGGGGGTGCGAGTGAGGCATTGCCAAAAGAAATGAAGGTGGACCATGTAGTCTGCCTCCCATTTGATATTGCTATTGCCAGCACAGCGCAACACATTGCTGAAAAAAAGGATGCGGAAGTGTTGGCAAAGAAAAAGCGTGTGTGACAATTACAAATGCCCATGAAGTAAGGTGGCAAATGAGCCAAAAACGGGCAGTAGATAAAGTTGCTTCCCTTGAGTCCTTGAAACTGCCCGTATGATGTGTGATTAAGGACAAAGTTATCTCAGCAGTTCGAACAACCACAAACCAGCCGGTAATACAGCACAGGGAAGAAGTGTCTGTGGTGCACACGGCAGGGTGAATCACAAACACACACAAAATTGCAAGTTTCAACAAAAAGCTTGGCCATAACTCATTAAAATCACAGAGAAAAATAGTTAAGACGAGCACCCCCGGGACAGAGAAGGAACAACTGACAAAGGGAGGTTGTTCTATGATAACCAAATCGATTTGGCATCCGAAAAGGATTGACTTCCAATGAGCCATTTATAAACCGAACATTTTTCTAATGTAGACCAGCACACGAAATCGCCCGGGGAGGGGTAGAAAAAGGAGAGGTACCAGATAAAGATCTTCTGGAAAGTACAAACAATATAGAATGTGACTTATTGACCCACAGCGATATCTCCTTATATATCAATGAAGAGCTGCGTGGTTTCTAATGGTGCAAATCAAAACTCAAATGCTGATCAGAACCTAGCAAGTGTGGGTAACAACAAGTCTATAGCTGAAGACTTGGTTAATGTAGTTACCACAATGACAATTGAAGATAATGGTCTACAGATTAATGGAAATTGAAGACAATGGATCCATGATATATAAGCACCCCGCTTGTTGGATTAGCACAGGAAACAGAAATAAATCAAAATACCAATAGTCAGAATTCATAAGAACATTGTTGTTATGGCTCTAATTGGTCATCAACGAGGGTGCAAAAAGGAAACAACAAAAGGGCAAGACTCTCTACTATAACCTCCAGTTCAGTCACGTCACAGGAAGAATTATCCTCTCTTAAAGAAGGAGGCCAAGACAAATCTAATTTGTATTTTGCATTGGGGAAAAGCAATGTGAATGAAAGAAGTACTCAAAGATTTACAACAATGTCTGTGCACCATAAAGGGACCATTTCAACAAAGAACTTAAATCATTCTAGTTTGCTTTGGAACAAGAGGTTGCAAAGAATGTCAGCCTCTACACAAACGAAGGGGGAGAAGAGGCAAAGCAACCCGACCACTGTGGCAATAAACCCTGCGCAGAATATATCTATGGAGGGGGAAACAACTATGACCCGAGAGAATAGGGTCGATAAGGAGTGTGTCATTGATGTCATTGACGTAGCTGGGTGTAGTGATGAAGTGGATGACAACACTTTGATTAACAAAGAAGAGGAAGTGGAGATAATTGGTGAAAAAGGAAAGATTTGTTGAATGAAACTGTGCCTGAAATCGTGAAGGTCAGTAAATCAGTGAAAGAATATACAAAATCAACAAAGAAAATTGAAAGTACAAAGGAGAGAACTGAGTCCTAGTAATTCAATTCAAACAAGTATTGAAGATGCAAAAAGTACCAAAGAAATGCAAAAAAAAAATAATGCAAAAAAAACCTAAAAACCAAAAACCTCAGAACAACTGTAGATCTAATGAATCCTGTTCCTTTATAAGAGAATTGGATCTCCTGTAGATTTTAAAATTGCCCCTGTTGGATAAGAATACAAATTCTACAAACGGTGCAAAATTGTGTAAAGCCAACAAAAGGAGTGTCAAGAAGACAGACAATATATACTGAGACAAAGTAATGTCATTGTGGACGACCTAATGGATATTTGCATTTACACTATGTCAGATATTGAAGAATTTGATGATGAAAATGGTTTTAAAACCTTGCATGATGACTATGAACAGCATAATGTGCGGACCAGTTCACAAACTAGTGATGAGAATATAGAAGATCTGACGACAGCGTAAAATGGAACATCGCCTGTGGGAGAAGTTGACTCAGGTAAATATAACAGTGATAAATTGGAAGGTGCACCCCAGGGTGTGCAGTTGTGTGTCAAGCTCCACATCTCATGTAATATTGGAAACATAGACCAGGTCCCTCCTCCAGTATCACCTTTTCGTACACTGGAAAAAAAAGACAGGCTTTACTATGGAAGCACTGCAAGGCGACACAGAGTATAAATGTCAAGTGGCAAGATGATGGACCTAGAAGATCTGCTGAGGTTGTTTCCTTTGAAGAGAGATGTGGTGAACTGAGAATTTTAAAAAAGACTGCCAGAGTAATTCATAGAATTCAGTGCACAAGTTGCACACGCGGCTGGCGCACAGTGTGCGTGTGCGACTTTCTGTGCCAGCAGCATGCGCTAAAATCCATTTCGGCGCACAGCGAATTCATGGATTTTAGCCTCCAAAACCAGCCGTGGCACAGAGTGGTGCAGTGACACTGCAGCAGCGCCAGTTACACCCCCAACCCCTCCCTGTGCACCATGCACAGCGCACAAATCCCATACATGGCGCACAGGCCCCGAACCATGAAAACGCCAGTAAAACTCCCTGTGCACCCCTCTGAATACATGTACACCCCGGCGTGTGGAGTTTGCCACGCGATTGGCCCTGTGCGAGCAGGGTACGTGTGTTACTGGGGTACGTGGGAACTTTCACATGCGATTGTCCCTTTGCGAGCGGGGTACGTGTGTTACTAGGGTACGTGGGTACTTTCACACGCGATTGGCCCAGTGCGAGCGTGGTATGTGTGTTACTGGGGTGCGCGGGTACTTTCACACGCGATTGGCCCTGTGCGAGCGGGGTACGTGTGTTACTGGGGTGCCCGGGTACTTTCACACACGATTGGCCCTGTGCGAGTGGGGTACGTGTGTTACTGGGGTGCCCGGGTACTTTCAGACGCGATTGGCCCTGTGCGAGCGGGGTACATGTGTTACTGGGGTGCACGGGTACTTTCACATGTGTTTGGCCCTGTGTGAGCGGGGTACTTGTGTTACTGGGGTGCGTGGGAACTTTCACACGCGATTGGCCCTGTGCGAGCGGGGTACGTGTGTTACTGTGTTACTGGGGTGTGCAGGTACTTTCAGACGCGATTGGCACAGTGCGAGCGGGGTACGTGTGTTACTGGGGTGCGTGGGTACTTTCACACGCGATTGGCCCTGTGCGAGCGGGGTACGTATGTTACTGGGGTGCGCGGGTACTTTCGCAGACGATTGGCCCTGTGCGAGCAGGGTACGTGTGTTACTGGGGTGCGCGGGAACTTTCAGACGCGATTGGCCCTGTGCGAGCGGGGTACGTGTGTTACTGGGGTGCACGGGTACTTTCACACGCGATTGGCCCTGTGCGAGCGGGGTACGTGTGTTACTGGGGTGCGCAAGAACTTTCACACGTGATTGGACCTGTGCGAGCGGGGTACGTGTGTTACTGGGGTGTGCGGGAACTTTCAGACGCGATTGGCCCTGTGTGAGCGGGGTACGTGTGTTACTGGGGTGCGCGGGTACTTTCACAGGCGATTGGCCCTGTGCGAGCAGGGTACGTGTGTTACTGGGGTGCGCGGGTACTTTCACACGTGATTGGCCCTGTGTGAGCGGGGTACGTGTGTTACTGGAGTGCGCGGGAACATTCACATGCGATTTGGCCTGTGCGAGCGGTGTACGTGTGTTACTGGGGTGCGCGGGTACTTTCACATGCGATTGGCCCTGTGTGAGCGGGGTATGTGTGTTACTGGGGTGCGCGGGAACATTCACACGCCATTTGGCCTGTGCGAGCGGGGTACGTGTGTTACTGGGGTGCGCAGGAACTTTCACACGCGATTGGCCCTGTGCGAGCGGGGTATGTGTGTTACTGGGGTGCGCGGGAACATTCACACGCGATTTGGCCTGTGCGAGCGGGGTACGTGTGTTACTGGGGTGCGCAGGAACTTTCACACGCGATTCGCCCTGTGCGAGCGGGGTATGTGTGTTACTGGGGTGCGCAGGTACTTTCACACGCGATTGGCCCTGTGTGAGCGGGGTACGTGTGTTACTGGGGTGCGCGGGAATATTCACACGCAATTTGGCCTGTGCGAGCGGGTATGTGTGTTACTGGGGTGCCCGGGAACTTTCACACGTGAATTTGCTGTCAGAGCGGGTTACGTGTATCCAGTGTGGTGCGCGGGGAGACCTACACGTGAATTGGCAGTGTGGGTCCTCCCAGGTGTTCCCTCTACCCCCTCCACGGCTCCTGCAGGCAGCCCACACCACAGGGGACTACCCTGCACCCCTGGACATGTCCCACAGGCAGCCCGTCCACCATGGCCATGCTCCCCAGCCAGGCCACGTGTCACAATGCACTAGTGATCACCAACTCATGTCCCCCAGCATCCCCACCCCCCAGCAGTGAGGGGCACCTGCCAGCAGGCTCCCATTCATGTCCCCCAGCACCCCCACACCCCAGCAATGAGGGTCACCTGCCAGCAGGCCCCCACTCATGTCCCACTTATATCCCCCAGCACCCCCACCCCCCAGCAGTGAGGCTCACCTGCCAGCAGGCCCCCACTCATGTCCCCCAGCACCCCCACCCCCCAGCAGTGAGGGACACCTGCCAGCAGGCCCCCACTCATGTCCCCCAGCACTCCCACCCCCCAGCAGTGAGGGGCACCTGCCAGCAGGCCCCCACTCATGTCCCCCAGCACCCCCAGCACCCCCGCCCCCCAGCAGTGAGGGGCACCTGCCAGCAGGCCCCCACTCATGTCCCCCCTACATGAAATAAATATGCACAATCATGGCCCACTTCTACACCAAAATACCACAGAACGCCACCCCATTACTGAGATGCAATGATTTCCCAATCAAACCCACACTGACATGCCCATCTCAAGACACAAACCAAAAGTCAACTATGTACATCAACACATGTCCGTCACACACACACACTCGTTGGCATTGATTGTGTAAACCCACATTTTCACATGCATTAACCCAATGAGCAAATCCCACACATGGAATTAAAATATGAAAATGTATTATGTACAAAAATAAATCAAAAAAATGAAAGCATAACAAAGTAGCAAACATGAAATGAAAAGCAGGTGCAAAAGAAGAGTAAATGAAAAGTATAACCAATACAAAGAAATCCAAAAGAAAAATAGTCCAAACTCTCCCTCCACCAACGCAAATCCAAAGGAAACGTAAAAAAAATCCATTGATCCATGGTGAAATCAAAAGAAAAGGTTTTAAAATAATCCATTGTTCAACTATGTACAGTCAAATTTCCAAGGGTCCATGAGCCCAACGAAACAAATGAAACCTATCTAATAACCACCTAACAAAAAAACTATTTACAAAAGTGTGGAGCATAGTCCAAAAGCCCCAAAATAAAGAAAAAAAAGCAAACCTAACACTATAAACTATTTACAATGGCGACGGGCTCACTCAGTGATGATTTCGGCCAGGGCATCATCGAACTCCATGTCTATTTGCTGGTGGCGGGCCTCTGTTCTGGCCCTGAGGCACTCATTGCCTGTTCCAACTCCCTTCGAGTCGCCTCAATGCACTCTGCCGCCTCAACGCCCGACGCATGGAGAACTCCGCCCTGACCATGGTGAGCCGCGCCTCTTCCGCCCGCCGCCGCTCCGCACCTATATGCTGGCCCAACAGCAGCCACACGGAAGACACATCCATTCCAGGGTTCTCCTGCCCTCTGGCTGATGCCTGCCCCCCTGATGTCGATGGCCCCGAGCCTTCATTGCTCCCACCTAGAGCCTGCTCTTGCTGCTGCTGCTGCTGTTGTCCATGTGCCCTGTCCGATGATGCCTGCACATCCTCCATCAGCTGGTCTCCAATTGTGGTGTCCACCCCTGCTGAACCGCTGACTCCCGACTGTGGCAGGGATGGGATCTCCACCAAGCTGGCTGTCTTGGTCAGGCCAGGTCTACAGGGGGCCCTGATGGAATCTGGCCCGGAAGACGGCAGAGAGAATGACTGGCGCATAGTCTCCACAGAGGAGGAGAGGTCCGCCAGAGTGCGTGTCACATGTAGGAACCCACCAACCAGGGCCCCTCCCAACAGTGCCACGTCGCGACGCTGCTGTCCGTGATGGCGTGCGTTCTCCGCCCAGGAAGAACGCACGTCATCACGAATGTCATGCATGCCTAACGTGACACCAATCAGGACGGAGCCCATACGTTCATTGGACCCCTCGTCTGCAGGTAGTGGAGAGGCAGATGACATGGCACTCTCCCCTACCTGCGGACGGGCCTGGGACGGGGCATCCCTGCTGTTGCATGGTGGTGCAGTCAAAGGGTCAAGGACAGAGACATGCACAGGCCCCTCTGCGGTGACCTGTACTGCCTTCTGACCCTGGCCCTGGACTGCACCACTTGCACCAGTGGTACTACCCCCACCAGGCCCCATGTGCGGCTCAGTAGCGGGCTCCTCCTCTTCTGTGGAGACCACCAACCTGGATGTCTCCGTACCGTCTTCTGCCGTTGCAAGAAGGGCTCACCTGGCCCTCCTGCCACAGCCGTTGTGGCAGACGCAGCACCAGCCCCCTCGCTCCCGGCTGATGGCAAGTCCTGGGAGGGTGGCTGGGCCTTGCGTCGCTGCCCATTGGAGGCATCCCCGCAGCTTGGCTCCACAGCGTCGTCTCCGCCCGCTTCTTCACTTGACGCTGCGTAGAGGGAGACATAGAACACAAGCATCAAGGTACAGTACAATATTTGCCTAGACAGGAAGCAATAATACATGAGTGGCAGTGTCTAACGTCACTTCCATCCTGTCCCTCCACAACACATGGGTGAATGCATGCAACACACATGCATAAACAGGCACGGCGCCTGCAATCAACATCAGCATCCATGTACAAGGGCCTCTATTAATCCAAATGTTGCCTTCAAACTCACATGCATCATGGCTCACACTGATCCCATGCACACACATCACCGCAGGGTCATGCATCATGCCTTTTACACCACCGACACATTGGATAGACACAGTGCATACAACGGTGACCGCACTGCATGAATGAATGTACACATCATCACGGACATGTATCATGAATCCGTGGCATATCAAACTCACAGACACACTTCTCAGACACATACACATGTGCACCATACATGTACATGACAACAGCACCCATCCCTCACACCCCCACCATGTGCAAGGACAGACACTGGCATGCTTTCATGTGTGCATTTGCCATACAGCTCCCCATGTTGCATTGGAACACATGCACCAACCATGTTGTTCGTACATTACTGGTCTCACATGCATGAACATGATGTCCCTGCACACACACATCCATACATGGCCCATGTCACACATACAGGCAAGTATCAGACAACCAGGCCTTGTGGAGGGTCCTGGACCTGAAGTCCTCCAAGCGCTTCTTGACGTGCTTGATGTCGCGGGTTTCCACCCCCTTCGCGTTGATGGCAACTACTACCTCGTCCCAGATCCTCTCCCGTCCTTCCTTGTTGGTGCGTGATGTTCCGAAGAGGGCATCATACTGCCTCAGGACATGCTCCACCAGGACACCAACTTCCTTCACACTGTTCCAGCAGGGATGGACACAGCAACTGGAACCCTGGCTAATGTGCAGGCACCAAATACTAGGGCACGTGGGCAGCAGGCAGGCAGGCAGCAGCAGATGGCAGGTGGGAGCATGCTCGGGGCTCTGGGGGGCAGTAATTCGGCCTTCTGGGCAGGAGCATGGTCTTCCGTGTGTTGTTGTGTGGCCAGCTTGATACGGAGTGATTTGGCACGTGAAAATCTTGCACATCAGCGTGTAATTCGAGTAAAGGCCCTTGGCGCGTAAGCGCGTCAGCACACGTACGCAGTTTGATTGGACCAAAGGCCCTTAGCGCGTAAGCGCTTCTGTGACGTGACTCGCGCGTTCGTTTCCCTCGTGACGTGGGCATAGTGGTTCAGTGCGCGTGAAAAACTGCATGTCTCCCTGTGAATGCATGTAATCCGAGGACAGGGCCTACGCGCGTAAGTGACGTGACGCGCGCGGGCATTTCCATCAACACGGGTGTATGTTCATCGTACATGTCCAAAAACTGCACGTCCGAGTGTCAGCTCGTGTAATTGGAGGAAAGGGTCTTAACGCGTACACGCGTAAGTGACGCTGTATGTGTGAGCCGCTTTAAAAGGTATGTGTAGGACTCCATTTCCTTGTACGTGCTTTTCGTGGAGAGCAAGTTGGTGAATTCTGCACTTCTTGTCGGTTCACACGCGATTACTTCACAGCGTTTCAAGTTCGTACTCCCTGTTACCTCTGACAGCGTTCATTTTTTTTTTTGGGGCCTGTTTCCTAAAACAGCGTTCACTTCTTCCTTTGTCCTGTCTCCTCAGACAGCGTACAATTCTTCTTTTGGTGGGGGTGTTGCCAACGCACACACGCGTGTTTCTTTCACGTTCTTTTTCCAGGCAGACGATGAGTCGCGGACGCATTTACCAACTGTGCTTGCCCCATGTGTTGCGTACCCCTTCAGAGGTCATTGTAGGCTGCGTGTAACACGCGTACACTTATTTTTGTGTTTCTGGGTGCCACGGCATAGTGCGGGTTCATTTTTCCATGCACGTGGTCTACGAGAGGTTGCGTCCACGTTACTTTTTGTTTTCGGGGTGCCTCTGCATTGCGTGACTCGTCATCTTCCGCCAGGGGTCACAGACAGTCTTGCTAGAGCACTAGGGTACGAATTCCATCTAGTACCCTACCCCTTTCACCCCCAATTGCCCAGGACAATTGTTTACTGCAACTCCCATACGCACAACAACATCAGTGCCATGGTTGGGAGGCGAACAAGCGGTAAGGGAGGCAAAGGTGGCCGACCTCCAAAAGGTGGGCGTGGTGGGCGAGGTAGGGGATTTGGCCAGGATTTGCAGGGTGCCCCTAGACCCCCATGTGTGGCGGCCCAATCAGGGACACCCATGCTCCCCCCCATGGTTGAGGGAAACGTGGCTGACACCATCCCAGCTCAGCCCTTGTTGGACCAGCCATTGTGGCACCTGGCAGTGTGCAGGATGACTCCCAGGCTGACTTCCAGGTCAGCAAGTCTAAGCCACGTGTGCCGGTGCAAGTTGGTGTCACCAGACCACGTGGATCTGGGTCAGCGATGTCATCTGCTGCCCCAAGTAGGCAGGGTGGGGAGGCTGCAGGGGCAGCTGCAGCTCTATCCACCCCAGCTCTGTGTCTCCCAGCCGGGACAGTGTCGGTCCTGGTCCATCAAACTGACGTTGCTCCTGCCAACATCACACTTCAGCCAATGCCTGCACCACGACCTATGGTCATTGTGCCTTCACACACTCCCAGTACCCAGTCCACCTGAGCTTCTGCCCCTACTGACCAGAGTGGCGCAAGCCACTCAAGCTCTGCTCCACCTTTGAAACAGAAGAAGGGTGCTCTGGCACTACAGGCTGAGACCCCAGACACGGCTACACAGTCCGGCACGTCAAGGAAGCCTAGCTTTAATGACCCCGAACTTGATGAACTTGTGACCTATGTGTCGGCACATAGCCGCGAAATGGTGGTGACTGCAGGGTGCAAGACCACACCTGGTCAACATAGGGCACACTGGCAGACCATCGCAGACCGCATAAGTGCCCTTGGATTTGTGAGGCGCACAGCTGATGATTGCTACAAGCGGTGGAATGACCTGAAACATAGAGCAAAGAAGAAGCTGGCCTCAAATCATGCCGCTACTCTGGTAACTGGTGGTGGGTCTCCACCAGAGGACAACAAACTAACTGAACATGAGTCTGTTGCTGGGACATTCGTCACAGAGTAACAGATCCAAGGCGTGGGAGAGCTACCTGATTATGAAGCAATGTACGGTGAGTGCCCATGCATGTGTGTGTAATCCATGTGTATGTTGTTTGGGTGACAGGTTCTGATTGAGTGCCAGGTGAGGGTGTGTACTCCCGAATGTAATGGGTCACCCATGTGCTTCCTCCAATCCATTCATGTGCCTTTGATTTGGGTATGACAGTATCCCTTCTGCCCACAGTAGCCAATTAGCACCACATTACTGCTGTTGCACTTGCACTATCATCTTGAAACATTATTTTGATTCTTTCTGTGTTCATTCAGGCTGATTGTTTAGATTATCCCATTTTTCATATGCTTTTTTCATCCCTAAAGCCACATATGTGACATGCTTCTGTCATTGTTTACACCCCACATTGTGCCACTTTAGTTACCTGGTTATGTGAATGTTTAAACCATTCAGGGCGAGGGAGTATTAGCCTGCTGAAATTTATTTTTAGGGCCTGTTTGCATGTGGAACATGATAGTTGTTTCCTGTCATGTTGAAGTGAGCAACCATTGATGTGTATATCTGCCTACAATCACTGTCTAATTGTACGCTGGATGTGTTGCTGTGTGCAGCACATGCATATTTTGCAACACTATTCTGCATTAATCTTCTCATCATGTCCATGTGACATGGATGTGTGACAGTACTCATTCACTGACATATCGCTGTAGTTGTCTAATTTACCATGGCTATGCTACATGACATCTGTGTGCTGGCATGTGTCATGTATGTGTATTGGACATGCCACTCACAGGCTAATGTGTGATGCCAGTGCTACACAACATGCTTCGAATGTGTTGCTTTTCCATCTTGGTGTCCTCATTGTCTGCCTTTTTGACTCCCCTTCAGAATCATTGACAGTGCATGCATGCCAGGGTTATAGTCATGTGGGACATGTGTTAACCATGTACAGGATCTCTGTCTTGTCAGGCCTATGTGTGTGCTATGGTGCTCATGCCTGTTTCCATTTCTTGTGTTTCATGTTTTTGCAGGTGACAACGCACTTGATCCTGGTGAGGTTCAGGAGATGGTGCAGACCCAAGAGGAATCTCAGCCACGACCAGGCACCAGTTGGAGACGTGGTGTGGTGGTGGGTGAAAACACTTTGGTACTGCAGACCATGCTGTCGAGGGGTGCCTCTGGGTGTAGCTCCCCAGACCTCTATTCAGGTGCTGAGTCGGATGATGAGACTTATGTGCTGTCGCAGGTCAGTGCTTCTGGCAGGGATGCTGTTCTGTCCAACCCACCTGGACCAGGGGTAGAACCCTCTATAGGGATGTCAGTGTTGGTAGGTCCGCCTTTGGCGGTTACGGATGCAGGGTCACACTCCACAGCATCTGATCCTGTTCCTGGGCCAGCAGATCAGAGGGGGAATGCAGTCCTGCAGCCTCAGACAGTGCCAGCACAGCAAGGTGCAGATCGCCTTGCCCCTAGCAGGTGTGGTGCCCGCTGACGCAGTGGCTGTGCGCCACCAGGCAATACTCTATGGGAAAACTCCATGTACGGTATGGAAACCCAACAGGCAGCATCAGTAGAAATGATGGCTCAGGCAATGGAGAGGGTGGCTACTTCCATTATCCCCCCTGAAAGGCAGATGGAGCAACAACAGCAGGCAACAGACTCCATTTGCCAATCACACAGGGAAGACATGTTGGCGTCCAATAGGGACCGACGGGCGGCACTGGAGACTCTGCGCGAATCCATATCAATAGAGTCACAGGGCCAGAGGGAAGCCCTGAGGGTGGAACTCCATAACCTGAGGCAGAGTCTGCTTGAACTTGACGCTTCCCGAAATGTTAGGGCAGAACAGCAGCTGGAGCAGCTCACACGTTCGCTCTCAGCTGAGCTGCAGGCAACACGTGAGGAGATATGGGCATCCCGCGAGGCCATGTGTGCAAAAGTGCAGGCAACCCGTGACGTGCTGCATGGGGATCTCCGCATTTTAATCCTTCAGAATCAGACCTTACAGACCTGCATGCTTGCTGCCTTGGAGGACCATACCAGGGCTTTGCGTGGGCTGCCTCCCATAGTGCCACCACCTCCTGATGCAGCAGCAGAGGGTGAAGAGACCGACAGCAGTTCTCCCACAATGGCAAGCCGTGCAGGCCATGAGCCCATGGAGGTATTTTTTTTCGCAACATCCACGCAGGTGGGTGTTGGTGTGCACCCTGTCCTCGAACCTCCTGGGTGCCCCCTCCCGTGGCCCCCACATGGGCATTTTTTTTTTTTACAGTGTGTTGCCTTGTGTGGCTCCCGTGGGCCTCCACTGTATTCCGGCTGGGCACATGCAGGCTTGTCCTGAGTTTGGGTTAGATGCTTGCGTTCGTGACACACACACCCCCTCCTACTTCCCGTTTCCATGGGTTTGAAAAGGGTGTGACCAAGTGACAGTGACTTACACAGTGACATTGCGCTCCCATGAGCTGTGTGGGTGGTCTGTAGTCAATACTGTGTGTACATCCCTAGTGGGTATTGTTGTTGTATTGTACACTGCATGGTGTATTGATATGTGCTTGTGCATCCATGTCTTCCTCCGAATTTGCAGGTTCCTTCCTCATGTCTTCACAAGGCCGTCTCCTTTGCAGATGGAGTTCTTATTGTATGCAGTACACTGTCCCATTTGCATGGCAGCAAATCTCTACAGTTGGAATTGGTTGATGTGCTGGCTTATTCAGGTTGTAAGACTACCACTACTTTGACTAAGTACTGTTATGTTTTTGCAATGTTTCATGGTGTGTTGCTGTATTGTGTTGGTGGTAAGTATTTGTTCATGTGTGCTGTTTGGTATTGATTACTGGGAGCATATTGTCTGTGGGCAGTTTCCATTTGAGACAGTGCACTTTTTGACACTTGTGTCAGGTCTTGTGCATTGCTTTGTTTGCTTTCACATTGCATGACATGCCATGGTGTGTTGGGTGGTGGAGCTGGGGGAGGGGTTGGGTGACATGGCGCTATTTTCATGTTGTATTTTGCAAGGGGGTAGTCATTCATACAGCATAAATGTGTGTTTTTTTTGTGACACAGCATTGGTTGTCTTTCGGCAGGTAGGGATGTACACAATGTGCAGGTGACCAATCTCTGGCTGGTATGGTTGTGACAGTTGACTTTCCCTTATGTCATCATCAGCGATTGTCAGCTGGTATGTGCCAGGGCTGTGTGCACTCCACAGGGGTGTGATTTTAGGTGAAGTAATTAGCCACCAGCTGCGTACGGGCTGCCTCACCACGTGCCCTTTCCCCTCCCATGCGCAGCGGCTGTGCTTGTGGTTGGGGATGTGGGGGCACCACCATGTCCACGGGCAGGCCCTGGCGTGGTGCAACATTGTGCAGGACACATGCTGCCACTATGATCCTGCACACTACTGGGGGCGCGTATAGCAGCTGCCCACCAGAGCGGTCAAGGGAGCGAAAGCGTGACTTGAGCACTCCGA
This sequence comes from Ambystoma mexicanum, assembly GCF_040938575.1. NCBI lineage: Eukaryota > Metazoa > Chordata > Amphibia > Caudata > Ambystomatidae > Ambystoma > Ambystoma mexicanum. The sequence continues at coordinate 328,583,487 of NC_090935.1, forward strand.
ATGTGCGCTCCACTATGCCCCGGGTTGCAATATGGGCTGCGTTGTATCTTACCTCGGGTGGTGCGGTGGGCTTCCGAATTGGCGTCATCATGTGGGTGCTCAGTGGGTAGGCACTGTCCCCTGGAGAGGTGATGATGGGTATCATTAGTGGGGTTGTGACATTACTCAGTATCTGACATGCATGCATGTGCAGGGGCATTTATACTCACCAAGCAGCCATGTATCGCCATGCTGCCCAGCTTCTAGGTCCCGGTTTAGGGTTGACATTCTGTAAATGAAACTGTCATGGGTGGATCCTGGATAGTTGGCATATACTGAGGTGATGATTCCCTTGGCATCACATACAACCTGCACATTGATGGAATGCCAGTGCTTGCGGTTTCTGTAGATGTGCTCAGTTGCCCTGGGAGGACGTAGAGCCACATGGGTGCAGTCAATGGCACCTAGCACTTTGGGGAAGTGTGCCACCCCATAAAAATCCTGGACGACTGCCTGCCTTTCTGCAGGTGTTCTGGGCTGGTATATGTGCCTGCGGACTGATGGGCGTGCAGTCATGATGGCAACAGCTGGTGCAGGCAGCGTGACTGCGTGTCCTGTGAGACCACCCCCACTTTGGCAGTAGTCCGCTGAAATTAACCAGTGGCCAAGAAGTGCAGTACATTTAGCACCTTTTCCAAGGGGCTCAGTGCTTGGGAGCACAGGGTGGGTGATGTGAGGCTAAGACTCACTCACCATGTCAAGTATTATGTGAGGTGGAAACCTGTACCTCCCATACACCTGGTCATCAGGCATCCCAAAAAGGCTTGTTCTGGGTGTAAAAATTCTGGGCCTGACTATCCTCCTCCTCCTCCTGCGGTATCCCACGACCACTGCTGCGAGGAACGGTATATTCATCTTGGCGTCTGAGCTTGTTTGTTGTTTGCGCGCACTTTTATGCCGTTCGATTCCATGAATACGTGTTTTAGGCGTGTGTGTGGGCGTTCTGCGCATTTGCCTCCTGTACTTCCACCGTGATGCCCACATTTTCACGCGTTGTTCCCCATTCCGCGTGTTACGCCCGTGTTACGCCTACTTTTGTTGTGTGTGCTTCGCTATGTGCGCTTTCGCTGTGCGCATAGCGCACGCTGTTTGAAGACATATGAGTGAGCGTGCGCCACGCAGGATTTTAGTGCACATCCATGGATTTACACACACACGGACTTCCATGAATCGCTGTGCGCGGGTTTCGCTGCGATTTTCGCACTTACGCTGCGATTCGCACGCTTTCGCACGCTTGCGCTGGAATTTTCAGCGCACATTCATTCCATGAATCGCCCTCTGTATCTACTGGCAGAACTGCTGACACGACCATGGAGGTGGAGCTGGTGGTGGACCCAAATCAGATGCAGTGTAAGATTTGATACCCGAATTCCCAAAGTGAAGAAAGTAACTATCAGAGTAAATTCCTTGACTCGTCTTCACTGATTAGAGAAGAAAACCATCAGAATTGGTCATCAAAACGTGGGAAGATGCCCGCTAGAATTATCACCCAATAATGAGGTAAAGACCAGGATAGAAAAATGGACCATAAGCCTATGGAGCAAAACAGAGAATTGCCTTGTAGGCCAGCTGAACTACATCCAGACGATGACAAAACAGAAGATAAGAAAATACACATGGTGTCTTCCTTGGCTACTTCTAAGAAAATATAAGGTTCTTACCAGACAAAGACCTCATGTTCTTCTTTTCGAACCTTGGAACAAAAAAGTCAGGATTTATTATCTAGAGGCGGACAATCTAGAGATGAAAATAAAAACAAACACCAGTAGCCAGGCAGAGTCGAAATAATTAAACAAATTAGACAAAGGAAGGCTCCTGCTGACGGAATTTGCCTATAGCTGGAACAAATCTTACATATTAATGATGGACTAATAATGAATCAAGCAAATGTTTTAAGGTTACTGCATCACAGGCCAAAATTATGTTTGGTAATGACTAAAGAGTTAACAATAATTGAACTCCCAGAAGAAGAGAGTCTAGACAAGGTTATTATTTACCTTTAAAAAAAGAGGGGTGAGACGCGCACTCCAATTCCTGGCCAATATACTACCCGAAAAAAGAAAAAGAATAAATGGGCTAAATCCCAAAGTGTCCAATTCACTGGGTTAGATCTCAATTGTTGCAAAAATATTCACAGGGTTAGATCCCTTATGCTGCATTGGTACTGCTGTTCTCCTTCAAATATTCACAGGGCTGGATCCCTTATGCTGCATTTGGGCTGCTGTTCTCCTCCTCCTTTTTTTACATGTAATCTGTGGAGATCCGGACTCCAGAGACTGCAGCACCGGGGACATTTTTCCCTACAGTGGAGAATTATAGTTATGGTTTTCCCCCATCCCCCTGCTAAGGGTAAGATGTGTGCTCCTGGAGGGGAGTCTTTCCTTGGCCACCTGAATTGAACTCATGATTTCACTACATCTCCCATAATTCTTAGAGACTGCATTAGCAATTTAATTGGATTCACCTGAAGAGCAAGGCAACACAGCCTCCTTGAAGAGTGTTGGGACACGAAAGTGCTAGGAGTAGGAGAACAGCAACACAAATGCAGCATAAGGGATCCAGCCCTGTGAATATTTGAAGGAGGATAACAGCAGTACGAATGCAGCATAAGGGATCTAACCCTGTGAATATTTTTGCAACAATTGGGATCTAACCCTGTGAAAAGTTTTGCAACAACTGGGATCTAGCCCAGTGAATTGGACACTGTGGGATTTAACCTATTTATTCTTTTTCTTTTTTCAGGTAGAATATTGGCCAGGATTTTGAGTGCGTGCCTCACCCCTCTTTCTTTACATGTAATATGTGGAGATCTGGACTCCAGAGGCTGCAGCACCGGGGACATTTTTCCCTACACTGGAGAATCATAGTTATGGTTTTCCCCCATCCCTCGCTAAGGGTAAGATGTGTGCTCCTGGAGGGGAGTCTTTCCTTGGTCACCTGAATTGAACTAATGATTTCACTACAGACCCCATAATTCTTAGAGACTGCATTATCAATTTAATTGGATTTACCTGAAGTGAAAGGCAATACAGCATCCCTGAAGAGTGTTGGGACACGAAAGCGCTAGGAGGAGGAGAACAGCAGCCCAAATGCAGCATAAGGGATCCAACCAAGTGAATATTTGAAGGAGGAGAACAGCAATACCAATGCAGCATAAGGGATCTAACACTGTGAATAGTTTTGCAACAATTGGGATCCAACCCAGTGAAATTGGACACTTTGGGATTTAACCCATGTATTATTTTTCTTTTTTCGGGTAGTATATTGGCCAGGAATTGGAGTGCGCGCCTCACCCCTCTTTATTTACATGTAATTTGTGGAGATCCGGACTCCAGAGGCTGCAGCACCGGGAACATTTTTCCCTACAGTGGAGAATCATAGTTATGGTTTTCCCTCCTCCCCCTGCTAAGGGTAAGATGTGTGCTCCTGGAGGGGAGTCTTTCCTTGGTCACCTGAATTGAACTAATGATTTCACTACAGCTCCCATAATTTTTAGAGACTGCATTAGCAATTTAATTGGATTCACCTGAAGTGAAAGGCAACACAGCCTCTCTGGAGAGTGTTGGGACATGAAAGTGCTAGGAGGAGGAGCACACCAGCCCAAATGCAGCATAAGGGATCCAGCCCTGTGAATATTTGAAGGAGAAGAACAGCTGTACCAATGCAGCATAAGGGATCTAACCCTGTGAATATTTTTGCAACAATTGGGATCTAACCCAGTGAATTGGACACTTTGGGATTTAACCCATTTATTCTTTTTCTTTTTTCAGGTAGTATATTGGCCAGGAATTGGAGTGCGCGCCTCACCCCTCTTTTTTTATTATTTACATTGTTTCCAATTTAGTGAAACAGCTATTGCTGAATGAAGTAATACAATTGCTAACACTGGGATCCGACTTGACAGATGTTCCTACTAAATTAACTGCTTGGAAAGAGGGCCCTAAGGTAATGCAAAAAGTGGTAATGAGAAAATTTGAGAACCAGAGAAAAGAAATTGGTGCACCACCTACTCATACCCTGAAAAACCATTGAGATGGAGATTTGGAGAAGCAGGCACCAAAAAAACGAGAAGCACAATGACTATCACAGTGGAGGGCAACCTTGAGGCTAATGGAAGACCAACATGAAAATATGAAATGGAACCTAATAGTGAGCAAGGAAATTGGAACTGGTCGGCAGAGGCGTTGGCTACGAAGAGAACTAGAACATAACTGAGCCAGACCGATGTAGGAAAAGGCTTTACCTTGGGAAGCTGGAACACACATTCATGCATCTGTTTGGAAAGGGTAAAATGGATTATGATCACATTGATATTATTTGCCTTCAAGAGACTTGACCCCTGTACTATATGGGTATACTATCTATCTGAATCCGGCCTTGAAAGGATTTAAAGGTAGGCCAATGTCAGGCCTACTAATAGCTTTAAAACAAAATATTCAAATGAAAGTAGTGAACATACAGAATCCTAATCCTTACATCCAGATTCTAACCGTGCAAGTTGGGGCAGACAAGTCTAAAAGACAAAAAACAATGGTCATATTCAATTTGTATTGGAACAAGGCTACAATTGACGCCTTATACTTTCCAACTACTGTCATGGAACTTCTAGACAACTCTCTTGAACTGTGGTAAGATCCTTCAATAATAATATGCAGAGATTTGAACATTCATTGCTTCGATCAAAATAATGCCTTAATAACAAACACCCAAGCATCCTCGACCTTAGAAGAATGAAAGAGGGTACGCCTGGCAAGAATGCTTACATTCAATCATACATACAAGCTAAATGGGCAAGTTGAGGGTGATATCCCAGCAAAAGCTATGTGGAAAAGGGGAGTGGAAGTAAATATCCTTGATTATATCTTTGTATCATGTAATAAGCTTATTCAAACCAAGACCCTGGAAATTCTGCAGACCAGGTGGATTGATCATAACATTGTAAAACTAAACTGCATCACTTTGAGGTCTTGTGGGATGTATTGACCCACTCTGCTGTACTATGCAGCCTGACTTTGCGTGCCAAAACCTCCAAAACCGTGTTTTTCAACACACAAAAAGATGGCTGCACAACCTGCCATTCATGGTGCATGTGTGATGTAATAGAGCACACGCTGTAGAAAAAGTGCCAGTGAACTCCATGACAAGCAAACATAGAGTACAGAGGGAAAAGCAGCGCTTTGCAAGTGAAACTCCAAAATTCACCTATAAATGACATTTACTTTGCTGCTGAAACTTCAAAAGGCTATTAAAAAACACTGTCCAACAATCAAAATCTTGCTTGGCACTAAAATTCATTTAACCTAATGAAGCACTGCGAATGTACAAAGTTGTGAAACGTTAAGAGCACAACATTTTTCAGCAAAACTGGATTGCCTGTGAATGTCAGTTCCTGTCCAAAATCTGAGTGCAGCACACTGGGCTACCCGTGAATGACAGTTCCTGTCAAATGGACTCTCCTGATTAGACTTTAAAGTTATCTAAACTAAAAGCATGCCGGATTAGCAGATATAAAATGATTGTTGCGGAAGGAAACACAGATTTCAGTTGTTTTTGATCCCACGGGTTTAAACCTAAGAAAATAATTTATCTATGCCATTTCATGCAACAAGTTTGTTTTCTGCTTGATTTTAAGTCAAGAAATTAAGAATAAATGAGCCTGGCTGGGCTGCAAGAAGTGGAAAAACGGGCATTTCTCTCAGTAGATACTCATTGACATGTGATAATTGTGGGGTAGGACAGACTTTTGTCTGCAGCCAGAGACTGAACAATGGCAGATTCTCCAGGCCAGGAAATGGACATGTGAAGAGGTTGTAAACTTGGCTTGCAGAAGGTTCCAAAAGGTGGGGGCTACTCCTTGAGCTCCAGGAATAGACAAAAGGCAGATCATTTGCTGCTAAGAACATGTAATGAACAATGTTTAGAGACTCATAACTTGCTTTCAGAAAAGGTGAAAAATATAAAAAGGGCAGAATGATTAGTCTAATTTTTGGCACTACGTTTCAAAACGTAGTGGAACTATGTAACATATTCGCAACAGGAATGGCGATATATGTGGTTTTATGGGAACTGTATTTATGCTAGAATTGTTAAACTTAACACACACATCCCTATGGTAAACACACATATTTGTGGAAATTTGGAGAAAGTTTGGAAATTGTCTTCATGAGGAAATGGACAAAATGCAGCAAAAAGATGAAACAAGATCTCACAGCTGCGGGATTTTGATGAACAGATACTCCATAAAATATGGAATCCTTGTATGTAATTTTCATAGCGGTTACAAATGTATAAATATGTATTTAGGACAAAATTTGATTCAGATACTAGTGGCTTGGGGAGGTTTCTAAGGATTGTAAAAACCAAACCATAAACTTGACATCACCTGTGTTTGAGCCAATCACTCAGATGCAAGGCAGAGATGAGGCTCTGATCCAATTCCAGTCCACAGGGGCGAGTTTAGTTAAGCCGGCCGATACACCCATTTTTGTGATGTCATTTGAAAGGATAGAGACAGCTGACAACATATAGGGACTCACTCTTCTGATTTCAGCAAAGCACTCTGAACCAGCATTCAACACCCAGCATTCAACATCCTCCCAGATCCAGTTGCCAAGGACCAGCCCAAGCAGTAGCTGACCATTTTCAGCAAGGCCTCAATCCTAATACTAATTCTTACAACCCAGTGAAGCGCTGTAGTGTGAGAAAGCATTCTGAAACTAGCATCCTGTAACTATCTGGCTTGCTACCATAATGCTTGCCTGATGAACTCCCCACCCCATTGATTTGAAATACCCAGAAATAAGAAGGGCAAATCCTGTGCTGTTCCAGTGATCGGCCTAGCTGAACCAGTCCCGCACCTGATGTGCTGTCTTTCCTTGATAGAGCCAATCCATTGACCAGAACCGTGACTGTCCAAAAATCGTAAATCCCAGTGGATTGTGAGTATTAACAGGACACTAGAGAACTATTGTATACCTTGCTTATCTTCTTCCACTCTAATCTCTGAACTATCCCTACTTTCATAACCAGTAACAGTGTCAAAATCTTTAGTGCTATCTTATTCTGTCTAGTTGCTAAAGTGCCATTTTCATAGTCATCTTTATTTGTGTAACTCCGATCAATAAATCCCGCTTTGAGTGTTTGGACTGGTACCGCCGGGGAAGGTTATGGGGATCTGTTACTGAAGTCATGAATCAGTCTCAGAGCTTACTTTGTCCCGACTTGGTTGCCTAGCCTGAATGCTCTAGCCTTGAATGAAAGCATAAGCCATATTTTCTGATTGTAAACTGAAGTCCTTGTCCAATGTCATGTCTTTATTTTCGAAAAACAGCTCTCACTAAAGCCTCCATAACTCCCTCAGTTTTTAAGATAGAAACGAAATTTCAACTCCCACTTTTACCTAACATCCTTAGCTTCATCTACAACTCACGCAACAGTGTGATTGAACTGTTATATCAAAAATCACATAATTAGACGTTTGACGCAAATTAACATTTGGAAAAGTTTTACACGTGTGAATTACATTCAAATTATTTCCCACTTGGATTTTGAAATCCCAACGGTTTCCTTTTGATTACATCATTGCTTGTGTTTGCTTGCATCTGTTCAAAGCGGCTCCCGTAGGAATTTATAATAATTTAAGCATTTTTGAACATATTATTTATTTTTACTCAGCCAATTTCAAAGCCATTCTGACAGTTAAAAAGTCAAATACGTATTTCTCTTGTGTTTAAAGGGGGAAGGTGGGAGTGATATTTAGTTTGGTCTGTGCTATTCCTGAGTACCTGCTCTTTCCTCACATCTATTTAAATTGCCTATTGGGAGGTTGAGGGGTGTTGCAGGGGAACATCTAACCATAGTGCTATCTGTTCCAAACCAACCCAAAAGTATTCTTTGCTTTGCTACATTCTTTTTGTGTTCATTCCTAGTGCATTAAAGATATTATTCATTGTTCCTGTCACCCCATTGGTGATTGTTGTTACCTATTAAAAATATATTGTGATTTTAAATTCTAAATAAATAAACAAATATTACCTTTGCAGAGCTGACCAACCCTACCTACACTTCAGAAAAATGTTAAAGAACACATCATCTCTACTGACCCTTAGCCTCCTACCCTATAGGCTGTGTCCATAGCTGGATCAACCTACTCCTACTCACCCAATATTCTCATCTAACTCTGCGTTTCTGCTTTGAAGCTCATGTGTAATCTATTCTACTTGTGAGTTTCAGTGTTATACGGAGTGAAACACTCTTTAACTTGTATATTTGTACATTGTATATTATTGTAACCATAACCGCCTCTATATTTGTACTTTGTATATTGTTATAAGCCTTTATATTATATTTGTATATAGTAAAACAGAAAAACTGAGGTGTGCCAGGTTAAATAGCGCTTGAGTAATTGAATATTACAAAATCAAATCGATTGAACCTCGAAGGATTGGCTGCAGCACCCTGAGGGAAAAGCGGGCACCTCAAACCCACTTAACAAGACAAATGGAACAATGGGTATTCCCCCATTATGGATGCGCTGCCAGCAAAACAATTATGAAATAGAGAAGTCCTCTCGCACACTTCCTGTGAGATAATTGATCTGGTTAACACAATAATGAAAGTTTGATAAGTTTAATCTTCATCACATCCAATGTGTGTTGTGGCGTGACAGAGTGATATGCCAACACGTGTTTCGACCTCTCTCTGTCTTTCTCACGGCAAAACTCTGTGCAAAAAATGAAATGTACAATTTTGTAATGCATAAAAATCCCCATTAGTAATCCAGGACATGAAATACAGTGAGCACAACAAACAAGGGTAATGGCAAGTGCATATATACATTACCAGCAGGATGGATGTAGCAACATTGTCACAGGCAGCATATAAAGAAAAAATTCAAGAAAAAAAAAAAATACAAAATAGAAGAACATGTCATTGTTTACATGTGTATATTTGGAGTAACATGCGACAATATTCTAAACTATCATCAATACGCAGTTAATACAATTGATGTGCTACCCAGTGCTTGTCCACAAGAGGAGTAAATGGTTGCATGGGGTATCTTTGACCTAATTCTAGATTTGACCCAATGGGTTCGGTGATGTGTGCTGTTTTGGTGGTTTTTTGGCACCTGGCGATGACATGCACGAATTTAAATTCAGAAGATATACACATTGTTATTATGGTACATGGAGATCCACATGAACAACATTTACACCTCTTGTGGACAGCGCCGACCCTTACCGCCTGAGTACGAGGTCCCTTAGCGCCATGGCGGACTTAACACCTGCTTTTAGCAGGTGTTAAAATCCATGGCGCTATGGGACCATGGAGTTAATTACGCCACCGTAATTTACGGTGGCGTAATTAACGCCTTCCCCACTCCCATTATGCCCTATGGGGCAAAAATGGGAATGGGGAAGGGTAAATGGGGATTGGGGACTTACCGCCCCGCCAAGGTCGGAATGGGGCGGTAAGTCCGCCAACCACAATGGCGTAAACGTAGTTTACGCCATGGTGGTAAAGTCACGGCCCAGGCGGTAACTTACCGCCTGGGTCTTAATGAGGCCCAATATCACGGTAATGATAACTTGTATACAAGAATAGGTCACGTTAATGTCAGTGTGTACAGGCCCATATTACCAATTTACTGTGAATGCAGACAGACGTCCAAGGCCAAATGATAAGGTATTATTTAGCACTTATGATGAAATGATTTAGTTTATATAGAATAAATATACATGCAATATTACATGGCCTGCAGTAGCGGCCATGTAGTTATGGTTAAATTGCTAAACCCATAGTAAGAGCACTTTTTGGGTGGCTTATAACTTTGCTCCACCTGGACGAATCCTCACCAAACTTTGCAACAAAAAAAAAGTATATGGTCCACTCTGAATTATTTGGCAAAGTTTGGTTAGGTTTGGTCAAGGAGGGGCAAAGTTATGGGGGGGTCCCAACATTTCCCATAGACATAATGGGAACAAATTTCCGTCATGCCCACAGCCCAAACCGATGGATGGATTTTCACCCAATTTGCGGCAGGAGCAGCATCCTGGTCCTGAAAGCGTGCTTTTGTTAATTTGGTGGAAATCCGTCCAGTAGTTTATTTTTTTAAATGACCAAAATGTAAGGCAACAAAAATGAGTGATATCTATGTCTGCTCCACGGACTCGCTTCCCTGTTCGCAGACTTTTGCATGGACCGCGGACATCGGAACGCGGCCGTTGAATGGGTGGTGAGAAAACATGAAATGTGTCGGTTTTCCTGAAACGGCCGCCATCTTGTATTCACAGACTTTTTGTGGTCCACGGACATCGTGGTGAAAACAAAAACAAAAAAGCAGCATAGCACTTGTCAAACTCAACAAACAATCTCTGGGGAGGTGGGGGATGAGGATTGGATTGGATATGGCCCTAAGAAGCCAAAAAATAGGTTGTTTCATCCCCCAAAAGTCTGCAAACACTTCAGATGTCCTTGGACAGTCCTGTGGTGTTCTTGGACATTTCTGCATTACAGGGTTGGGGAAAAGCAGTTTTTGATGGCTTATAACTTTTGCGCCACTCAATGAAACTGCATGTAATTTTGGAATTTTATTTGAGCACTATTCCTGAACGGTTTTGCAAAGTTTTGTGGGATTCTGTCAAGAGGGGACAAAATTAGAGGTGGTGTCCCAAAATATTGTAAAAGCATATACATGTGGTGTCATTTGACGAATCTGCACAAGATTTGGCAAAACGATTTTGGATCTAGATATAAATGGTTTTCTAAAGTTTGGTGGGATTTTCTCAAGAGGGGGCTTAATTAGAGGGGGGTCTCACCATTTTCTAGATGGCTTATAACTTTGTTGCTATTTGACATATATCCAATAAAATGAATAAGGTAACATAAGTGACATCAGAACTGTCAAAGGATCTAAACATTCGTACAATAACCAATTCCATTATCAGGAAGAAGCGTAGTAAGAAAGTTCACCACCGCTATGTTTAGGCTCATATTGGCAGAGTTAAGAAGGAAGTCCCATCTAAATTCAGGCTGAACGTTTGCAACTGCGGCCATATGTTGCTCAAAAATGTATTTCTAAGAGGAATCAGAGCTGTACATTCTACAATTAAATGTTCTAAGGTTTCTATTTGTGCTAGATCATTGCAGAATCTACAGAAATTCTCCGACACATCAATTTGACTACTTTGGGCCAAGACATCTCGAGTGAGCCATAAATGAAATCGTATTCTTACAATTGCCATGCGTATTTGTGGTGAGGGGGCTCTAGACAGATAAGGTTCAACAACTCCCATTCTCTTTTCAACATAGCATTTGTTATTAAAGTGCTTGTACTGCAGGCATAATGAACGCGTGAGAATCCAATCTTGATGAAAGATTTTTTTTTTAGCTCTCACAGGATTCATTATAAGTGTTTCCAAGTTGACATCTGCCATCGCCAGGACTTAGTATACATATTTAGTCAATTTATGGTTCGATTTAAACAGATAGGAGGCTAGTACAGCAAGAATTGACAGTTCTTTGGTATTCACAAGACATTTACGCAGAAGGGCACATAGTTGCCAATGGTATTTCATACTTAAGGATATAATACCCAGCTCATATCTTAAACATGAACCAGGGGTGGATTGAGGAAAATTGAGAATCTGTCTCCAGAACTTGGCTTCAAGTTTATTCAAGGATTGGGTTGAGGTTATAGCTCTTGATTCTAACCCATACAACAATATAGGAGAAACTTTTTGTTGCCAAAAAAGGAGCACTGGATTGATGGTACATTTTCCAAATTTATATAGTATTATTTTGGTTTGGGATATGGCCGCTGTTAACTTATCTTGTAATGTATGTATATGCACTGGGGCAGAATTATTACCTTCAAATGGTAAACCTAGGTATCTATAGTGAGATACAACATCTAAGATGATATCTTTGACCCTCCATACAGATGTATTTCTGTGTGTTAGTTTAGAGGTGTATGCTACAATTTGTGACTTTTTTACATTAATTGACAATAAGGGCAGATGTAGCTTTTGCAGTCCTGTTGGGGTCTTAGAGATAAGAACGAGATCATCAGCATACCATAATGCTCGTATTTCAGTCGAGTTAATCTTTGGCGAGTCTGATGCAATATGGGAGAAAATATCTCTAAGATCATGGATGAAAAAGTTAAAGAGGGCCGAAGCCATGATACAGCCCTGCTTGAGCCCTCTTGAAGTTCCTATTACAGCAGACAGCAATCCCATAATGGTCAAACGGCCCTGAGTGGAGGTTGAGGAATGCAACATAAAGATGATGTAAATCAGATCCTGGGGACATTGGGCTTTGATCAATTTCTCAATTAATTTCTCTCTTGAGACAGAGTCAACTGCCGCATTTAAATCAATAAACGCAAAGAACAATGATTTATCTGTATTTTTTGCTTGTTCTTTTAAAGCATTAAGTATCATTAAATTGACTGTGGTCCTAAGACCTGGAACAAAGCCTGTCTGATTTTGATCACGAGAATTGGATACCTGTGACCATTGGTTGAAATCTCTTAAGACTAGCTGATTAAAGATTTTGCCTGGAGAGTCCAAAAGAGCTATCCTGTAGGACTCAATGGGAATGGGGATTAACACCATTCCACCTCCATGATTCCTGGAAAACCGGGGTTGTAATGCCCCGGTAATTCCGGGAATCACGGAGGCTGAATGGTAATACGAGTCCGCCGGTAACCAGACGGTTTTACCGCCTCGGTTACCGCCAGACTCGTAATGAGGCCTAAAGACTCTGGAGTCCAATTAAATCGTGTTTTAGCATTGTTTATAGTCAGAGTTTGGGACATCCAAGAGCGCTTTTGTTGGTTATCAGGGCTAATCCTAGGCCAAATTAGCATTAACATATGGGGATCAATTGCAGACTGCCTTATTATTTTGAAACTTGTTGACTGCATGAATTGCGTATCAGATAAATAAATGTAGTCGATCGTACTAGTTGATGCACCTCTCTGCTAGGTGGCATGAGATGGAATGTCACCAGGCAGGGATCCATTGGCCATTCGCATGCCAAGATGATTCATGAAGCTGTTCCATTTATTTTTTTCTTGGGTTTTCTTCCCACTGATTGTTTTGATGTAATCGAGATTAAGATCTCCAGCTAGAATGATAGATGTAATTCCATTCGTTTTTGCAATCAATTCAAATAGCATGGACAAGTCTCTATAAAAAAGGCTATCTGATATTGCTGCAGGGTTTCTATATAAATTGATTAAAGCCAAATCATGGTCGCCAAGTGTAATTTTGACAAGTTGCATGTAGCTGTTCGGACTAACCCATTGGTGTAATTTGATGGTTGAACTGGATTTAGCAGCTACTAAGAGGCCCTCCATGGGCCGACCCTTTTGCGCTAATATTGCTGGGGGGAAGGCTATGTCATGATTATCCCATATTTTTGATTATTGATTATGATTATTCGTAGTTCTTCCTTTCAGGATCTTGGGCTAGAAGAAAGCCCATTCTGAATAGCTCCATTTTAGCTCGCCATAACGTGTTCAGCACTAGACCAGATTTCAGGTATGCAGAATGCGGAGATGAATTTACTCCTCGAGTAGTTGCATGAATTGATACTTCAGAGAATACTTCTTCATTGTCCTCGGTGTCTGAGATTTCCTCAATTTGATCAAATTTTTTTCGGAGATCTTTGCTTGTAACATTGTATTATCAGATATTGGGAGCTCCTCAAAATGTTGGATGTCTTCGTGATTTGTGGGTGCACTCTTAGGGGCGCTAGCATGCGCTAAAGTATTATCAATAGATCATTGAGCTGTGGCTTTCAATGGCTTTTGTAATTCTTCTTGGTTTGGAAAAGCTGCTTTGGGTGAACCAGACAGAAGTACAAAAGGAGTAACGGCTTGAGTCACATAGTTTGGTGAGTCTTGAAACTCTCCCTGATGCGTTGTTGTAGCAGGAAGAGAACCAATCTGTGCAACAGAAGGAGTGGAATGCTGAGACGTAATTTTCAGCGGATGGCAAAACTGTCTGATGTCCTTGCTCGAGGTTGGTGTTTTTACTAATTTTTTGACTCGAGGCGTGAGTGTAATAGATGTACGTGAGGACACTATTTTTGATTTATCTTTTAGTTTGTCCGAGTCTGAACGCAATGGGGTGCCTATTTGAGGGACTGTATTAGGCATATTTGACTTGAGGGTATACGGTCGCATGAGCAAAATTCTCTCAAAAACAACTAGCTTAACTGTTTAAAAGGCAAACACAAAATAATAGTGTAGCAAAAATAAAAATGACGTACAAGTGTAAGGACATATAGATTTGTTCACCCCAAAGGATATCTAATAGCAAGATTTCCCTGCCTCCGTGCCGCAGCTCTGCAGCTAAGCGGCAAAGCGGGACTTGAGGGGACTTGCTTGGTTGCACGCGCGTGTTGCGTGCGCGTCCCAGGTTAAATAGATGCCGCCTCCAAAAGGTTAAAAGCCAAGACAATGAGAATTAATAATAACATCTTTTAGTATATGATAGTGGGGACAGTATAACTATCAACAGTCACTGCAGTATGTTCACCTTGTGGGCAATGAAGTTCATCTTGCAATTAAAGTCCAAAAAGCATGATCCGTGCCAAACGAAGCAAAGCGTCCAACGTCCCTGGAACTCCAGGAGAGTCTCGTGGCAATGCAGGACTTGGGGGGACTTGCTTGGGTGTGCGTTTTGATACTTAAAAAAATATATAACATGGGCAGATTTAAAGCAAACTCGTGAGGAGCATTGGCAAGGACATTAAAGCATGGTTTTGCAAATGTGCCTGTGTTTTATTTTTTGAGAAATGTCATAATGTAGGTACAAAAAATAGTCATATACCTTTGGTGACTGAGGTATTGCGTGTGGCTGTGGGCAGTAGCACGATTGTCTGGGTCATGGCATAAGGCCACGATGCGGACAATCTGGCTACTGGCCATGACCGCTAGGGACCGCAATTGGTGTTAAAGTGGCTATGTCTACCTGGGACCGGCTATGTGGTAAAGTTATTCGAAGGTAGGATAGGTTTGAAAGGGAAAAAAGTGCTTGTGGTAATATGTTCATAGGGTTTTGCAGGCTGCCATGGCAAGGGAAGAGGGGCTGTGTACGGAGCCCCGCCTTCTCTTTCCATGTTGGCTGTCTTGGAAAAGGATGTTCCTTCCTACAGGGGGACGTCATCTTTGATGTCCTGGGTGTTAGTGTTAGCAGTGCACGGTGGTGGTGGGAGTTATGGTTGCTTAGCTTACCATAACTGGCGAATTTCTGAGGTTTTTCAGTTTTACCTATAACCATAACGTCCCTGTAACAATGTTTTTTCCATTGAATTTCATGTGTTTTTATTAGTGCAACTTAACCATAATGTCCCCTTAACTAAGTTTTTTCATTGAATCACCTACGTGTGTTGGTACTCATATATCAACCTAGGATCGATGAAAGGCTGAGTGGGACTTGCCGGGATTCATGCCTGCAACCTGCAGATGACACACTCATTACAGCAGCGAGCGCTCAACCCACCAGCTGTAGCTATCTCACAGGCTATAGTAAAATGAGCAATTACATGTTTGAATGTTCTCAAAGTCAGAAAGCAAATTACACTCTGCAGTGGATACCATTAAACTGGTAACTGTGATTTAACAGCAGGCCAGTTCTTCTAAAGGCCTGGTGCAACGTTGCCCCCATGTCAAGCCTACGTGAATCTACTTTTCAGGCTTGAGAGGTTGGCAAAATTAATAAAATTGGGAGGGTTCAAAACTGGCTATTAAAGAATTTAGAGTAGTGCAGGGAAAGCAGCGCATTCACACAGCATCCCGAACTCTGGACACTCGTTACCTCATACATGCAAACAAACATCCTGAACAGCATGCCATGGAGATAGGAAAGATAGACACATTACAACTAAGCATTAATTGTGTCACAATTAAATCAAGGGCCAGTTTATGTTCTATGGTCTAACATTTCAATACTGTACACAAGCCTTTAGGAACAAAGATGTTGTCAAGTGACCGAGGACACTGAGATGGAATGTCCTTTGATGACCGTAACAGAGACAACGGCATAAAAAAAACATGCTATAACTGCAATTTGCGAAAAGCAAAATACATAGTACGAAATGGATGCTTATTCTAGTCTAAATGATTTTTGGAAGTGTTTGACTGCATTGTGAATTTGAGGTGTTTAAGAACAAACTAAATGAGTGACTCACCTTCTGAAGAGTGCCTGAAAAAAAACTTTAAAGAGTCTAGTAATTATTTTATAGAATGATTTGTTATTCTTATTCTTTCTAATTTAGGGTCACTGCTCAGTGTTACCCTTGTGGAACCCCCTATTTTTTTTAAAGAGGCCTGAGCAAGAAATCCAGCCACTCTAGAAACAAAGAGCCACATGGCACTGGCCACAGCCCAGGAACTGCAATTTAAAAAAAAGTGAAAAAAAGAAAAGAAATATATTTTTTAAAGTTTTTTGGGCCTAGCAATGGAGACCACATGGGTAGCAAGGGAGACTTCAGGGGTGCAAGTTGCGACATCTGCTGGCCCCGAAATGACCTCCCTGGATTATTTTCTGCAGATATCCATTCCAGTCCGTATTCTCTATCGCATATGCTCGCCCATCGCCCAGCTCTTGAGATCGACCCAGAGCTCCAGGCTGACAAATCTACCACACTCACTTGTTCAGCTGGTCTGATAGCACAGCAAGTAGACAGCTGTGCAGATCCTGCTGATGCAGGTTCGAATCCCAGCAGGGCCCCACTCAGCTTTTCATACTTCCGAGGTCGATAAATGAACACCACACACCGTTCCTGCAGGTTCGTAAAGCTATATGAATGCTACGTTATTTATTAATATTATTACTCAGAAGTGAGTGATGGGAGTCATACTTTAATGTTTGAACAGAAGATTGGTGATTCCCAGCAGGTCACTGTCTACAACACAAATGGGGCCGTTAATACAGTCCAAAAGTGAGAATGTCCTCCATGGTAAGAGGTGTGCACCAAATAAGTGAGTCTGTGCTGCGGGCTGTGAGACTCATACCACGAGGGAGACTGTGCTCCAAGGTTTGAGATGTCGGAGTATCCTGATGTGGAACTGATGCCACGTTGTGAGACTCGCACCAAATGAAACATGTGACTGCTATTCAAGAAGTGAGACTCACATCGTGACTAAGATTGTGGCTCAAAATGTGACGCCGACACTCACACCCACTGAATGAGACCGTGGGCCTCATTATAACTCAGACGGTCCGGAAATAACGGTGGCGGTAAACCCGCCGCCACCGTTGTTTCCGGACCGCCTGATCCCGACTCCTGCAGGCGGGAGGTGATGTTCCTGCCAGGTCTGACCTGGCGGGTTTAACATCGCCCGCCTGCAGGCGGCCGAGGAAACACCGGCAGCATTACGAGATGCTGCCGGTGTTTCCATGATCCCCATTCCCATCGTCCCATAGGACTCGATGGGAATGGAAATTAACACCATTCCGCCTCCGTGATTCCTGGAAAACCGGGGTTGTAATGCCCCGGTAATTCCGCGAATCACGGAGGCGGAATGGTAATACGAGTCCGGCGGTAACCAGGCGTTTTACCGCCGCGGTTACCGCCGGACTCGTAATAAGGCCCAATGAGTGTTATAATAAGTGAGACTGTCCTCGTGGTAGGAGACGTGTACCCTATAAGTGAAATTGTTCTCCAAGGAATGAGACTTTGTCCCCTATACAAGCCTTTACGAGTTGGACATTATGGGCCTGATTCATGGAATTATTTGCACGGTTCAAAGTGACTTTGCACTGCTGAAAAGTGACTTTGCACTGCCGACACACACCCTGATACATGGAACTGTGCAAAGCATATTTTTGCAGTGCAAAGTTAGTGCAAAGTCATTTTGTACTGCAAAAATGTACTAACTTTGCACTGACTTTACAATGCAAAAATACCCTTTGCACAGTTCCATGAATTGGGCCCTAAACCTCTGCTACAATTTCCAACTCGTAAACGAGCACTCTGCTGACAGTGCTCAGTGTGCAGTGCACACGCAACAAGTCCATCCCCGGACCACAGGCCACGCTCGTCGCCGTAGCAGCAGAGTCTTATCATGAGACGCTCCATGCTCATGGAGTAACAAACAGGACCGCAGCCAGTCCCAGGCCCTACAGCGCCAGCCTAATGTGGTGTGGAGAAACAAACACACACGGGCAGACACACCATAGTAAACTTTAGACTTGGAGGAAAAAGAAAAACAGACATTATTTTTCCTCCAAATCAAAATGTACCCAACTAACACTTAAGTTTCACTCTTCTCGTTTTGTTTGCAGATGGAGGGAGCACTGGAGCAGTCAGTCAGGCTGAGGCCCATGCAGCGATGCTGCCTGTAACATTCGTTGGATGTCACATCACGGCAGGGGCAGGCATAGTGATTGACAGAGCAGTCCAGATCCACCGCCCAAACCCAACCTATGAGAGGAAGTCAGTGGGCGGGGTGAAGTCCACAGGGTACACAAACCAATCGCCCACTCACACCCATTCCCAGCAACATTAGTCTCCAGATCCACCCACACATCCGAACTGTGCACGTGTGGTGGGGGCTGTTCATAAAAATGCCATTCTTCCCACACATGCACAATTCAGAAACGCCCCAACGAAAACAAGGCTAATGAATGAGAGTGCCCTTTCTAAGCCACTCCCTCCCTCTGACTACTGTGCAGCCAGTAGTCAGAGGGAGTGGCTTAGGGAGGGCACTGCCCTCTACCCTCTAATGTACAAGACATTCCTGGATGCAAGCAATATACAGTGTTAATCCCCCTTGCCCATTGGCCCTCCCCTATGTGCATACAACCTGCTGCAGATAGCCTTGGGTTCCCAGGCCATAGTGTCAATCCCCTTGCATGTGGTACCCATCCTTTCCACTCTAAGTTTCTGCAGTATGATTGTGAGCACTTCTCTCCCCACGAACATCTCACATTATGTGCACTTGGTAGTTGGATGCGAGCTCAGTGGATACTCTCGAGGCCAACCTGGTCCTATGAAATGCAAGTCGCCTCTTCCGATCCCAGACACACAGACACCCCCACCATTCTTCCCTGGCAGTAACCTAGATTTGTTATCCTCACCCTGTGCACCTTGCAGTACAAATCACAAGACATCCTGTTCTGAGCTCCTCCCTTGGCAGGAGACCCCTCCTTGGGCCTTCACCTGGCTTGGCTGCGACTACACTAATCAGTTACCTTGTGAAAGATGAGCTAATTATAATGGTGGTCATCTGGTAGTTCAATGGAGTGACCAGTATCATGGAGACATGGGGATCCCTGAATTGGGGCTGGACTGTTTTGGCAGCTCAGGACCCCAGCCCTGGCTCCCCACAGATTGTCCTTCATGGACAGGCACAGCCTACTGCGCTTGGCTATTCACATTCTTTTCTGGCTGCATAGACCTACTGTGTGAGAAAATTGTATTGTGTTTATTTATATAGAGCTCCAAGCCCTTGGACATCTGGGCACATATGGGGTGGTTGTATCTATTTTGTTTGAAGGCCTTTGCTCTGGTGCCCGCGATGGGAAGTGGGATGGGAAAGTGTATTGGTGTCTAAATACTACGATGAGGTAGTACTACTGCTGGAGCGTAGCCGTCTTAGACCTCAGTCTTAAAATGGCGATAGTTCAGTGTTTGTTCTCACACGGCTAAAATGGCTCTCCTACCCTCCATTACTGCAAGCTATGATGTTCTCTAGACCCTACAGGACACCACCCTCCCCTTACAACCATCTTTCTACATTGTCATGTATCCCTGGTACATTTTCCTCAACCTGAATCGCTTTTGGGGACAGGGGACTTGGATGTGCATCCTAACACGATTAATCACAAAAAGACTGCTATTTTGAATTCTGAACACATTAACCACGCCCTCTGTTTAATTGTTCTGTTTGTTTTTCCTTCCCTGCCCCAAAAATATGTTTTCATATTATTTCAATGTATCTTTCTGCACTTTACGCATGCAATCCATGTCTGATTGTAACCCCTTGTGAAAACAGTTTTTCTTTGCTGCATGTAACCAACTAATTCCTGCTTTAATGGGGTGCATCTATTTCCCCAATGTACATAACGTCTGTTTTTATTGTTTTTTTTTTTAATTATTATTTCATTAGTTCATTACAAAGAAAAGCAGAGAAAAAGAAAAAGGAAACATAAAAATGTCTTAATCGTCATTCTTTTTCTGTTTGTTCTTCAAAAAAAAAAAAAAAAAAAGAAAGGGCTCCTTCCAATATCATACGTTCTTTCCATCCTCGCTTAAGGTCTTTTCCATAGCTTCCAAGAAGAATGTTAGGGCAAAAGTTACTTGTTTAATACTTTCTTCATGGAGTCTGCCCCACGCCTCCTCTACGCTTTGACACGATGTTAGGGCGTTTACCCTCTTAAGAATGATTTGTTTTATTTCTTCAAAGTTTGGGCAGATCAGGACCAAATGCTTCAATGATTCTTTGTCATTTTTACAGAATCGACATTGTTCATCAATTTTTTGTGTTTGCTCCAGATGTTCATTTTTTCTTTTGTTCGATATAGATTTAGACGGAACATCATGAATGATCTTCTTTTATACTTAGAAGGAAATATTTCAAGGTATTTTGGAAGTTTCTGTCATTCACATGCTTCTATAGAAGCATTCTTCATACAACGATGTGCTCTTTGCTGTTCTGATGTTTCAAACCAATCCTGGTCCCATAGCTTCTTTTTGATGTTATTAGGGTTATGGATTAGTGTGTCAAGGTCAGAGGGCAGATCCCTCAGTATTTTTGCGCAAGATTCCTTCCACATACCAAATATGGACCTTCTCTGCTCCGTTTTTCCAGGATTTAGAATTCGGAACTGTTGGAGGTTGTCCGCCCCCATGATTTTCCGGTATAGAGTTAACGTACTCCATTGAATTTGTGCGTTTATTGATATTATGTCAAGTTCATATCGCAGGCACGCAATCAGTGTGCCTTACGGTAATTGCAGAATCTTAGTCTAAAAGGTATTTTCGCACCGTGGCCAGATTTTATATGGGCATCCCAACATCGTTTCCGCTCCAAATATTAATGATGGAATGACTTTAGTTCGGTAAAACTCCAAGACCGGTTTTAAGCTAAACATCCCATATTTTCTGTTGATCACTGATCCTTGAGCTGTTAACAGTCTACATTTTCTTCCTATCCTTTGTATCATAGGATCATCATTTATATTTGAGTTGATTGTCACTCCCAAATACTGAACCTGATAGGGCTATTAGTTTATCTCCAATATACCATTTGGGCTCTTTTTTATTCGTCTTAGTCATTAAGTTTTGAAAAATCAGGATCTCGGTTTTGTTCGGGTTGATTGTTAGTCCATTTCTTTCTGTGTAGGTTTCTAGTGCTGTTAGTTTTCACTGCAGCCCGATTGGTGTTTGATCTAAAACAACCATGTCGTCTGCAGAGACCATATGGCCCAGATCTCTTTCATTGATCTTAGGAGGGAAAGATCGGACTTCTGACAAAACTCCACCTACATCGGAAATTAGAAGGTTAAACAATGTTGCTCCGAGCGGACATCCTTGTTTAACTCCTCTTGATGTTAAAATTGAAGAAGATAGAAGCCCGGCATGATTTAGCCTTATGCGGATTGATGTTTCTGAATGCAAATCATATATAGTGTAAGGGATTCAATCCCGCACTACAGCTAAGTCAACGCCTAGTCTAGAATACTGAATGAAAACCCTTATTGATATATCTTTATGTCCAGTTCATGCGTTCTGGATGACTACCCCTATATAACACCCCTCTCTTGGAATCCCCCTGACCCCACTGAGCCAAGAAGTAGTTCTGTTTTGCAAGTTAAAAGGTTTATTTGATAATTTAAACAATAGATATATATATGTCACACCTTATAATAAATTAATAATTGAATATCACACTTAATCTGATATGATAAAGATTAACAACGGAGAATCTGGCACTAACACGCTTCTCTATACTCAATAAGGAGTTGACATGAAATGGATAAGGTAGCACAGTGGTAAATAGGAACAAAAGAAGAAGGTGGTACAGAATGCTTTATGGGGTTCAAGGAAATGCAAGGTTGAATGAATGAAATGCAGTGTAGAAAATACTCAATATGATTTCAACAAAACAATGTAATCACTTTTCTCTGGCAATCCCCTCCCCCCCTTGATACAATGCAAGGAAATGGAAGGAAGCACACAGTTCTCAGAAATGCGATCAACTGTAATTCAGTTCACCCCAGCAAGCTTAGACTACAGAAGTTTGAAAACACAGGCCCAAATTGCTTTGATATGTGCTGGCAATGAATTAAAAAAATATGCTAAAATGCTTTTAATTCCCTTTCAGAGGTTCAGGGTGAATGGTATCTAGTTAATATTAGCTCAGGCTCACTCTTGCAATGATTCAGGAATGATTAGCAGGTTAAACGAATTTCTGGCAAATGGAAGGCAAGCAGCAGCTGTTTTTACACGTAGAGAAATTTGCAAATCGCGGTAAAATTCGCGGATGCGTGTTCCGCGATTGCGGTAAAACTATAAGGGGTAGGAATGTGGTTCTTGGTGCGATTCAAAGCTAAGATTCTAAGCTTTCAAATGAAAGTTACTGCAAGTCTCTAAGACAAACGGTCGCGGAGATATGAGCGATTAAATAAAGGTCGTTTTTCAGATTTGAAATTTTAAAGTTCAAAAAGACACGTGCAGCTTGCAACTAGAAAATGACAAGTGACAGCTTTGCAAATGGCAGGTGACGGTTAAGAGACAGTTCTACTTAGATTAAAATAGGATTGAATTATATTATTTTAACTAAGAGATTGGTTCTGCACAGTTTTGCTATGTACTCACACTATATTCTTGAGTGAAATGGGCCTCGCCATGGATCTGGTCAGGTTTTAGACTCGCCTCTGGTCTCTGCACTTCACAGTGATCTGGGTCTGCTCTCTCTCTGGATCTCTGGTCTGGGTCTCTAGTTCTGGATAGATTGAAGTCGCTAGTTTGGCTCTCTGGAGGTTTGATGGAGGTAAAGTATGGATTTTTCCGGCAGAGCTTCCAGCGGCAGATGGATTTGAAAGTCCCTATCTGTCCTGTCTGTCTGCTTTTATGTGTTTAGAATGTGGGTGTGTTCTAGCATCACTGACCCTACCTCTCTCTCAGCTTCTAATTGGTCAAACTTCCATTTCTCATTTGATTGGGGAAGGAAGTGTGTGTCAGCGTGATGTCATTTTATGGCTTGCAGAGAGTCCACTCCTCCTGTCAACTTACACACAAATCTAGATTTGAAACAAATACATATTTGCAGAGGTACATATTGTTTTAAAATCATATGCACCCATCATGCATTACAGGAGGTATACCCTATTCAAACTCTGCTCTTCCTGGGAGCTTGCATTCAGAAATGGCACATATTTCACTTTTTAACTAATTTTGCAATTCCGGACATTGACCCAAATTTACACACATGTGCGCAGGGAGTATGGACATTAACTGATGAAGTTTCAGATTTTTAACATGCATACATTTAGAGTAATATCCACTTTTCCGCTAACACCCCCCTGAACATACCACCGGTTCTAAAAACCTCTTAAACTGTGGGCAGAAAAATCACAAGAATTATGGTATCATTTATAAAATTTTCACATGTCCGCTCTATGAATGATCCATCTTTTTAAAGTTATGTTCTGGCTACAAAGGGGTGTGGTTTCCCAGGTCACATGGTGGAAATACTGGTTTATCCAGTTCTGCCAAGCCAGCTTGCTCTCACAGGCAGTGCCCCTCCCAGCTTCTGCCAAGAGGAAGCTACATTTTACGACCGCTGTAATAAAACCTTTGCCTGAGTCAAGACAGGCTTTGTTCAGAGCTCCTGTAGAGCACAGGTAATTCAATCAGGGAAGTGTCATATCCCTTTTGGTGTGAGCAGCAAAAGGGCAGCTAGGCCTGGGAACACAGCTGTGACTCAAGTTTCACTCCTGATGGGGGTAGTTGCCAGGCAGAATTCAGTTCCTTAAGCCAGGTTTCAGATAAAATGTCACTTTTTGTTCCCCAGTTTCTGCATTCAAATAAAACTAAACATTTTCACATATGCAGCTAGAAGGCTGATTCTAAGTGCAATACTATGGCATTTCAACAGTTACAAAGGCATGTGACACCAAACATAGGTCACTCATTTAATCTAAACATTTCGATTTTAGTGTCTTTAAATCCAGTGCAACTTAAACTGCTGACTCCATAGCAGTTTTGTTATAAGCATTGTTTTGGGCTCTTCATTTCCCAGATTTTGTAGGCACACAACACTCCATTCTACCAAATGTCTGCTGGTGTCCAGTGAGTTTTTAGATGTGTTGCAATGTTTGAAAATAGGCATTTTGAGCCTGCCTTCAGAGAAACACAGGATGGTTTTAAAACGCCGGCTTTTGGATAGTGGTGAGTACTGGTACTGCACCCCTTTTTGGGATTTAAGAAAATGAATTCCCAACAGTTATGGGTTTGCTTTTGGAAATCAGCATTGCCATTCCCAATGGTTTCAGACTACTGTGTGGGTAGTCCAATGGTGGTTTTAGGCAGTGTCCTTCTGTGCCCATAACATCGGCAAAAATGGGTGGCAGCCTATTCTTCATGCATTTCCCTGTGCATTTTCTGGGAAGCTCTGGCCATCATGATGTTTTCCATGTCAGTACTGCACAGTTTTGAGGTACGGCTCGGATGCATGGGTAAATACATCCCACAAGCCCCCCTCTTGCGATGGCCATTCTATTTCACGAATGGGACTCGCAAGACCTGGGATGTTTCCTCATCTTCTTCCAATAGATGGCACAGTTCAGCATCTTTTCCTCCATCCGGTACTGATCGATCGGTTCTCCTCGCCGGTCCTGATGGGAATATTGGGCGGTCCACTGGGCCCATTGGATCTTCGTTCCCGGTCTCCGGATCACCCTCCTTGGCCTGTCTCCAGGTTTTCTTTCTCCTAGGACGACAAAGGAAGAGCGGCAATACCTACTCATAGACGTTTTTCCACCACTGTTGAGATAGTGGGGCAGCATATGCATTTCATCATAACGAAACATTACATTCTTATTTTGAAAAAAAAACAGTATAACTAAGAGACAGTTTCATGCAAATCACAAAATTTTAGAGACTAGATGTGGTATGTTTATGATTGGAACTGAATTAGTCTGAGACAGTACCCGCTAGGATTCCAGAGGATTCCTCCAGTTGTTGCAGAGCGTGCCTGGGATGGCAACATTTCAACTGGTTTATGTGGACCCACTTGTCTTCCCCCGCTGCCAAAGGACCTTTGGGGATGTGGATTTTGTAGGCCACAGGGGAGATTTTGTCGATGATCTCAAAGGGTCCCTTCCATGTAGGCAAAAATGTGCGCTGCTTGGCCTGGTTCCTTTGGAAGTTGTATAGATAGACCCGGTCTCCCACCTGATATTCCTTCCTGGAAGTTTTCAGGTCATAATGGGTCTTCATGCTATCAGCCGATCTTTCTAGATTCCGCTGAGCGTAAGCAAAAGCATGTTGGAGGTGTTTCCTTAAATTCTCTACATACTCATGAGTAGTGGAGGCATTTATCAGTGTCTGCTCTTGGGTCCTATAGAGCAAATGCTGAGGAAGCACCATCTTGCGCCCAGTCATCAACTCAAATGGTGACATTTTGGTTGCAGATGAAGGGGTAGATCTGATGGCCATTAGGACCAGAGGTAATCGGATATCCCAACTTGGCCCAGAATCTGCCACAAACTTCTTTAACATGCTCACAATGGTTCGGTTATATCTCTCTACTGCCCCAGAAGAAGCTGGCCGGTAAGCAATGTGTAGCTTTCTCTTGACCCCCAGTATCTCCCACATCTTTGTCATTACTTCACAGGTGAAGTGGCTACCTCTGTCTGACTCAATCCTTTGAGGTAGGCCGAAACGGGAAAAGATGTGGTTAATCATCAGGGCAGCTGCGGTTTCTGCCTTGCAATTTGGGTCTGGGAGACATTCCACCCACTTGGTAAACAAGCATGTGACGGTCACCATGTACTTATTCCCCCTAGCAGAGCGAATCACGGGGCCTACAAAGTCGATTTGTAAATCTGACCATGGCAGTGTCATCCCACTCTTTTGGAGAGGTGCACGATGCGTGAGGGATGATGGCTGAAATTGTGCACACACAAGACACCCCTTCAAGTATTGGTCGAGGTCCTGCCCCATGTGTGGCCAGTATGCAACCTCTCTTAAGATTTCCAATGTTGTGTGAAACCCCCTATGACCGGCAGTAGCCGCATCATGGGCGTGACTTAACATCAGGCTTCGGAATGAGGTAGGAACCACCCACTGGTCATGGCCAGCTTTGGATTTCCTTACCAACAAACCGTCTTGGATTCGGAACATTTTTGGACATTTCATCACCACTCTTAGGTCCTCTTTCCCAATGTAATCGGTATCCGTCAGGGGAAAGTTCTCAGGGTCCTCAAGGTGCTGGTAAAATTTACCAATAATTGGATCCCCCTTCTGAGCAGTAATCAAATCAGCATCAGGGGTCTCCTTACTCCATTGTGCAATTGAAAGGTCGTTGTGAGCATTTGTCTGGGACCTAGTGATGGCAGTGACCTGGATTTCCCCCAACAGGGACTCAATCTCAATTAGATCCCCTTGGATGGCCCCGGTTTTGGCCAGCTGATCAGCTAAGTCATTTCCAGTTTTGTCTGGTCCCTCTACTTTGGAATGACCCTTGATCTTTTTCCAATAGATGGTCATCTCATTCGATGTGACCAGATCATCAATGTTTTGGATCAACTTCCCATGTTTCAAGGGTTTGTTGTTAGCACATAAAATGCCTCTGGTTTTCCAATTAACCAGGTGCTCCACGAACCCGTTCCGTACATAATCCGAATCTGTGATTATGACCAGTTCGTGGAGTTGATGCTGGACAGCAGTGAGGATGGCCTGATGCACAGCAATCAATTCTGCCACCTGACTACTTCGGGGACCAATTTTGTATCCAGCGGAGGTTTCTGGGGACTCATTCACCCATGCATTCCCTATGCCGGCCACCAGTTCTTTCTCCCCGTCGTTGTCAACATGGTAAGAGCATCCATCCACATAGACAGTGGGCATTCCCTCACACTTGTCCTCTTCAAAGACTTTGTGGGGGGAATTAAGGTATGCCTCCATGTTGTCCTTTATTTTTAGACTTTCGTCCTCGAGACAGTTTTCTCTGGCACAATCATGCAAGTCAGCCAGACCTTGCGCGAGGGGACTCTTCTTGTTTTGGCCATATCGGACCTCCACAGGAAAGCCTTGCATTGACAGAATCCAGGAAGTAATTTGGGAATTACTCACATTTCCGGCCCGGATTCTGTCACTTTGGAGATATTGCAGAGGCTGGTGTGGAGTCTCCACTATGATGTGTTCCCCTTGGATAAACGGGCGGTAATTCTTCAATGCCCACACCGTTGCCAGGAGTGCCTTCTCACAATCGTTGAATTTTTCCTCCACAGAGGATAAAGTTTTGCTCGCATAGGAGATTACTTTATTGACCTTGTCATGCTTTTGGTATAATATGGCCGTCAAGCACGTATTAGAGAACCCTGTCTCCAGGAAGAACTCCTTGTTTCTGACAGGGTAAGCTAGGCAAGGCGCTTGTGAGAGGCTTCTCTTGAGTTGTCTTACTGCCTCGGATTGTTCTGGACCCCATTCCCACTTGACCCCCCCCTTTAGGAGATGAATCAGGGGTCTGGTGATCTCTGCGTAGCCCTCAATGAACTTTCTGCTGTAATTAGTCAGTCCAAGGAGGCTCCTTAGTTCCCGCAGAGTTGTGGGGTCTTTCAGTTTCTGAAGTGCTTCCACTTTCTTTTCCTGGGGACAGAGGCCCTGAGGAGTAATCTCATGCCCCAAGAAATTAACACGGGTTCTACACCACTGTGCTTTCTGAAAGGAAAGTTTTGCTCCGGCGGCCCTCAACTGTGTCAGAACATAACGGATCTCCGCTATGTGTTCCTCCACAGATGAACTTTTGATGAGGACATCATCTACATAAGCCAGGTTACCCCTCGCACCCAGGTCGGGCATGGCCTTATGTAGGAAAATGTTGAATTCATTGCCGGAGTTGAGGTATCCGAAGGGAGTCCGGGTCCATGTGTACTGCTGGCCCCCAAAGGTAAAAGCCAGTTTGTATTGGTCCTCCCTGCTGACAGGCACAGTCCAGTATCCATTGGTCAGGTCTATTGCAGTGAATACCTGTGACCCCTGAATCTGGGCCAGCCCTTGGTCAATGTAGGGCAGAGGCCATCGGGAAGTATGGACCCGTTTGTTGAGCTCCCTAAGGTCAGCGCAGAGTCTCCACTGGCCGTTTGGCTTCAATATTCCCAGCACCGGGTTATTGAAGGTGCTGTGGACTGGACAGATTATTCCCCTGGACTCAAGGTTCTTAATTATTTCAGTAAGGGACTCCATTGATGCGAGAGGCAAGCGATATTGCTTCACAAACACAGGAGTCATGCCAGGGTCCGTGGGGATTGTGGTTGTGTGGATGTCGGTGCGGCCACAGTCATATGAGTCTACTGCAAAGAGATCTTAGAAATCCAAGAAAACTTGTTTCAACTTTTGCTTTTGTTCCAGAGTCACACAGGCATCAGCTAGGTTGACTCTCTCTTCCACCATCTGCCTGAAGCCTGGAAAGACTTCCGGTTTGGCTATTTCAGCGGCCTCCTCCAGCTGGGTGGAGAAGTCCCTGGTCAGAGTGCTGATTTGGACTGGAGGCTTCAGGTGGGAAAGGCAGCCCTCATGGACCTGGAAAATCACCTCATCCCTCCTGAAGTCACAAGTCACATCTTCCTTACCATAAGGGCAGGAAGTGTACACCAGGAAGTTCCCCCCATGCCGGGTAAAAATCCTGTCTGGTGTTGTGTTGTCATCACTGTCACTGTCAAAACAGTCCTTGGGGATTGGTCCTAACAGTTCATTTACTAAGTCGATGGAAAAATGTCGGTCATCAACCGCCATTCCAATAATGGTGCCGGCGGCTAGAGTCATACTCTTTAAGTCGCTGTTATCCACCTCTATTAGAATGGTGTCATGTTCTATGTTGACTAATGGTGTTGGGTTTACCCCTAACCCTTGCTGTTGGAGAGAAGCATTTAGATGTATGTAAGCATCAGGGTTTTGCAAATATTGTCCTCTTTTAACTTTCACTTCCAGGGAGAATTGTCGGGTCCTTTCGGGGATGGTGACTTCCTCTTTGATCTGAATTTCAACTGCATAAGGTAGCAATTGAGCTGACCTAAATGCTTTTTCTGGATCATCAAAGCCCATGGGATTATCCGCTAATCGGGACCAAGCTTTGAAGTTTATTAGGTCCAAACTAATGGCAAAGCGATTGAGAATGTCACTGCCTAAGTAAAAGGCAGCAGGGACGTCTCGCACGACCCAACAATTGTGGACTATGCTCTTGTTGCCAATGGAGATTTTGAGCATACACCTGCTTGGCAGGAGATGTTTGGAATAAGGCGCTTCCAGGTTTATTTCCCATTTGTCTATCAGTTTGAATGTGGGAATGGCTGGATCTTATGGGAGTTTGCGGAACATGGCTTCGCTGATGAAGCTCTTACCGTTGTTCACACACACTCGAGCGAGAACAGAGTCCTTCCCATCATTTAACTGAACAGGGATGAACAACTGCTCTCCAATTTGCTGAATATCAGCCAGGCTCTGAGCTGATTTCACATCTTTCTGGACTATTGGAGTGGGAGTTTCTGATTGTGGATTAGTATAGAATCTCAGAGTGTTTCCTTCCAGCGTGGAGTACCACCTTAGACTGGAAGGAAGGTTGATTTTCAGAAATAGAGAGGACCCCCCATCACTAGTCTGTTGTCCTACTGCTATTACCGTCACGTCTGGAATTTGGCTATTCTGGAAGTGAAATTCTACCTGGTCAGATTTTTGTTCAACCATGTGGCAGGTGCCGTTTAAACTAACATGGTTGACACTCTGTTTTAATTTTATGGGTCGGCTAGTCTGGGTCCAGAAGACCTTGTTTACACAATCTATTAGGGGTGACAACCTTCTCAGGAGGTCATTCCCTAGTAAACAAGGGGTGCCCTCTGGAGTCACAACTATGACTGGGTGTTTCAACTTGTGTCGCCCAATTTTAATGTCCAAATCTGCAGTCCCCTCAACGGGAATTTCCTTCCCGTCAAAGTTCTGGAGTTGTCCAGGAAGTGAGGTGAGAGGAATTTGGTAATTCTCTCCCCTTCCTGCATTCAGTTCGTCAAAGGCCCTTCTGGACAGAAGGGTAGCTTGAGATCCAGTGTCCACCAGTGCCAAAATTGTACCCTGCCCCTGTACTTGTACCGGGGCATAGTATCTTCCCTCCTTCTCCTCAAGGGGGCACAGATAATGTACATTTTTGGACAACTGGTGAGCCAATTTTCTGGTTTTGGACATCGCTAGCGAAGAGATTTGGGCAGAATTCTGTGGAGAGCCTTGGGAATCTGAAAGAAAAATTTGGCAACTGGAGATCAGAGCCATTGTGGGTTCCCCTGGCTCCGGTTCTGGGCCCCCCCCCCTTTTTGGAGGCAGCCACCAGGATGGGTTTGAACCAGGGGATTTTCTTGCTGTTGGTTCTGGGATGAGATGGTGGGCGGCGGTAGCTCAGTCTCCACATCTCCCCAGTCTGGATTTGCATCCCTAAGGACCCATTTTTCTTTGGGAGGAGTTCCCCCCTCTCTGAAGGAGAAGATCCTTTTCCCAGGATCCTCTGAGGATCCCTCTCCCTCAAATTGGAAGATCTGTACCTCCTCCTCAAACTGAGTCTGTTTGGGTCTTTTGTTTCTCCTACCCCCCCTCTGCTCCTTAGGAGGCAGACTTTCAGGGGCAAGAGATTTTGTTTCCGGTTCCTGGGTTTCCAGGGGCTGTTTACAAGTGAGGAAGGAAGCTTCCTCCAAGGCTTTACACCCCCCTTCCCTTTGTGCCTCCTCCCTGGGAACCGGTGAGTTATCGGGGTGCTGCCCCCGTCATTGTTCTGGAGCACCAGGTCCAGAGTTGGGTGCGTTCTGCGCCGGCACGCCCATCTGAGGGTTCTGCTGAGCCCTCAGTATGTGACCCAGATCCCGCGCCATGTTTTGAACCTGGCGCTCTAACTGGGAAACCCGCTCAGGCTGATACGGGGCCCTGTTTTCTCCCCTGGGCTGATCCCGGGAAGGGTAGCTGTGCCTCCTCTGGTAATACCCCGGGTTGGGAAGATTTGGGTACCCCTCCACCCTTGGCCTCCCCTCTCCCGGATTCAGTGGTCTGGGCTCAGGGAATTGGGGAAAGAAGGATGGATGGTTTTGGGGCTGAAAGTCGGGTGGATATCTGGGGAAAAAGTTCTGCCCGGGGTTTGGTAAATTTCTGCCCTCCTGTGGGAAGTTTGGAGGGAAGTTCCCTGGGTTAGGTGCTTGGCTGGATCCCCCCCCTTGGGCTGGAGGAGTCCACACATAACCCAGGATGGGTCGATTTCCCTTGTAACGGGGACTTACATAATCAGGAGAGCGAGGGACCCCATTTGTGGGGCTGCCTCCTTGGCTCCCTGTCTGTGACTGACCCGAGGACCTCCTGGGCCTAGCATTATTAGGTGCAGGTAGGTTTTTAGGCCCCCCCATCTCCAAATCCAAAACGGGGGTGACCTTTACCTCTGCCACCTTGGCAGCAGCAGGGGTGCTGTTGGCTTTGGGGTTTTTCTGGGCATTACTTTTGCTATCTATCGGTTTCGGCACCTCATAGATCCGGGTAGCCTGTTCAATGACCCAGTCTAAAGATCTTTTCTCGTGAAAATCCCTCACGAGCTGGGTCATGATATATTTGGGCAAGGCATGGAAAAACGTATTAATAAATTCCCTGCTATCCGTGCGCACCCTTCTTGTGGTCTGTGCAAAAGCCCGCTTTAACTCCTGCACAAATTCTTGTGGGGCCTGATCCTCCCCACATTGCAAATTGTAGGCTGCCTTGCGAGCCTCTTGAGGATTTCTGTGAACAGAAAAATGTTTCAAGATGGCCGCCTTATAGGTGGACCATCTTAAATGATTTTGGTCCTCCAGCCCCGCAAAGAAACTGGAGTATTCCGGGGAGAAGGTCCACTTTACATATTGAATACAGCTTTGGCTGTCCTTCAAATGGAAAGTCTCCATCATTTGTTCAAACAACTCTAAGTGCTCCCAAACAGAATACTTAGCGTTCTTATGGTAAGGCGTGATGACGCTCCTGATCGCCTTAATCTGCTTTAAGGGGTCCTTAAGCAAGGCCCTTTTTGCCTTATTGGCCTTTTTGGTTCGGGTAACCCTTGTCCATTCGTCCTCGGACTCAGAGGCACTGCTCCCAGAGGTTCCCATCTGTTCTTCCAGGTTTTCCCGGATTCTGCGAGCCTGGGAATGGCTGGCAGAATGTGGGGACCTGGTCTCCTGTGTCCTGCGCAGTTCAGAGGAGTCTTCAGATTCCTCCTTGCTGCCAGGATTTGATGGGTACCCCCTCCACTGACCTAACTGGGCAGAGGTTTTCAGGATGCCCTTAATGGGCCTATTCTCCTGGGGTTCCCCATTGAACTGTACTGTACTTGGGTGCCCATACCCGGATGCCCACCCCTCCATTCCTGAGTGGTACTGGCCTATGAGCCCCATACTCTTAGCTGAATAGTAATCTGCCATCCCTGTGGCCCTGTGCTCATGTGCGCCAGGGGACATGGGGGTGGTAGAGTCCAGGGACTGGGGGAGATGAAGGCCCCTGGTGGTAGGGCTCCTGCGGTTATGGTCAGGAATCTCTCTTTCCCAGCGGACCTCATCTCTATCCGCCCCTGCTCCCTGTTGCAATGCAAGAGCCTGCATTTGTGCTTTCAGTTCCTCTGTTAAGGCCTTACTCGACTCTATCAGTTTCTCCTGCATCGCTACCTGTTGCTGGAGCCTCTCATTGTGCTGGCAGAGAGCCTCATTTTCCCTCTGTGCTTCCTGATTGGTCCTGGAGCACTGGGCCAGTCTTTGCTGCAGGAGGGTTACCTCCTGATTCCCCTCCCTACTGGCCTGCTCCTTTCTTGCCAGAGCATCTTCCACCCTTCTGGTGTGCTCTAACAAGTTTGCATGCTCTTTTTGGAGATCACCCAGCCCCTGGAGGGACAGGTGATTTTCTTCCATTTTCCTTTTTAAATGGCAGACTTCCTGGCCTATGGCGTCTCTTTCCTGACTAAGAGCCTGCATTTGTGCCGCCAGGTCGTCCCTCTGCCTTTGGAAGGTACCAGCTTTCTGGCGCTCCTGGTCAAACTCTGTATGGGTATCCAGGTCTTTCAAAATCAGTTTATTGCTCTCTGCCTTCTCTCTATCTAGGTGGCTTTGCAGGGTGACTACCTGCTCAGCACATGCCCTATTGAAGTCTAGCTGTTGCTCCAGCTTTTTCTGGCTTTGCAGTAGGGAGTCCAAACCTTCTTGGTGTTCCTTCTGCAAGGCCAGAAATCTGGTATCCTGTTCTGACTTTTCCTTTTGCAGCACATCCATATCCTCCTTCATTTTAGTGATGTACAGTCTGCTGTCATTTTCTGACTCCTGGCTCCTCTGCAGCCTCTGCTCAGAAGAGACCAGGTCAGATTGGACCTTCTCTAACACCATCTGTTGCCTATTTGCCAGATTTTGGCTTTCAGCACATCTATCCTGCATGTCTCCCATATATAGGTACAGGTATGCTGCTATCCTGGCAATCTTATTGTGTTCCTCTTTGGCTTTAGGAGCCATATATAGTTCACTCAGGGCCACATGTAATGGACCCTGATCTCTCCATAAGTCTGACCCTGTTTCAGTGACCTGTCGCGTGATGGCCTGCAACCAGGCATCCTGGCCCTGCTCAAGCCATTCACCTCTCACAAATAGTTTATGTAAGAAGTGCTCTCTGGCTATTTTCATATCTACCAAGGTCGTCATTCTAGAGATTGGTCTCTGTCCTGACTTACAGAAGTTAGTATTTTATTTTTGCAGAACAGAACTTTTCTTGGAGTGTCCCTTTTGAGGAATGCTTCACAGCGTAATGCAGCGTGGTGATCCGACCGGATGTATGTATCCCGTCAGTTAGCACACTGTATTAAGCTGCACAAGAGGTAAATCTAACCCAACGTCTCGGCTCGAGCCCCCACTTTGTAAGGGATTCAATCCCGCACTACAGCTAAGTCAACGCCTAGTCTAGAATACTGAATGAAAACCCTTATTGATATATCTTTATGTCCAGTTCATGCGTTCTGGATGACTACCCCTATATAACACCCCTCTCTTGGAATCCCCCTGACCCCACTGAGCCAAGAAGTAGTTCTGTTTTGCAAGTTAAAAGGTTTATTTGATAATTTAAACAATAGATATATATATGTCACACCTTATAATAAATTAATAATTGAATATCACACTTAATCTGATATGATAAAGATTAACAACGGAGAATCTGGCACTAACACGCTTCTCTATACTCAATAAGGAGTTGACATGAAATGGATAAGGTAGCACAGTGGTAAATAGGAACAAAAGAAGAAGGTGGTACAGAATGCTTTATGGGGTTCAAGGAAATGCAAGGTTGAATGAATGAAATGCAGTGTAGAAAATACTCAATATGATTTCAACAAAACAATGTAATCACTTTTCTCTGGCAATCCCCTCCCCCCCTTGATACAATGCAAGGAAATGGAAGGAAGCACACAGTTCTCAGAAATGCGATCAACTGTAATTCAGTTCACCCCAGCAAGCTTAGACTACAGAAGTTTGAAAACACAGGCCCAAATTGCTTTGATATGTGCTGGCAATGAATTAAAAAAATATGCTAAAATGCTTTTAATTCCCTTTCAGAGGTTCAGGGTGAATGGTATCTAGTTAATATTAGCTCAGGCTCACTCTTGCAATGATTCAGGAATGATTAGCAGGTTAAACGAATTTCTGGCAAATGGAAGGCAAGCAGCAGCTGTTTTTACACGTAGAGAAATTTGCAAATCGCGGTAAAATTTGCGGATGCGTGTTCCGCGATTGCGGTAAAACTATAAGGGTTAGGAATGTGGTTCTTGGTGCGATTCAAAGCTAAGATTCTAAGCTTTCAAATGAAAGTTACTGCAAGTCTCTAAGACAAACGGTCGCGGAGATATGAGCGATTAAATAAAGGTCGTTTTTCAGATTTGAAATTTTAAAGTTCAAAAAGACACGTGCAGCTTGCAACTAGAAAATGACAAGTGACAGCTTTGCAAATGGCAGGTGACGGTTAAGAGACAGTTCTACTTAGATTAAAATAGGATTGAATTATATTATTTTAACTAAGAGATTGGTTCTGCACAGTTTTGCTATGTACTCACACTATATTCTTGAGTGAAATGGGCCTCGCCATGGATCTGGTCAGGTTTTAGACTCGCCTCTGGTCTCTGCACTTCACAGTGATCTGGGTCTGCTCTCTCTCTGGATCTCTGGTCTGGGTCTCTAGTTCTGGATAGATTGAAGTCTCTAGTTTGGCTCTCTGGAGGTTTGATGGAGGTAAAGTATGGTTTTTCCGGCAGAGCTTCCAGCGGCAGATGGATTTGAAAGTCCCTATCTGTCCTGTCTGTCTGCTTTTATGTGTTTAGAATGTGGGTGTGTTCTAGCATCACTGACCCTACCTCTCTCTCAGCTTCTAATTGGTCAAACTTCCATTTCTCATTTGATTGGGGAAGGAAGTGTGTGTCAGCGTGATGTCATTTTATGGCTTGCAGAGAGTCCACTCCTCCTGTCAACTTACACACAAATCTAGATTTGAAACAAATACATATTTGCAGAGGTACATATTGTTTTAAAATCATATGCACCCATCATGCATTACAGGAGGTATACCCTATTCAAACTCTGCTCTTCCTGGGAGCTTGCATTCAGAAATGGCACATATTTCACTTTTTAACTGATTTTGCAATTCCGGACATTGACCCAAATTTACACACATGTGCGCAGGGAGTATGGACATTAACTGATGAAGTTTCAGATTTTTAACATGCATACATTTAGAGTAATATCCACTTTTCCGCTAACACCCCCCTGAACATACCACCGGTTCTAAAAACCTCTTAAACTGTGGGCAGAAAAATCACAAGAATTATGGTATCATTTATAAAATTTTCACATGTCCGCTCTATGAATGATCCATCTTTTTAAAGTTATGTTCTGGCTACAAAGGGGTGTGGTTTCCCAGGTCACATGGTGGAAATACTGGTTTATCCAGTTCTGCCAAGCCAGCTTGCTCTCACAGGCAGTGCCCCTCCCAGCTTCTGCCAAGAGGAAGCTACATTTTACGACCGCTGTAATAAAACATTTGCCTGAGTCAAGACAGGCTTTGTTCAGAGCTCCTGTAGAGCACAGGTAATTCAATCAGGGAAGTGTCATATCCCTTTTGGTGTGAGCAGCAAAAGGGCAGCTAATAATAATAATAATAATAATTAGGCTTTTATATAGCGCTACAAACCCTCAGGTATCCGAGCGCTGCTTATTATTACCCACGGTGTGTGGTGCTCATTTATCGACCTCGGAAGGATGAAAGGCTGAGTTTGGCCCCGCCGGGATTCGAACCTGCGTTAACAGGCTCTGCACGGGTGTCAAAGCGAGCGCTCTACTCTCTACTACTCTACTCTACTCTCTACTACTCTACTAGGCCTGGGAACACAGCTGTGACTCAAGTTTCACTCCTGATGGGGGTAGTTGCCAGGCAGAATTCAGTTCCTTAAGCCAGGTTTCAGATAAAATGTCACTTTTTGTTCCCCAGTTTCTGCATTCAAATAAAACTAAACATTTTCACATATGCAGCTAGAAGGCTGATTCTAAGTGCAAAACTATGGCATTTCAACAGTTACAAAGGCATGTGACACCAAACATAGGTCACTCATTTAATCTAAACATTTCGATTTTAGTGTCTTTAAATCCAGTGCAACTTAAACTGCTGACTCCATAGCAGTTTTGTTATAAGCATTGTTTTGGGCTCTTCATTTCCCAGATTTTGTAGGCACACAACACTCCATTCTACCAAATGTCTGCTGGTGTCCAGTGAGTTTTTAGATGTGTTGCAATGTTTGAAAATAGGCATTTTGAGCCTGCCTTCAGAGAAACACAGGGTGGTTTTAAAACGCCGGCTTTTGGATAGTGGTGAGTACTGGTACTGCACCCCTTTTTGGGATTTAAGAAAATGAATTCCCCACAGTTATGGGTTTGCTTTTGGCAATCAGCATTGCCATTCCAAATGGTTTCAGACTACTGTGTGGGTAGTCCAATGGTGGTTTTAGGCAGTGTCCTTCTGTGCCCATAACATCGGCAAAAATGGGTGGCAGCCTATTCTTCATGCATTTCCCTGTGCATTTTCTGGGAAGCTCTGGCCATCATGATGTTTTCCATGTCAGTACTGCACAGTTTTGAGGTACGGCTCGGATGCATGGGTAAATACATCCCACAATAGGTGTTATAATATTATCTGGACAGTCAAACAGCTCGAGCTTTCTCCATAATATTTGTCTGTCGACGCTATTAAAAGCACAGGCTAAATCAACAAATGCAACATAGACCTTAGTGTTGTTCTTAATTGCTTCCATTTTTAGAATGTTTAGCATTATCAGATTTAAGGAGCAACCAACTCCCCTAACAAACCCTGTTTGCCTGATGTCAAAGGTCTTTGATTCATTTATCCATTTGGCCAATTGATTTAAGATTTGTTTAGCAAAGATGTTTCCTACTACATCGAGTAGTGCAATCGGTCTAAAGTTTCCTGGCTTGCTTCTATCTCCTTTTTTAAATATGGGGACGATAATGCTCGTCTTCCATGAGGTTGGAACTCTTTTTTTCCTTTGTAGGTCCCGAAACAAATTAAAGCAGAACTTTGCCCAAACTTCTGGATGTTCCTTTAGAAGATAATTAGTAAGCCCGTCAGCGCCTGGGGCTCTTGTGGAACTAAGATTTTTTATATTCCATAGAATATCTTCTTCGAGGATTTGGAGATTCCAATTTTTTTTTGATTCTACTAATTCATAGATGTTATTTGTTTGTTTCAAAAACAGGTCTGAGAAATGCTTTATCCATTGAGCTCCTGTCACCAGACTTGAGAGAAGCGCTTTTTGGGGAGCTTCAGCTTTATTTATAACCTCCCAATATTTGGCCAGGTTTCCATTTGCCATAAGTTTTAGCATTTCTTCGGCATCTTCTTGTATTATATTCTGTTTGTGCAATTTTAACCAATTTTTATAGCTTTTTTTGATTTTATTAAATTCTATCCACCATTCTGCATTTCCTTCTTTCTTTAATTGTCTTTTCATTTTTTGCAGCTCTCGTTTTTTTTAGAACTATCTTTTGGTCAAACTTATGCTTATGATTGAATTTAGGCTTTGATGGACCATACATCCTCTCAGAATATTGATCAAACAATGTAGTGATTTCTTCATTAGTGCCCAGACCTTCCTTATAGGTGTTTTCTAATATTTCAGACATTTTTGTGATTTTTTTTCCATTCCATCAAATTCTATTTCTTCCTGGTTCGATGGTAATTGGAATTTGCCAATGGTCTCTGATGTTTTGATGCATTCCATTTAAAGTTGCAATCACTAAGTTATGGTCACTTTGTTTCATTTCCACGATGACTCTGATACATAGAAATAATCCAGAATTGAATGATGATTTCCATCACTCCATGTAAATTGCAGAGGTATGTCTCCACTTGTGTTTCCGTTCAGGAGCAGCATTTTGTCTTATATCCATTTCTTCAACCCAAGAGGTTTTTATCATATATGCATCTTTCGTCATGTCTGCTTGCAAGATGTTTTTCTTAGCGTCTTCAAGGTGAAGAGAGTTCATGTTTAGATCTCCACATAGTATTATGTGGCTTTTTCTTTTTCACTTTGTAACGAGTCAATCAGATTGCATGTTTGGTCTAAGAAGTCTGATTCATCTGATACGTTATGTAGCCAAAAAAGATTTATAATTGCAATTAGCTCTTTTTTTGCAATTTTCAACGTTTCCTATTTCG
The DNA here is from genome assembly GCF_040938575.1 of Ambystoma mexicanum. Lineage (NCBI taxonomy): Eukaryota > Metazoa > Chordata > Amphibia > Caudata > Ambystomatidae > Ambystoma > Ambystoma mexicanum. Next base: position 328,622,508 of record NC_090935.1, read on the forward strand.
ATCATTGAAAGTTGTATATATGGAGATATATTTTTTAGGCTTTCAGAAACATCAGTGTTCCACTTTTAAATAGGCTAATCAACCCTGCTTTTGGTCGCCCTCTCATTTGTTTCACTGCAGGATTAAATGCAATTTCATAGTTTGCAGCAGCTGGGCATTCTATAACCCAGGTTTCTTGCAAGCAGATTATGTCCAGATGTTTAAGTTCATTTACTGCTGTATTATAAAGGTGAGCAAACCCTTGGGTATTCCAGGATCCAATCCTTAAATTCTGGTCTATTTGTTGACTCCGGCGTTATGTGTTTGAGTTGTTATTTAGTGCTCCAGCAAGCCAGGACCAAGAGTCATTTTCTTTAGGAACGCTTAGTTCTTCAACATCTGTGTTTTTCATCTCAGATTTTAGTTCGGAGGCAAAAGTGATCTTAATTACGTCTCGTTCTGCTGTTCTAGATTGCATCTCAGTAGAGTTTTAGCTTCTATTCAATTCCAATGAGCGATCACTTGTTTCCAGTTTCGCATAATGACCTTGAGTATTAGGTTTCCTAAAAGTCTGCCTAACTCATTGTTCTTTTTAGGATAATCGTTTTCCGTACTTGAACTAGGAGTAATTAATGGCTCCACATCTCTGTCATACCATTCAGAGAGATCAAAGCCCAGAGAGTTTAGATCTGAGCTATTAATTAGCAACAGATCTCTCACAATTCTAGATTGTATATGCAATTTTACAACATCCATTTGGTTCTCAGTAACAAATTCTACAGTCTTTATATCGTCAGACGCGATTGATCTTAGTTGTGGTATATGTCTGAATAATTGTAAGATGGTTCGAGGATTTAAGATTAGTTCATCTTTCCCTCTTAAAACCTGATCCAAAATCAAACAATAATTTGTTGTATTTGTCAATTTTTTAAGTAGCTGTTGGTTCTTTTGTGCTTTTGGCACCATCTTTGCTTTGGGTACGCTGTTTCACTTCCTTCGAATCTAGTGGACTTTGCACTAGAACCAAGTTTCTCTTTATTTAGTTCAGTTTGTTGTACAGTCACTCTGTCTCTATTTGGACACCAATTTTTGTCCTTACTTGCCAAATGTATAGATAGCCTTTTTTTGCTTCAATGCTAATTAGCCGTTCACTTAAGGTTTGGTAAATGGGCTCTACTGGCACTTCGGCAGGGTGATTGGATATAACACCCTTTTCAACTGGAAGATGCTTAATTATTTCGCAAGTTCGCCTCGATCACTCTCCAACTTCACAGTCGGGCAAACATTTTTTGAGGCTGCAACTGAGAGGCCGGTCGGATTTTCACTGACAATTTCTGGTTGGGTCGACGGTGGCAAAATATCGACGTTTTCTTCTTGTTCATCTTCATAAGTGGAGAGATTTACTAATTCTTGGATCTCATCCTCTTCTGTGAGTTCTTCATCTTCAATTTCATGTGGTTCTACTTGAAAAGCTGTACTAATTTTGTCATCCACATTTGAAGGAGTCTTAGTTTTGGGAATGCTGGCAGACTCTGTATCCACTCTAGTCTGTAGCAAAGCAGTAAGCGTCTTCACATTTCTTAGAAATTTGCAAGAACCTCGAGCCTGTAGGTTTTTTCATTTTGGTATATTTTTAGTTTTCCGTTGCTGTTTTAAGCAGGTTTTTTTCCCCTGCTATTCTGTCTCCTTCATTTAGTTTTTGAGTTTGTTTTTCGAAAATTGGGAAATTAATGTGATTTTTCTCTGTTGATTTGCAGACACAATCATCTGCTTCAGGCTCGGTCTCTTTTGGTTGGAAGGACATGCCGTCTGCTTGGGCTGAGGTCGATGGCAAACTTTCGTGGGGTGCTTCTACTGGCATCAGGGATTTCAAATGTAAATTCTGTTGAGAGGGATCATTTATCAAAATATCCTTTGTGAGCAATTTAACTTTATTTGTTTTTGGCAGGTGCTCTGAGGCCTCTGCTATGGGTACTATATTCTTTCCTGTCCAAGGCATCACAACTTCCTCTATATTGGGAGTTACATCCTCTACCAGTGGACAATGCTGTTGAGTTATGAAATACTCAAATTTCGCACTTACTTGTGTGTTAACTTTATGTATTTGCTCATCTCTATTTGACGTTGATTTAGTATTTGTTATTTGATAGTTTTTCATCATGGAAACTTTTTCTCTGACCACCTCTGCCAGCAGGCGTTTATCTTCGGCGTTTGATTTTAGATGTTCTTTAATTATTTGCATAAAAAATGCATGTGACTTTGTGTCATTTTTTATATGAGACTTTAGACCTTTAATTTCATCCTCACAGTTTATCATCTTTGCATTCAATAAAGCCAACAGCGAATTTTGGTCACGACATGATTCATTTAGCTGTTCGTAGAGTTTAATTAGTGGTGCCACTGTAATTGTTAATGCCGAGGTTAAACTTGGTCGTAGTTCATTAATAACTTGTTCAATCAAGTTAAAGCATTGCTGTCCGTTTTTGTTTATCGCAGCATTGCTATCGTGTCTGTAGATGTTTTGTAAATTTCTCCATTCATTTGTGGTATTATTCCTGGGACTTTGAGAATCAGAATCTGAGGAACTAGTGTCCGAACTAGATTGTGTTCCTCACCCAAAATCTCTCTTTGTTATTTTTAGATGAGCATTTCTTGTTGTTTGGCTCTTCTCTGTACACAAGCATTTTTGGGACAAGGGAATTTTCCCATTGAAACTGAGGTCCATTCTTCTACTTTTTGGTTGCTGAAACAAATTTATCTGGTTGCCATGATCGTAATTTAGCATTTCCGCGGTAACTGGCAGTACAGGGCAATTTAGGATCCTGGATGCCTGTAGATCAAAATTATCCAGTACTTGAGACATGTCATTTTGTCTTGTTTGCGTAGCAGCAATAGTCTGATTGATGGTTTGTAGATCTTCTATCAGTTTATCAGCTACAATCAAAGAATCGCAACGATTTTTAGAAGCATCATCCGCTTTCTGAGCTTCTTGATCAAAGATATGCACAGTATTTGCTAGTGGCATTGCAGGCCACGTAGGTCCCTCTAAGATTTTTTGTGTTATTTCTTTGGAAACATCATCATTTATTTGTCTTAGAGGTCGCATCTCATGTGGCGTCAGATCATTTAATTTTATAGAGCATTCTGAGTGCTGAGAGTTGCAGTCAAGATCTTTAAGCTCATCGACGCTATGGTTGTCCACTAGATTTTTCAGAAAATTGGTGGATAGGGCATTTTCGGCCAATATGTGCAATGAGCTTATATACCCTGCTGTATCATTAGAACCATATGTGTGTTTAGAATCAGTGTTATCTTTAGAACTTTCTTCATTTGGGCAACCACCACATTCAGAAATGCAAGTACAATTTTCAACATTTAAATTTTTTTTGATCTGGGAAGCAGTTTGAGACTTTCCACTTATAGTATTAGTCTCATTACTTTTATCCACTTAAGTAGTTATTTCTTGAGTTGGAAGAGCGTCGAGATACACATTACGTTTGTTGCTTTTATTCAGGCCCCCTCCACCAGTTTCACTTACATGCAGCGTGCAGGAGTTCACATAGGCTCGCGGACGTGACATGGCCGTATCAGATTTGCAGCGGCGCGGGGTAGAGGGACGCACGTTGATTGCAACAGGTGTCCGCCACATAGCTGGGGAGGGCAGGGCAGATCTCAGATCGATAGCAGCTCTCCCAGCGAACACAGCAAACACACTCTGCTCACTCCGCCTCTGCTCCGCCGAGGGGTGAGAATAAGTAGCCCTGCCTGCTAGAAACGAGTGGCACTGAAGACAGAGTCCAGTCTGACGCTTCACGGCACGGCAGGATACAGCAGGGAAATTCCAGGATACACAGTTTCAAAGAGCAGCAAACAACTCTGCTCACTCCGCGCCGTTATTGGTTATGACATGTGCAATAATATGCATGGCAATTACTAGATCAAATGCGATCATATATTACTCCTTAAAGAGCACTGTGGAAGATTGTTTCTCGAAATACGTGTAGGCTCAAGACGCTAGAAATGATGCAACGTGAAATATATTTCATGTGTTAACTAATACATATTGGGCCTGACTTACAAAGTATTTTTAAATGGGACTTTCCCATTAAAAGCGCTTTTGTAAATCGGGCCCATGAATTTAAACATTTAAAAAGTGTATATGCATAATATGGTACCAACTAATTATACATATGTATGGAGACACTTTTAGAAACCAAGAAACCATTTTTTTAGTTGTCATGCTATTAAGTAAAAAAGGGTGATCCAAGCAGATCAGTAAACTAAATACAAGAGTGGTGGAAACAATTATTTGAGCACATATATTTAATTGGAAAGAATTGTGTTGATATGAGCTCAATTAATCCAATTGAATAGTGAATTTAATCAGCTACTGCTGGGAAAGAGGGAGGATTGGCCCAGACCCCGGACCAGACCCCCCCAGTATTTTCATATGAAACAGATGCCCGTAAAGGGACAGTAGGGGCAGAGGGCAGTTACAGTGGGGAGAGGGTTGTTAGAAGCCACAATGCAGGAGAGGGGTGCACGTCTTGCTCTAGTAATGCATGGGGAATCAAAACGCCATAATAGAAGCAGCCCTAATGGAATCAAGGCCTAGTTTTGTACTGAAGCCAGGGTCGTAGGCCCGAGTCACACACGTAGAAATAGAATGTATGCAGGCTGGAATAGGTTGTAGCTTGGGCACTGGTGAGGAGGGCCAGAACTGCAGAGATTCATAAACGCTTCATGGTCTCATGTTGCCAACATTTCACCCAGCAAGACCACGAGGGGGTTGAGAAATCACTGAGAAAAGCGATCCCACGAGAAGAAGCCTCAACCTTTCCTGTCCCAGGTCTAAGTAATAGCACCCGAGAGCCCGAGTCCCAAGATCCCCGGTATTCCAAGACACCAGCTAGTTCCAGACCACCAACCATAAAACTCTTAGACCCCGAATCGATCAGAAAAGATCTAAAAACAGGGATCAGTTGCCTTCATTATAGGTTGCATGATTTGTGCTGTGAGGTTCTGAGAGGGATAAAAGAACATAGCTAAAACGAGGGTGGAGAATTTTGGTTGGGCGCCAACATGTCTGGAATCGAGCTATAATTTTCTCGAACCGATGGCCTTGAACTATCCTCTTAGCCCATCTCTGCAGTGGTAGCTTCACGCCGAATGACACGGAAGGGGGAACCCACTTGGAAGAAGATGGACAGAAGGGGCTGGGACCAATGGCCTGGCATCACTTTTGGATCAGGTAGCCTATGTCCTGGGAGGATAGCTCAGCGGCAACGTGCTTGCCTTGAAACAAGGCGACACGAAGCAACACAGGTTTGATCCCCGGGTCTGTGCTTAGAAACCTCTGGGTATTAAGTGCATTATAAATACGCAACTAAGACATATTCCTTTAACAGCGCCTTGATGCCCTTGGGCTGTATGAGCGCTTAAATAAATAAATAAATATGTATAGGGTCTCAACCAGCCACGCAGGTTTGCACGTTATGTAATTTACATCACTGATGATGCTGCGTGCCTTTATATAGTGTTGCTCATGCTGATTTGCCCAGATGTTCTGTGGCAGCAGAGTTCTTCACTGGTGTCTTTCTATTTTTGTGGAAATAAAACTGTGTTTTCCTTGCAAGAGGTGTGCTGGTCTTTTTTCCCTAGTGGGTTGTATTTCTTCTGGTGTGAGTGTTGAGGGGTCTCTCTACACTACTAATTCTTTAATGTCATCCTCCAGGGTCACTAGATGATATACTGGAGGTAAATATACTGCTAAATGGTCCAGTAGAAATTTCAATTCAGTAAACACTCGAATTTGGCTTCTAATTGCCGATTCCAGGAGCTTGCCAGGTCGTGGGTGCTGAGGTACTGTGTCAAAGTTTTTTCTCTGACTGGTTCAAAGTTAATTTCTTTAAAAAGGGCAGTGCAGCTGTCCATTTCCGTTTCAAACATACCCCCAATGACTGGAGGAGTTAGCTAATAATTATCTAAACTCCGTAAATCAAGTAATGCTTCCTATGGTCATCATACTCCACAGGGGAAAGAGTGTGAGTGAGATAGAGGAAAGGGTAGCAGGTGTGGAAGAAGAAGTAGAGAAAAGTGGCAAGCTGTAAAAGACCTCAAACATATATGACATATAAAAAGAATAGATTGTCAACATTTCACTGTGAACTGAAAAAAAGGAGCCATTAATTAATATCAATATTATTATTACTGTTATTATTATTCAATTTGTTTCAAGCACCAACTTGCCCATAGGCCATTGAGCGCTACTACAAGTACAAAAAACAATATAGCATAAGAACATTGATAATAACAGCCAGATAGTACAGGATATGAAAATGCTGAACAGGTCAGTCAATTAAAATTCTCAAGCTCGTAGTTGATGTCAGCTTTCACAGTTTGTCGCAACAGCTCAGAACGAGTGGGAGATTACTACGGCCACAGGCGATAACGATAAAAATCTAAATCGTTCATCAAGGTCCACTCCTTAATTCTGACCCCGCAAGAGTCTAAAGTCCTGGGTCTTAATACAGCTCTCTCATGCTTTAGACCATAGCCAGGCCAGCACTTTGTTCTGGAGGGCATCTCTCGGTTCAGGTCTTTCGGTTTTATTAACATTCACAATAACTATGCTTCTTTGATCTGAAACCAATCCTTTTAAATATGGGTCCATGATCTATGACATTGAGGTCTTTCTAGTACGTAAATATTTTCTCAAAGGGGGACTAGTTGGATTAATTATGGGAAATCTAGAAACTGGAAATTTTGGATGATTATGGTGCCATTACAGATTGTGCCATTAGAGCCATCCGATGTGGCTATATTGAGAGCCTAAGGCCTGTGGTCCAGTGTTGCCTATAAAGTATACATCATTTGCAACCACTGGACTAGTGGCTGGCTTCAGGTCTGTTTGGCAGCTTGCCTCCACCTTATTGGCAGCCACCTTTTTTATGCAATAATCTGTTTGACACTCTCGGTCCACCCGAGCTGGCTGAAAAATGATTTTGTCAAGAGAATCTACCCAGGCATGAAAGTCCATAATATTCTCGCATTAGGCCAGATCCCAAATGATTCTCTCCTTAACAGTCAGCTAACTACTAGTAGCATTAATTGCCTTTTCTTCCAACTTGGAATTGGAGAAGGCTTCACTGATGCCGTTATCCGTATTAAGCTTAATAATTAACAAATGCTATTTGTCAATGTAGAAATTGGCAAGTAATTCTAGGACAGTGGGATTTTCATAGAAAAAAATACACCAGGATACATAGATCTAAATGTGTTCCACAACAGGATTATCATGTTGCTGAGGACACAGGAGCAACGATTACATCCATGCAAAATACTTCGACAGAGCAGCCACAAAATCAGTCTCACAACATTGAATTCCTTTCTGGCTCTGGTATGGGTAGAGAACAAACTCTTAGGAACCACTTGCAACTTACTATAAATATATAAAGTATTTGGTTTTTCCAAGCCACAACACAGTGTGCAGGGGACGGGAGTTCCCTAACAGGGAACATTCTCTTTTTCTTTGTAATGTATACAACCGAGATGCCACGGTTGTGGTTTTCTCTCCCGCACTTAGAAATACATTACCTTTCTGGTGAAAAATGACCTTAAGTTAATTTAAATCATGCTTGAACATTCTTTAGATAGAGTAGAAGAAGGTGTGCATTGTGTCAGCTTAGTTTAGAGAACAAATTCTGCCATAACTGGATATGAGAACAGAAGAGTGGTGTACTGGCGACACTCTGCCTGAACAGGAACAAACATTAAGACATAGTTGCCTTTGCCACAGAAGGGACAGATATATTCCAGATGATCCCATCTCTCATTTACAGGGCACCTGCCCCGCTCGGAGTGATGGTAACACCTTGAAAAGCTTTCTATGAGGCAAGCAATGGAGCATTATGTACCGGCACAGTACAGGCACCTCGGCTCTGATGGGTTTGTCTCTGTGTGCAAGCCACCAAGAGGCATGTCTCAGGATATACTGTCACCAAGAAATAAACCTAGACAGAAGTTAGAATGTGTGTCTAATCCGACCTGGCTTTTACAATAGGAGATCCTCTGCACAGGGGGAGAGTAGTAAAATAGTGGCCAGTCACAGTGGTTAAAGGAAGCATAGCCCAATCACCCAGGAAAAGACATTATCATTTCTAACAGACAAATGCTGACCATGCCACCACATCCACAATGGTCCCACACCTCCAGAATGTGCTCTGGAGAGGTGCACTCGAAGCCCAAGTAAACCTGACCTCTGACCTCTGAGACCAAATCCACTGCAGATAGTCTCCCCACAACCCTTTATTTCTCCTGTCAGAATCACCTTCTTTCCACTTCCACCGGATTCAGCTGCCAAATCCATCACAGGTTACTGTAACCCCGAGCATGAAAGTAACCTCCCGACATGTGCCCCTCGGTATGTCCTTATTATTTGAAATGATACAACCCTGATGTATCAGTCACAAGTATTATTTTCGTAGAATACATCTGCAGGTTAGTGTTATGTTATTTTATGTTATGTTATGTTATGTTATTTTATGTTAAGTTACATTTTATTTATACCGCACACTATCACCACCTGAGTGGTCCCCTGGGGCTCTGGTGGATCTGAAAAGCACGAGGGTAAGGTAAGTTAGTGGGCAGGAGTGGGAAAAAAGCACGAGAGCCGTCATGGCAGATTCAGTTTGGTTCACACCGTTCGCTGAGCGTAGGAGTGAAGTTTTGGTCGGTAGTTGTCATGTGCTGTTGTGCAAGGTTATGTGTGATTTGTTTCATTGATGCAGTGTAGTAAAGTGCGTGTGGTTTGTTGTGCTGTAGAGCAATGGTTGTGTTGTGTTTAGAGTTTGCGAGGTGTAAGCAGAGGGATGAGTGGGGTTGTTTAGTGTTGATACCTTATCGTACCACCTCAGTTTTTGGCCACCTTTGGCACATATCGCTGCCAGTGTTGTACATTGTGGTGTGCTAGGGGTTCTCCCTCTTATATTCTGTGCATAGTTGCAGGTTTTTAGCAGGACTGGTTCGTGATGATACCCCCTTTTCCCCAACGTGTTCAGATTAATGGATGTCTACACCGATTTATCCCCTGGTATATCATGGTGTGCAGACACCATCACCTTCCTGGGCCTCTTTGAGGTCTGGGGGTCACTCTGTTGTGTGCCCTTGAGCTCCCTGGTCCCTGTGGTTTATTTGTTCGGTCTACACTCTTTCCCCTTCAATTTATATTCTCTCTGTCTGTGGTTCAGCTTAAGACGTTCCTATCTCTCTCCTTGGTTTCCGGTAGGCCCTCTATGGGAACAGGTGAACCTGGGTCTCCCTCCCATTCGAAGGTCTCTCTACTTCCCTGCACTTCATTGTGATATGGCCTAGTTCCCCGTCTTGCCATTTGTGTGTTCATTCTGTGGGGGGTGGGTGTTGTTCATTTGTGTTTGTCCGGTTCTGAGTTGAAGAGCCAGGTTTTTAGGAGTTTTCTGAAGTTTAGATGGTCCTTATCGTTCTGTATTTCTCTCGGGAGGGAGTTCCACATTTTAGCAGCTAGGCAAGAGAATGCTGATCCGCCAAGTTTTTTCCTTGTTATGGTTTAGGTTCCAGGGGGATGCTGTTGCTGGATCTGACTGTTCTGGTTGACTGGTAAATGGTGATTTTCTTTTGTAACAATTCTGCTCTTTAGCCATGGATTGGTATGTGTGTTATGCACATTGCTTGAATGGAATTCCTTTTTTGACTGTCAGCCAAAGTATAGTGAGAGTTTAAGGAGAACTCTGGCCACTGCATTCTATTCTATATACATTGCAGTTTCTACAGTAGATAACCCAGCATTCGAGGTATAGGCTGTTGGCGTAGTCTATCCTGAAAAACTCAAAAACCAAAAAGGATGCAAGCTACCCTTCCCTTTTCCACAAACTTAAATACATTTGAGCTATGTTAAGTGCCATGGTTCAAAAGTTCAAAAATCCACTGCACACAACCAGAAATCTGTTAAAAAATAGTTAAATATTTAATCAAAAACTTTTTTTAATATAAAAAAAAATCATATTACACATCAAAACACCAGAGGTGACGCCCCTTTATCAACTACCCTGTTGCTGACAAGTTATGGGGTGTCTTCTCTCAGACCAATGACTTTATGGTCACTGGCTTACACAAACTGTAAACAAAGCCTCATGTTTGTATGGGTGTGGTCTATTTTATTATGATCAATCTATCCTGTGATGCTATGGGAAACAGTTGTAAAAGTTAGAAAAATGTACAAACTTACAAAACCAGTTTTACAACATAATAAATATCTGATGTAGTGCTCTACTACTTCTGAAACCTATAGTGATGTTTTTCCCACAGTGGATTCCCTGTCAAAGCACGTCTGGAACCTTTATGGCTCAGTTTTCTTTAAAAAAAAAATATTTGTATTTTGTATTTGTTTTATTTATAAAGCGCAGCCAGGCCCAGGAGCATACGGGTGCGTAGGTTTAGATCTGTTTACAGAAAACTGGGTTACAGTTACATTAGTATGCAGGAGGCAATGGTTTCAAGGTTACGGTTACAGATAAATACAGACATTGGTGTTACAGTACATACATGAAAGTTGTCATTTTCATGTGGTAGGCAATGGAGGGTGCAAATAATAATATAGCATATAATATAATATATTATTTACATACAAACATTAGGCAGGCAACCAGATTAGGATCTAGGAAGTTAGGCTGTCATTGTGTCAAGGTCACAAAGCCAGCGCATAGTGTTACGTTTGAATAGGTTGAATGAGGGTTCTGACCTGAGGAGAGCGGGGGAGTGTGTTCCATAGCTTAGAGGCTTGCACAGGGAAGTTAGCTCCACCCGACTTATGGAGTTTAAATCTCGGTATGGACATGGTGTTAGCTTGAGCTGCTCTAAGAGGTCTTAATGATGTGTGTGGGGTAAGTTGGTTGGTGAGGTAGGATGGTGCAAGGTTGGCCCTGGCATTGTGTGTAAGGGCAAGAGTTTTGAGGGATATGCTGTGCTCTACTGGGAACCAATGGAGATTGCGTCTGGTCTCAGAGATGTGCGACTTCTTAGGGATGCCCTAATGGCATTATTTTGAATTACTTGTAGTTTGTTAATATTTTTGTGGCTAGTGCCTAAATAGAGGACATTACAATAGTCTACTTTGGACAAAACTAACGTTCTAGCAAGTGTAATGCAGTTAGGTGTCGAGATGAATGGCCTACATGTGGTGATAAGTTTACAGGTGTAGGCGGCTGATGATGCTACTGCATTCGTTTGTTTGGAGAAGGATAAGGTGGCATCCAGGTAGATACGAAGGGTTTTAGTGTTGTTTGAGATGGGAATTGTGTTACCATCTATAGTGAAAGATTTAAAAGGAGTGTTTAATTTTTTTAGTTTGGCGTGAGTACCAAGGATAAGCAGCTCCGTTTTTTCGTCATTGAGACAAAGTCAATAATGAGCCATCCATGCTTGTATTACTGCGTATATTTCATTAAGGGTTATGCTGTCTGTTGCATAGTCACCAGATATGGGAATGAGTAGTCCGCATAATTAGTATACGTGACACCCAGATAGTCAAGGATATCGAAGAGGGGCTTCATAAATACATTATAGAGCGTTGGAGACACACAGGAGCCTTGCGGGACCCAACAAGGTACCGGTGAAGGTTCAGCAGAATTTGTGGGAGAGAAGACCCTCATAGTTCTGTTTGCCAAGAAGGAGCTGATCCAAGCAGTGCCTGCGTCAGAGAAGTGTGCTGCAGATTTCAGATGGTGGCAGAGCGTTTGGTGGTTGACCAAATCAAAAGCTGCTGACAGATCAAGCAGTAAGAGGAGTGCAAGTTTACCATTGTCTTTTAAGATTTGGATCTGAGTAGTGAGGTCTATTAAGGCAGTTTCCGTGCCATGTCTGGGTCGGAAGCCGGATTGCCTTAGTCCCAAAAGATTGTTCGATTCTAGATAAGCCTGTATTTACAGGTAGGCTGCTCTATCTAGTATTTTTAATAAAAAGGGTACAGTTGTTATCGGTCTATAGTTAGATGGGTTGGCAGGGTCAAGAGTTGTTTTTTTAAGTAGTGGAATGACCCAGGCGTCTTTTAAATTATCAGGCACTACTCCGGTTTTGAAGGATGCATTGATAAGGTTAGTAATGAATGGTGCCAGGTCATGTGCTGCTGCTTTGATGATTGGGGCAGGGCAGGCATCGCCTTGGCAGTTTGACGGTTTAAGTTCCTAATGATGTTTTCTACTTTCCAAACTGAAAGGGGTGAGAGGCTGAATGGCTTACAAGTTGACTCAAAGGTGGGTGACTTGTTGGGGAGTTGTTTGTAATCAGGGTCAGAGAGTAACAAGCATTTTTTCGCATTGATTTTCGATTGTAATCAAGCTATTTTATCTAATAGTGCCTTCTAGATGTTGCTGCACCATAGTGCATCTGTGACACATTTGTCAATAGGGGCAATAGGGGATTCTAATTATTTTAGGATCTTGAACAGTTCTTTTGTGTTGGATTCTGCTTGCGTAATCCTTTTGTTGTAGGTGTCTTTTTTTAGCGAGTAAAATGGCTTCTTTGTAGCTAGAGGATGCTAGGATTAGCACATTCTTGTTGGTAGCTGAAGGGCATTTTTTCCAGTGTGCTTCTGCAGTTCTTTTAGTTTTGCGTAATTCTCTTAGATGCAGTGTGAACCATGTATTTAAGTGGCGTTGTGGTTTAGATTTCCGCAATTTTAGTGGTGCGATGGTATTCAGCGCTTTAAGAATTGCCTGATTATAAATGTCCACTAAGACTGTAGGGTCAGAGGTGGCAGTGTTGTTAAGAAGGGGGACTAATACTGGAAGGAGTCTATCCGGTGTGATGTCTTTCTTGTTTCTTGTGCGGGTGGCAGGAGCGATGATAGGAGCCGGGTGAGGTGTATTGGCTTTGATGGAAAAGGTTATTTTAAGATGATCCGACCAGATACATGGATCATTAGATAGGAGATCAATAGAGCAGTTAATATTAGTGAGCCAGTCCAATATACCTTTTCTTATGTTTAGAGGTGATAACCTATGTACTGCTGCATTGTATTATTCTGGGTACTATCTGTAATGATTGGCAGCTACATTTGTGGAATAAAGTTTCAGGTGGTTTAAGTCTCTGCCATGTTTAGGTCTGGCTAGAGAGAGCTATGTTCTTCGCTACAGCTCTTGCAGGTACATACATGATATGATACGTTATTCATAACGCGCTGAATACCCAGAGGTTTTTAAGACCGACCCAGGATCGAACCTGTGATGCTTCATGTTGGCTTGCTTCCAAATCGAGCCCGTTGCCCCTGAGCTATCCTCCCGACACTCTTACATTATACTTATAAAACACTGGTGTCTGTCATCTGTCCCAAGATGCATAACGAGTGCGCCCTGCTGAACAGTGAATAATACTTTTAAATGCCTGTTTTGTTTCCCTGATGCATGGTACATTGATGTTTTTTCCACTTGTGTTTTACATGCCTCCATGCATGCGTCTTCTTTCCCTGATCCCCATGTCCTACCCAGGTTTTGTCGCCTGCACTACCAAGGATTATTTTCTGGATCCCTATGTCATATCCCAATGTCCCTTCTTTGGAAGCAGCTGTGTTTGCATTCAACATGCACGGTGCAACTTGAGGTCAGTGTCTAACATATTAGAAAGGAGGATGGAAAGCCTACATGCACGGCACTAAAAATGGAATGGCAGCTGGCTTGTGTTTTTCTTTTCTGGAAACCAAGATTCCAGAATCCAGAGAATCGAGGGTGTGAGAACTCACAGGGAAACCCTCTACGCCTGTGCTCTTGAGATTAGTAATGCTAGTAAACCTCTGAGACCACTGCCGCCACCAACCTAGCCCACAGGAAGCAGGCAGCAAGTACTCTGAGTGAAGCAGACATCGAAAGTGTTGCTTTAGCAGAAGAGACAGTGACATTGCCTTCAAAGTATTGTGCGTGAGGTGAGGCTGGACAGGGGCTGAGTTACAGTCCTGAGTGAGATGTTGTGTTATTTTCCCCAGTGAACTTAAAATACTGCTGCACCTCTTGTCTAGGCCAGATTCCCTGATCCTTGTGAGGGCCTACTAACGCTTTGCCTGTCTCAGCCTCTCATTCTCTTTCCTCTCACTTTACCTGAAAAGAGCAGTCAGCAAATTTCAGGTGCTTCCTTTCCGCCTGCTGTGCCTGCGGTGTGGCGGGCACGCTGTACACCTCCTAGTGCGTCTTCTCCTTTTTCTTCACATCTGCCTCACATTTTAACAGGCTGCTATCCCTCTAGCCCAGGGGTCTGCAACCATTGGCTTCCCAGATGTTATGGACTACAACCCCCATGATCCCTCCCTCACCTGTATCAGGATGAGATGAGGTAATGTGGAACGCAGTACAACAAATAATAAATGGTCTCTATTACTGCAATAGGGAAAAGGAAAGCAGTGGTGCCCTCCTTCTGCCTTCTGCTGGAACTCTGGGGAAACAAGCACTAGCAAAGTCAGTGGGTCTGCTTTTGCAAATGCAGAGGAAGAGCCTTCTTTGTCCTCTGTGGGTGCTTCAAAGAAACATATCTCACCCTGTATCTTACAAAACCAGACGTACTGGATTTGCTGATGTTTGTTTTGATGGAAGGGGTTTCAGGTTGCAGGAATTCGACTTGTGCATGTAATCGGAATCCATTTCCTATTACTTTGCATTGTCAGTGTACATGTTTTGTCAGTTGGAAATGCAGGGTATGTGTTCTCAGAATCCCTACCTCTCTGACCGCTCTTTGGTACTTTGCAGAAGTTGCTCGAGCCAGTTTGTATTGTGTTCCCTGGATGTAGCGAGGGGTTCCCCTCAAGTTCGTATTTTCCAACATGTGTAGTACGTCGACTACAGAAACACTACCAACCAGGAAATACTCGTTTGCAACACAAGCCCAGCAATGTGCATTGCACAATGAGTAAAACACAAGCACTTTTTATAACAATACACAGTTATATTTCTTAAAGGACTTTATGCATACGTTATCTTATTACAAAGAACATTTGTCCGATTCAAAAGGCGGACACATTTTTGGTTTCACAGCCAACTCTGCCTCTTCTCCCTCCTTATCAACTGCTAGAGCAGAAGGGAAACATTCAAAATATGAAATAAGTGTGTAGTGCTACGGCATTATAAGAAGTAACTTTGAAGCTCATTCCGTTTCACTAAGCACACTGATAGCCATTGAGGTGGCTTCCTAGCACTAGGTTTGATCAATCAGAAGGTGGGCAATATCATATAGTTTTACACTGGAAAAATAAATATTTTATAGAGATCTTGTGAATTTTCAGTGGTCGTTCAGTCTTCTCAAAGTAATAGTGGGAGGGGAGGTACGTGGTGTTTCGACCCTTACGGTGAAGTTGCAATCCCCTGCAAGTTTTAGACGTGTTTTGGGGACATATAGCATACGAATGTATTTTAAAAGTGCCAGAACTGTGAAAGAAACACTACCGCACCTTCTGTATCATAAATAAAGACTTTTATTTAACTCACCTGCGTAGCACTGGTTTAGTGTTCTCATGGCGCTGTGTCTTTGTTAGCAAGTGTTTTGCAGAATTTTGCAGTCTCTTAAGTTTGTGTAACATAAACCTTGATAGGACCAGTACACACTATTAGCACAGTCCAGGGTGGACGAGATCAGAGAAATAATGATGGTGATGTTGGGGGCGAGTACATATACACGTTCAACATGTTTCAAATAGAACGTGTGCGATGGCGCTAATTCTCGCATCCTGAAGCAACAACCGAGAATCCAAATGTCTAACAATAAACCTGTGAAGGTTCGACAGATCAACACCTCGGCAATCCCAGTGTGTGTGTAATGTTTCTTTTGCATTCAAGTTAATAATAGGCATTGCTAGAGGAGATTCTCACTAATGTTGTTTGTGTTTCTGCATAAATGTTCTTTAAATGTTACCTTTTGCAAAGACTCAACAAGAAAACTTCCTCCTGGCCTGCAAGATCTATATACAGCCACAGACTAACTACACCGCGCTTCAAACGCACAAGAGACGGGGTTCCAGCTTCCCAGTAATCTCCTTCACCTCTGGAACAACCTTCCTCCCCCATAACATCTGATCCCTCTTACTGGCCTTTTCAGGAAGCAACTGAAAACCAACCTTTTCAATAACTATGAAGCCATGCGTATGAGTTTTTGTGCGCTTTACAAATGTAAAAAAACTAAAGTTGAACATTTAAGTTGCTCTTCCACATAGACTTCACTAAAACACAATGGGCCTCATTAGGACCCAGGCGGTAAGGGGTTTACGGCGGCGTAAACAGCGCCGACCCTTACCGCCTGATTCCGAGGTCCCTTAGCGCCATGGAGGATTTAACACCTGCTTTTAGCAGGTGTTAAAATCCATGGCACTAAGGGACCTTGTTGTTAATTACGCCACCGTAATTTACGGTGGCGTAATTAACGCCTTCCCCACTCCCATTATGCCCTATGGGGCAAAAATGGGAATGGGGAAGGGTAAATTGGTTAATGGGGACTTACTGCCCCGCCAACCTCGGAATGGGGCGGTAAGTTCGCACACCGCCATGGCGTAAACATAGTTTACGCCATGGTGGTAAAGGTACGACCCAGGCGGTAACTTACCGCCTGGGTCGTAATGAGGCCCAATCACTCCTATGTTCCCAGAGCAGCATTCAGGGACCGATTCTTAACTTGGCGTAGTGAACGTGCTAAAGAGCATGATTCATTGCACCAAATCAGGACGCGCAGTCTCCACCAGTATTTTCAAGTGGGCCTGGGCGTCCTCGCAGTGCACGACAGTGAACCTTGAGGATTGGCCTGTTATTTTAAAAGATGCTGCAGAGAAAAGTAAGCAGCTTCAAAGTTGCAGAATACAACGTTAAAGCTGCTTGCTTTGGTGCATATGAAAGTGTTCATATACACCCGTGTGGCGTATATGAACACCTTCATATACACCAAAGCAAGCAGCTTCAACGTTGTGTTCTGCAACGTTGAAGCTGCTTACTTTGGTGTGTATGAAAGTGTTCATATATGCCACAAGGTTGTATATGAACACTTTCAAAGCTGCTTGCCTTGGTGTAGATGAAAGTGTTCATATACACCCTGCACTGGCACCGGCTTCTTGTGGTACTCCTCCAGTCTAACAGCACCAAAATGGTACTGCATATGTGCGCTATTTTAGCACACATATTAAACTGGAGTAGTGCCACAAAAATATTCTTTAAAAAAGTCAGGTTACGAATGTGTGGTTGCTAGGTTGGTTTCCAACCCATCCTAGCAACCACCACATGTATTCTGAAAGTGGTGCATTCCTTCCGACTTTGGAAGAATGCACCACTTTCAGAATAGGTCTTAAGTACCGAAAAGGTCGTTAAACCTTTAAACTACCTTTTCGGTACTTGACACCAGGATGAGAATCGGGGCCTCAGTCTTCTCTTAGTTTGAATGTTCCATTACAGAAGGTGTCCAACCAAATTCATATGACACCGGCCCTCCCCAAGAGGGCAATTTAGAGATGCACTAAAGTCTATGCCCCAGGACAAAAGTGAACCCTGCCAGTGAGGTGAAGTTGGCTCTATAGAAACAGTGTCAAACAGGTATATCCAGATTAATTTACAAAAGAAGTATCCACATATAGGGCAATCTAAGTTTGATTATTATTTCTCAACATAGTTAGAAAGGAAATTGCTCTGTGCTCGAATGGGTCACTATTAGGAAAACACTTCTACTGGCCTAAGATGGGCTCAGAAGTAGACACATTCTGCAGGAGCTGCCACACTTGCCAAACCTGTGGCAAGAGTGGAGCCAAGAATGTGGCACCTTTGGTGCCTCTCCCAGTAGATTTCCTGAAGCCATACCTATGAGGACTGTTACGGCTCCGGCTGTGGCTAAGGCCCTACTTGGTATTTTTACCAGAGTAGGTTTTCCTAAGGAGGTGATATCTGACAGGGGATCACATTGCATGTCCCACTACATGCAAGCCATGTGGAAAACCTGTGGAGTCACCTACAAGTTCTCAACTGCCTACCATCCCCAAACCAATGGATTGGTGGAGAGGTTTAATAGAACTATGAATAGCGTGATAAGTGCTTTAGAATAACTCCTTAAGAGAAAGTGGGACCTTCTACTGCCATGCCTTCTCTTTGCATATAGAGAAGTGCCTCAGGAGGGAGTAGGATTCAGTCCCTTCGAACTTCTCTATGGCCATCCAGTCAGAGGTCCAATGGCCCTGATTAAGGAGGGGTTGTAGAGTGCTCCTTCCCCCAAGCCAGTCAGAGTGACTGACTATGTGATAGGTCTCCGGAGGAGAATGTCACACATGATGGCAGAGGCAAGGGATAACATGAAGGCTGGTCAAGCTCTGGTGAAACATTGGCATGACCAGAAGGCTATCATGGTTGAGTTTACTCAATACCAGCTTGATCTTGTTATGGTCCCCACAAGGCAGAGGGCCTTGCATGACAAATGGATAGGACACTTCAAAGTTGTGGGTAAACTTGGAGAGGTGAACTATCTGGTGGACTTAGGCAATCCTAAGGAGGCTCCCAGAGTCTTTCACACCAACCGTTTGAAGGCTTATGTCTCTAGACCTGATGTAGGAGCTTTGCTTCTAGCTTCAGCTCAGGAGGAGGAGGAGAATGAACCTCTGCCTGACCTCCTCAGAGGCCTACCTTTAGATAAGCAAGTGGAAGAAGTTAATCTCTCTTCCAGTCTCACATCTGACCAGCAGGATGAGTGCAAGTTACTGTTAAATCAGTTTGCTTCCTTGTTCTCACTTTCACCAGGCTTGACCCCTTGGGGCCAGCATGATATACTCACTGGTGATGGTTTACCAGTCAAAATCAGAGGGTACAGAATGTCAGACAATGTAACAACCCATATAAGGAATGAGGTCAACAAGTGTCATGATGCCTGCTCCCGAGGAGCCAGGTCAGGCCCAGCGTCCCCGGAAGCAGACTTCATACTCACCAAGCAGGACCCAGCAAACCCCTATAGCGGCTCTTTGGACCTTGTACTGGCGCCTTTGGCACCAGGCTCATAGAAGGCATCTGTCCTGGCGCCATAGGCCCCAGGCTCATCATGGCAGAACATATGGTAATGCTTGGGTGAACTCACCTGAGGCAGACCATGCTGCATACTCACCCGAGGCAGACCATGCTGTCTGAAGCTCCAAGCAAACTAAGGCTGGGGAGGAACTATTTTCTTTCAGGAACTCTTTTCTTACTCGGGTGGGCCCAGTGGAAGAACACTCACCTGAAGCTCTTCTAAGGCTATTTAAACCACGCCCGGATGGCCACACGTGCTTCGCGTTATTCTGCATCTGCAGCAGGACGCTCACCGAGTCGGCTCCTGCATCCTGGCTCCTGCCACGCCCGCCAGCACCTGGAACACCTGCAAGGAGAGAAAGGCAAGCATTAGGACATAACCTACCTTCATCCAGCATCCGGATTCTTCACTCCGTCGATCCTGCAAAAGAAAGTCAAGGGTTAGAAACGCATCTCATCGCTCGCTGCAGCGCCGCTTCCACTTACCTTCACGTGGCGCTGTCTAGCTCTTCGGCGGTCATAGGCGACATCGGCCGCATCCCAGCACCTACGGAAAAGAAAGACAATAGTTAGAAGCGCTCCGCTTCTCACGCTGCCGCGCCGCTTCCACTTACCTTCACGTGGCGCCGGCAACCTTTCCACCGCCCATAGGCAACATTGGTCGCATTCAAGACCTATGGAGAAAAAGGACAAAACAAGGTGAGCAACGAACTAATTGCAAAAGGACAGATTACTCACCTTAAGTCTTACCTGAATTTTGTTGGGCCCTCTTTTCCCTTTTCGGGTCAGAGCGGCTTCTCTGGCGTTTCCATACCACGGCCCCTATGGGGAAATAAGACACACTCATTAAGGTGTCGAAGCAAACCACTACGGCACACCTTCATTAAAAGTACTCACCTGAGCTTACCTCGGCGAATCCATTCCTCCACACGGATTCCTCACCTACTCCCTGAAAATTAAACAAAGGCCAAGGGATAAATAAGACTTGATCTTTTGAACTATATACTTACGGCTGCATTTTGGTAAAGGCAAGCAGACATCGAACCCTCACCAAATCCGAGATCCAGTGAAGTAACTGGAAATCTATGCGCCCCTGCGTCAGAAGCAGGATGGAGAGCTCGTCCATACAGAAATTAAGGTGAGAGTCGGCGGAAGGCACAGCTAGGGTTTGAGGAGGGTGAGAAGGGGAAAAAGGGGGGAATCCCACACACAATCTAGCAGTTAACTCCCTTTTCCCATCTACAGAAGGATTATTCTACGGGCCAGACAGACAAGGTTTGGGGGTCCAGTCCAGTCCATCTTCCAAGCACTACGCTTTACCGTGGAAGAAGTTGTAGCAGTCCAGAACGGGTCGGCGCCTCCGTGTGAATCAGGTGAGCGTTACAACAAGATGCTTGATCTCGGGGTTATAGAGCCCTCTACTAGCCCATGGTCTAGCCCAGTTGTACTTGTACCAAAGGCAGGATCCAAAGAGTTGAGATTCTGTGTGGACTATAGAGCTCTAAATGCAGTCACCAAGACTGATGCCCATCCTTTACCTAGGACAGATGAGCTGGTGGACAAACTTGGTGCAGCCAAGTACCTCAGCACATTCGACCTAACATCAGGCTATTGGCAAATAGCCCTGACAGACCATGCCAAGGAGAATACTGTATTCTCCACCCCAGCTGGCCTCTACCAATTCAAGGTAATGCCTTTTGGACTAAAGAATGCACCTGCTACATTTTAGTGGATGGTCAATCAAGTTCTGAATATGATGGAGGACTTTTGCATGGCATACTTGGATGGCATTGCAGTGTTCAGCCCTACATGGAAAGAACATATTGAACACCTAGGCTATGTATTGCAGGCTCTGGAACAGGCCCATCTGACTATAAAGGCAAGCATATGTCAAATTGGTCAGAGTACAGTGGTCTACCTTGGGCATGAGGTAGGAGGAGGTGAAATAAGGCCATTGCCTAGCAAAGTACAAGCTGTACACA
The DNA here is from genome assembly GCF_040938575.1 of Ambystoma mexicanum. Classification (NCBI taxonomy): domain Eukaryota; kingdom Metazoa; phylum Chordata; class Amphibia; order Caudata; family Ambystomatidae; genus Ambystoma; species Ambystoma mexicanum. Next base: position 328,643,497 of record NC_090935.1, read on the forward strand.
ACTGGGCCACCCCCACTACTGAAACCCAAGTGAGAGCCTTCTTAGGTCTCACTGGGTATTACAGGAACTTCATAGAGAACTATGGGATCATAGCTTCTCCCTTGAATGTCATCTCTTCTCCCAAGTTCCCTAAAAAGGTCAGGTGGAATGAGGAGTGCAATCAAGCCTTTGAAGGCCTAAAGAAAGCCCTTTTGTCAAGCTCCAGTCCTAAGAGCTACTGACTATCACCAACCCTTCATTGTACAAACTGATGCTTCTAATGTAGGTATAGGTGCAGTCCTTAGTCAACTGGATGAGAAAGGTAGGGAACACCCTATTTGTTTCATCAGCAGGATGTTAAAGGAACCTGAGACAAGGTGGGCAACAATACAACATGAATGTTTTGCTATTGTGTGGTCACTGAAGAGGTTTAGACCATACTTGTATGGACCTAGCTTCATCATTCAGACTGACCACCATTGAGATGACTGATGCAAAAGAAAGGGGAATACCCAAAGTTACTCAGATGGTCAATCTGCCTGCAAGGATTTGATTTTTCCATTGAGCACACAGCAGGAAGTCACCACCAAAATGTTGATGGTCTCTCTAGGATGTTTGTAACCGAATAGATGTATGAGAACCATCCAGGAGTGGATTAAATCCTCCTGTCCCTTAGTCTGGGGGGCGAGTGTTATGGAGAATTCTCATTCAATGGCTAATTTCCCTTACCTAGTGAGTTCCCCAGCAGCTTTGCTGGATCTGTGGAGTTTATCTTTTCCACCTGGTAAGAGTGTACCCCTTTTCCCCACTCTTACTCATGTTTTTCCATGTCTATTTCATCTGTTTTGGTGGAGTATACCACTTCAGTAACCCCCTTCTTTTGTGTATTGCACAGCATCTTCAGTGCAGTGACACAGGGTTGTCTTTTAGACTTCCCACTGACCCCATTTCTGAGACTGACTACTGTCCCCCAGAAAAGGGTAAAGTTGCCATTAACTTTACTTAGTCATCTAACCACAGATCCAGTATACCCCATCTTACATGGAGTACTGGGAAGGGTTAATCATTAGCCCTTTTTCTTATCTGTACCTCCTAGAGCATTGTTTCACTCTTTTAACATTTAGACTTGGCTGGTGGCAGTGGTATCTACCCTAACTTTTCTACTGCGGTTATACTATATAGACATGGTATTGTTTTAGGCTATTATATTAGCCTCGATCTTAAAACTGCTTGACAAAATACTTTTTCTTTTGGCTCCGGTCGGGTTTATTCGCCATTTCTTTTTGTTAAAGTCCTTCTTGTGTTTTACTTTGCATGGCAAACCAGGTTTGCCTTCTTTGTTCACTGTCTTTTGGCGGGCTTCTGCCAAGAAGCCCTCCTCTAGGCGCCTGGGTGTCTTGGTGGGCTGAATGTGAGGGAAGGGTGTAGTCACCCCCTGCACAGGGTATCCTAGGAAACCCATGTCACACTTTGCCATGATTGGCTGAGGTGGTTGTCCGGCCCGGACAACCCTCCTGCTGCATGATTGACAGCCAGGCTGTGTGAATGGGGGATTTTCGCATAAAAGGCAGGTCTCTTGGGCTAGAAGTTAGAGTCGCCACTGGAACTACATGGAACTGAAGAGAAGCGGAGAAGAAGTCGACTGCTGCAACTATCCCATCCCGGTGAAGCCCTACTGCAGTCCTGAGCTATCTACCCTTCGACAACCAGAGAAGATCCAGTCCGGAGTCTTCTTCCCTTGAGCTTGGTGGGGATAACCAGCTCATCTTCTATAGCCAGAGGATCCTCTTCGTGGTCAAAATCACTGCACACTGCTGTAGTGGTCCGGATAGCCACCTGAAGAGCCTCTCCTGTTTTTAAAGGAGCGCACCTTTTATTCACCGTCGCTGCTGCCGGCTTCAGTCCTGTGTGGTGCAGACCCCTCCAGACGTCCTCCTTTGGATCGAAGCTCCAGGAACTGAGGGTCTGCAGGAAACTACCAGGAACAACTGCAGTGGCACCAGCTTCTTCCTTGAATAAGGTACTGGGTTCTGCTCGAGGAATTTGGGTGAATCCCTTTTCTTCGCCTCCAAGGCTTGCCCTTGTTTACCCTCCTTCTTTTAACTTTTGCTTCCTCTGTTGACAATATCTAAGTACTCCTGGCTACGTTGAATCGTGAACTATCTGACTGTGTGATCTTCGACAACAGGAACCCGGTTCCACTTGACACTGGCTCTGGCCTATTGACTTTTGAATTTCTGTCTAAGAGTGTTCTCTGATTCTGTCTGCCTTGACAAAAGTATTGCCTATGATTTTTGCACCCAAATCTCTCTGGGTATCTCAGGTGCTAAGTGTGTTTTTGCCCCGGTAACATTTCTTGCCGCAGATACGCGTTTCGTTAGTAAGACCGAACTGTCATTACTGTCAAAAAGTGATTGCATGTGTTCCCGGTAACGTCTTTTGTTTCATAACACTGGTCCGTTCAAACACGGGGTACTTACCTTGAAGTTATACCGTACAAAGTGAATTGGTCAGTTGTAGTATATTTTACGTGTGGTTTTTGAATTAATAGAAGTGTTGTGTTTAAAACAAATGGTTTAAAAATAAATGTACTTATATTCTTTTTACCTGAAACCTTGAGTAAGTGTTTGCTTGAGTCACAGTAACTGTGGTCCCTTTGTGTAATCTCTGCTACTGCTCATGTACTCTTGAGATAAGCCTGGCTCCTCCGCTACTGCTACCACTTCAACATAGTAGTACAGGCTTGTACCAAAGGTAAAACTTGTATTGCTACCTCTAGTCTTAATTGTGTGTAGTGGTCCATAAGGGCACTGCACAGGATTCTGCCTAACAGGCACACTTTAGGCAATCACAGTTAACAGCACAAAAATACCTTTTAATATACTTGTTAATAATACATGTTTTGTAAAGGGGTATACAAAAACAGTTATCCGTGATTAATAGTGTCAAACTAAACCATGAAATGGGCAACTAGAATATTCATGAGGAGGGCTTGAAAATCAAATCTAGGGAAACACACCAAAAGGGGAAACATACAGTTATATAAGCATACAAGCACGGTATGAACTATTACTTAATTGTCCTTCGGACAGTGTTTCATACTTTGGCATCGTCTTTAAAACCACTGTGGATGCTCACCCATATGCAAATCTCTGTCCCATAAGTATCAAGCTATCCAATAACTCTATACTACCTCCCTACTGCACAAAATAAGAACATTCAAATGAAGAAATACAAGATAGCTCAGTAAGTTAAACACTCATCCCAGACAACTAAGTTCAGCCAGCAGGTTTTCAAATACTGGCATACCCAACTCAGCTCTCCATTCTTCAAAGTTTGATAAATTATGTACCATTACATTGGGCAAAAATAACAGCTGTTATTACAGTACTTACAAGAGGGAGCAGTGTGGTATTAAGTGCTATATACATTCAAATCATCACTTTCCTGTTCTGGGGCGTTATGCTTATAAGCTGTTATACCATTACCATCAGCATCATAGTGAGTTTCCAATCCATTTTTTGGCTTGGTTGGTTGTTTCTAGTGTTTTTATTTTTCTGTGTTTGTTTTTACTATGTTTTGAAATCCATTTTATGAGCTGATCTGAAAGTAGGGTTCCCTGGCTTTGTGTTGTAGTCCTTTGTTTCTCGCTTTCTTCCCCCACACACCCTTTGGAAATTTGCTAAGGCAGTCAGGTGTCCCTGTATGGTTGTCCTGGCAGCCTCCTTTAAGTGTTTCCCTCTGACTTCTCCCATCCTCCTTCATCCATTACCTGGCCGTCCCTACCCGCTCCCTACAACCACTCATTTGGTTCTCATTAGTCTGTGTCCACTCACATGACCGGAACCATTGCATTTCAGAGGCCATCTCAGGGCACCCTTGCCCAGGCTCAGTCTAAGGGCACAAAGCAAAGGGAAGCACCCTTCTGGGCAGCTCCCATCCCTGCTTGCCGCTGTTCGCCCATGGACGCCTGACAAGCACCCTACGGCAACAACTAAGATAAGGCTGTACGGGGCATGAGAACAGCTACTATTTTGCTCACTTAAAACCCTGCCACTTCTTCATTACTACCTTCAAATCAGAACATTGTGTAGATTATCTGCTGCAATCTTTAGATAGCCTGATAGATGTATTTTCGAGGGCATATGTTTTATTGCACTTGAGGCATTTTGGGGGTGCAGTAGGACACACTTACATTTATTGGGGGCAGGAAATGTGTTGCACTTAGATGGATTCTGGGGCGGTAGATGTGTTGCATTTAGATGTATTTTAGGTGCAGGCAATTATAGCACTTAGATAGATTTTGGTGGTGGGCTACGTATTGCAAATAGATGGATTCTGGGGCTGAGCAATGTATTGCACTTAGAGGGATTCTGGGGGTGAGCAATGTATTGCACTTAGATGGATTATGTGTTGGGCAATTTATTGCACTTAGATGGATTCTGAGGGTGGGAGAGGTATTGCATCCAGATTGCCTCTAGAGTGGGCAATGTATTGCACTTAGAGGGATTATGGGGGTGGGCAATGCATTGCACTGAGATGGATTCTGGGGTGGGCAATTTATTGCACTTAGATGGATTGTGGAGGTGGGCAATGTATTGCACTTAGAGTAATTGTGGGGAGTTGGCAATGTATCGCAGTGGAGGTATTGGTGAGGCAGGCTAACGTGTTGAACCACACCATTAGAAAGGTGGCCATTGCTTCTTCTCTTAGGTGACTTTTAATTGTAGGATATGCTCTGTGAAATCCATTAGGACAGACAACAAGTTACACTTAGAAGACGTTTGCAGTTAACCATTGTGATGTACTTGGAACAATTCAGAAGTGTGACCTAGGTGTTGCTCTTGGAGGATTTATTTAGGGTAGCCTTTGCTTCGGTGTTAGGCATTATATAGCACCTGGAAGGGTTGGGAAGATAACCAGGGTGCTGCACTTAGTCGAGTCCATGATGTGTTATGTTTTCGAGGCAATTGCATAATGTGTTCCACTATAGGGTATGCAGGTGTTAGCAGAATGCTGCCTTTACTATTAAGTGGGGCGTTGCATGTATCCACTTAAAGATAGTGGGAAGCATGCAAAATATATCCACCATAATTTTTCAACCCAGATGTATTAGAAGGTGCCGAATGCTCACATTCTAGGATTTCATTTGATTAAAACCAATGCATTTTTCCTCTTGCATGCCACGCTTTCACAAACAACTCGAATGACACTTTGCACATCACTTCTGCCATGAGAATATAGCTACCTTTCATGAAAAAAGTACAAACATTAGCTACACAAATAAATGACAGCCTCAAACGGGCCAGGAATAAGCATACTAACCTTTCATATGGGATTTCACCCGAAACCCTCCACACCCAGTGACCTTTGCCTCTAACACCACCCCTCACCCTACCCTCCCTGACATGCCTTGTCCTATGCATTCACTGGTCCACCATGCCTCACTGCCCTAGCTCTCAATGTACATTTGACCAACTACTGGATTCCTGGGGCCCTACCAACCCTCTGCATAGCCCAAGGCATGATCCACTTACCTGCTCACCCCTTCTGCATTCTCATCTCCTGACTTCCGGGCTGGTCGGACCTTCCTGCATCCTCCTCTTCCATTGTAGGACTTTTGTGGGAAGCATTTTATATGTGGGATTGGTACATGAAATGTGGTCTGAAGACCTGAAACAGTGGAAGAAGGGGAAATATTGTTCGATCAAAGAACATACCAGGCTAGTTTGTTGATGGGGTATGAGTTACAAGTACCGATATTGCATGAACTGAGTAAAATGTGGTGCAGAACTTTGGAGTAGGCTATCAAATTATAGGTAAACGTACCTATCCATTCTGAGAACAATAGTCACTGAATTGTCGACCCAGGCAGTGTTTCACAGTATATGCCTGCACTATTTCTTGCGAAAGAGGTACTCAATTACGACTTTAAGAGGGCCATTTACTTACCCTCTCAAAACTACAAAGTTAACAATCTTATAAAGCTAAACTGCCAAGTGTTGAATATTCCCATAGCTGATACAGACATTGCATGGGTAGTACAGTGCATACATGCTGTAAACTATTGCCTACATTTGTGAAAGGCCATATGTTTAATGGAGCTTATGTTAAAATTAAGATTATGCAGTGTAAAGAACATATCCAATGGACATTACCCATAAGATTTGCTCTGTGTCTTTGTTGATCTATGAAACATGATAAGTATTAGGAAAACCTACAGTAAAATTATCCCTGATATAATAATAGGATCTATGACGTTTCGGAGTGTATGGAGTGTTATAAAACATCAATAAGCAAATAAATATGTAAATAAATTACTTAATACATTCCATAAAATAGTGTTAATTTACATATGTATGCAAACATGCAATAAAAGTATGTCACAAATGAAGAGATAACTTTTTTATGTTGTATCTGCTGCAGAAATAACATTCTCAAATATGGAGACAGCCTCAATTTAAAGTGAAGACATGCTAGAATGATGCATTGCTTCATTCATGATTTGTGCTCTCACCAACTACAACAAAAAGGGTGCACTTGTGGGATGTAGGTACTTAAGTCCATGAGAGATAGCACCTGACAAATGGCATAGAGCTTGCCACAAACTAGGAACATTTTGCAAGACTATTAAACTCACAAACAGAACTGCTGAAATCTATAGTAAAGTAACACTGTCTGCTGTCATTTAAAATGGGTGACTTGCCGCACTGGAAAAATGAACTGAAATCCAACAAAAACCGGGGCCAGGTATTATATCATCAGGAAAACATTATTAATGTTGAAAACCACACCTAGCTATCTATTTATTGGTAATTTTATAAATCAAAATGTTGATATGTGTTTCAGAATGAAGCATCACAGTGTACAATCTTATAATTTTACTGACAGTGTTTGAAATGCAATACAGTTCTTATTCAGAAAATGTTGAACATAAAGGGGTAACATTTTTGTAAGGGAATCATAAAGAATAGCTTACACAGCGTAAATACCATTAAACTCCACTTCCGTGCCCTGCTTATATGTTAAAATGATGGGAGGTTTACGTGTCCCAGGAGATTTGGCTGGGCCATCTGAAGTGTATAACATTTGTTTGCTTTTAATCATGAAAACACATTGAGTTTGCAGAAAAAAAATGAAATTTGCACCAGGATCCTAGAGTTAATGAGCAACCCCCACCCTTGTGAGCCCATTTCAAGTGAATATTCAAATAAATACATCTTAAAATTGCACCAAGGCTGAAACTGTGGGCTCCTAAACTGATAATAATCAGACCTGCTCACATGACAATCTAGTCCAAATGCCAGTCTTTGAAGACACAATACTGCACCTTTGACATCAGTTAAGCAAATAACTCTAACCAGCGCCCAGTAATGGAACATTCATATTGTATTTGTGTTTTATTATATTTTGAAAGCTCTTCACATCTAAGATTAAACAAACAGTACAATCAATATGAATAAATCAGGGAAACCAACAAACAAGTAAATTAGAAGGAAAGTGAGCTTTAAGGGGAGTTTAAAAAGAGACAAGGAAGAAAAAGCGTGCAAAGAGAGGGGAGAGAATTTCAAAATTTTGGGTGAGCAAACTAAAAGAACAGAAACGAAATTGAGCACAAGGGGTGCGAGGGGTAGTTTAAAGAACAAGGCAATGAGAATGAAGGAAGCGTGCTGGGGTATAGAAAGAGATTAAGGAAGAATGATAAGTGGGAGCAAGACCATGGAGACATTTAAAGACAATGCACAGGGCATCACCAAGGAGACAAGCTTCAAAAGATAGCCACAGCAGAGAGTGCAGAGCAGAAGTCATAGAGTCAAGTGTGGAAAAAGTGCAAAGAACATGGATGGATGAGTGATAAACCAAATGAGGAAGGACAAGTTGGGAAGAAAGAAGACCAATAAGAAGAGAATAACAGTAGAAGAACAGAGCCAAGGTGAAAGCAATGACAGAGGTTGGCGGTTTGCTACTACCCACTTCTATCCCCAGAGACTAAACAACAAATATGGGAGAATTTTTGTTTACCAGCCCCCAGCCCAACACCAAATTTGGAGTTGTATCTTTCCCGCAAACGAGAACTATAACACTCTAACACACTCTAACAAACTTTACTATTTTTTTTTCTGAAAACTCTCTCTGAACCTGTGAACTTGTGGATTTGGGGACATCACATTAATTATGTCAATCCCTCAATGTCTGTAACATCGGGCATCCGCACCATTACAAGTAGCTACAGCTAAACAGATCGCTGACAGTAAAGATGAAAATTCCAGCTATTGCTGCTATCTACACAGTCCCCTGCTGCAACAAACTTAACAGAACAAGCTAGACCCCTGGGGGAAGCCCATCAGTGATATTAATCAGAGAGATTAACCAGTTTTGGCATGCATTTAAAGCCACAATTAATTTAGACCTTTGGGCTGTAACAACACTGAACAAGCCATTATAGCTCCCTCAACCATTGACAAAGCTTGCCCATGTGAGGTTGAGATGATCTCTGTGTGCCTTGAGGGATACCAACCATATGCTATGACTTCCATTGATTTAATGTGTCCATTGCTGGTCCTGGATAAAAAAATAGGGCCAGACAACAAATGCAATATGTCTTTCCATACCCCCATTTCCTCTCCCCCCATCATGACCTTTGTAATATTTGAGGCAGCATCCCCAACTCAGTGTGGTGAACTACTTCATCACACCCTGGTTGACCTAAAAAATGAAGTGCAAAGAGAAGGTGGGCATACTGTGCTGCCCAAAATGGATACCACTGAATAGCCCTTAGCAGCATCTAAACAAACCTTCTGTGTACAAGGCCTCTACATGGGCCCATTGATGGTTGAAGAAAAATATTGTACTAACGGGAGGTGGGATGAGCCTGAGTCTGGGGGATGTTCTATCAGTCACTGCTTCAGACCACCCATATTTGATCAAGTGGCCAACCATATCCCTGAATGAACTAGCGGGGGTGGTCCAGTGAAGAAGGAGTGCCAGTGCAGGCTCGTTCTATTATAACGTTTGTCAATTAAAATAGCCGGTAAAGGAGAAATTACTGAGGGTCCCCCAGACACCCAAGGAGAAGAAAACTGGGCATCAAATAATTTCTGGGCCAGAGGGATTTCCTGCACCTGTACCCAGCAAGGTCACCCAAAGAACGACACAGGGTGGCAGGGGTCTTGTCAATGGGACCAAAGAGGATACAGTGAGTGCTCAAGTGGATAAGGCTCTAATCACTACAATAGCTTCCAGCGGCATGGATTTCAGAAAGACCCTGTATCTTCCCGCTCCCTCTCATTCAACCCAGGTTGAAAGCCGAAAGACAGATAAAGTACCCAGGACAATACCCATACTCAAAAGGGTAACACTAAGATGAGGGCAAGAAACATTTATCCCCCCTATTGAACTGAGCAGACCAATAGCTCCTAAGCCAGCAGTGTCACTATTTTTATACAAAGTTCCTAACTTGGCCCCGATCGACACAAACCGAGGGATGCACTCCAAAATAAAGGCATATACTGGTTGTGACAGAGAGGTGATGCTCATTTGTAACTCTGGAACATATTGCTAACTGAGTCAGGATGTCTAACTTTGGGGGAAGCATCTTTGACTCTGTGAGAATAGATTTTTGGCACCAAAGAATGGCTGAGTTTTCACAGGAAATGCTATTCCCTGGTAACCACTGCAATTGACCTCAACAATTGTGCCCTGAGTTATCTCTCCTGGAGGCCTCTGCTCTCGGGGGTAAATGGTATCTCACTAGTGAAAAGGACTCAGGATGATTTCCCCGATGATAGACTTCGATGTAAAATGATGCCCCAGACACTGTCCATTTGATTGACTCTTCTGTTATGTATTCAAGTTGTCCAAGAGTAAAGACTGGGTCCAAGGGGAAATTGTATTCTACAAAACCTAAGTCTGTCAGGAATTAAATATGTATGTATATTTTATGTGTGATGTACATTATTTTGTGAAAACCTTATGGATTTATGCTGAAATAAAGTTATGACTGACAGTAGAATCATCTTGCAAAGACTAAAGATGTGTTAAGGAGTTTGGATGCAGAGAAGGTAAGGAATCAATGTGTTTTCTGTATGTTAAACACTTGGTAATGACATGAGCAGGACAGAGAGAAGATATGAGATGATAATGAAAGTGAAAAGTCAAGAATGCCGCCAAGGTTGCAAGCTAAAGCAGAAATAGAAAGAGAAGTGGGGGAAAACAAATAAAAAGAGGAGTGAGTAGAGGGGGAATAGTAGGAGCAGAGAAGAAAAGAACCTCAGTTTTAGAGGGATTAAGGTGCAGTAAGTGAGAGGACATCCATGTCGGAATTTTAAGAAGGCAGGCCGACAGAGAGGAGTGAATAGAATCAGTGAAAGAGGTGAAAAATACAAATATTGGTGAGTCATCAGCATAAAGGTGGTAGGAAAAACCAAAGGATGAGATGATGGAACAGAATGCAGATGTATATAGAGAGCAAAGGAGTGGACCAAGGACTGAGCCTTGGGTAACACTGTGAGAAAAGGGCAGGGTAGGAAAGTTAGAATGAAACCAGTTAAGGATGGATTCACGGAAACCAAGATCAGCAAGAGATGAAATAAGAATGTCATGAACGACCATGTCACATGAAGCCGATAGATCAAAAAGGACAATTAGGGAGGAAAGTTTAGAGTGACATAATATAAGAGTGAGCTGGTGATGGACAGAGCACTTTCAGTAGAATGACATGGCCTAAAGCCAGATTTCAATGGAGGGTGAAGTGAGTGCAAATTAGCAAAAGAAGAGACCTGGAAGTACACAATATGCTGCAGACATTTGAAGAGAAACTAGACAGTTGAGCCTCTAATAGATGCTTTCATTACTTATTATGCTGAGCATGGGGTTTCACAATTCTAAGAAATTAAACATAAGAATTGACTCTGTTGCAGACATAATAAAGGCTATTGGAATCAATACTACTCATGTTTTTAAGATAATCCTCTATCATATCATTCCAAGTATGAATTGCCTAATCTATAAAATAATTTAAAAAAATATGAATTTTATGATTTCATGAAAAACTATCAGAAATACTCATGCTGCATGTTGTAAGATTTGTGATTTCCAGGGTATTCCAGAAATCCATATTTCATCAATGTGGCATGTTGCTATTATGAAATATGGAATAAAAATTATTTTGTATTCATAAGTGTTAAGATGATACAACCCACATCTTTCTTTTTTACTTCTGCATGTATAGAATTCTGTTCAGCCTGTGGAGATTGGAGTGTTTAATCTCTGAGAGTGTCTAACTATTAAGCAAGTCAATGGAAAGATGTTTCCAATCAAAAAGGGTAATAACATCATGATAAAACGTACGAATGTCACCCATAATAAAAAAAAGGAAACACACATGAAATAGTAATATTTCTCTATCTGGAATCAAAAGCAGCATATATGGGAACACCTGTTCAAAATTAATGAGAGCTGAGCTTGGCTATTACCTGGAGGATTGGGCCATATCCATGAACAACTATTACAACTATTACCTGGAGCAAACCTGCTTTAGAATTATTCTAAAGTGAGTACAAATGTTCTACCAAATGTAATTGGATAACTCACTTAGAATCATTGCCCTTCTAAGTCCCTGAAAGGGAGGGAACTGGGGCTGTGGGGATGATGACAATAAGGTCTGCTCATTTCCAGTAGAATGCTAAATACTGGGGAAATGCACTGTGCATTCTCACTGTATTTAATGAAAAACAATGCATTTTCTGTGCTGTGTTTGCAGTGTAAAATTGGTAGAATGTCTGCACGGTTAACAAGTAGGTTTTTTGTAAATGAAATCCAATACAATTTAGCCAGAGTGCTGTTTCCGGTGTAGATAGCCAATCAGCCAATCAGGCTATGGTTCGAATAGCCACATTCCATAGCCTAATGGAGAATTTATTACAGTGTACAGCTTAAAGCAGCTTTGAAAAGTAGGTAGTCAGCTTTATACAATCTATGTAAGGTTTATCAGCTTTTTTACATTTTTTTTTACAGAAGACCTGCATCAGTGAGATCAAGGGACTCGCTGAAGCAAATATGTCTGTATTCTCATACCGGTAAGGCTTGTGGGTTTCTTACACTTAGTTTATAAAATTGCATAAGGGTAATCTGTAGTAATTCCCTGTTAATTGTATGTTCTACGTGATCCTACAAGTAGCAGTGGCGTGGCTCTCCAGTTTTTCGGTCTCTCCATTTCCCGGTGCAGTTTTTTGAGAACTTGAGGTAAAGGATGGGTTTGGCAACTCATAATCCTCCAAACCAGTGGGACCAAGTGGGATCTGACAGAGACATATGAATAACTCACTAGAGCTTATTTTATGTCTACAGACCAAAGAACCTAAGCCCGAGCGCGCAAAGGGCATCGTCTGGAGAGTTACCTGGCTGTTGGGCTGTGGCTGCTGTGTGACTGAAGCCTGAAGATCTCTGCCGTTTTTCAGTCTGCTTCCCTTGAGGTTCGCCTGTGCGGCGCGGACACCTAGTGCGGAGGCAGGAGTGGAAACACCATTGCGCCGGAGCGCTGCCTGACCCCGCCCCCTTGCCCGCCCCCGGCTCCTCCCCCAGGAAGGAAGCAGAATTTAGGTCTGACCCAGACACCCTTGCGGCGCTAAGCCCGAGCGCGCAAAGGGCATCGTCTGTAGAGTTACCTGGCTGTTGGGCTGTTTGGCTGCTTGCGGTTGTGGAGACCGCCCCACTACGGGTAAAATTGGTAATTCATTCACCCACTAGGAGGCCTGCATAGAGGAGCTGCACGACAGGATGAAACCAGCCCCTGCGACCATGGACATCTCAGCAACGGGGTTGCGAACAAGACTCCAGGTAAGGCAAAGAGTTGCCTCGTTACCAGAGGCAAAGGGGAGTCCTAAGCTTTCATCAAAAGCGACCTTGTTGAAACAAAGTCGTCTACCTTTTTGCAGCAATAAACGAAAGAGCCTTTCTGTGGGGGTAAATACGGATATGGGGAACAATGATCCTCAAGTGGGCCCAAACCCAGATAACTCACGACTGACACCAAACTCCCCAAAGCTTCACTCTATAGGAGGGGAAACGACCCCTTCTCCTACGATTCAAAGTCCATCAAAGTCCCAGAACAATGATAATAACCAGGAGAAGGGGAAAGTTCAAAACAGTGGTGAGTCAGATGCAACTACCCGAAGTGTTAGCTCGGCTCCCTCAAAAGAGCGTACCAAAACACCAGTAGACTCCAATCTGCTCCCGGAAGATCAACAAAGGGAAGCCACGTGTGAGTTGGTCAACACGGAAGCCGATAGGGAGACTGGAATAACAAACGCTAGAAGTGAAACTGATTCGAGAAAGGATTCACCCACTCCTCGAAGTGATCATGACGTTCAAATGAGCCACCGTGCCGACGAACCTGTCGAAACTCTTATCGAACCTAATCTCGACATGGAGCTCAGGATGGATAGCTCCACAGAGGAAAAGGGGTTGAGCAAACAAAGCATCACTCCAAAGGCGCCTAATAAATCAAGAAAGAACTCCAGTAACGAGACGGCTCCATTATCTGAGAGTGGAGGGACACACGGAAATGATTGGGACGTCATGGAGTTGAGCCAATGGGAAAAAGCCTTGCAAGATTCTACAATCTATATGGAGGAAAAATCTTGTCATCTAGGCACCTGGGAGGCCTCCCCAGTAGCTATAGATATCTTCCAGCCATACAGCGAAGAAAACTGTATCCAAGATCTGATGGATAAAAGCAACCAAAAAACCCATATAAATATTCAGAATGATAAAGCGGATAGGGGGCCAAAAGAAGGCACAAACGAGAGAAATTCATCCATGACCTTAGAAAATCCAATGATGGAGCCGCGTCGAATTGACGGGAATTACCCTACAAAGATGGGTTTAGACAATCACCCTCAAAATGATTCTGAAAGGATGACTCCTTTAATGGCTCAGGAGTCCAGATCGCTGCCACCAGTTAACCTGAGTAACTCAAGCCTCGCGAGTAAAATCATGCAGGACCTTACATTACTGACGGGGAAAATACAAAGGGAAAAACTTCTCCTTAATAAATGAGAGGATGGCAGCATTGGACATGGAGTTAGAAAAAGGGACATCCTTTGTGAACGGCGATTCTGAGTTATCCGCCATAAATCAGCGGGGCGATAATGCGAAGCTAAATACTGCTCTTGAGAAGACCAACACTAGCTCAGGTTGCCGAATACAAGATCCAAAACCGCAATTTACAGTCGGTGGACCTCGTATGATAACCAAAATGACCCAGACGTTGGCAATGGATGGCCTAGTGCCGAACCCAGATTTTCCACGAAAAGATCAAATAACCCAATTAATCAGCGAAGCCTGTATTACTGAAAGAGCAAAGGACATGGAACATATACAACAAGTGATCATGACTTCGCTGACTATCTCATTAATGCCTTTTCTCAACCTCTACGAGGTGATAAAAGACTCGGTACAAGAAGTTACTACTACGAGTTTGCAAATAAAGGAGGCAAATATGCAAATGGATCTGTCCTTACAGAACTTGAATATAAGAATAAATAAAGAAGCGGAACAATCTCAACTCTGGCAAAATCGCCTCTGTGATCTAGCAAGAAGGGATGCTAGTGATAAGTCACTGCTTATGGAAGCAGTTCTCGAAGACTGTAAATGGATGAGATCTTTGCATGAACAAAATAAAGTGGATTCGCAGGCGGTGGAAAATCGAAACCGAGGGAAAGGTCCTATGAAACTGAAACAAAGTAACGATCCAGTGACACCTCGTGAGGAAATAATCCTTATCTCACCTGGCTGTAAGGGAGATCAAAAACAAGACCCGAAACCCCAACTAGAGCAGCCTAATTTTGCGATTTTCTCAGGCACAATCACAAAAGAGAAGGAATGTCACCTGGGAAAAGAGTTGGTTAATAAAACGAAAGAAAATGGAAAAAAATCAAAAAATGAAACGCTAAAACGGAAGGTTAATGGGTCAAGAGCCTTCTTGAGGAATTTAAGAACTCCTCCGAGAAGGGAAAATTTACAATGTCCTAAGAAGCCTAGAAGAGAGCTGGCGTTGGGAGAACTAGATAGTATGGAGGCTGACGGAGTGAATGATTCTAAAATCAGGGAGCCTTCACTGGATGACAAAAGGGGTGATTTGGATAAATCCCCGGACTTGAGTGACCTGATTGATCTCATGGACAAAATGAGCGATGAAGATGAGTGGGGAAGAATCAGTCCATCAGATTGGAAGACAATTGATAACTGGGACACGGTCGATTTGGATTTATCCCCGAAAGGGGGTAGGAAATCTCAAAAGAACCCAATTACTAAGTCCACCGAGGGGCTAAGAAAAAAAGCTGCCCCTTCCAAACAAGATCATGATGACAATGATGAACAGCCCTTGTGCTTCAAAACCATGGAACAAAAAAGGAAAGAGTTGGCTCATAAAGAAAAGAATGTACGATTCCAACACGATAATACTTGCCTTGAGCAAAGAAGTACTAACAGTGAAAAGGACTGTATGCTGGAAAAAAAAAGACAAAGGTAGTACGCTCCAATTCATAAGAAACCATCGGTCCCTAGAATATACTATCTGAAGTTGGAAACTATGTCTAATGGACCTAGAAAGGCCCATGTTATGTCTCTCTGTAAGCAGATTCAAGCGCTTCGGGAAATTTCAACAGACGACATAAAAGTCGTCGAATTTCCAAGGGACCAGAGGACGGATCAAGTAACATTACATCTTACCTCAAATGAAATCAAACAGAAGTTTCTGAAGGCCAACAAATATCTTTAAAAAAAGGGCTATCGCCTAGAAGATTGGGACTGGGATACCAAAAATTCAAAACCAAAAGATACAACAATGAGTGGTAGGAGACCCAGGACGGAGCCCATAAAACTTGGCCGGGAAAAATCACTGGCTCATGTTTGTAACTCAAATGATAGAGTAAGCAAGGAGTCGAGAAAAAACGATGTAAAAGCACGAGAGATGGAGGGAGAGGAGAAAAATACTAGAAAAGAAAGAAAAATCCTTAACGACCAACCCCCTACAAAGGAGTATTCTGCTGAGAAATTAAAAAATCTGAGATTCACAGAAGATAACCTGGGAAATCTAGGGAAGGGAAAACTTAACCAGAATTACCCGGAACTTAAAATTAATGATCGGCTATGGACGATGACCACCAGTGATTCTAAGAAGAAGCAATAGAGTAAGGAAGAGCAACATAGATCTGCATACTGTGTCTCATGGAATACCAGAGGATTTCAACATCTGTTCTCGAAGGATAGTGGCTTCCTAGCCAACTATGATCTAATCTCCATTCAGGAGTCCTGGCTGCGAGAACCCCCAATATGTGAAGGCTATGAAGTCTACTTTAACCCGGCGAAAAAGGGCCCGAAAGGTAGACCATTTGGGGGTCTGATGGTGTTAAAGAAACTGGATTCTCCACTACAAGTCCTTGAACATGAGACACCTAATCCCTATGTGCAAATTCTATCAATTGCTCTTAAAGCAGAGAAACAGGATGACTCCAAAAAAATGACTCTTATTAATACTTACTGGAGCGAAAACATGCCGAGCCAGGAGAATTACCTAAAATCCATCATGAACACAATTGACAAGTCTATGATTGAAGATAAAGATAAGTTGATTGTATTAAATGGAGATCTAAACATCAAACTACTAGATAAGGATGGCAAAATTAGGGAAACAGAAAATCTAGGAGGAAACGAAAGTCGGTGGATGAAGGAAATGTCTATCCGTAATATGAGGATGCTAAACAGCCAGACCAGAGGCGATCTAATGGGTGCAAACACATAACGGGAAAACCGCTGCTTGCCTCGACTACTGTTTCGTAGGTGGAAACACGCTTCCATGGATTAAATCCTTCATAATAACTAAGCAAGCGAATAGTGACCACAGTCTATTGAGAACCGAACTTGCATGGGATATTAGATTAACAACAATGACCAACAAAGGGAGCGAGACCGAAGTTTCATGGGGGAGAAATCGATTGAGATTAAAAAATCAAGCCATACCGAAGTTGGTGCAGGACTATCAAGAAGCCTCTAATAAAGGTGAAGAGTCAGTCGAATACAAATGGTTGTTGGAAGCATTTGTGGTAAAGTATGATCCAGCGAAAGTGAACAGCATTGAAAAAAAGCACGCATATGACGAAACTTGTAGTAACCAGAAGAAAGCAATACAGAACAGAACTCAAGTTCATAAAAAAGATGAACAGCACGGAAAAAGAAGATCTCTTGAGGAAATGCCGGCAAACTTATAAAAACTGGCTGCGTTCAACTCGTTACCTAAGAACACAAAGAGACGCGGAAAAAATGCTGGCAGCGATATCAACAAATAACACAAGATGCACTTGGGACCTGATTAATAATAGAGGAACCAGTCAGCACTAGGAGTCAATCAAGTCTCAGAGGACAGTTGGTTCCGGCATTATACCGCGCTGTTTAAAGGGAACACCGAGGAGATTGGACCGGAGATAAGAACAGAGGGTCCTGCCTGGGCCCTGAAATTCGATAGAGATGACATACTGATGCTCATTAAAAATCTCAGCACCTCCAGGGCAGCAGGCCCTGATGGTATCTCCAACAAAATGCTAAAAGAAAACTGTGAAGGTTGGTCTGACCTGATATATGCCCTTTTCCAAAAAATATTGAAAGCTAAGCAAATTCCAACCACGTGGAAGGAGGCATATATAGTCCCCATTTTTAAAAAGGGGGATCGTGGTAATCCAAGGAACTACAGGCCAATTGCATTGTTGGACTCCATCGGTAAACTCTTCGCGTCCATCCTGTTAAGGATCTTAAAAAAATGGGCCTCAGAAACTAACATCTTGGACGAGAGACAGACAGCCTTTATAAGCGGAGTGGGCACTGCACTTAATCTGTTTTTGATAAACTTATTAAAGGCTAAAGCACTGAAAGAAAAGACCACAATCTATTTGGCTTTCATCGATCTTGAACAGGCGTTCGACGGAGTAAACAAAGAGCGCCTGTGGTCAAAACTGAGTACTTGGGGTTGCCCGATCGACCTGCTGGAAGCGATCCAAGCTCTCTACACCGACACTTCAATTCAGGTTCAAATTACTAGGAATGGTGGGCTATCTAGGAAAATCAAAACAACACGGGGAATTAAGCAAGGTTGTGTATTGGCCCCCTTCCTTTTCGCCCTCTACATGGCAGACATGAAATCAGCTCAAGACGAAATTTGTACTTTCCCTCCGAAGGTAAATGGAATAGAAGTTCCGTGGATGCTATACGCAGACAACGTGGTATTCGCTGACCAGACACCAATAGATCTACAGCGACGAATTGAAGCCTTTAATAAATATCTAAAAGGTAATCACATGCAAATAAACATAAAGAAATCGACGATTTTATGCATGAAATCACGTCGTGGGAAAACAACAGCGGGGAAAAGACTGACATGGAGGTTGGAAAAGGAAAAACTGGAGGAAGTGGAAACTACCATATACCTTGGTATTAGGATAAACAAGAACTGCAATGAACAAGCCCACTATACTCTGATTCGTGAAAAATTGGTAGCCTTGACCAATCAAGGGGTACTCCTACATTTTAGGTATGGAAAATTCTCAATGTTGCCAATTATTACATTCTATAAGCAAAAGGTGGTGCCCGTACTAACGTACGGAGCAGAGTCACTTCTAGCATTAAGATGGGATACTTGGAACGTATGTGAGTCCTACTTTTGGCGCAGGATTCTACATCTACCTAACTCGATTCCCTTAGTACTCATAAGATCAGAATTAAGACTTCAATCCATGGTCTCAATCACGATATGGAAATCCCTATCCCTATACCGGAAATGCATACTGGACAAACCGGCGCAGCCTTATAGAATTCTAGCAAGATCTGGTTTACCGAACGAAGATATAATCCTGCAGGAGTGGAAAAGGAGATGCGAGGAAACCCTGGTTCAGTTGGGCATCCAGGATGATATCCTGAAGTGTAACCCGGTCAAGGCTAAACGAATTGTTCGGGAAAAAGATTGGGAGGAAACTCAGGAGAATAAACTGTTACGATCTTGGTGTCCTAACATCATTTGGGAACGCAAAGCACTTAACATCCTCCCACCGTACCTACAGAAATTTCCATCTAAACACTACAGAGACCTGCTGTTGCGCTGCAGACTCAACATATGGTGCTCCGTGAGGTAAAACTAAGAAGAAAACTTATTGAAAAATCATCAGCGTTCTGCAGCTTCTGTAGAAATAAGGACCAAATCGAATCTGTCAAGCATGTGATGCTAACGTGTCCAGCCTTGGCATCGAAACGCCATTCAGATATGGGAAGTTATACAAGTAATATCTCCATGGAAACTGAAGAGGAATACTGGGAGCGTCTATTAACAGTAGAAAGAGTTGGGCGGACACTTGATGCTCTAAAGTTTGTCGAATCCCTAAGGCTGGATCAGGAGGGAAGTGACACAGTAGGGATTCAGGACAGCATAGTCTGAAGGATTATCCTTGGGAATCCTGTTGAAGACCCCTCTAGGGATGAGTGTTAAAGGTTTAACGTTGATTAACCAATAAAACATAATAAAAAAAAAAAAAAACCTAAATAGTGGTCAATATATTTATATGAGTAGGAAGACGGGGATGTACTCGAATTGTGCTAGAACATGTTATTTGGCTGTGTTCTTGGTAGAGGGGCTTCCAGTCCTTTTTGGGGATTTTTAGGAACTTGGGGTTTCACTCTGCGTTACCCAGGGAAATGCAGACGTGGACCCCTTGCACACTATGCTTAGAGAGGCACAACTTCATCACACTAAGACTAGGCTGACGCATGTGTCTGGTGTTACTGTTGGCACTTTTGTTCAGAAGAGAATTGCCTAGCATTTCAGTGCTGGACTGCTATGCAAATTGTATCTCACCTCTGTGAAATGTATAGTGAGCTTCAACGTGGTTGTAGACCTTCTGGAGTGGGCACCTGCCAGACAACAGGATATTTGGCCGTGTCCATTCTTTTTTTTTTTTTTTTTATTTGGCCGTGTCCATTCTCGTTAGATGAGATGGCGTCACCTTTTTTTGGATTATCGCCCCAAAGGCTGCAGTTATCAAAGAATATCCTTGGGTACAACTGCTGTTTGGTTGGTTCTTTCTGCTGATAATAGCACTTTCAGAAGTGTGCCAATTCAGGAAATGTTCTCCTAATTGTAGATTACCAGGGAGGACAGAATATGGATGGCATTTTATACATTTTAGAAAAGATTATTTCCAAAGATGTGCAAACATACTAATGCAATTTTCGAGTGCAACTTTTCCAGGAGTCTTTTCTCTGAGATTTAACAGCAGGTGCAATAATCATTATTTCCTTATTTGTAAATGTTGAACAAGCAGACTTTTTCCCTAGATGCCAGATGAAAAAAAAATCGAATGGATTTTATAGATTAGGCAACTACAAAAAAAAAGATTCAGCTTGTAATTGCACTTCGTGATGCACATCGTCTTTCAACATGGTAAACTGGGAAATGCTATGCCAAATCTTAGATACTGCAAGAGTCTCATCCCAGTTGATCAGGCCTATACCGCAACTGTATCGGGGAGCAATCACGGTTTTAAGAATTGATTAACAAAATATGGGTTCTACTTCAAAAGAATATTGCATCAATCCCAGTTGTACTATAACCCTGTTATTATTTTCTGTAAATAACGAACCCTTAGCCAATAATATGTGTTATGAGAATTAAATTAATAGACCGTGGGAATATAAGAAGCATCCAATATTAAGGTAGGTAGGGGTGCACATTGTAGACCGATATTTAATGCAAGTACAAAGCCACTTTGTGCAGATAAATCACATGTTTAATAGCTGCTCCACAGTATCAAGCTATTGGCTGAATTCACCAAAAGCTAAATATATTCGTATTACAGCCAAAGCCCCCAGATGAGGTTATTCCTTCGAATTTACAAGGCACAGATAACGCAAGCTACAAGACAATAGCTTGGTGTAATAGTTAATTCCACAGTTTCAAGTGATTTATGATATATATTCAATTACTGAAGAGAAAGCGGTCGTCAAATTGTCTCTAGAATTCAAATTTGTTATGGTGTAAGAGGGATCTGCTGTGTCTATTGTGCATGGACACAATGCAATCACAATTTTAACGGCTTGTAAATAGGTGAACAGAGCACCGAAATAGTTGAATTCTGTATTTATTTTGCGAGGTGATTATATTTCATTGTACCTAGCTATTTGAGTAAAGCTTGTAACAGTAGTCATTTGTTATACAATACTTCATTGGTCAGATTGTCATGTCAACGCATGTTTCATGCAAAACATTCTAAGCATATAGACTCTATTAAAATCTAAAAGACTATGTGCCTCCTTCACACTGACCACCTTAATGGAAATGAGGAGGATATTTGGGAATAAATGAAGGCAGAGGAGGGTTCTAGAACAAAGTGCATTGTGAAATAGGTTGAACATAGCAGCATGAAACGCAGTGAACACCATTTGCTATCTGTTTTTCAAGAGTACGTGATGTGGGAACGTGAATTAGATATTATTGGGGGCAAGTCATGGTATTGTTCTGTTATGAATGAACCTCAAATCGTAAAAGGAAGACTGAAGCAAAACCATGTGAGGAACACGAACGGACACCTCAAGTACACATATATATTAAAAGACAATGAGTTATAGAATATGAATAGAAGGCACATGCAATTTGATAAATTCACTAAGTGAGCTGTGATCATCACTAAATACATATGCTACATTTTGACAATCTGATGATAAGAAATTGGAATTGTTAGTTTAAGAAATCTAATGCAAAACTGATCAACTGATTTATCAGGTCAAACAGATGTCTCTGTGTATCATCACTTAATCATCATATCAGATTGTTTCTGTTTATGTATCATATTTGATCAGATTAAACAAATGTATTAATAATATTCATCAAAGTTATTTATACATCACAGTGGTGGTTAAAGTGCTATTAAAGGTCTCTTGATTCAAAATGTTAATCATCCTACGAAATGAACATAAGAGTGTATCTGAGATTATAAATTAGTTTCAAATGTATAGGTGGATATGCTTGAAAGAAGTAATTAGGGCCTGAATGATTACACACATTGCTATTCATAGTGATATCAGCAGCCTTCTGCGTAGTTATTTGGTGGTTAGTGTGACTACTGGTATGGAGCAATATGTAACCAAATTAGGTAGGTTTCCTATGACATTTGTTTTGCACAAAATGAGATTAGGTGTGTTTCCTCCCACCTCCCATCATTTCAATGGGAAACAAACACCCCTGTTGATACGTTCTGCCACATTGTGGGAACATAGTTAAACATCATTTGCATTGTATTGTGCTTGTCTTCTTTATTCCACTATACAGAAATTACGGTTGTAACCGCTGTGGTACAAATATTATATCCAGATATGCAAACGTTCACTTTGTATGTGTGTGATGATTGACAGAGATGGTATACTTTATGGTATATAAAAATATGTACTCAAAGTATGGCGGATAAATGGTGATCAAAGTACATACCTATGTAACTTATATTGTCTGGAGCCAACGATTTAACATATATGAGCATACAATTCTATTTTGTGTGTACAATGATGATGTCAATTTGTAAATTATATACATTGTATTTTATGATCACTGATTAGGAGCCACATGATGTGTGCAGCCCGACTCTCGACATCCTTTACTTACACATGTGTTGGGTCTCTTTCCAAGGTGATTTGGGCGTGTTTAACTGAAAAGGCAGAAGCAAATCATAATTCCCATAGAAAAAGAACTGTAACACTACAACAAAGGTGAGAGAGAGTCACCATGAAGATGTCAGGATGGAGAGCAAACTCCAAAAGTAGCATCATGTGTACCTGGAAATAAATAAAAGTGTTGCATGCATCAATATTTGTTTTTATTGCAATGTGTGTGTAACATTTGAATGTGTGTCCCTGTGTTTATGCATGAGTGTGTGTGGGTGGCCAGACCAATGTGTGCCTGTGTTTGGTGGGCAGAGGGAGTGGAGTAGGGTTTAGGGCCTGCATCATGAAAGTAATTTAGAGTGACAATGCTGACTCACATGCTTGTGCAACTTCATCAAAGTGCTATATTGTTAAATCTGGTACTGATTGTGACTGCAGCTTCATGACTTCATGAAACTGAGTTACGATTACCTTAATGGAGCAGATTGTGGGCCTCATCAGGAGGTTGCCGGGAAGCCTGGCTGTAAATACCACCAATGCAAATAGCGTTATCGATACTCAGTCCGGCACAATTGGGACCAAATGTTTTTTTTGGCACTATTAGCACCGGCTCAATTAGCGCTGTGCTAATAGCGCCAGAAACAGGTGGAATGTGGAGATATTTACCTCCTGCAAAAAGCTAGAGGTAAATTTCCAAATATTCCGCCCAACCCACGATTGGGCCAACCCTTAAGTGCAGCATTAATAGCGTTACCTCCACATTTAAGGGCTACCGCCCAACTGCAGGATTTACAGTGACCATACTAGCTTAGATTGTGGTTGCAGTTTCATAAACATTATCTAGTTACCATATTGGCACAGATTGTGACAGCAGCTTCAAGGAATTGATTTACAGTGATCAAACTGTTATAGATTCACAATAATGATTTACAGTGACCATAGATTTTGGCCACAACTTCAAAGTGATTTACAATGGGAATGCTGGCATTTATCGTGGGTGCAGCGGCATGAAGGTGCCTTACAGTAGCAATGCTGGCATGTGCTTTGTGCAGAGGAATCATGAACATGTTGCAAATTGCACCCATATACTGCTAGTGATATGCCATGTACTGTCTTTTTAATGTGTTACCCTAGAGAACCAATTGTGCATTCTAAATGTTTTTACCCCATTTTCTCAAAAGGAGTGCTGGAAATTTCACCATTTCCACAGCAACATAATTATCAGTGGGGAGAAGACCCTCCCTCAGGGCCTCTTACATTACTTAGACTCCTTCGCTATGATCATTTGTGGGCCTAATTCATGGGAGGGAGATGGTAATACCCCTCCCCTTAAAGTATGCCACTGCGGCCAATGACCTCCAATAGTTTAAAACACCAGCGCCTCCTCAGGAGTAGCCCAACCCCCTTCGGCACACAACACTGCCTCCATCACTATAATGCGCATAATGTTACTGGCCTCGGACAGTGGCATTTGAACACCAGGGGCAGGTGCTGTGTTTGTGTTTTTTTCTGTGTGCGTTCGTGTTACACCACTTGTTGTATGTGTTAATTCCCAATAGCAGTGATGGTGTCTGGGTTCCCATTCAAATGCGTATCATGGCAATGGCTCAGAATTGGATATGTCTCACTTGTATTGCTATTTTGCTTTTACGATGAAACTCTTCAACAAGATGCCTTGTGGGAGTGTAAACTGTCTATCATTAGTAGAAAGAAACAAATGCATTGGTTCAATTCTGTTAGTAGTAAACTTTAAGTACAGGTAGGTGAAGGAGGAAATTATTGGAGGGTTCACAGCACACATGATAGGATACATTTACTAACTTCAATTAATTAAATGGATCAGCTATCATTGGAACAAAAAGCATGTAAATGTTGTGTTGCTCCAATTTGGAGATAAGAGATTGTAGTAATATGTATAAGACATCTGGCACGACCATATTATGATTCACTTTGTAGGAGCCAACGGCATTTGGCAGGTTTAATTGCATCAGCACTAATGCAAACAATCTACTGTGTTTGCACTTGTACTAATCTAATTCAGCTCTTGCAAATTCCATTTGAACACATGCAAACTACCTTTGCACATGCGCTGTAGCGTAATCCCATCTGCCATGCAAAAATAGAATACACAATGTATTTGATCCACCACAATAGAGAATTTAGCGCTATGGGCTGGTCATTCAAGCTATATATATAAAGTACATGCTGCAAAAAAACCATTAAATGCCGGAGGATATGAAGGCAATCGATGGAGCACACAGGGGATCAGACAACAGTACAAGAGAAAAACTTGAAAAAAAGGGTCACCACAGAACTGGTACAAAACAAGAACCATGCAGAGTGCAGAGAGCCACACTTGCAAATACATCATTCAAATTGACAGCAATCTAAATAAAATAAAAACCCTACCATCAGAAACAAAATTAGCCCTCATTTTTCCACACCACCAATTGGACAAGAGAAGACACAATGGAGACATAGTTGCTGGCACTAATTACCGGATATTACAACCCTGTATAATTCCAATGTGCTCATAAGAAGTGAAATTCCTGCTCATCATCTGATCTGCAGCCATATCTACTTTAGTCCTTCAATCCTCACCTCTCTTATGGTGCCACTTCCCTTACCCTGCACATAGAAGGTGCTCTAGCATCATGCTAGGGACCTGGGAAGCCTGCCACTCTCTGCAATATCCTGAGAAGGTGGAAGGCTGTGAGGTCTAATGCCTGGTGAAATGGGAGGAGGATGGGCCTCAGACTGTGAGCAGCATTAACAAGCCAGAGACTAAGGACTCAGAGAAGGGATGTGTACATTGAGGGTACTTACATGGGTAGTAATATTGACTGATGGTGCCAGGGTTTAGTGAAGATGGACGGGGGAGTAAAATGTAACTGTGGGGGGTAGATTTAGATAAGGACTGTGGCAAGAGGTTTGGGTTGGATGGGAGTAGGAGGTGCATAAGTGATGAAGGCTGTGAGGTATTTCCAGCCTCAGGATATTTATGAACTGCATCAGGCTAGGTTAGGCCAAAGGTGCAGAAATATGGATGGCTGTTAGCGGTCAGATGAAAGCCCAGCAGATATCCAGCATTTCACTCTCACCTGTCTAACATTCAGAAATTGTCATCAGAAATTGAAAAATGAAAGCACTAACTGTGCCCTGTTTTTGAGTGACAAGGCCAAAAAATCTGCAGGCCTGCTTCCAACTACAAATGACTGATGCACTAAAGTAAATGTGTAACCAATCAAAGAACTGCCATGGAGAACTCCCACAACTTTGATTGAAAAAATATCTTATCAAAAAGAAAACTCAATTTGCCAGAAGTAATTCAAAGGCAGACTTTCAACAAAGGCTGTGACACTGTTAACCTGTTGAAAAATATTGACATAAGCAGCATGAAGGAACATGAAGTGACATGTGCGGTATTTAATGTGAGATGTGAAAACAGGCCTAATGTAACAGTAAGAATTTTTTTTTTAAAAGCACAATTTTTGTTTATAATACTGAAGAAGAGCTGATCTGGTACTCACCGGATACCTTCCCCCCATCAGAGCAAAGAGGTCAAACAATCCCTCACCTCTCCATTTGCTCAAACTCCTTTATAGCTTAATAGAGTCAGATAGGAACCAGAGGTTGGGCCTCAGAGTGATGTTTATGGAGGGAACAGTGTTCACTGAGTAAACAAAAGTGCAACCCTGAACTTTCTAAAATACGCAAAATTGAATTCAGTTTGATGGGGGTTCTACTGCTGAAACCCATTTGACATGCAACAGCTGATAATATTATCCCAGGGGGCAGATTATTAGTCCCTCTGTCCAAAGAGATAAAAAGCACATGTTCAGGTCATTAACCCTTGAAGAATGTTAAAAGGTTTTATTGCAGACTATGCCAACAGAAGGGGGAAAACAGGCCTGCCATAGGGCTTGGGGACAGAAATATGTTCTTCATTGAAGCTACAAGTCTGTATGTCATTAGGAGGATATCATAGGCTTCAATGGAAACTCATATTCTGCTCATAAACTGGGGTAACAGAATAGATACAGAGATGATTCATACATCCCCGAAAAGCACACGAAGAAAACTATCTGTTGATAGACATCCCCTAAGAATTTGGCCCTATGGACCAAAGATATAAGGTAAAATATGATTGCTGCTTACCAGAAGAAGCTACAGATTGGAGAGCCTGGTATATGGTAGCGTATGGAATGAAATAACTGTCTGTAAAATATCATGATTCTAACTTTAATTCTGTCCATAGAAATTGCAGACATCTGTCATTCATGCTGGCAATCACCTGTCAACACCAAACACAGTTCATTGCGATCGGTCTGATCAGAGCAATTTAGAAACATGTGTGTTGTCACCCTTATTTGAAAATTTGAGAAAAGTGCCATGTTGAAGTTTTTTAACTTCATGTTTGAGTTGGTCATAAATGTAATTTCAGATGAGTGGAGTAAGAACTCCCAGAATGGGTCCAAAAACCTGGTGATCAATAATTCGGGTGAAGCGGGGCCTTGTTGAGGGGGAAGAACAATCAATGTTCAATCAGAATAATTAGCTAATGAGGCGCTACACCCCATTTTAGATATTGGGGGGGTGACTTGCAGGATTTACAACTAGATGCACAGTGGAAAAAGGGATGGTCAGACAGAAAGAGCAGACAAGGGCACCCAGAGAGAAGATGAGAAAGGTGGAACTACAATCTGGAGAAAAAAACAGGAGCAGTGCTGAACTTGGAGTATCATGCATGACAAAGATCTGGAGAGGCAGACAGAAGGACTGACGCTGGGGAAATTCATAATAAAGACAGAAGTGCCATACATCAACAGGTCCCGTTGCTTTTAATGAGATGACCCAGGATCCCTGCTGCCCTCTCCCGTGCAGAACCTAGAGAGATTCATAGTAAGTGTATATTTCCAACTGAACAAAGCATTGGTGGGGATCTATTTGAATGAATATATTCCCCCTATGTAGAGATGAATGGTGTGGGCATCTAGAACTAGATCCCTAGCAATTTCTTATTCATTCATAATTTAATTAATTCCCACAGAGCCAAAGGACCTGGGGCAATTCGAAATATCAGATATTTCCCCCAGTGCTGATAATGATATAGTAATTTAAAGTAATTGTGGATCACCTATTACCCTTTTGCCAATCCCAAAAGTCCCCTGAATTCCCAACTGTTTACCACTCCCCAGACCCTGCATTAAAGCAGATGTGGTCCCCATGGTAAACTGAATTTCTGGGTCTGCGCTGTGCAGAAAAGTGTCTTCATGGTTAGGCAAAGGGAAAATTGATGGTTCAAAAGCACAACTTTGAAGTGGGGCGTTCTCAATGCATATTGGCAAAGGAAAGGCTTTCATTGTATGCTGAGAAGAGGGTTTCATTGAAAGTTTGTGTGCTTGAATATTGCTAGAAATGGAAAGTGTGCAGGGATGTCAGAGATAAAGAGTGATGATCACTTAAATAACGCTTGTGGTTATTTAAGTGAACCTCATACAAATTACAAAGTAAGACAACATTGTCCCGTAACTTTCCAGGGTGCTGCATTCATTCTCTTCACATTCGTCCAATTATGTGAAATATATATCAGACCTCTGTTCTCTTTATCTGTGACCAAGCGCAGTAGTGACCAGAAATGGCAACTGTACAGGTTGTGGTGTCTTATATGTTCTGTGATCAGTGGCTGTAAAAATACATTTTCAGTTTTTAACTACTTGTTAGCAGTAGGAAACAGTGCCAGAAAGGAAAGTTTTTGTGCCACAGAGTGGAGGGGCATTCCTCTTGATAATCATTGTGTAAATTTGAATAGTGTCTATTAATTAAAGACAAATAAATATATTCTTTCAGAACTCCAGACAGGCTTGTGGCTTGCATGTTGAAAAAGGTGTTAGGGAGTACAGTGGTGTTATCTGAATCAGAAGCAAAGTCAGTCAAGAATCCAATTCATTGATCAATTGGTGTGCTGCACTTGATTGGGGGCAGGGGGTGAACTCCACACATTAACTGTCACAGCATAAATATATTCTATAGAAATGAGGTCTTTTCTGGGTATTCATTCATGAAAATTTGCATTGATAACAGGCTATTCATTTCAGTGAAATGTCAGAGAGGTGCGTGATAGGTTTTTAATGCAGTTGTCGAAAGCACCGCTGCATTCTTGACCCCTGAGATATCAGGGAGGTGTCCAGAAGAATAGGATTGTGCATTGTTAATGCAAACATAATTTTATTTGGTATTCTTTGTTGGGCAATATAGCAGGAATACAGTGCAAGGTTTTTATTCCTGTGCAGTGAGAATTCTAGGGAGTTTGTTTAGAAACCACACTCCAAAATGAGTGACATAGAAGTCAAAGATGCCTAAGCAAGCTCTTCAAATCGTGGAGATTGGCGTGAACCAGAGGCAGAGTGTTGGCAAACTCGAATGGCACAAGAAGTCGCATTATTAGGTCCTGACATTTGCATGATGGTGGACCTTTACACAAAGACGTAGAGGATTTTTTTATGGGCCAAAAGGCAATGAGGAACAAATTAAAATGGCCCAGCAAACGGCTCAGTTGTATTTCCTTTTGCAATTAATAGAGAAGGGATTGCAAAATGAAGGAGCCAGTATGCTGAAACAGACTGGAGATCGAAAACAGGCCAATCAGTTGTCAAAACAGGCCCAGAAATCATTCAGGCAGTAAGAGAATACATTACAGCAGCAACAAATTATTGAGCTCAAATATGTAAACCTCATTGAGTAACTTACAAATGAGGCAAACACCCACCAACAAGCCAGTGCAGAGTGACAAATGCAATTCTCTGTGCTCCATGACGCACACAAAGTGAGTATACAAACTTTAAGAAATGTTGAACACAAATGTAGTGACCAGATTATACACAATAGTGAATTGCTGAACGAAATCGTGGCCTTCAAACAGTCCATTAATGAGCTAAAATGAGAAAACAGTCAATTAATCATAAAAGAGATTGACTCACAAAACAATGTTGATCAAATGCGCCAGGATTGAAATATTCTGAAGCAACAGAAAATGCAGCTGATCAAAGAAAATGTCCCCTTATAATTGAAAATGGATGCAGATAAGAGTCGCCTGTTTCTCAGGAACTGCCCAGAATCAGGGAGGAAAATATGGATGTTATGGAGTGCCTAAGGCAAGCAGGGGCTGGCCTGTTGGAGGCAGCACATAGTAGAGACGCTCAGGAGAGAGAACTTGTCATGAAAAAGGCTGTGAAAATGCATGCATAATGCAAGGCTCTGAGAGGGAATAGGAAGTCCTCCAAGAAGAGGAACAGTAAGTGTGGGACTGGCCAGGGACGTTAGCCAAGCCTCAGTGTCAGATTTAAGAATTCAACTCTCTAAATGTAAGCAGGAAATCATGGCAGAGAGAAACAAGTGTTTGAAATTAAATAATGAAATTAAAGAATACAAACTGGTGCTGAGCCGGTCTGACCAACCAGTGTATGAGATAGGGTCATAAATGGAGGAGAACAGCTCCTCCCTTCAAGGCCGTTAAATCATTTACATACAACTCCCCAGGGGCAGACTGGAACTGACCTCATGCATGTCCACAATAGTACTCAGGGGGACATGAGGCAGGTGGGTTTGCCTATTCCTAGACAGTCTGATCTGGAAGGTCAGTCCTTATCTGGTATTGATGAATAGTCACATTTACCAAACAGAAGGGAAAGTGGCTGGATAAGTGTGTCGTCGGAGGCCAAAGATAGTCCTGCCAGTACTTCTGAACCTGAAAATATATAAGATGAGAATAGCAGAGAATTAGATTAACAGAAAATGATCTTGCAAAGAGATTGTCTAGGCCAATTAGCTGAAAGGGAAAAGCAAAAGCTTCAGCCTAGCAAGGGCAGTTCAAAAACCTCCAACAATCAGGGGAATGGGTGGATTCACCCAGGCCACCTGCAAGGAGGGATCGTACATATGTTCAACAGTCTGAAGAAGAGAATGGATATTATCCTGCACCAAATGGTGACTGCAGTGAAAGTCAGCCTGGAAGTGAGCCTGAGAGCTCACAGCGACACAGACGAAAGGAGGAGTCCAGATCCCATGTTTATGAAAGGCATTCCAAATATCATAGAGATAGGGAGCACCTAGAAGACAGGAAGTGGAACTCCAACAGTAGCACTGATTTTGAAGGAGAATGGACTCAGAGGCGCATGAAGGAATACTAAGGGCCCAATTCACAGAAGCGTTTTATAATGGCACAATCCCACAGGAAAGTGGTCTGTGAATCAGGCCCTAAATTGAAAAAGGGTTTTGTTAAAGACCCGATCAGGCAAATTAAAGACATAAAATACTTTATGACTCCATACCACAACAATGCTAAGTATTTGGTGTGGGAACATTCAGAATTATACGAACAAATGATGTAATGCTTTGAAATGTATTTATTTATTGGACATTTGTATTGCGCCTATACACACGTGTTTCAAAAATGATGTTAACTTGTAAAATTGACATTTTCTCCAGAATACTCCAATTTCTTTGTAGGACTTGAAGACCAATATCAATATGAATGGCCAACCTATAAGGCAGCCATATAAAAAAATGATTTGGACCCACGAAAACCCATAAGAGGCATGAAAGGATGCCTATAACTTACAAAGAGTGGAAGATTGGGCAACTAGCGAGTTTGCACAAGAATTTAAATGTGCCATTTGTGCACACTTCAAAGCGGGTGAATATAAATAGCATAGAATTTGTTACCACATACTTCCACGTACTACCCAAATACATTATTGCCCAATAATCGACACTGGATTGGATATTAAAGCAAGCTACTATGATGTATAAGGGTGCAGAAACCTACAGCAAATAAAGGTAACCCTCAAAACCGAATACCACACCTACTGCTGTAAAGGTGGCAGAGGTAAAAACTATCCCTCCATTGGACCTGGAGATGGTGGACCTAAAAATACTCCTCCAGCTGACAAGCAGAGTGAGAGGTAGAGAAACCATCCACCCAGTCCCAATTGAGTGGAAGTCAATATGGTTACCAAAATACTGACCTGTCTGACCCCACCACCTACCTACGTCCTAGGTACAAAGGTGCAAGTCCCATTCCTGGCTTTATTTACACCTCCCAGGCACAAAGAGGGATTCAAACCAGGTAAGTGCTTCCCGAGGGAATTTCCCTCCATATTTCCTTCAGGAAAAAAGTAACACACTACCTCCAAACATACATTTTTCCAACAGGTAACCTCAAAACACTAATTTTCAAAACAATCCTACTCCGTTTCACCGGTCCCAGGACAACAGATCCCAGAACCAAGGAGAAGGGGAAACTAGGATTGAAAATTATGACGAACATTTTCAACAATACCCAAGTTACTTTGCAAGAAGGTATAGTTCCTCTTCTAGGGAGCAACAGAGATATGAACAAAGAACTCTCTACACACTGAATGAAGAGAGAAAGTTGCCTAATTGGAGCAATTGGTCAAACAATTGGCCAAAGACATGGGGCGCATGATGAGGGCCCAGTAAAACCTTCATAATGACCATATCCCTCCAAATGCCCTAACCCCAGGGTCTGATGCCCCGGGGGGAAATGACTGGAGGTAAGTCCAGACAACCAATAGGTTCCAGGGAGAGGTGTCAAGCCCTTACGGAAGCTTCCATTCTTACCCAAAAAGAACCCCAGGAAACCTCCTAACCTGAGAGACTCTTCTACCCCCTGGAAGCTGGAACCCAAAGAACATAGGGTAGGTAGAAGAAACCAAAGAAAACTTCACTTCAAGGTGAATGGAAACAAAATAATCCCCTTTGAGACAGAAGAAGCCTCTGAGGATTCAGGTAAGGCCATTTTCTGTTTCCGGAATGGAGGAATCCCTCCCAAAGAAAAATGGGTCACAAGAGACCCTGAGTCCAACAGTGTAGATACTGAGACTGACACAGCTGGAAAAACCCCTATGCCTCAACCACCCGAGATAGATAATCCCAAGACCGAAGAGTTATCCTCCCTGCTAACAGGTTGTGAGGACTGTTTTCAGATACAAAGGGACAACAAACACTCTGGAGAGAAAGAGGATACGCTCACTACAAATATAATTTCCAAATGCAGATTTATTTCCACAGAATACATATTCATTTCCACAGATTCCCAGTCTCAGACACCGGAACTCGACCTTAAACAGGAAACCACCCAAGATCACACAGTGATGAAGTTCAACATTAAGGTGATCAAGCTGGCAATAACTCACACTTTCTATGTAGACTTGAGGCAAAAGAGGGCAGATTATATGTCCCTGTCAAGACACAGGGTCACAGTGAATTTAGCTCTGGTGGATGCTAGATCCCAAGCTACTCTCATGTCAAAAGAAGCTTTTGACCAACTGAATCTAGGAAAGAGAAGAGTCACCAGATTACCCTCATACCTCTTCCCAGACAACTCCAAAACTTTGATGGAAACTATATTTCCATCAAAGGGACTGTGGTTGTAAAAATGTACATTTTGCCACTTTGTTTAAAACACCCAGTGATAGTCATGACTCTTGAGTGCACTCCATGTTTACTAAGGAACAATTTCCTTTGGAGGTTATCACCTCTGTGTGAACCAGGTCCCCTGGATCCTGACTAACCGGCCTACCAATCTCAAGAGCAGTATAAATTATGATAGCCTGAATGGCACCTGTCATTTGATTGAGCGGAGTGCCAAGCAATTAGAATTTCATTTCCAAAATAACCAAGTCCCAGAAATCACTATCATCTCTGTAGGAGAACAAACTGGCTGTGAGAACCTTTCTCAGCTACTGAATATCAACCTTCCTTGCAGTTGCAAGTAGTACTCCACAATGGAAGGGAACACATGGAGATATTATACACATCAAAATTTAGGAGAAACACCAAGTACTTTGAAAGAGAATTATGAAAAACCAGCTCGAAGTTTGACCGACATTCAGAAAAAGGGCCAACACTGGTTCTTCCTCATTCAGAAAAATGAGGAGGAGAGACAGTGCATGGAAGAGTATGTTGGAACAATGGAAAAAGCTTCATCAGCGAAAGATTTGAAGTGGGTAGGTCAAGATCTACCCCTGCTTCCCCTTCCACCAGACACACAAACCGGAAGAACAACAAAAGGAACCATGATCGATCGCACCGTTTCGAATCGGTTCCCAGTGCTCCCATAATAAACAAGTACGTTGAGAGGTACCCACTCAGTCAACCCTTATAGCCCGGGTATAGTGCAAACATTGCCCAAGGTGGATGAGGAGCCTCGATGCGCTACCAAAGACTCCTCCATTAACTCTCTCGACTAAAGTGGCAAGTAGCCATGCATAATGTTATTAGAGGCACCATAACGTAGCAGCGTTAGACATGAAACACACATGCTATCTGCACATCCGGACACGATCATGCACCTGAATACAAAAAGAACACATGCGTACAGTTCTAAAATCTAAAGGTGTTTAGCTGCATCAGCCGGGCACCAAGCCAACCCCTTCGCTGCCGAACCTGAGAGGCTGTGAGACCCTTGCGAGTATTTTGAGATGAGGTGTCTGTGAGGTCCTGCAGTCTGACAATAGTCCTCACTTCGCCAATGAAATATTTAAGCACATCACAACCCTGCTAGAAATCAAACACATATTCGACTGTGCGTACCTCCCGCAAACAATTGGAATTGTGAACACCTCAATGGCCTCCTGAAGGAGTGCATTGCCGAAACTCAGCAGAGCACCAAGAAAAACTGGCTTCATTGTCTGCCCTTGTCACTATTCGAATTGCGCAACAAGCCATGGTCCAACCATCATTTAACGCCCCATGAGGTGGTGACAGGATGGTGCATGCATTTTCCCCAGGCTCCTCCCACTAGTGCATTGAAGGACTGTGGGAATAGTTCTGATCTATTAGGGCAAGAGCTGTTCAAATATATCAATTCCTTGGTTTCTAGAGCCTCTTTTATCTCTTGACAGATACAGGGTTGGCCTGAAGACAGCAAAGCCACAGATTCTAATGATCAAGAACTTTCTGCTTAAGTGGAAATCACCCAGATTCTCTGGCCCCATGTAGTAGAAGCCATCATGGACAGAGCTGTGCGGCTCAAGGGTAAAAAGCGTCTGGAACCACATCCAGGACATCAAGCCCTACAAAGCAGTGGCCCCACCTGATGACAGAGAAACAATGACCGACAGACCCAATGTTGAGGATCTTGATGAACTACATTTGTGTGCAATTCTTACAGATTTAGGGAGGCCTGTCCATCTTATGGTTTGACGATCCCAAGCAGCTGAAGAAGCACCTGGAACACTTGTACACATTGTCAGCTGAAACACAGTGTATTGTGTTTCTCTTTTCCTCCGCACACGCAGGTTGTGAATTGCAACTGGAATACTTGCGCACATTGACAGCTGAAACACTGTGTTGTTTTTTCTATTCTTCTGCACATGCCGGCCGGGCTTTCTGTGTCACTGCCGCAAAAATGTGGAACAGTCTCCCACTGCCTCTTCGAATGGTTGATAACCATTTGTCTTTTTCGTCGTGCCCTTAACACCTATCTGTATTAGGCTCCTCTGTACTTCTGCCGTCTCTGTATCACTTAGCGCCAAGATATCTTTGGGTGTATGTGCGCTTTAGAAATGCATATAACATAAGATAACATAACATAAAATGCAAGTTCATGCAAATGTTGTTATAACTGTATAGGAAATTCTCTTGATGCTACCTCCCACTGACCACCCAGAAGCCTTTTCCAATCAATTTGTGCACTACACAAGGAGACCCAGACAATTCAGAACCTGATCACCTGAAGCATACTTCCTCGTATTCATAGATTACCTAGCCCAAGCATACCCACAACTAGAACAAAGTGTGTACCCCGTTCTGACCACACTCAGAGATCCCCTAATGAGAAAGTTCTGGGAGGAGATATTTGCATTTGCTAATAGATGATCCTATGCTGAAGTGATCAATGTTATTCATATATATCTTAAGGCCCAAAGATATATTAAGTGCTGTCTGAGCCCGGCCTTTAGAATGTTTCTGTTTAAGCTTAGGACTAACCAGCTACCTATACTGTTGAATGGTGGGTCTCGTTATAATATCCCTCGTAATGAGCGTACATGCCAGATTTGCAAAAGTAATAGTATCCTAGAATCTGCTTGACATTTGTTTACGGAATGTCAGGGATTAATACCTGCAATTATAGAGATCTTTGGGTGCTTTGTATATAATAACGATTTTATTCATATGGATCCTTTTGGGATATACTGTCTAAATACGGAAAATAGAAGGATTCATCTTGCATTGTGTAGATTATGGAAAATTATTCAGAAATGATTGTCTAGTGTAAAACCTCAGGGAGAGCATGGTATAGTCTAGGATCTATTCCCGGGAATGGGGGCACGTAAATAGACTTGGGCCATGATCCTGGGGAATTTTAGCATGTAAACTGGTATTACTAGCATTACAGTTTTATTGAATTTATTATATTAAGATTATTCTAAGAATTTTGTATGTGCGAGTTTGGCAGAATTATAACGAATCACAATGCTTTAGATATATCTGTGTTTGATATTATGGGGCTGATTCATGGAATTATTTGCACCGAAAAACAGGGATTTGTGTGCCATTCTGCCCGCAAATCCCTGTTTAACAAATGGAGATTTGCGGGCAGAATGGCGCACAAATCCGCGTTTTTCCGTGCAAATAATTCCATGAATCAGCCCCTATGTGTTTTAACGACTGTATGAGCTTCAATGTACAATACTATTGTGACTGGCTTTGTGTTTGTATTCTTATTTGCAACTGTATTTGCATCTGTATACATATACACATTTAGTGTTGTATTGTTCTGTTTTATTATAGTTGCTCTTATATATGAAATGTCATGGAAGTTATTATTGAAATTTGTAAAGGTTTTATTAATAAATTAAATAAGTGATTCCTTAGTTCGCGGAGCTTGAGAGTACTGACATGTATTAACACATTAATGCCTTTCTTGCGATGTTCAGGTGGGCAACTTTATCATCTCATCAGCTGCAAGGATCAAGCAGCGTAAGTGGTCATGTCGAAAAGAATAAACTTTGTTTTAACAATGGTGTATGTATTGGTTCCCACTGGAGTATTGGGTATTATAGTATGACAGCTCTATTTTGTAATGCATGCTACTGCTACATCCCCTACTAATATCCCCCAACCGAAGCAGGAGGAACTGCCATGTCAGGTGGAAGAGACAACACTGCTGATAAGGTAAGGAGAGGTAAGCACAGTGTCCCCTACGCCATGAGTGCTTCGAGAACCTTCATTGCAACTGAAATACCTGCGGTTAAGGCACAGTTCTTGATGTAACTTGCAATGGTCCAGAAACATGGCCGGTTCCAAGGAAAGACAGCAACCTTAAGATGGATGTCCAAAGGAACCTTCCCTTAGAAGTTAGTTACATCAAGACACTCGACATGATGAACGATTACTGGCAACTCGATGAAGGGGTGCAGTCCATAACTGATGTGCCAGAAAAGGGGGAGACAAAGACTATCACACTGAAGGAATTGCCATGCCACTGGACAAGAGTAAAGGAGGTAGGACGAGAGCTTGGCTGCTGGTATAGATCATAGGTATTGATTTATGGACACGTATACACTAACAATGGTTAGGAAGATGGAGTGGTGGGAGCAAGGCACTGACCTTAGCCAATTCACCAGTGAGCAAGGTGCAATAAGAAAATTACAAGTGCCTGAAGGAATAGGACAGGAGTTCAAAGTTGGTAACCTTGGTGTAAATTGAAACTGGACCAATGCCAATAATCCCTTTGAAGACACCAGCTCTCTTTTACAAACACAATGGTGATGAGGAAGTTGGTGAAAACGTGAAATGCAAGGCGGTTGGGATTATCCCAGCAATGGGAGCGGGAACAGCAGTACTGATGGATCACTATTGGGCATGTGGAACTAAAGCCTCTGAGAAACTACCACCGAATCGGGGAGAGGTATGCTCCCTGGTGCATATCCACATATCCTTGTTGGTGGTGCCACAGAAAGATGTGAAACTTGGTGACTTTCCGAAGATGGAAAACAATAAAAGGAAGAAGAGGTCACTAGAAGGAATACCACCTGTCCAAACAGAAAAGACTGACAAGCAAAGAGGACTGAGTAGAGTGAAGAAAGGGGGTAATAAATTCTCAGGCAAATCAGAATCAGCATTGGACGAAGTACCAGCAGAACACAGACTGTTCAGCAGAATACAAATGTTTTTTACATCGCTGATGCCAGGAATGCAGACATATGCAAATTCCAAGTGGCTATAGATCACTCGTTGGGAGCTGATGATAACCATAAATTAGACAGTAAATGGATTGAACGCCATAAAGGAAGAGGTCATAGCGGTTGGTTGTGCTCCAGAATAGGTATGTTCTGGATCTCTTCACTGCAATGGAAGGAGGAATTTGTGCAAAAATTGGGAGTTCATGATGCACATTCATCCTTGCCAACGATGAAGATAACGTAACTCTCTCAGATGAAGTTGCACAACTAGCATAAATTGCCCAGAAAATGGAGGACGAAGCACGTGGAATGGGAAAGGACAAGAGCTGGCTAGCATATCTATGGTCATGGATGTCATCGTGGCTGTCTGATGGTTTGAAAGTGATAGCTTTAGCTCTAGTGCTGGGAGCAGCTTCTGTATGTGGAGTACAGATATGCATTGGAAGGCGCAAGAAAACAGCAGAATAGGCAATGGGAATTCAGATTTTAATGGATGTGAACATGGTAGGATCAATGGATGACATCATGAGAGAAAGAGACAGACTAAGGGAGAGAATAATGATGTGTGACCAATTTCTGGCAGGGACCGAGGTGGACAATCCCAGTGACCCAAGGAAGTATGAATGGAAGTGGGTTTGGTGCAACTTTTTAGACATGAAGCACACGTGCCATCTGCACATCGGGACACGATCATGCACCAGAATAAATGAAGAACACATGCGTACAGTTCTATAAGCTAGAGGACAGAGACATATACATATTGGGCCTCATTATAACCCAGGCGGTACGGGGTTAACGGCGCCAGTAAAGGTGCCAGCAACGTCAACCCCGTACCGCCTGATTACGAGGTCCCCTCGTGGGAACTGGTCTGCACGTCTGCTTTCACCAGACGTGCAGATCTGGTCCCGCGAGGGGAGGAGGGAGCAAACAATGGGCCGCTCGTAATGGGTCCGTTGTTTGCTCCCTCTCCCATTCCCATTCAGCCCTATGGCGGCTGAAATGGGAATGGGGAGGATCCGGGCCGGGTTCCTAGAAGGAGGAATTACCAGGCCCTCCGAACTCGGAATGGGCCGGTAATTCCTCATTCTGGGAACCTGGACCCAGACGCGATTTCGGCGGCAGCCATGCCGCCAATAGCGGCATGGCTACCGCCGTGATCGTAATGAGGCCCACTGTCTTCATGTTTATTATGTTGCCTTTACCTTGACCTCAGCAATGCAGAAACCGCAAGAAGCAAGAGATCCTGTGTAAAGGCTTGCAGATGCTTATATGCGAATAACCCCGCGGAGCTCCAGGAGCACTTGAGTAACCTGACAGAGCCATAAACAACTAACCTATGGATACTATAGAATAGCACAATGTAAACACCATGTATGGTTTAGGAAAATTACAACAGGCCACAGACCCTCGGCTGGAGTTAAACAGAGCAAATTAAGAGGAGTGAGAGTGTGAGATAGGGTGCCAAGGCCACCAAGATACAAGTCACATTCCATTCTCTGAACTACAGTAACACTGGCTGCAGCAAATACATATAATTCTTCATATATCCAGGCTCATTCAGAGCTGCAGAGCTCAGAAAGACGGTCTCTGTACACGTGACCCAGCCAAGCCGATGATAAACCGAAACAAGGGGCAAGAACCAATGATCAGACCCTCACACTGAAACATAGTAGAAGTAGCATTTTTCAGGGATGATACAGGCCAGCCATCTGACATGGGAGAGCCTGTAAACGAACAGCTATAGGGTTCGCCATAGGTGGACTATCACTCAGTGCACAATCCACTTGCTTGATAGGTTTGCTGGAGAGTGGCCCAGGTTATGACGTCATTGTGACGCGGATTTGCCTAAAACTGGCCCACGAGCCAGGGTTTGCTGAGATGATCCAGGAGCTTCTTCCTTGTTTTGATCCCTGTTGGTTTTGGCTGCAATAAACCACAATTGAAATTGCTTTCTGTTGGGCCAGCATTCCTTTTGGGAAGGGAAGGGGCTAGGCCTTCCGTGAGTTTGGGGTCGACAAACTCCTAGTAGCCCTCCTGCCTACCTGGGAGTTTATCCTAAAAGATTATTCAGGCAACTCCAAAAAGGTCAGACCTTTCCCACATTTAGATTATTTACAAATGGGAAGTTGATTTGGCAACACTAGATTCATAGCATTTTATGCCTAGCTGGTGTATGCTAAACATGTCCATTGGCAACAAAATTATAGAACATAATTGTTGGGTCATTAGAGATTTAGTCAAGACTTTATTAACAACAATTTATGGTCACAGCTGTGGGTAACCCTATGGGCTTTGACAATATCGAGAGTGCATTTCAGTCAACTCAATTGCTGCTGTATGCAGTTGAAGACCAAGACGGAGAAAAGGTTACCATCTCAAGACAAGTGCACAATTCCCATCAAATTTAAGCGAGGACATAGCTTGAAAATAAGGGTGCTTACATCAATTTGAACTCTCTCCTCCATCAACAAGGTTTGTGTTTATATCCAACCCCTCTAGTGGATTTAGAACATGCCACCATTACAATATTGGTGGCTAACAGCAACCCTCAAAGTATTACTTTGGGGGCAGGCACCTCTATTGGAATGGCAGTTGATGACATATACTATTCTACTGATTTTGGGAATTTGGGAATTAAATGATAGGACCAATTCTTAGCTATTGTTATGATACCCTCAGCAGAATCCCTCCAGAAAAGACATGTAGTCGTCATGGGGGAATTTCTTCGTGTACTCTTCATGTCCTTATGGTGTGGAAGATGTAACCTGATAAATCATGAAGGATGAGGTGGTATTTAGAGTAAAAAAAAACTACCTCAAATCCATGTAACCTCATGTCCAGGTAAACACCATTAAAAGAGATATATCCACAAAACTGGAGGATACTGCAGAGATTTCCACGCCCATGGTTTTTCCATGTTTCAGGCAGATGATCAACGAATGGATCAATCTAGCCAATGCCTGTAAGACTGAGGAACAAAGACAGTACCTGAAACAGGTATTCCTTGCCTGCCAGGATATCTTTTCAGTAGATTCTTGTGATTGTGGACATACATCTGTTCATTCAAACACAATACCCACGGACCCCATAATGGCTGCAGTATTCATGAAACAATAATGGTTACCTCTCACGTCCATGTAGTCACTCACAGAGATTATGAAGAACTTGGAATCCCATGGGATAATTTGTATGAGTCGCAGTACTTTTAATAAACCGGTTCTGTGGATACTGAAACCCAATGGACAATGGATACTATGTACAGAGCTGAGGGAGTTGAACGAACGGGTCCACATGTCAAGATGGCCACTTCCCATCATCGTTCAAGAGCTGGCACAGATCCAGGAGTCCAAAGTGTAATCCACCAATGAGTTGACCAACGGTTACTGGAGAGTACCCGTCAGTAGTGAAGACCAGTCTAAGCTTTCCATTATCTTTGGGGTGGGCAGCAATTTATGGGGACCCAAACACACTTTGGATATATAAACTCAGGAAATGAGTTCAATATATTCCTTCATGAAGCCATGCTTGAATTGGGATGAAAGGGGAACATTGTCCTCCTATGTAGAAAATGTATTGATCAAGAGCTCAACTGTGGATGAGCATATTGCAGAAATTCAATATATTCTGGCCCAGTTGCAGAAAGGTAGAGCAAAACTGTCCTTTCAGAAGACACAAAGGTGTAAGACAAGGGCGACCTTTCTCGGATGCAAAATCACGCCTGAGGGTCTCAACCCCCAAGCGAACAAAGTATAAGCATTATTGAAATTGAAAGAAAAGACCACTCTGCAAGAATTGAGAAGCCTTCTTGGTCTCACTAATTACAGTCAAAAGTTCATTGCGGACTACGCAAAAGTCACTCGACCCCTGGTCTCTTTATCAAAGGCCGGAATCAAGTAGGAGTGGGGTATGGAACAATCCGAGGCAGTTAAACAACTGAAAAGAAGCCTTTCTCAAGCTCCTTGCTTGGCTTAAACCATTAAGAATAAGGAGTTTTTCTCAGAGACAGGGTTTTAAGATGCCTGTGTAACAGCAGTATTGTACCGAAAGTATAACAAAGTTATCTCTTATGCGAGCAAAACATTGTCCTCCGTGGAGGAGAAATTCAGCGATTGTGAAAATGCACTCTTGGCAATGGTATGGCATAGAAAAACCACTGCCCATTATCCAGGTAGAGCAAATCATTGCAGTGGCTCCTCAACAGCCCTTTCAGTATTTACAAAGTGACAGAATACAGGCTGGGATTGTATCTAATTCCAGAATTACTTCATGGATTCTGCCAATGCAAAACAAGAAGAGTCGTTTACCAGAAGGGTTGGCAGACTTGCATGATTGTGCTCAAGAAAACTGTCTTGAGGATGAAAGTTTAGTCAGAAAAGTCAATATGGAGGCATACTCTAGTTTCTACACACAAGGCGTATGAAGAAGACACTTGCTGGGGGATATCCACAGTTTATGTGGATGTGTGCTCCTACCATGTTGTCAACAATGGGGAAAATAACTTGCGGCTGGCATTGGGAATTCCTGGGTTCATGATACCCCTGAACCCTCTGTTGGTTACAAAATAAAACCCAGAAGTAGTCAGGTGGCGGAGTTGATGGCCATATATAAAGCCATCCTCTCTACAGTACACCACTGACTCAAAGAACTGGTAATAATCACTGACTCGGTCTATGTCAGCAGTGGGTTTGAGGAACCCTGATTAAATGGAAGAGTAGAGGCATCCTTTGTGCTAACAACAAACCATTAAAACATAGGAGACTGATACAGTCCATTGATGATCTGCACTTTAAGACAAATTTGTCCCATAATGTTCCAGGGTGCTGCATTCATTCTCTTCACATTAGGGGTATTCTTGTGAGTAGCCCCATTATCTTATGTATTAATTAGACCTGTGTTCTCTTTATCATTGACCAGAAATGGCAACTGTACATGTTGTGGTGTCTTATATGGTCCGTGATATTCTGGCTCTAAAAATGCATTTGTGGTTTTAACTTGTTAGTAATAAGAAGCAGTGTCAGTAAGGAAAGGTTTTGTGACACATAGTCGAGTGGCATGTCTCTTAGTCATTATGTAAATATGAATATTGTCTATTAATTAGAGAAAAATAAATATATTCTTTCTGCATTCTGTCCTGGTTTTTGCCTTTCATGTTGCAAAAGTCGTTAACACAGTGGTGTTATATGAATCAAAGGCAGAGTAAAGAATGCAATAAATTGAACAATTGGTTTGGTGCTCTTGATTGGGGGGATGAACTCCCTGCATTAATTGTTGCCCCATAAATATATTCGATAAGGTCAAGGTTCAATGAAAAGCTGATGGGAAGATGGCATCTGGTGTTTCTAGCCAGTGAATGTATTGCTGTCTTGCCCCCCCTTTTTCCAACAAGGGGAACTGCAAGAACCCCATCCTACAATTGGATCCCACTACTGGTATATCTAGGGTGGGGGTAATCGTCCCTATTCGTCTTCTAGCTGGTAGTGACCTTAGCCTAGTTACATACGTTGGGGACTCTCTCTTCTCACTATATGATCATCTTTGGGGAAACTTGGGATATGATACAGCATCTGGCGTCTTTCCTTAGGATGTTCCAGATCTGACCATCTCACCTCCTTATCCATTGGAAGGTTTCCCAAGGGTATATATACACACTCTCCCTGTGCTCCAAGACCCAACTCCCTGTTTTCATCTGACATTCCTAAACCCCAGCTGGTGCGACTATCCTCCCCTTCTTGGTCTAAATCTAATCTACTTAAGGACAATGCTCAGTGTTCACAAATGAGCATATTGTCCTCTTCAACCCGTGAATCTTCACTGCTTCCTTGTGCCCTATACTCATTATCCTGTCTCAGTTGTTGATATACTTTATCGATCCATTTCCACATCCTCTCCTTCTTCCACTCATGCTACCCTAGGCATTTGTGGCCTTATTCCTCCTATTGGAAGAATATATTTTATCGCATCCCATCCTATTGGTTCACTTGGCCTCATTTGTTCCTTAAGAATGATGCTTGTTTCAAGGTCTCACAATCGTCTATTCTAATTAATTGTTGCTTCTATTTCTCTTTGTTCTTTTGCATCTCTTCTTATTCTTTCTTCTTTATGTCTATATGTTTCCCCTCTCATCCTCTCTCTCCTTTCTTCCTCTTCCTTTCTCCTCTGTAATCTTTTTTCTTTCAATTTGTGTGCCTCTTCTTCCTATCTTTGTCTCCTTCTCCTCTCCCTTTCTTCAATCTCTCCCAATTATTGAACTTTCTTTGTTCCTCTGCCTGTGTTTCCACCTTTTCTTGTTCCTCTCTGTATGTTTGTTCCCTTCGCTCCTTACTTTTCCTTCTTTGCGCATCCTCTTTTAATCTTGTTTCTCGTTCTTCATCCTTCTTTTTTTGTTTGTCCTTATCTTCTCTTTGCCTAACTTCCTCCATGATTTTCGCATCTAACTCAAGTAATATCTGCCCTCCCATCCACTAATTTTTTATGACCGTTACTTCACTGCTTTGTCTTTTTTTCCCTTCCAACTCTTAATCTCTCTATCTATGTTTGTCGAAATATTCCCCTTTTCCTCTTTTTCCTACCTGTCCCATATGGACCTGCACACATCAACCCTTCTTTTGCTTTCTTCTAGACTGTCATTACTAGTATAAGCAGGGGGTTCATAAATTGGGTTACTATACCCTGCTGCCACCTTTAATTCTCTCAAAGGATTAACCCCTATTTCTTCTTTATTTGTACT
Organism: Ambystoma mexicanum; assembly: GCF_040938575.1. Classification (NCBI taxonomy): domain Eukaryota; kingdom Metazoa; phylum Chordata; class Amphibia; order Caudata; family Ambystomatidae; genus Ambystoma; species Ambystoma mexicanum. Next base: position 328,688,107 of record NC_090935.1, read on the forward strand.
TTTAATTTCAAATGGAGTAAGAGGAGCAGAGGGCTCAACTCCCTCCCCCTTATGCAGATTCAGCATCCTCTCCTCCGGTGTCACGTGTCCTCTTTCTCCTCTCAATACATCTTCCAAAGTTCTAAAATTGCTAGCCTTTTTTCTAACTTCTTCCCTATGTAAGCAGCGTGCACATATGTGGCCATATGTTGTAATACCACTTTGGACAATGATCCCCCTTGCGGCCATTGCATGAACATTTTGTCAGCGGTGCTCTTTAACCATTCTGCACTGTACTGTTTGAGCTTGGGCGCATGTTTTGGAAGTGTTTTACAAAGATGAATTAGAGGAGTATCCTCCATAATGACAAGTCACGCTTGACTGCCGATGTTTACCAGATTTTTAAATACAAATTCTATTTCAAAAGCTAATTCGCCATCACTTTCAATTTCAAAATCAACAACTCTGAGCTGGCACCAGACAATCGCTGCTCAACCCTTTCCTGCTTTATCAACCTGATTGGCGCCAATCTTTTACTACTTCTTTACTCTTCACAACATCACTTCAAATTTTTACACCTATTATTTCTTGGCCTTTATCCACAAACAATACTCAACACAAACATGTAATACACATAAATAACCCTAGTGATCTCTTTCTCATTACAATTTTTTTTTATAAGAAGATATTATTTTCCCCTATACAGGGTTTAACACGTCACCTTTCACGGTCCTGACCATGCGATTTCTATTCTATAATACTCCCATTGGAGTGTGAGACACCTTCTTGTACTTCCCTGGAAGTGTGATTACTCTTAGACATTGCTTTTATCTATTCACTACTTCCGGTTAACTAAAACATTACAATCCTACCCCTTTATATTGCTGATTCCCTTAGTCTACTTATGTTTGTTAATCGACTCAAGGCCTTCGGTATTGACTCCTCTTTTAATCCGACCACTTTGCCTTCCATCCGCAGAGCGCCTGTGGAAACCGAGAGGGGATTTCTACAAAGAGGGACCTGCCCACCGTCTCAATTCTTCTTGCAAGTTTATTTCTATTTGGCCACTCTCCACAGGAAACTCTGTTTTCTTCCAGCTAATGGTGGAGGATGCCCAATTGTCCAAAATACTGGAGCAGAACTTGTTTGGATTTTTTAACCGTCCGCATTGCTACCACGTGAGTTTATGGCCATTACAGAATGTGTATATAGGATGGATAGGGTTACACAAGAATAATTCTGACTCCAAAAAATTGAAACCAACTCAGGAAGGTGGAAAAGTACTGTATTATTAACAATTATCTAAAACATGTAGGTTACAACGGACATCAATGGACGTACACACAGACTCTCAGTGATCTCCACAAAAAACGTACCTTTTATGATGATAATAAGTCGGAATGACGTCATCCTACGTGACAATAATGAAAACCTATTTAGAGTCGGGGATGGCTAAGGGAAACATCTAGATGTACACTTATATAGGAGCTAGAATTGTTATTGGCTGTCCTTTATCAGGTGGACAATTTATGCCAACCTCTTAAAACATGTAATTTCAGAAATATTAGATACACAGTTTCTCATTGGTCTTACAAGCTATAAGGTCCTCCGTTATATGGACTGATGTGATTGGTTGCAACGATTGTGCCATGACAGGAACATTCGGTTAATTTAGCAGCACGTAAGCCCATATACAGGTGCAAGGAGACGGGGCATGAAACTACCCCACCACCCAATTAGCCCATCATCTCTCAGCGCCCATGCCTTTTGCCATGAAGATTATCTTTGTACTTGGCCTTGCAGAGTAGCCTCATCTTTGGGAATGAACGGGAGTGAGGGCACTCATCATCATATGTGGGACTTGAAGTTCAAATTCTATTTCCATCCTTGGCTCACATGACAGGAGACCATGATTTAGTCCATTTTGCAGGTTTCTAAATGCTTTAAATGAATTAAACTTGGCACCATTGGTGTGCTTTTTTTACACGTTACCAAGGGAATATTCATCATTCACACGCACGCTCCTTTCCAAAAGAGATAGCTGGCCTTGGTTGCTTTGGTCTTAACTCTAGGCCACACATCCTCGGCATGCAGCTCCACAATTCTGTGTATTCTTGCTGTGACACAGTTTTTCTATTCCCGCTTCATTGGGTCTGGTTTACTAATTTCGTGATACCAATGTTCAGTTTCTATATAATGGCGGCTTTGCCTGTGTTTTATTCACATATTCAGAACATGAGGCTGGATTAACTCACTGTACTTCCAATTCTTTTATACAAATTTATTTTACAAAAATTCACTTCCACAATTGTATCATAAAAAAATAGCTAAACATGAATACCGTCTGACAAACAATCTTGTCTCAAACATCTATTAATTTCCACCTTTCATACCCACTCATACTCACACACATACAATCTTTCACTACTGATGTTTCCAGTGAACAAAATAGATCAATACCCAATGAGGTCTTTCTTGTCACTCTGTCTCCAGAATTATATTCTTTTGTTTGCACCCTTATTATTCCATAGTGTGCATATAAATCCAATAGTGTTTTCTTATAGACTATTGGCCTCATTACAAGAATCCCGGCATGGAGGTAATAGCGCGTCCAAGCACCCTTGACGCCGCTAATAGCGGCTGATTACGAGTGTGCGAGCACGCGCGAACACCCATACCGGTAATGGCTGCACCGCCATACCGGTAGAGGCCCTCCAACCTCCCGATAGCGCCATCACGGGACCCGCCAATACCACCTCCGCCAAGGAGTAACCCCTTAATACGACCCGGTAATATCATCATGCTAATACCGGACCCGGAAGTACCATCATTGCGTCGGAACGGGAAATGTGCCGGCGGCCATCTCTAAAAACACAATCAATTGCAACCCTCGCATTCCAGCAGTGCTACAGAGTAGAGAGCAGGGCCATACCATCCAGCATGTCCAAGGCTACCCGCAAAACGACCCCCCGCCTTCGCAAGAAGCGCTTCTCCGATGAGGAGCTAAACATGCTGGCTGATACTCTTGCAGCCCATGCAGATGAGGTTTTTGCAAAAAACCTCAAAAGGGAAGCACAACTGGGAAAAAAAGAAATATTGGAGGAGGTTGCGCGCAAGGTGCAGCGGTTGGCACCAGCCCGGCACAGTCAAAGACTGTAAAAAATGCTGGGGTGACCTACGTCTCCGGGTCCGTAATATCCTGGCATCCAATCGCAAGGAAGCCATGGCCACAGGAGGGGGTGCCCACTCACCAGTTAAATTGATGTCCTGCGAAGAGACCTGCAGCACCACCATACAAATGGAGTCCATAGAGGGTTTTGGCGAAATGGAGATGGGTAAAGCGACATCAGTAGAAGGAGTTGAGTGACCACGTAAACCCCATTAGGCCAAACCATGACATAGTACAACAGATGTGAAAGTGAGCCAAGCCACTGCATGTCCCATCATACAAACATATATAGATCCATGTCCAGATGGAGGACCAAACCCTGGCAGAATGAAATGCATGCTGCGTGCCAATCCCTTTACCAACAGACACCCAAAATACAGGGACAAATCGCATGTCACACATCACACAAACTGCAATACAATGATATTGTAACGCTCACCTGACTCCCACGGAGGCGCTGGCCTGGTTCGCGCTGCTGTGACCTCTTCTAAGGTGATGCGCAGGGTTCGGAAGACGGACTGGACCGGGCCCCCAAATCTGGCTTGTCTGGCTCGCAGAAGTATCCTTCTGTAGGCGAAAATAGGGGATTAACTGTCTGCGGGGTAATGCAATCGGCCTCCCACTTTCCCCTCTCAACCTCCTCGAAACCCTTCTGTGATTCCTCGTAGCGTCTCACCTTAGGGTCTGGAAGGACGAGCTCTCCATCCTGCTTCTGATGAAGGGGCGCGTTGGTATCCAGTTACTTCACTTGCTTTTCGGATTGGTGAGAACCAAACTTGCTTGGCTTCCAGGTAAGTTTTTTGATAAGAGGTTCCCCTTGTGTCCATGCATTAATGTACTAATGCTAGTGTCTTTTTCCCCATAGGGGCCGGGGTACGGAATGCCGGGGAACAGGCACCGACCCGAGATGAGAGGTGAAATCCTTGTAGAAATCAGGTAAGTCTTTAATGAGCGTTTTTTGGTAATGTCTTTTCATTCGCTCATTAACGCTGATGTCTCTTTTTCCCCTTAGGGGCCGGGGTCCGGAAATGCCAGGATGCGGCGCGGACCCGAAATGGAGAGGGAATGAATCAGCAGGTAAATCTTAACATGGAGATTTAGCTTTCCTTATTCCCTTCTCTCTCTCACCTTTTGTTCTGGTCTTTTTCTCCCTAGGCGCTGGGGCGTGACTGCGAATCCGGATGATCGCTGCTGAACATGGAGGCGCCCTGTAAAGGTGAGTGGAATGCGGCGCTGCAGCGATCGACGCGATGAGCTTTTAAATAAAAGTCTTCCTTTTCAGGATTGTCGGCGAGATGTCTCCGGGATGCGGTTTTAGCAGGTAAGGACTTTTCTTTCTTCTGTTCTATTCTTCTCTTCTTTTGCAGGTGATTCAGGATGCTGGCAGGCGTGGCAGAAGTCAGGATGCAGGAGCAGACACGGTGAGCGTCCAGCTGCTAGATGCAGAACAACGCGAAGCACGTGTGGCTGTTCGGGAGGGGTTTAAATAGCCTTGGAAGAAGTTCCAGGTATGTATCCTTCCTCCAATCAGGTATGTATCCTTCCCCGACCACGCCCGGATGGTAAATTAGTCCCACAGGTAAAGTAGTTCCTTTCAGGCCTCAAGGAGGCCGGGATCCTGCAGCATGGTCTGCATCAGGTAAGTGCACCCAAGCACTCCCATAATGAGCCTGGCGCCTATGGCGCCAGGACTGATGTCTTTTATGAGCCTGGCGCCATAGGTGCCAGGACACTGTCCAAAGGGCCCCTATATGGGGTTGCTGGGTCCTTCCTTGGGGACTGGATGTCCGCTTTCGGGGACACAGGGCTTGAACCAGCTCCCCGGGAGCGGGCATCATGACAGGTATGCCACCTGGTACACAACAGTATCAAACGGAAAGGCCCCAGTTTATGCCAATATGCCCCCCCCCCCCTTGAAAGTACCCTGTGTGACACACCTATAAGAATGCAATGCAAGATAAATCAAATATTGTACCGCACCAACTCATCTTGCATGTAACACCATCACTGATGCCCTGCATCTCTTGTTTCCCCACAGTCACTGATGCAGAAGGTGAAGGGCAGGACCCTGCACCAAGAGCATCAACATCCAGGGGCAGACCACAGGGCACTGGGCCTTCCAGCTCCCGGACAGCACCGCGGGCCAAAGTGCATCCCAGGGCACCTGTACAGGCCAGGCCGGCTCAGGGGGAGACAACAGCAGCAGACGAGACTGCAAATACTCAGTTGGCAACAATTGCTGAAGGCGAGCCTGATGGCAAGCAGTCCGCTGCCACCAGTTCCGTGGGTGAGGCAGCAGCCACAGCCCCCCTCAGTGATGTGGATGTGAAAGCGGAGGAATTCGAGGACATTGACGGCAACATCCATGTCGAATGTCCCCGCACACCAAGCCTAACGTCCACCCCCCACCACTCCACACAGGGCTCACCATCCAGTTCCATGCAGGAATCAGCAGATCAACTGCAGAGCCCGCAACTGTCAAGCACCCCAGAGGCCAGCCCTGCAATGGCCCACACAGCCGCAGCATCCTCCATCTCCACAGTCCCCACTGACATGGATGCACGCCTGTCAAGGGTAGAGGCCCACCAGGACTCGATGATTGAGCTGGTGCGTCAGTATGTGGCTGAGGGCGAGGAAACACGTTGTGAGATCCAGTAGGCGAATGCCGGAACCATTGTGACCATCAATTCCAGTGCCATAATGATACGTGACAGTTTGGGGGCCATCACACAGGTCCTAAACAGGATGCTGGAACACATGCAGCACCAACAACTTGCACCAGTGGTGCAAAACCCATCCGCCTCCACCCCATCCTCCACACCTGCAAACTCCGCTCCCTCAAACCCTGTGTGGATGACGAGGCACAGTGCAAGGCACACAGAAATGCTGCCCCCTGACATAAAAAAAGTCCAGAAATATCCGGTCCAACCACATCATATGTGGGATGACAATGGGTGAGGGGGAGGTGGTGTTAGTGGTGTTGAGGAGATTAAGGGGGTGTTCATTGGGGGTTTGGGTTGTTGGGGTGTTTGGGTTGTTGGGGGGTTGGGTTGTTGCGGGGGTATGGGTTGTTTGAGGGGTGGGGTGTTTGGGGGGTATGGGTTGTTTGGGGGTATGGGGTGTTTGGGTGTTTTGGGGGGGCTTGTGAGCAGTGGAGGGAGGAAGCACTATGTTGTTATTTTTCTTAATTCACCAGTTGTGTTCAAAATCATTTCATGCCTGGTCATTGTTCATTTTGTGTGTGTTCATTCTGTTCATGACAGCGCACCGTGCCCAACTCCCCACACACCCTGTGTCCATGTCCACACGGGCCCAGTGCTCAGTGTAGTACTGGCACATAACCATCAACGTCCCTGTGCTTCAGAAGTAATTGTCAATCAGTGATTGGTGTACAGCACGGCAATCTTGTGCCTTACGTACTGCCAGGGGTGCTGCTTCTCCTCCATCATCATCCTCATCATCCTCACCCGGTGCATGCATGTCAATGTCAGTTGGCAGTAGTACGTTCCTCTGGATGCACATGTTGTGCAGCATGACACAGACCATGGTGATCTTTGCCACCTTCTCAGAGTCATAAAGGAGTGCTCCACCAGACCTGCTTAGGCAGCGGGACCGTGCCTTCAACAGGCCAAAGGTATGATCAATCACACCACGTGCACGGGTATGAACCCGATTGTACTCCTCTTTGTGCCTGTTATGCGGGTTCCGCACAGGGGTAAGTAGCCACGACTTCAAGGGATAGCCTCCATCAGCTGCATGGGAGCACAAAGAGGTATGTGTGAGTCAATCTGAGCTGACACCTTTAGGATTAACGGCCATGGCTGCAGCTATTTGGTGTTGACATGCACATGTCCCTGGATGTATGCACACAGGTTCATTTGATGCATTGTGTACTGCACAATGGTCTACTAGTGTGGATTGCATTGTACAGATGATGCAGGGTGTTCACTTGCATGCTGATGCGGGTGTACTGTGGATGCAGAACGATGTGTTGCCACCCATTATTGCAGTGTATGCTACTCTGTACCAAATCACAATAGCGGCATTGGCACAGTTGTAATCATGATTAGTCATGCATCGCTTGACATACCCATGGTGGCCTGCTTGTGCGTCTGGCATGTTGTCATTGATGTGCTGCATTTTTCTTATGTATGGCATTGATGTGTCATGTTCCAGTTGGGATGTTCAGGACAACAGTGTTTAGCTCTGAGTGCATTGTCCACTCACCGCCCAATCTCACCCAGGTGGAGTATGCATCCCCCCAATCCCACCGAGGTGGAGTATGCATCCCCCCAATGCATCCCGCCCACCTCACAACCCCAATGCACTGCCATGGCCTAGTCAGGCAATTTAGCAAGCATCCAGGCACATCGTCCAGCATGTCGCTCCATGTAGCAGGGTAGGGTGGAGTTCTGTGACACCATGGCACCATGTGTGGATGCGGGATATCAAGCACAACAATGTGTGATGATCTTGCTGGAGTCACATACCATCTGCACATTGATGGGGTGGTATTGCTTGTGATTGCGGTACACCGCCTCTATGGCATGAGGGACAACCAATTCCACATGGGTGCAGTCGAGGGCACCGATGCAATTGGGCATGCCTGCCAGTGCATGGAAGCCTAATTTAGTGTCGGCAAGCTCCTGGGCAGTCCGTGGTAGGGATATGTGGGTGCTAGCATGCTTCAGGAGGGCATCCAGCACTTGGATCAGCATGCGTGAAAAGAGAGGTTGTGATATGCCATGCAGCTGGCCCACTGTGTGCTGGTAGGTGCCTGTGGCCAGGAAGTGAAGCACAGTCACTACCTTCAGTAGAGGGGGGTGGCAGTGCGGATTTCTATCAGGCTGACGATGTCATCATGTATCATGTCCACTATGTGGGTGATGGTGTCCCGGTCCAACCAGTACAGGGTGTGGATCTGCTCAGGGGTTAGATTGAATGGACTGGCTCTGATGCAAGGGATTCGAAGCTGCCTACGTGGTACCACTGGCTGCACTGGTGGGACTTTGCTGGGCCTGTTTCACCTTCCTTCTCCTCCTGCGTCTCCTCTGTGCTGCCTGTTGTTGATGTTGTTGTTGTTGTTGTTGTTGTTGCTGTTGAAGCAATAGAGGCATGTCCTCCAGCCCCAGGATTGCAACAGCTAGTGGGATCATTTTGGAGTAGGAAGGGGTGTGATGTGTGGGTGTGCTCCTTTTGTACTGAGACATGCTCCATTGACTCCACCTGTGGTGATTGTGTGCACCTGTGGCAGTTGGCTTCACTCTAGGTTGCTATTTGCTGGTGGTTCACAATGCCTGTATTGCCGCCATCGTGCAGGCCCTAATTATCACCTTCGGGATGCCGGTAAGTGCATGCCCGCGTAACTTGTGATGTCCTCCTGTTAGCAGCATGCCGGTATTTCTGCCGCGAAGGGGCACGTGTACGTGCGCATGCTGGTAAGAAGGGGCAAGGTACGGGCGGTGTCGGTATTGCTGGGTTGTCGGCTCGTAATCGCCCGGACCCCTTAACGATGCTGGTAATACTATTCCGCCTTCCTTTTTTCATGACCTCCATACTCGTAATGAGGCCCTATGTCTACATATGTTTCGGTGGATTTTTGGCCCACTAATATGGCCTGCAATCTTCTCGACCTTCTTCAGGACAACAACCGAGAGTGACCGTCTCCTCACTCTCATTATAGATATTGGTGGACGTTGTCTTCAACAATCTTATGGTTTCAAAACACCTCCAATTTATAGATGATGGGGCGGTGCAAGTTGATGGGGATGAGTCCCAAGTGGTCGAGAGAGTACAATTTTCAAACTCAAACAAATTAGCTCCCAACCAATCGGCAGAGAGCCGCACTATACCTGCTTCCTCCTGCTGTGTGTCTGTTCCATGCTTTCATACAACGTCTCTCTCGTTGATATCGTTTTTCACAGGATTATCACATATGACTGTGTGACTCCTAGCATAGCACCCACATTCAGTGTAGTTTTCACTCTGTAACCGATCCATAGTGATTAATGCTGCAGGAAGGACTACTGTTGTTCAACCTCATGCACAACTCAGAAGGTTGAGTTAACTGCAGGCCATACTAGGAGGCCAAAAATCGACTGAAACATATGTAGACATAGTTTATAAGAAAACACTATTGGACTTATATGCACACTATGGAGTAATAAGGGTGCAAATGAAAGAATATAAAACTGGAGACAGAGTGACAAGAAAGACCTCATTGGATGTTGATCTATTTTGTTCACTGGAAACATCAGTAGTTAAAGATTGTATGTGTGTGAGTACAAGTGAGTATGAAAGGTGGAAACTAACAGACAAGATTGTTAGTCGGACGGTGTTCATGTTTTTCTCATTTTTTTATGATGCAATTGTGGAATTGAATTTTTGTAAAATAAATTTCTATAAAAGAAATGGAAGTACAGTGACTTAATCCAGCCTCAATACCAAGATCCATTGTTCTGAATATGTCTAGATTGTTTACCTGAAGGATTGTTTTGTGTACAGATACCCTTGTTTTTTGGTTATGCGTTTTATTCACTACATATAGCCAGCTTCTATGATCACTTAGTCTACCTTGAGTTTCAGCGCCTGCACATTCATTGAACGGTTGGTTTTCTGCAGTACCTCAAGCACATGTAATCTTCTTATTTTGTATTTAAAAGTTCACTTGCTTGTTTACTTGGTCACTATTTTCTTTTTAGGATCTATACATCCTCTCCAGCCAGTATCTCGGGACATTGTGCACATTTCTTTATCACATGATTAATTTGTTGGTTGACTTCCTTTCATACTCCTTCAGGATTTTCCTCCTGTACGTTATCGTCACATCAAGGATGCATTTAATAGGGTTGTCTCAATGGGTATCTTCCTTCGAAAACATGCTGCAGTATTGGTATTATGGCTGGTATTACACATGGCATGATCCCATGTTTCCAATACATGGGAGGTAGGGGATGGGGTCTCCTGCAGAGGTATGCAATGGCTCCTCTACACAAGTAATTCCGGTGTGCCAGTATAACAGTTGCCGGCAGGCCAACTGTCAGAAATACCGAGAAATTATAGGTCCTTGGGTGCCTGCAAATACCCCTGGCAGAAATGATAAGATGGGCACAGCAGAATTATCAGTGTCAACAGCAATGTGCCAGTGTTTCCACCAGAAATGAGCCAGAAATACTGATACCGGCATCCGAACTTCCGGAATTACCAGTGCCAGAAATAGCATGATAAGAAGAACGGAAATCTCACTGGCAACCATTTTGAAAACTCAATCAACATTAAATACCTCACTTACTGCTGCCATCCTGCTGTCAATTTCGCTGTGAATGCAATTTGACTGCAGCCACACCTTGCAAATCTCTGTCCTCCCATCCCACAATACACCCCCTAACCCACACACTTAACTTTTCCTGGTCCACTCTCTCTCCTGACCCTGCAGCATCAGTTCCGTCCCTCTACCCCGGGTCAGATCTGTCCGCAGGGTCACCTTTTCTTTTTTTTCTCTTTTTTCTGTCCTCTTCCTCCTATCCTCAGGATGCGGGGGACACCCCTGAAACCCCCCAAGGCAAAAAAATGCCACAAATGGGGAGCGGGGGGACACCACGGCAACACCCTCTCCCTATGTTCAGTATTTATTACCTAATTTGCTATCATTTTATCGAAGAATAGTACTGGCCAAATTTGGTCTGATGCACCATTCGATCAAAATGATTCCATCAATTGAGTAATACCTATTGACTGCATACCCAGTACAGTTGCATCTGAGCTGCTGTGCCTTTTGCAAGATCTGGAATGAACATTGTCTTGTTGCACTTGGGGTTAGTGCCTACAGGAACAGTCCCATGCCCTCCAAAAGAGAACTGATATTCTTCTGCTGGCTGAACTTTTACTGGAGTTTCTCATGCTTCAATCCATGTTAGCTTTGGTATGTATTTATTCCATGTTGTGAAACAGTTCTTATTATTGTGCCATATGACCTCTTCTACAAACCCTGCCAACCCCGCAGCCACGCAGCTCACCACTGCCTTCTCCCATCTGTTTGACACAGACAATACTCCATCCAATTTCAACATGGGCTGTGCCTTACATTGGGGTGCTCTGTTGTCATTGGCACACTTTTCTTCGTCTTTGTCCATTAGTACAACTTGTACCTTGTGCTCCTGGAAAAAACTGCAGACCCGACTCAGCGCTATATGCACCGATCACTGGGCTTCCAAAGGCAATAGTTCCTGGGGTACTAACATTTTGGGTGCTCCAGACGCATGGGGGATGAGGTAGCAGATATAACAACTCCTGTTATAACTCTGTTTCCCTTTCAAGGTCATATGACTGTACTACATATTACTAAATCCGGGTGGTGAACATAAGATATTGTATCGAACAGCACACATTTGGACTGATTGTATTGATTTTCTTCATCTAAACCCCCTTTAACCTTTAGGTTCCATATTATTGTGTCTCGTATTCTCATTTGTTTAAAGTTCACTACAGTGGTCATGTATTCATCACTTGGTTTTGTAACAGCAAAACATTGATTGTTTGCACATTCCCTTATGTTACACACCTACACCTTCCTAATGTGACCTACGCATATACATGCAGTAGAAAAATAGAAAACTAGAACAGAAATAAGCCACACATAAGAGCAAAACAAATCTTTCTACAAATTTTCCAGAAACATGTAACCTTAGTACCAGCAAAACATTTTGAAACTTGCAAATACACAGTAGAAAACATCATTTAAAATTTGATTAAACCAACATCAATTAACCCTCCCTTACTAGAATGTAACTAGTTTTCACAAAGCAATGCTGCGCATACTGTGTTCACAAAAATAATCAAATTAAAAACACTCAGCCAAATGCACCCAATACCGTAATGCTTTTACTTTGACCGCAAGTGGAGTAGCATACATCATAGTGTAAGGACCGTTGTAACTAGGCTCACTCCACCTGCGGACAACGTTCTTAACATTTAGCCTATCACCAGGGAGCAGTTGTAATGGTGGCAAGCTTGCAGATTCTGGTGCAGTGTTGTTTTCTCCTTCTTCCGCCCGATTTGGGGCAATCTGTTGAGAAAGGTATTTAATACCCTTTGTTTACTGAGTCAAGTACAAGTGAAATTCATCCCCTAAAATAGACCCAGACCAGTGAGCATCAGATGCAATAGACACAGGACATAATGGCGTATGCATACCTCTCCATGTCACTAGTTAATGTGGGGGAGGCTATGGTCCTTGCAGGGCTGATTCCTCAAACTGAACAGGGCCAGATGGAGGCAGTGCACCCAGTATCTTTTTAGCGTAGCACAGAGCTTAGAAAGCTTAGTCTTCAATAACCCGTTCTTCCATTTCACAAGGCTGTTGGCCTGTGGGTGATAAACAGAATATATCTTGAGTTTAATTTATTAAAAGAGCTGCAATTTCCTTACAACTCATTAAAGAAGTAAGTGACATTGACACTTTTGAGTGTCTCACACACCCCCCATCATTGGAACACTTCTCTCATTAAAATTTTGGCAGCCAATTGTACATCAGAATGTGTACATGGATCTGCCGCAATCCAATGGGAGAAACATACCACAACTATGAGGAAATGAAAAGTATTGCATCTTTCACCCATGTCTGCAAAATCCACATGAGGATCTCGAAATGGGCCAATTGGGTGAGGCAATTTTCCCATTAAAGTTTTTAATGTCTGCCCAGTACTACATGTCTAACCGATGACACATTTTGATGTAAACATAGACAATTCCTGATTGTTGGGCACATACCAATCTTCTTGTATCTCCACTGCAATATGCTGTTTGGACACATGGGTGGGATAATGAAGGTGGTCCACTGCTACTTTGCGCTGCTTGACCTTGTATTTCAATGATTTTGGTCACGGGAAGGTCAGTATATGGAACATGCAATTGCAACTGGATTTTTCCAAATGCTGGATGCTCAGGGATTTCTGGTACTGGCAAGTATGTGGCCAGTTTGCTGCTGTTTCTGCTGCTTCATTCCCGAGGGAGATGAAGTCTGCACAACTTCTATGGGTGGTGCATTTGATGACTGCAGCAAGTGTAGGTTGTAATGGGGCATGGATCAATTGATCCAAAAGTGCTGCATACTGCACTGGGGATCCATCTGATCTACAAAATCCTCTTCTCATCCATCTCGACAACCCTGAATGAATGGTGGTGGTATTATAAGCTGTGTCAGAATAAATTGTAACTCGGCATCTTTGTGCTTCCTCAAGTGGTTCAATCAGAGCAACCAGTTCAGCTGCATGTGCTGAATAATGGCTTGGTAACCTTCGCTGCACAAAAACCTCATACTCCCCATCAACTAACCGCACCCCTGTTGCCCCACTATGTCACTGACCTGTCTCCTGGTAGATAGTTGAGGACATGTCAACAATAAAACAGCTCTCCATCATCTAAAGCATAGTCACCATGCTTTGGGAATATCATCCTCAGGATGTAAGTAACACAGTCATGTACCTCGTCATCATCAGTAATGGGTTTGGTCAGAAGAGTAGCTGGATTTACTGTTTTACCATGAACAATGTGAATAGATGGGTTTGAGAGAATTGTTTCATAGGCAGAAGCCCTTTGTGTAGTCAATGTAGATTTCGACCATTCCAATACTGAAAAGACAGCATGTTCCATGTACCAACTCACAGAACACCCCATAACAATGGTCACAGACTTCTCAATGGGAAAAGCAGCAGCAGCCAACACCTGCTCACATGGAAACTGTCCCTGCATAATGGAGTCCAGCATGCCAATGTAAAATTCTAAACGTTTGTGATCCATAGTGCTGTGTTGTGTCAAAACTGCGGGCATCATCTTACTGTTAGAAAGTGAAACAAGATAAAACTCTTTAGTATAGTCAGGAGTTTCCAGTACAGGAGTAGTGGATATAACATTTTCCAGCTGCTGATGACTGGTCACTATCTCACCAGTCCAAACAATAGTATTTTTTGTTCTCTGTGCTTCTTTGAGAGCCTTGAGTAAGGGTTGAGTATAGGACATGTAGTCAAAAATCCATGCTCTACACAGACCAAGAAATGTTTGAATGTCACTGTCACTGTCATTAACACTGGTGCAGTGCGTTCTTGAATTACTTTCTTTGCATTTACAGAAATCAATCGATGCAAACATAGCACCTCCTGCTGGCAGTACTGCAATTTTGTTCTCTGCACCTTGTATCCGTTGTGAGCTAGCAGTTGTAATAAGGTAACTGATTCTTCCCTGCAGTGTATGTTGGTAGCACTACATACCAACACATCATCCATAAACTGAATAATGGTGCTGGGGTCATAATTTTTTCCTAAGTCCTCATGTAAGACCCTGTTCAGAATACTCAGGGATTCACAGTACCCTTGAGGAAGCCTAGTATGTTGAACTCAGCTCTTGGCAAACATAAACATTGTGAGATATTGAGAGTCTGAATGCAGGGGCACTGAGAAAAAAGCATTCCTCAAATCCACCACAGTAAAATGAGTTGTCTCAACAGGTATGTTATACAGTCTCGTAGCGAGTTTGGAACCACCAGAACCTCTGCCAGTACCACATCATTAAGGGGACGTAAATCCTGGATCATCCTCCAACTAGCCCCCTTTGATTTTTTCACAGGGTAAACGGCTGTGTAACACAGTGAACCAGATGGTCCTTTCGTACCTTGATGCAAGAGGGCCATATTAGTGTCAAATATCACTTCCTCCCCTGTCTTTGATAAGGGATACTGTTTAACTCTGGGCAACACAGGTTTCAATGTGATACATAACAGTAACGTGGTGCCAAATAATACAGAAATGCTTTACAAAGGGGCCACAGTGGTTGGAGGAACTCCTTTTGTTTTTCCAAGGACAAACACATATCCAGATTAGCACAGCCCACAGAGAGCCTTAGCATGACCTGTCCAATCGGTGACACTGCCATCCCAGAAGAATAACCCTTGGTGGGCATGGTAATAATCAATTTATCTTTATGGTGGACACAGGTATGAACAAATCATGCATTAATGAGGGAGGACTTAGTTTGTCAGGCGAGGTCATGGGTAGGCAGGGCTTCTGTGGGGCAATTCAATCGGTTCCGTTTCTTGAAAAAATTATGCATTATGGTAGGGGGCAGAAACACTGCCTGGATAAATCCTGATCCTGTGCTTAGAAACCACTCACTGCTACTAAGTGCATTATAAATTAACAATAAATGAATAAACTCTGGTGATCCTTCTGTCTGCATTGCAGCCCCCTCCAATGCAATAATTGCTAACTTCTTTTGAACCAGTTTTGCTTCCTCTGCTTGCGCTCGCTGCACTGCTTACTGCTCCTTTTCTTTCAACAATTGAAAATGATAGATAATAATAGACTGGATTTCCGCCCAACCGTCTGCTTCAGTCCCCACTATCTTGTTGAGGACATTCTGCATCTCCTTTCGGAAGTCCCTTTTTTAGAACAAAATATAAAAATGGAATTGCTCAATTCCAATAGTCTCCTGTTTCTACCCTCCACATTTCCTGAAGGTGCAATATATACTGAGCAGGATCCTCATCATCACACATCGTTCTCTACCTGGATATGTGCATTGTAACACTGCCCACACCTGGGGCCTGATATCATTGAAATGTGCACCATCATGGCTATGGTCACCAAACTTCGAACGCAGGTATCCAGCTTTAACCCATATTTCGTTACGCTGATCTCCCAGTATCTAGACAAACAAGCCTTTCAAATCCACCACGGCCAAGGTTGCACCAGCTATTTCCTTCTCAAAAGCATATATCAACTTCCCCGCACTGGCAGTGAGAGACGGGAGTGCTTTTACTAGATTGTATGTATCCATGTGTGCCCATGGTATACAAAGAGCTTTCCCAGGTCCCTTATGTAATAGTGGAAATTGTGCTCCTACCGTCTTCGTCACTTTCCTTTTTCCTGTCACCGATCTCTTAGCCATTTCCATACGCCCATATCTGTTTCATTTTTTAGGCACCCACAAGCTTTCTCCCGTGGGGAGGTGGCAGGTGGCCGAACCTCCTCCCATAACATATCTACAGTGATCCACTCTTCCTCACCCTTTCACATACGGTTGTACTTGTCATCCGCTCATACTGTACCATAATTCAAACCCTCACCATGTCTCCTCCGCTCCTCCCTGTCCTTTTTTATATACACATTGAAGAGGGAAAATGGGACGATCCCTTCCCCCGATTCCAGTCCAGACCATGGCCTATGACATCACGACCTAAGCACCCACCGCGGGGTGAGTTCAGCCCTCTGACTGCTGCCCCGGATGTCAAGATCCACCATGGCCACACCCACACACCCAGGCCAGCTGCGCATCATCCAAAGCACGTGGTGGGACATCAGGTGGAGCTGAGACTGACCATATGGACCAACTCGATTAGACGTCACCCACCAATATCGCCATTGTTAGAGATGACATAACGAGATAGCCAACGGACAAAAACACACTTGCCACCAATCACCTGGATCAGACACACACCAGCCCACACGTAGAACATACTCAGTGCTATGACATAGCGGACCGCTCATGCTCACATACATGCATTGTTGTTTTTCCACATAGGCTAACTACTGCACCACAAAAATGCAAGACATCAGAAGAGCTTGTGTATATGCTTGCAGATGCTTCTTTACTACTAAAACCATGAAGATGTCACCCTGTAGATGGACTAATGTATAAGGAGCCAAGTCGCCCCTTGGGGCCCCCAATGTTATCGACTTTATGCCACCACCCATAGACTAGGCCAAGATAGGCCGCACACCAGAGTCCTCAGGCCCGCAGCTGCTCATACGGAGCTGCAAGGTGTTGATCATGCAGAACAAACCCTTACGGGATCCCCACAGCCAAGGCCATGAAGTTGCAATCCACACGCCGCGCTCCCAGTGCCAAGGTTACACCTGCCACTGCTAAACACTCCTCGGAGGAGAAATACAAATCAAATCCCTGTAATTCTGCTTCAGCCATGGTCTCTCAACATGTGACCAGGCCGACCTTCAAGCTTCAAGGACCAGAGAAGCTCTGGGGTCTCAAGTTTGGGACCCAGACTGCAACAACGAAGTTACAATTTGGACACTGGCAGTGATGGGAAAGGGACACTCAACAGCCAGTAGTAAGACCTGTCCATTGTCCGTCACTGAAACATAGTCATACATTGTGCCAACACCAGGTACATCGCGAGCTGGGAATGGCGATGGTCCGAGGCTTGGGGGCACGCAGATAAACCAATCAGAATATGAGGGGCTAACCACTGACAACATTATAATTCAACCAATCACTAACTTTCCCCATGTAACTATTCTCATGTAGCAAATCTTAGGGACGACCCAAGCGTACCACCTGACCCCTTCTCTACCAATAACATTTTCTTCTATATGGTTCTATGCTGACCCTACCACTCGGGGAGTCAACCCAAGATAGCATTAGGTTTAGGGGCTGGTTTTCCCAGGTGACTCACGTAGTTGTGTCATCTCGTTACAAAAAGGGCCTGCGAGCCCATAACCACTGAGAGATGTTCTTGAGTACCTATGCTCCAATAATCTGTCCCTGTCTGTTGTGTGCAATAAAAAGAAGTAACTCTTTGCTCTTGTGTGTGCCTCATACTCCTTTGGGACGCGGGAGTAGTTGGGGCCTCTCCAACCCCAGAGGTCTGCAGACGGCCCTGCCGGCCCCTGGGAAATGACCCCTACAAGTTGGAGGCACTGCTGAGATGGTAAAACAGACCACAGCAAGACTGTTTGCATCAAGGTGGCGCAGCAACGCGGCCCCCTCTGCCGTTGCCCCCTTCGGAGCAATGCAGGACCATCGCCGAACTGCAAGACGACTGGACTGTGCAATCCAGAGATTGGCCGTCAGGAGCTGACTTCAGAAATTTCCTGCCCGCGGTTGGCGAGTGTCCAGACGTGGTCCAGATGAGGGGAGGTGGCGAGCTGATTGGGAGGGGTGCCCGCAGCTGAACAGCACTGGCAGGCGAGAGCCCGATGTGAGTATGGCACAAGCAACCAGCAGTGTAATGTTGTGCAGGTGGTGGGAGGAATTGTGAACAGGGTGGTGGGTGGTTTCACAGTGTGTTAAGAAAAGATTTTGGTCATTGAGTGGCGATCGATTTGTAAGGTGTAGTAGGGAACGGAGCAAAAGCCGTCCCATCTGGTGTTACAGAAAATGCTGGGTGGGGCATTGAGCTCTAACGCTGACACCTGTACAGGGGGTGTAGCATTCCTATGAGTTGGCATTGTAGGTCAATGAATAGATGAGGATTCCTATTAATTGAGTGTTTTAGCTTGGTGAATAGATGACGTATTCCCGCAAGAGGTAGCTAGATTGTTTCTCAGTGTGGAAGATAGTTGGCTGGTTAAGCCCCCCTAGAGAGGGGACGTATCTCATGTGAAGCGATGCAGCAGGTGCAGCACAATTATAATAACAAAAGTGATTTATGAATACTCCACTCCAGGTGCGGTGGGAAGACAGCTGTGGGGATTGTGGGAAAAGAACATTGTTAAAGTTGGTGCGCATTTTATGTTGCAACTGTACCTACCGGTAACACATTATAGTAGATGGCGACGTCACCCATAGGGCTTGCATAGGACACCGTGGTCTTCTTCAGCGTAATTGGAGCAACGGCGTGAGGTTAAAGAGGGGTGAAGGGGTACAGGCGGCCGCGCATGGAGAATGCGTCACGTTCTTGACCAAAGGGGTCGCGCTGAGCAGCGGTGTGATCAGCGGGAGGGGGAAGAGACAGGCATACACTGCGCAGGCAGTGGGGACAGAGAGAAAGGTGGAGGGGTTAGAAGAATACCGCAGGCACGCCAGGTAGCGGCCACGCTGGGAAGGCGGGGCAGCCCAAAAGCACGCCGCACAGGGCATGAGGACGCAGGGGGCCTCGCGTGCCATGGGTCGAAAGAGGCCCTAGCTCTGAAAGGAGGGGTCTCAAAGGGGCGATAGCGTTGTGAAGAATAAGAGAGCGGTGGTGACCAGCACAAAAGTGTTGTAATAACAACATTGCTTTTCCTTGCAGCAGAAAGTCGGAAGTCCCCAAATTATGGGGCCAGGTAACGGCAGTAAACAAAATTTGCAAATTTCAAAATGTCTGTTTATTACAGGATAGGGGCAGGCTATAGAGCCAGCACATTAACACCACTTCAGCACATCTGCGCAACACTAATACCGCACAGAGATAAAATAGTAAAGTACAGTATTGAATGGACTCAAGGGACAGATGACAGGATTAGGATACTGTGGCCGCCCAACAGCAGCGTTAACATGACCACTCAACATTCACTGCTAGCATACCTACCTAAAACCCATAAGGGGAAGAAGTTAGCAGGCCACCTAGAAGTTTTCAACCTCTGGAGAATGTTTCAGGGGTATAAACCAGGGATGTTGAGCATGCAGGAGTTAAAGAAGGAGAAGGTGAGTGAGGTGGGCGGGTGCAGCATGCCCCAAGCTCCTCCCAGTGCTGAGGAGAGCAAGGAAGAGGCAGAAGGATCATACCCCATTGCAGAAATAAAAAAGGAAAGTGAGGGCAAGACACCCCCAATTGAAGAGCAGAGGAAAGAAACAGAAGGTTTGTATCCACTGAGGGAATTAAGAGAAGCAACACAACCGCAATTAACAGCTGCTGAGGGATACTCCAACCCGGCATACAGCCCACCACCATACGCGCCAGAAGACCACTACCAAAAGGGGCTGGGTACAGGGAGTACAGTAGACACCAAACAGACACAGGTAAGCTCTGGTAGCATAAAAATGACCCAAATAGATTTGGTGAGTATAGGACCAGACTAATGGATAGCAGCACAGGTGTTATTGAAGCTTCGGGGGACAGGTAACGGCAGTAAACAAAATTTGCAAATTTCAAAATGTCTGTTTATTACAGGATAGGGGCAGGCTATAGAGCCAGCACATTAACACCACTTCAGCACATCTGCGCAACACTAATACCGCACAGAGATAAAATAGTAAAGTACAGTATTGAATGGACTCAAGGGACAGATGACAGGATTAGGATACTGTGGCCGCCCAACAGCAGCGTTAACATGACCACTCAACATTCACTGCTAGCATACCTACCTAAAACCCATAAGGGGAAGAAGTTAGCAGGCCACCTAGAAGTTTTCAACCTCTGGAGAATGTTTCAGGGGTATAAACCAGGGATGTTGAGCATGCAGGAGTTAAAGAAGGAGAAGGTGAGTGAGGTGGGCGGGTGCAGCATGCCCCAAGCTCCTCCCAGTGCTGAGGAGAGCAAGGAAGAGGCAGAAGGATCATACCCCATTGCAGAAATAAAAAAGGAAAGTGAGGGCAAGACACCCCCAATTGAAGAGCAGAGGAAAGAAACAGAAGGTTTGTATCCACTGAGGGAATTAAGAGAAGCAACACAACCGCAATTAACAGCTGCTGAGGGATACTCCAACCCGGCATACAGCCCACCACCATACGCGCCAGAAGACCACTACCAAAAGGGGCTGGGTACAGGGAGTACAGTAGACACCAAACAGACACAGGTAAGCTCTGGTAGCATAAAAATGACCCAAATAGATTTGGTGAGTATAGGACCAGACTAATGGATAGCAGCACAGGTGTTATTGAAGCTTCGGGGGACGATAACAGGAGAAGAGGAGGAGGTAATAAAAAAAGGTAGATAAGGAAGAGATAGGACACACTCAGAAAGGGAGCGAGGTAAGTACCAGGGAAGAGGGAAATATGATGAAGGAAGAGGAGGCGGTATTGGAGGAGAAACTAGCAGAGCTAAGGGAGGCGCGAAGCGTATTGATTAGACAGCTTGAGCTAAAAAAAGCGGGAGAGGATTGTGAAGATGCAAATAGGAAAGGGGGTGCAAGATTAAACCAGCAAGAGGAAGAGAGAAGGAAAAGGGAAGAGGACCGCATAAGGGGGATTGCATAAAGAATAGCACGTATGGAGCAGCGGGAGATCAGGAGGAGAGAAGAGGAACGGGAAGAGAACGACAAGGAGATGACACTATGGAAGAAGAAGATCATATCAGAGAGCTCAAGGAAGTACGAGGAAGGGAGAATAATAGAGAGTATATCGGCAAAAGAGGGCAGGACGTGGAACGACAAGGACAGAGATGCAAGGGTGCTATGACAGGTAAGTGACACCATACGGGGAGACGCGAGGTGCTAGGACAGTTAAGCGACACGATAATGAACGAACTTTGCAGGACAAGAACAGAGTTGGAGAATGAAGGAGACCAACAAAGCAGTCATGGGCTAAGAGGAATAAGCCAAGCACCCAGGCGTAAGATCAATGCATGTAGTAATAAAGAGGTAGCGATACAACAAGTACAGGGAGACACAGAGGAGGCAGGTGAGTACACAGGTATAGATTTGGCAACTGTAACAGTTGGAGGAGAACGCCCTTGCACAAAATTGACATTCTCAGACAGCTTTTGTAGTGAGGAGAAGGAGAAGGAGGGACAGGAATGGAGAAGGGCTAAGTAAACTATATATCACACGCACAGGCTGCGGATCGTCATGGGAATGTAGGACACAAGAAGGAGAAACAACAGGACGGGAGGGCAAAAACTCACAAGGTGAGGGGACATTACAAACAATGACGCCACCAGCACAGCACACGCCATATGTCAACAGCCTTAGAGACATTGCAGGTCACAGAATGAAGGGATCAGCAACCACACACAGCAAGGACCAGGCGGACCAACGGAGAGGTCACAAAGGCATAGGGGACACACCGCTTGCACAACACCTTACTGAATTTATTGAGGAATTTTCTGATAGTGAGAGTCAGTACACACACACATCACCACGTCAACGCATGCCAGAGGAGATAAGAGAATACACACTAATGCCATTATTAGAGAGAGGGGGGGCAAGGCCACAATATGTCTGATGGAAGCATGCCGACAAAAAGAATATTAAATGCAGACTACCATCTATGAGCAGAGGGGCGGGTAAAAGGATATATGAAATGGAATAGCTAACTGCAGGACACAAGCTAGCAGTTGGAGTTGTCAAGGGGTTATTCATTTCCATATTGGGTGATGCAGCAGATGACATTTGGAAGAGGGTGGGATTCCTAGGGGTGACAATCAGTGACACTTCACATGACGGGGCACCATTTGCAAATTGCAGACACGCACTATGGCAAGCGCTGAGGGTACAATATCCGGACACATCAGACATAGGGGCAATAAATTCACGCAAAATGCATGAGAACGAGGACCCTGTTAAACACATTCAGGAAATTCAGGAGAAGTGGCGCCTGGAAATGCGGGAGCCTTGGGACAAAACGTTAGCAATTTTTTACCACATACTTATACAGGGGCTCCCAGAACCAGTACAGAGACAATTAAATAAATTGGCAGGGATGGAAGCAAAAGCATGGCCAGAAATACAGTTAACAATAGTACACCATTGTAGGTTATGGCAAGAAAAGATGAAACAGAAAGAGGAAGATAGGAAGGCAGATGAGGCAAAACTGGTCCAGAAGAAACTGTCAAAATATGCCATGGAAGGTGCACTGATAACAAGCCCCGCCCCACCAACACCAGCCTACAGTCACCAGGCGCTAGAACAGCAGTCTCAACCACCAGCAACACTGTCACAGCAAGTACCAATTACAACACACCAATTGCCACCACCACCCGCATACACAGCACAACACATACACACAACCGATGGGGGGTGGATACACGCCATTGGGCAACGGCTACACCACCAACTACAGAGGGAGGGATGGGTTAACAAGAGGAAGGGGATTAGGGCCAACGGGACACATGCCAGGGGGAGGGTTCCGAGGGTATACAATACGGACAGCAGAGGTATTTAGACAACACTGGAGGATACCCGTGGCAAGCACGAGAGCCGCCAATGTGCTGGACTTGTGGACTAGTAGGACAAGTATCACACACATGCAGGGCAAGGCTGACACAAGCAGGATTGGGAGAGCAAGGGCAACAGGGTTACAACGGGGGACAACATTACTACCAACAACCACAGCTGCAACAAATGGGCGAAACTCACATGCAATAGCAAGAGGGACCGGCACAACAAGTGCCACAACAACCACAGCAGCAAACATACATGATGCCCACTGCACAACAAATACAGCACCAACCAGCACAACACCAAGCACAACAACAAATGACAATGGCACAACAACAACACATCCAAACAGTACAACAGCTCACACAAATACAGGACAATAAACAACTACCTACGGACACGCCAATACCACAGACACAATTGGGAAAGGTGACGATACTGGGTCAAAACCCATACACAGGGAACGCTCAAACACTATACCCCCAATAGGAGAGCCCACAGACGTCCTTGTTGTGTCCCATCCTGTCGGTAACACCTAACCCTGCGGAGGAACCACGCATAAAGGTGGCAATAGGTGACAAAACATTTTCTTTCCTAGTTGACACATGGGCCACTAGATCCTGTATTAGGGAAGGGAAGTTCAACTTGTCAGGCAATGCCTTGCACACTCAAGGATTCTCTGGGGCTTGAGGGCTGGTTCCTTTTACTGACAACATCACCTTATCTGTCTGAGATCACGACCTATCTCTGCCACTGCTATGCTCAAACAATCACCAGCAAATCACCAGTAAATATACAATGGGGAGACATCATGAGCAGATTGAACATGACTATATCCTTCACTGACAGGGGAATAGTATGCTCAACACCAGGCATACACATGCTCACCGCACGACACATACTTCAGGCTTACTGTGGCAAGACAGTGGCAAGGGCAGAACCAGTGGACGGGGACATCTTCCAATACGGAACAGGAATGGCAATAGCATGGCTACCGGGGATTGAGGGCAAGGTGTGGAGGAGGCCGGCAGCATAGCTGTTCAGACCGGAAACACCCCCTAGTGAGAAAGAAGGGGCAATAATATCAGTGGACATCGAGAGTATTGTGGCAACCTAAGACTACAATGCAGGTCATGCTCAGGATGAGGAAGGGAAAGCATGGAGGGCAGTAATAACATTTGCTGAAGGATGGAGGTTGACGAAGGTGTCAGATGAGGAACTGTTCTCAGACGAAGTAGGAGATCGGGAGATGGTGTTCCAGATGAAAGGTTGAGAGTGACATACAAGGAGGTAGCACATAAAATGGCAATGGTACTAGAAACACCTGTCCCCACACAATCAGACTTGTACGAGGAAGACTTAGCAGCTGTACCCGCCTCACTATGGACTACTAGTCCCTATGATGTGGGATGCATAAAGAGCATTGGAGAAGTAAAAATAAAGCTAAAAAAGGGAGCAATGCTGCCCAGGGTGAGGCAGTACCCACTGTCCAAAGAAGCTGATGAAGGGATTTATGAAACAATAACTGCCCTAGTTGAAAAGTTGAAAAAGGAATATTGGTACCATCAGAATCCCTGTGCAACACTGCGGTATACCCAGTGCGCAAGGCAAAGGGAGGGTCTTGGCGTTTCATACAAGATCTGAGACCACTTAACCACATTGTGAAGGCAGAGTACCCCATAGCAGCAATGCATTCTTCTCAATACCACTGCAAACTGACTCACAAGATTTAACATACCGCAAGACAAAGTGGAAATACACTAGACTACCCCAAGGGTACTGCGAGCCACCATCCATCTTTAACAGAGTAATACAAATGGACCTAGGGAAAATTGACCTGGAGAGCACGGTGCTGCAATATGTGGATGATATCATCATCTGCAGCACCACTGAGGAAAAGTGCAGGAGGTATTCTGTAAAAATGCTCACAGTGCTGGCTGAGACAGGATACAAGGTTGACAAGTAGAAACTGCAATACTGTCAGAAGCCAGTACTATACATCGGGCAGATCATTTTACCTAAAAGAAAAGGAACATTTCACCACAAAGGGCACAAGCAATAAAGAGCACACCACAGCCACAAACGATAAGGGAACTGCAACAATTCCTTGGCCTATGCAACTATTGCAGAGCATGGGTTTTCGATTACAGCACATATATAGGACCTCTATTAGAGGCTCTCAAAGAGGCACAGAGGTAGGCGAGAAAGTTGGGATGGACAAGAGAGATGAATGATGCATTTAATGAACTAAAAGAGGCCATTTCAATGGCACCAGTTCTGGGTACCCCTAACTATGATAATGAGTTCTACATATTCTCACATTGCGATGGTGCAGTAATGAAAGCTGTGCTAACACAAAAGACAAGCATGGGACACAAACCAGTAACATTTTAAAGCGGCCATTTGGATCCAGTAATGTTGGGACACTTTCCGTGTGAACAACACTTTGCTGCAGCAGCTTTCGCAGTATTAAAATCATCATCCATTACTATGGGGTGCTCCACCACACTATTTGTGGAACACGCCCTCTTCGCGATACTAAACAAACCAAAATCCACACTGACCACTCAGAGAGCAACAGGGTATGAGATTATTCTCTCTAGGCCTGAGTTAAAAGTAGTAAGGTGTTGCATTGTCATCCCAGTGTAGTTCATAGCAGAGGAAGTGGCCGAGGAGAATATGTACACGACTACATACATGCAATTACATTTTTCTCATCCACTAGAAAGGTAGAAGAAAATGCCCTAGATGGGGGTGAGGTGTTATACATTGATGGGCCACCAACAATTGACCAAAGTGATGGTGTGAGGAGAACTGGAGCTGCTGTAGTACGACTAAGGGAGTATTGGACATACGTTCCGGTCAAATGTTTCAAATTACCCCAACAATACTCAGCACAAGCAGCAGAGTTGGTGGTACTGATCATTTCTTTAGAAGAAAGCAACGGGAAAAGAGTAACAAAATACTCTGATAGCACATATTTCACCTCAGCAGTAGATTCAGGATTAATAAAGTGGCAAAGATGAGGATTCAGGATAGCAGATCGTACTCCAGTGTAACATGCTCTCCTCCTGGGTGAGCTAATAGAAGTAATAACATACCTTGCAGAGGTAGCCCTGGTGAAGTGTCAGGCACACATGAATGGAGAACATCCAATATCAAGAGGCAATGAAACAGCAGACGCATATGCAAAATATGCTGCATACTCTGGTGAGACATGGGACCTCCAAGAAAAACAAAAAGATAAGGGGAGGATAAGACAGATGATAATGAAGGATGGGTACACACACATCCCAGAGACACAGATTATGGAACTGCAGACAGCAGCTCCAATGGCAGAAAAGTAACTGTGGGTTATTTGAGGATGCACCATGTCTCCCACAGATGCACTATGGTGACAGAATTATACAGGGAAAGTTGTGATTACCCTGGCCCTACTGAAAACCGCTCTGGCCCAACTATACCACCCCACTCAAACAGGGAAAGAAGTAATTGCAGCAAGAATAAAAGAATCATGGTTCTGCCCCGAGCTAAACTCACACGCTGCAAATTTCATTAGCAATTGCCTCACATGTCAACAATTCACAGCCGGTCGCACGCTGCAAGTGATCAAAGGTACAATACCCCGGCTGAAGCACCCTTTTTGCACCTGCACATCGACTACGTCGACATGATCAACGTATGTCAAGGATACAGATACATGATTGTAGTTGTATGCCCATTTTCAAGATGGATTGAGGCCGGCCCATGATCTCATCCAGATGCATTTAGAGCAGCTACATGTTTAGTAAGGGAGGTCTTCCTGAAAAGAAGCAAAATAACACAACAAACAACCAAAAAGAGCTGGCTCTATTGACTTCCTCTGGCTTTGTTTGAATTGAGGAATAAACCAGGTTCGGACCACCAGCTCACACCACATGAGGTGGTGACCGGACGTCAGATGCGCCTTCCCCTCACACCACCATCAAGTGCAATGCAACAGCAACCAACGAGGAACAGGAGCTGACTGGACAGTGGACAGTGAAAGCTGGAGACAAAGGACTCCTCAAAAACTATCAGAGAAAGTGGAATGCCCCTAGATTTACAGGGCCGCACACAGTCCAGTTCAGATAAGGATGTTTGGACACACATTCACGACATCAATCCCTACAAAGCACAGACCTGCCCCCATCTCTACAGCAACAGGGCCAACGCTTCAGCAACGACAACTAACAACAACAACACAGCACAACCACCAGTTACACCAAAAGACACAAACGGCTAACCACCTATAGCCCACCCCACGGTCACGAGGTCACAGACCAAATATGACCCCACACCAGAACAATAACATTATTTTAATTAAGAAACTGCCAACAGAATTGGAAAAATACGTTTAGCTAAAAAGCACCCGCCAACAGCAAAAGAAGACCATTATCAAAGGGATCTGTAATATACACCACACTGTGTAAACACGTGCATGCTCTCTTCTCTTTTTTGTCTCGCACATGCAGGTATCTGTTATTGCAGTGTGCAAATAACTCATAACAAACATACACCACTGCCCAGGGGCAAATGCTACCCACAGACGATATCCCAGAAGCACTATCACACCAATTTGTATACATTATAAAAAGGCCGAAGTACTTAAGACCCAGGAGAATACGCATATATTATAACACGTTTCACAAGCTAACAGTACAATCATTTCCACACCTCCACGCAGCATTATCTGCCTTAAGAGATAGGACAGTGAGGAAGGCCTGGAAGGAGCATTTCGACTGGGCAATGAATGACCACTTGATACGCAGGGCTTGAATAACAAACACTAACAATAATAACACAACTTTTTAGAGATTTTCAGGCAGGCACCTATATCATCTAAAGTAAAGTAGCTGCAAGATGACAGCACAGGTAAGATCAAAATGCCAGTGGTAATAGCAACTGTAAAAAAGATGTTGGGGATATTTTTCATCACTGGTCTAATAACTGCCGCTGTCTGGCAGGCATACTACGCTTTACATGTGACCGCAACTCCCACTACTAACATATCCCCTACCACGGCTGCAAGGATAACTGTGTCAGGTGGTACAAGTAACAGAGGCCCAACGTAAAAAGAGGTTAACGTAGTGTTTCTATAGATGTACATGGGGTGGACACATATCTTACAGAATCCGCACACGTATCCAACAACATGTGGTATAAGCACATGTTCAAAATTGGTAAGGACACAACAACGGACAACTGTTATGTATGCTCGTTGATCCCATACGCCATGATCACATAAAGAACATTCGTGGCTACTGAACTACCAGGAGCAACAGCAGAATGCCTTCTATATTTAGCGTTATTTCAAACACGAGGGCGATTTCAAGGTAAACAGGCAACACTAAGATGGAAGTCAAGATCAACATACCCCTACGAAGACAACTTCATCAAGATACTATCGATGTATGACAATTCATGGCAGCTGACGGGAGGACTTCAATACATAACCAACGGACCCAACAATGGAGAAACAAAAGAAGGGACATTAAACTACCTGCCATGCAAAAGGAATGCAAGGGAGGTTGGAGGTGAACCAGGGTGCTGGGAGAGACCACTACTGCTAGTATATGGCAAAATATATACAAAGAACGGATGGGTGGATGGAGTAGTAGGAAGCAAGGTAATGACATTGGCTAAATCATCAGTGATGACAGAAGAAGGAGAAAATGACAAATGCCACAAGGAATGGACAAAGAGTGCAGCGTTGCTAACTTGGTTGGACAAAGAAGAGGAACCAATAACGATAATACCCGTTTCGGCACCTACACTGTGTTACAAGCACGATGGTGAGGTTGATGTTGGAGTAAACGAAGGATGTAAAAGAACAATAAAGATTCCTGAGGGGGAGCAGGAACAGCAGTACTGATGGACCACTATGGGGCCTGCGGAACAAAAGCTTATAAAAGCTTCCCACAGTCATGGAATGGGGTAAGTACCATGGTACACGTCAACCTACCATCCCTGGTAGTACCGAAAAAACACATCAACCTGGAGAAGTTCCCTAAGATGGAGGAAGGAAACAAAAGGAAGAGAAGGTCCCTGGAAAAAGCAGAAAGCGCCTCAAGGAGTGACATTACTACAGACAATAAAGTATCCAGAGTAAAAAGACAAGGGGAACCACTGACTGGAAATTACCTGTGGGGAAGGTCAGAAACAGCACTAAATGAGATTCCACCAGCACACAGACTATTTAGCAGAGCGGCAATGTTCTTGTCCTCTGTGATACATCCAGGAGTGCAGGCGTATGCAAATGCAAAATGGCTACAGATAACAAGATGGGAGCTAATGATGACGATTAACTCCACCGTTAACGGATTCAACTCAATCAAAAAGGAATTGAGGGCAATAAGGATGGTGGACCTACAGAATAGGTATGTGCTAGACCTTCAAACAGCAATGGAAGGAGGTTTGTGCACAGGCCCTACAGAATAGGTATGTGCTAGACCTTCAAACAGCAATGGAAGGAGGTTTGTGCACAGAAATTGGAAGTTCATGCTGCATGTGCATAACCGCAAATACGAGGATAATGGCACCCTATCTGCAGCAGTATCCCAGCTGGCCAAGATGCATGCCAAGATGGAAGAAGCAGCAAAGGGAGTAAAGAGGGATGGTAGCTGGTTTTCGTATATCTGGTCATGGATGCCATCATGGCTGTCGGATGGCCTCAAGGTTGTGGCAGGATGCATGATCCTGGGAATGGCTTCACTTATGGGGATAAAGTTATGGATGGCAAGGTCAAAGAGTACTGCCGAGGAAATGATAGGCATGCACGTGCTAATGCCCGCTAAAGACAACAAACATGCATATATACTAATCAAGGAACGCAAGAGACTGCGGCAACAGATAGTGGAAGCAGACTTGTACCCACCATCGATAAAAGTTGAGAATCCACGAAACCCGAAGAGCTATGTTGGAAAATGGTTTTATTGCAAGCCTGGTGGTGGATGCGTATACATGTACTGGTCCTTTGAAGATCACTTGGACAGATATGGACACCTGGCAGGAATAACAAAGGTATGGCGAGTAAGGGTAGATAAAAGAGTGGATAATTTTGTGGTCGACAAGTCGACCAGAGGGGGGACTGAAGAGGGAAATTGGGATGATCCCTTTCCCCAATTCCTGTCCAGATCATGGCCTATGACGTCATGACCTAAGCACCCACTGCGGGATGAGTTCAGCCCTCTGACTGCTGTCCCGGACGTCAAGATCCACTGTGGCCATGCTCCACACACCCAGGCCAGCTGCGCATCATCCAAAGCATGTGGTGGGACCGCGGGTGGTGCTGAGACCAACTCGATTAGACGTCACCCACCAATATCGCCATTGTTAGAGATGACATGACAACATAGCCAATGGACCAAAACACACGTGCCACCAAGCACCTGGATCAGACACACAGCAGCCCACATGAAGAACATACTCAGGCTAACTACTGCACCACAGAATATGCTTGCAGACGCTTCTTTGCTACTAAAACCATGAAGATGTCACCCTGTAGATGGACTAATGTATAAGGCCCCAAGTCGCCCCTTGGGGCCCCCAATGTTATCGACTTTATGCCACCACCCATAGACTAGGCCAAGGTAGGCCGCAAACCCCAGAGTCCTCAGGCCCAGAGCAGCTCAGACGGAGCTGCAAGGTGCTGATCATGCAGAACAAACCCTGACGGGAGCCCCACATCCAAGGCCACAAAGCTGCAATCTACACGCCGCGCTCCCAGCACTAAGGTTACACCTGCCACTGCTAAACACTCCTCATAGCAGAAATACAAATCAAATCCCCGTAATTTTGCTTCGGCCACGGTCTCTCAATACGTGACCAGGCCGACCTGATACAATGCCAAGCTCCAAGGAGCAGGGAAGCTCTGGGGTCTCACGTCTGGGACCCAGACTGCAACAACGAAGTTTCAAGTTGGACACTGGCAGTGATGGGAAAGGGACACTCAACAGCCAGTAGTAAGACCTGTCCATTGTCTGCCACTGACACATTGTCATACATTGTTGCCAACACCAGGTACATCACGATCTGGGAACAGCGATGGTCCCAGGCTGGGGGTCTCACAGATGAACCAATCAGAATATGAGGGGCTAACCACTGATGACATTTTAATTCAACCAATCACTAACTTTCCAAATGTAACTATTCTCATGTAGCAACTCTTAGGGACGACCGAAGCGTACCACCTGACCCCTTCTCTACCAATAACATTTCCTTCTATACGGGTCTATACTGACCCTACCACTCGGGGAGCCAACCCGAGATAGTGTTAAGTTTAGGGGCTAGTTTTCCCAGGTGATGCACGTAGTTGCGTCATCTGGTTAGAAAAAGGGCCTGTGAGCCCATCACCACTGGGAGATGTTCCTTGGGTGCCTATGCCCCAAGAATATGTCCCTGTCTGTTTTGAGCAATAAACAGCAGTAACTCTTTGATCTCGTGTGTGCCTCATACTCCTTTTTGACGCGGCAGGAGTTGGGGCCTCCCCAACCCCAGAGGTCCACGCACGGCTCTGCCGTCCCCCGGGAAATTACCCCTACATCATCCTTAATGGCTGTGCTGTCTATCCAAAACAAAATATCTCCCGCCCTCCATTCATCTGTTCCCACAGGTATGCGCTGCCCATCTCTCCTTTCCAATTTTTATCTTGCCAGTTCATAGTCCACCTTCCTTAATGCATCATCTAACTCCTTCTGTGGTTTTGTATCAGTTCTCTCCAGTTGTATTTTGACCCTCAAAGCTGCAGACGCTAGAGGGTTGGGGGGATTATGGTATTGTGCTGGCGTGGGTGGCGGGGTAGCTGTAGCAGGCAATGGAACATAGGTAGGATTTTTATATTTATCCTGATGCGGCATGCATAGGATAATGGGGGATACTGGATGAACTCGGTGAGGGCCGCAGGGGCACTCGGGCGGAAGGCACCATTGTCACAATGGGTAAACATCTCGCCCACGGTCTTAAGGGGTTCTGTAGACCCATCTTCCAAATCCTCCACCATTTTCCATACCTTTAAGACCTTCTTTCTATTTTTCAATTTCTTCCCCTTATTTATGTCTGTCAAGAATGTGACTTAGTATTTCTCTGTTATTTGTTCCCTGTTCTGTCCATGGCTTATACATTCCTTATCTTTCTTCCACCAACCATTCCTTATGATACTTGAGAACTTTTTCTCAGTACAAAAGAAGAGCTTTGCACATGTATTCCAATGGGGTTGTCGGCTCCAATGTAGCCGTCCCTGTATTACTTGATATATTATGTTGTCATTACACTCACCCCAACCCAGCAAGCTGTACCCTCCCCCAATACCCCTTTGCCTGAATGCTTACACCCCTTTCCTCACATCCGCTCACTCCAAACAACCATATTTGCACACAACACAACAGGCCCTCCCTCGGCCTCTACTTAATCACAACACGATAAAAAAACAAAAAGAAAAATCACAATAAAATCTACTTATAATTCCAACTACCCCTTTACATCGGGAGAGGAGGCCTCTACCACAACTCCTTCTCATTATCACACCCCCTCTATACAGGATAGAGAGATCTCAGATTAACTAAATATACGGGCCCTCTATGTGTATTCTATTTTTTCAAAGCACCGTCTTCTTCCCTAATACCATAGGAAAGGGTCCTGTTACATCATAGTCCTCTCTTTCTCTCTCTTTCTCTCTCTTGCTATATATATATATATATATATATATATATATATATATATATATATATATATATATATATATACACAACACCATGTGGCTTTCCAACCTGTCTATACAATTCTCACATACCTACACCCCACTCTTCACACCCGTAAACATTCACGCTCCGTTCCTATACCCAACTTATTTTTCTCCAAGGAAGGTGCACTTACATCTACATGTTCACCCGAAGCCCTCCGTCATGTGGTTCTGTTAACACCCTGCACAATCCGGGGATAGTGCCCCACTCCAAAGAACAGACAGGAATTCTGATAACATGTCTCCAGTACACCTCTCGAAGTTGAGAAAAAGGGGACTGGTCGCTGCAAGTGGGCGCGGCCACTCCGGATGTGTGGCCACGAATCCTCCATCTTTGTGGTGGAGTCTGGGATCACGTCGGGGACACCAATAATGTAGGGTAACTTCACAACAACCAGATATTTAAAAATAACCTGCTAGGGTAAAAGGCTAGGTGCACCATTTTTCTAGAAGAGCTAGAGCTTTATTTTGTATACAAAAATGAAACGGCAACAGGGTATTATAAGTCCACTGCCACAGAGCTCTCTCCCATCCTCGAAGTGAAGTTCATCTTATAAAC
This sequence comes from Ambystoma mexicanum, assembly GCF_040938575.1. Taxonomy (NCBI): domain Eukaryota; kingdom Metazoa; phylum Chordata; class Amphibia; order Caudata; family Ambystomatidae; genus Ambystoma; species Ambystoma mexicanum. The sequence goes on from NC_090935.1 coordinate 328,721,379, forward strand.
ATATGAATCGTCATTTGTGACGTATTTGGTATACAGTATTCAGAACTGGTGAATTTAAGGGTTTATTCGGTTTTACTTGTAACCATAACAACCCTTTAATAAAGTTTATTTGCAGAAATTTATAGGTTTCTATCAGTTCAACTTAACCATAACGTCCCTTTACCAAAGTATTTTCAGTGAATTTCATGGGTTTTACCAGGGCACCCTTATTTCCTACAGCTTACAAATATCATACTTACCCCAATTTAGCCACATTGTTATCTAATTTATATAGTTTTAACTTAAAACGCTGCCATTCCCCACCTTCTAGTATGATTGTTAACAATTCTATACACTTTGTGCAACTTTTTCCAGCAGAAGAGAACATTATCCCTGAATGAAACGCTTAGTCAGACCAGATCTGGGAAATCGACAGAAACTTTGCTTTCAGCCGCACGGAAAACGCTTGACTTTTGGGCTACAAAATGTCAAAAATCAATGCTTCAAAATAAACCCTAGCCCTATGGGCATATGTCAATTTCAGTGAACCTGTGTCTTGAACAGACTGCTGTATAAGAGAAACTGACTAGAGCTGCAAAATAATGTTGGGAATTCAGATGGAAGAGAAAACATTTTGAAAGAGACATCCCAGCAGACTTCACCATGTGTTAAAATGTGTTTCTTCAAATAAGAAAAATACCTGTTTTAAAAGTGTTATGTTGAATAAGGCCCTTTCCTTGCCTTTCAATGTAAGGGGGTTTAGCTTGGAAACATATATGGGATGTTTTATTTCAACAGGCTTGCTTTGATTCAGGACAAAATAAAATAAAATAAAGAAATACATGCATTGGCTGTACTGGGAAATCAGCCCAAACAGGTTTTCTGCCATGAATCAAGGGACATGTGGGTGTTGACAACATGAGTTGCCTACCCCTAAAGGAAGCCACAAGGGATTTCTGGGACACCTTCCTGTTAATTGTGCCCTTTAAAACTCTGAATGGACCAGGAGGCAGAATATCACATGCTCGTCAGACTTCTGTCTGTGCTTCAGCTTGAGACAATAGATTCTGGGACACCTACGTGTTACTTTTGGAAGTGATACCGACCAGTCACTCAAACTGGGGAACACCAGGGCAGCCCTGGGCTAAACTGACATTTGGTGGTAGCCTGGAAAAAATTGTCCCAGTTGGAGGACAAAGGCCATATTTTATTAATACATTTCAAGACTTTTTATCTCCAAAATTGGACAATGCAGTAATGTGAAAGTTTCACAATTTAGATGCAATTTTGGTGGCTTTAATTTAAGACGTGGTAGCTATCACTGGCATATTGGGGACAGAAATGGCAGAGAATTGGATATTCTGAGGAAGGTGTATATGATGCCACTTTGAAATTCAATACTCACATGCCTTATGATAATATATACACATGTATAAAGTTATAGAATTTAGGTAAAATAATTTAATTGAAAATGACGAAAAATATTAGACGGACGAAACAAAGTCCTACCAGCGTGAGAATTGGACTGCCATGCTCTGTGTGAAATATGTAATCTGTTTACGTAATTTGCAAAAGTGACACATCTGTACAAATGTGTGATTTCTGTTGGGATCGATTTTTGGAAAGAAGGACTGTGGGATGGCTTTGCACATCATAAAATACAATCCCATAAACTGAGTTCCATCCTAGAGGAGCAGACCAACGTAGGCTGACCTATCCAGTTCATTGGGGTAGGTCTAGCTTAGTTCTGCCCAACAATATGCCTGGTGATGTCACCCGCTTTATATAAGGGGTGGAAGCTCACAGGGTCAGGACACTCTCTCCTAAATTTCCAGTGCCTGTGTATCCAGACATTCCATATCCACCTTTGCAAGATTCCAGAATCTACTGCCAGGCAAAAGCATAGCTGACCCTATCCCAGCAAGGCTATTGATCCAGAAACCCCACTAAAAATCCCAATAACAAAGGGGAAAAAGCTGTGGTACCTTTTGGGAGTATCCTGTTACCAGAGTGGCTTTTTGTCCACTACCTGCATGCCAGCTGTACCCTTGCCATCCAGTGACCAGACTTGCCCAGCTGTTTGCTGCAAGGGGTGCCCGCAATGCTGTGACCAGAGCCCTTTGAGTCCAGAACCCGGTTGGCTGTCCCAAATCCAAAACCTAAGTGCAGATTGTGAGTATTTCCCTGTCCCATAGCAACACATAGCCATTACCATGTGGACCCTTTTTCTTTGTCCTATGTTCTATTAATACCCTGGTAATTTGTTTAAAACTGTTAGAATTCTCTGTGCATCTTGTCCTTGATTTCCTAGTATTAGCACCCTACTTTCATTCACCCCATCTTGTATCTCCTTAGCAATATTTTGAATAATTGTATTAATTTCCACATAAAGAGACACATGGCGTGAAGGGGGTTAATGCGGTCGCTTAACCTATTTCATGGGTAGCGCTCTGTTCTTGATAGTCTAGTTTAAGTAAAACTTGTCCTTTTTCTTTCCAAACCGATTTTCTCTTTTTAACTGCTTTGTTTTACCAAAACCTAATTTCTTTCACCTTGAAAATCTCATCCAAGTATTCAGATATAGTCACTCTTTCACTTCTATATGATCCCTGTGATATGCATCTATCACCCAGCCTAGAAACCACATTCTGATTCTGTATATTTCGCATGTTTTTAAAATAAATCTTGTTGACATTTAAAACTGCAAAAATTGTAAATTGCAACTTTTCCACGTGTGATGTTTTACTGCACTATGTTCTCCATTTCAAGTTGCTTTTGAACTGTATGCCTTTTGTGTTACCTTACCTTATAGTTGCTAGTGATATAACATCCCTGATCCAGTGATACATCATATGTACATCATTATTTAATCACACATATAATTAATTATTTGTCAAATTCTGAGTGTCATTTTATGCCATTGCAAAGGGTTTTAAAATCTGTTTCATTGTGATTATCACCCCATTGCTGATTGCGGCCCCACATAAAAATGGTGTGATTTTCTTGGAATTTAAATAAATAAATATTGTATGACCACGCATCGCCCTGGTTCATGGTCCATTGTCACCCGCGTTATTTGTAAAAGGGGGTGTGAGACGGGTTGGTTATCGGTCCAATTCGAATTCATAGGCAATAAAGAAAAAGAAACCTTCACACTGGGGGCTCGTCTGGGATTTGGGTTTGTTTATTCACCCATGACAGTTTAACACAAAAGGCTAATCTTCAAGGTAGTGATACTTTGTGTGGTTGGAACACTGTGTTATGCTGTAGAAGCGCCTCCCCAAAACAAAAATCCTAAGTACCAGGCCAGTGTTTAAAATTAAACCTAAATCAACACTCAAAATAGACACAAAGCAACAGAATACAGATTACCCTTACATAAATAAATTAATAAAGAAAGGACACTTGCCGAAATGGGCACAGTAGAGATCAATATGACTAGGGAGCACCTTCTGCACAAATTATTTGTCAGGGGGGAATGGCCAGAGCAAGATGAAAAAGTGTGGGAAGAGGATTGATGCAACAGGGCACCGCCATGGACATGGGCACGTGGCAGGACGGTGGCCTATTACATCAAGCTTTGAGCGAGTTACACATGTCTCCGAAAATTAAAGAGGAGCAGATTAAAATTGTCAGAATCCCGGCCTACATGAATCTCCATATGGGAGTGATGCAAGAAAAGCATGAAGAAAATACAACTCTTGCGCAAAATCAATCTGAACTCGTAACTAAAGTCCAGACTGAACTAAAATTAGTGGAACAAAAATTGCAAAAGAGCCAAGATTCTGAAGCAGAATCAGGAAATTACATCAAGCAGCTAAAATAGGACTTGGCCCTACAACGACAGAATAATTCAGACAATGAGGCCCAATTAAATGCCTTAAGGATGGAGTGCCAGGAAAAGGCTGACTCTCTGGGAGAGAGTCAACAGAAACTAAACCAACAACTAAAATACAATAAAATTTGCTCAGAACAAATAACTGTGTTACAAAAGCAGATTGAGAAAGTGGAAGATGAAAATAATACATTCATTATGAGAGAATCCACTCTGAAACCGAATTTGATGAAGAGTGCCAGAAATTAGCAGCCATAACAAAGGGATGACCTGCCTGAACAAAGGAGCACTCTGTATCAGTAGAAAGAGGCCCTATATCAGGAAATGTGCAGTTTAAAAATTAACTTGGAGAGAAGGGATTCAGACCTTCATGTACTGACTGGCATAAAAGAAGAATGTGATAAATTAATGGTTCATAGGAGACAAATGGAACTCGAGTTAGAGCAGGCAATAGAGGCTCTAAATGTGCAGAAAAAGGAGTTTACCTCCTGCAAAAGAAATTGTCTCATTGTTCCCAAACCATACAGGCAGTGCAAAGAGATAACAAGGCACTTGGTGAGGAGAAAGAGGGGCTCCACCAGCAAGTGGCAGCTCAAGAGTGGGTCATAGAGACCAGTAAACCCCGGATAGCTGAGCAAAAGGCTCAGATCTTTGCCCATTCAGGGCAGTGGAGGGGATCCTCCGCCAACCCTGGAAGCAGGGTGGAGTCAGAAGACTACTCCCCTGTGCGCCACGGGGGAGAAGAAATTAGGCCCCACTATTCTGCAAGTCCCTCCCAAGCTCACAGAATCAGGGAGCGCCTAGGAGATCATGTGAGGTCCTCAAGCAGTAGCGCCTCTGCGTCTGAGGGCGAGTCAACTCAGGTGACGTGGCCAAAGAAGGCAAATAAACTAAAAAGAGTTATGACGAAAGATCCCATTAGGCAGATCAAGGCCATTAGGAAATTCATTACCATGTACTACAAAAACGCAAAGTATTCTGTTTGGGAGCATTTGGAACTCTATGAACAATAGTTGACACCAGCCAGAATTGCATAGATTATGCTAAATGGATGTTGCTGGACTGGAAGACCAAACACATTCAAGATGGTCCACCTACAGGGCGGCCATCTTGAAACACTTTTCCGCCCACAGAAACCCCCAAGAGTCTTGCAAAGCGGCCTTTAATCTGCAATACAGAGACAATCAGGCCCCACGAGAATTTTTGCAGGGGCTAAAACGTGCCTTTGCATAAACCACTAGGAGGGTGTGCACGGATAGCAGAGAGTTCAAAACTACCCACTTTCATGCGCTCCCAAAATATATCATGACCCAGCTGGTGAGGGATTTTCATGATAAGAGATTCCTGGACTGGGTTATAGAGTAGGCTACCCGCATTTACGAGGTCCAAAAACCTGAAGAAAATCAAAACCAGATTAAAAAAAAACAAAACCAGCCAACACCTCTGCTGCTGCTAAATTGGCAGAGGAGAAGGTTGACCCCATTTTGGACCTAGAAACGAAGTGGCCTAAAAACGTACCTACTCAAAGCCAGCAAAATCATAATCCAAGAAGGCCTTCTGGCAAATCCGCAACAGGGGGCAGTCAAGGAGCTAATCCCACCAATGGAACCCCTAACTGCCCATATTGTGTAAGTCCCAGATACAAGGGCAACCAACCTATCTTGGGGTATGTATGGACTCCCCCATGGGGGTCCCACCAGGCAAATATGCCCCCAGGAAACTTCCCTCCTAACTTCCCTCAGGAGGGCAGTAATCCCCTAAATCCTGAGTTAAATTTCTTCCCCCAGTATCTTCAAAACCCCAACCTGCTTGACAACCCTCCTTTCTTTTCCTGATTTCAGGAGCCCAGACAACCCAATCCGGGAGAGAGGAGGCCAAGGGTGGAGGTATTCTGGGAGAAGGGATAGTTACCCTTCCTGTGAAACCCCTAGGTACGAACAAAGACCCCCGTACCAGCCGGAAGGGGTGTCCCAACTGGAGCGCCAGGTCCAGAACCTCACACAGGATCTGGATCGCATGTTGAGGGCTCAGCAGAACCCTCATAGCGGCTCAGAACCCTGAAAACCCAGGGTCTGGCACCCTAAAACAATGACAGGGAGAGAACACTTGATAATTCACCGGTTTCCAAGGAGGAGGCACAGGGGAAAGCGGTGTAAATCCCTAGATGAAGCTTCCTTTCTCACCATTGAAAAGCCCCTGGACACCCCGGAACCGGAACTAACATCTCTTTCCCCTGAAAATCTGCAACTCAGGGAACAGAGGGTGGGTAGGAGAAATAAAGAGCTCATAAAGGCCCTCCAATTTGAAGGGGAAGAATCCTTAGAGGATTCTGGGAAAGCAATCTTCTCCTTCAGGGACAGGGTCATTCCTCCCCAAGAAAAATGAGTCCCAAGAGATATAAATGAAGGCTGGGTGGGGGTGGGGAGTGATTCAGAGTCACCCATTCCTAAACCCCAGAATTGCCATTGTGAGAAAGAAATACTAAAGAAAGGATCCTCCCCACAAACTGGTCCTAGTGACTGCCTCAAGGTAAACGGGGCAGCACAGAACTAGGGGGAAAAAAGGGAATTCTAAAATCCCATCTATTTCAGGATGTCACATTTTTATTACAGATTCCCAGACTCTGGCACAGAAAATTGTCTAAATCGCCACTGTGTCATAGTCGAAAATAAAGAAATTGACCACTCAGCTTGCCCAAAAAGCTCATTACCATTGCCCACTTGAGGAGAAGGAGGGGAGATTTTACGCTCCCGTCCAAGTGCAAGGGCAATGTGCAATTTCAGCACTGGTAGACACTGGATCCCAAGCTACTCTGTCAAAAAAGGCCTTTGAGCAGATAAATTCAGGAATGGGGGAGAGACACCAGATCCCTCTCACCCTTCTTCCTGGATAACTCCAGAACTTCAACGGGAATGAAATTCCTGTCGAGGGGACTGTGGATTTGGAAATAAAAATTGGGCGACATAAGGTGAAACACCCGGTGATAGTTGTGACTCCAGAGGCAACACCCTGTCTACTAGGGAATGACATCCTTCGCAGGTTGTCTGCCCTTATAGACTGTATGAACAAGGTACTCGTGGCTCAGACTAACAGGGCAATGAAATTAAAACAGAGTGTCAACCATGTTAGTTTAAATGGCACATGCCACATGGTTGAACAAAAATCTGATAATATTGAATTTCATTTCCAGAATAATCAAATATCTGACGTTAGAGTAATTGCTGTAGGACAACAAACTGATGGTGGGAACTCCTCTCCATTCCTGAAAATCAACCTTCCTTTCACTTTTAAGTGGCTTTCCACACTGGAAGGAAATAATTTGAAATTCTATACTGATTCACAATCTTAAAATCCCAATCCGATAGTCAAAAGTGATGAGAAACAAGCTCAAAGTTTAGCTGACATTCAGAAAATTAGAGAACTGTTGTTCCTCCCTATACAGTTAAATGAGGGGAAGGAGTCTGTTCTCGCCCGAGTGTGCGTGAACAACAGAAAGAGCTTCATCAGCAAAGCCATGTTCAGAAAACTCCCAAAAGAGCCAGCCATTCCCACATTTAAATTGATCGATAAGTGGGAAATGGGTCTGGAATCTCCCAATTCTAAACATCTCCTGCCTGTGCCTGGCAGGTGTATGCTCAAAATTTCTATAGGTAACAAAAGCATAGAACATAATTGTTGGGTCGTGCAAGATGTCACTGCTGAATTCTATTTAGGCAGTGACATTCTCAATCGGTGTGCAATTAATTTGGACTTGATAAATTACAAAGACTGGTCCCGACTAGGGGGCCATCCCATGGGCTTTGATGAATCTGAAAAAAAGCCTTTAGGTCAGCCCAATTGCTGCTGTATGCAGTTGAAGTTCAAATCAGAGAGGAGGTCACCATCCTAGGATGGACATGACTATTCCCACTTGAATTAAAAAATTAAAAGAGGACAGAAATCGAAAAATCCTGACGCATATGTGCACCTCAATTCCCATCTCCAACAGCAGGGGTTGGGGTTAAACCCAATACCATTAGTCAAGGTAGAACAAAACACCATTCCAATATTGATGGATAACAGCGACCTCAGGAGTATCACTCTGGGCGCAGGCACCATTATTGGAATGGTGGTTGATGACCGACATTTTTCCATCGATCTAGGATACAAACTGATAGTACCAATCCCCCATGACTGCTTTGACAATGACAGTGATAATGACATACCACCAGACAGGATCTTCACCCAGCAAGGGGGGAATTTTCTGGGGTATTCCTCCTGCCCTTACGGGGAGGAAGAGTTGACTTGTGACATCAGGCAGGATGAGGTGATATTCCAGGTCTGCAATGACTGCCTCTCCTTCCTGAAACCCTCTGTCCAAGTCAATACTTTAACCAGTGACCTCTCCACCCAATTGGAGGAGGCCGCTGAGATGGCAAAACCCAAAGTCTTTCCAGGCTTCAGGCAAATGGTTGAAGAGCGGGTCACCCTAGCTGATGCCTGTGAGACTCCGGAGCAAAAGCAAAAGTTGAAGCAGATGTTCTTAGATTTCCAAGATATATTTGCTGTGGACTTGTATGGCTGTGGTAGCACCGAGATCCATACTACAACAATTCCCACAGACCCTGGAATGACTCCTGTGTTTGTGAAGCAATATCACTTGCCTCTCGCATCCATGGGGTCACTGACAGAAATCATCAAAAACCTTGAGTCCCGTGGGATAATTCGTCCAGTCCACAGCACCTTTAATAATCCGATGCTGGGGATTTTAAAACCAATTGGCCAATGGAGACTGTGCAGACCTTATGGAGCTAAATAAATGGGTCCACATGTCCCGATGGCCTCTCCCCTGCATTGACCAGGGGCTGGTCCAGATACAGGGGTCAAGGGTGTACACTGCCATTGACCTAACAAATGGGTACTGGACCGTGTCCGTCAGTAGGGAGGACCAATACAAGCTGGCCTTTACCTTCGGGCGCAGCAGTACACGTGGACCCAGACTCCCTCGGGTACATAAACTGCAGCAACAAATTCAACATCTTCCTACACAAGGCCATGCGCGATTTGGGTGAAAGTGGTAACCTGGCCTATGAGGATGATGTCCTGATAAAAAGCTCAACTGTGGAGGAACACATAGTGGAAATCTGTTATGTTCTGTCCCAGTTGAGGGATGCCGGAACAAAGCAGTCCTTCCAAAAGGCACAGTGGTACAGGACCCGTGTCAACTCTTTGAGACATATAATAACTCACGAGGGTCTCTGTCCCCAGCAGAAGAAAGTGGAAGCACTCCTAAAACTAAAAAAAAAACAGAACTCTGCGTGAGCTAAGGAGCCTCCTTGGACTGACTAATTACAGTAGGACGTTCATAGAGGATTACGCAGAGGTCACAAGACCCCTGATTCATCTGTTGAAGGGGGGTCAACTGGGAGTGGGGTCCAGAACAAACCGAGGCAGTAAAACAACTCAAAAGAAGTCCCTCACAACCACCTTGTCTAGCTTACCCTGTCAAAAACAAGGAGGTCTTCTTGGAGACAGGGTTCTCGAATACATGCTTGACAGCAGTATTATATCAAAAGCATGACAAGGTCAATAAATTAATCTCCTATACAAGCAAAACTTTATCCTCAGTGGAGGAAAACTTCAACATTTGTGGGAATGCACTCCTGGCAATGGTCTGGGCATTGAAGAATTACTGCCTGTTCATTCAGGGGGAACACATCATAGTGGAGACTCCACAGCAGCCTTTGCAATACCTACAAAGTGACAGAAAGCGGTGGAAATGTGAGTAATACCAGATTACCTCCTGGATTCTATCCATGCAAGGCTTTCCTATGTAGGTCAGATATGGCCAAAACAAGAAGAGTTCCCTCGCGCAAGGGCTGGCTGACTGGCATGATTGCGCTAGAGAAAACTGCCTCGAGGACGAAAGTTTCAAAACCCAGGACAGCATGGAGGCGCACCTGAATTCCCCACACAAAGCCTATGAAGAATACAAGTTTCAGGGAATGCCAACTATTTATGTGGACGGGTGCTCATACCATGTTGACAACAACAGGGAAAAGGAACTGGTGGCCGGCGTTGGGAATTCCTGGATGAATGATGTCCCGGAACCCTCCCCTGGGTACCAAAACTCGGTCCCCGTAGTAGTCAGGTGGCAGAGCTGATGGCAGTTCACCAGGCCATCCTCACTGCCATCCAACACCAACTCCACAAACTGGTCATAATCACTGACTCAGATTATGTCTGGAACGGGTTCCTGGAGTACCCAGTTAATTGTAAAACCACAGGCATGCTATGTGCTAATAACAAACTGCTTAATCATGGCAAGCTAATCCAAAATATTGATGAGCTGGTCACCTCAAATGGGATGACCATCTATTGGAAGACGATCAAGGGTCATTCCAGAATAGAGGGGCCAGACAAAACTGGAAATGACCTAGCTGATCAGCTGGCCAAAACCGGAGCCATCCAGGGGGTTCTCTTTGAGGTTTAGTCCCTGTTGTGGGAAATCCAGGTCACTGCTGTCACTAGGTCCCAGACAAATGCTAACAATGAACTCTCAACTGCCCAGTGGAGTAAGGAGACCCTAGATGCTGATTTAATCACAGCACAAAAGGGGGATCCGATTATTTTGAAATGTTATCAACACATTAAGGACCCTGAAAACTTTCCTCTGACGAATACCAATTACATTAGGAAAGAGGACCTCAGGGTGTTGATGAAGTGTCCAAAATGTTCCGAATCCAAGATGGTTTGTTGGTAAGGAGATCCATTTCTGGCTATGACTAGTAGGTGGTACCTACCTCATTCCGAAGCCTGATGCTTAGTCACGCCCATGATGCGACCACCAACGGTCATCGGGGGTTTCACACTACTCTAGAAATCTTGTGGGAGGTTGCATACTAGCCCCACATGGGGAAGGACCTCAACCAATATTTGAAGGGGTGTCTTGTCTGTGCACAATTCCAGTCAACTTCCCTCACACACCGAGCTCCCCCTCAGAAGATGGGGATGACACTGCCTTGTTCAGATTTACAAGTAGATTTCATCGGGCCCGTGTTTCGCTCCTCTAGGGGGAACAAGTACATGTTAACCGTAACATGCTTGTTTACCAAATGCGTGGAATGTCTCCTGGCCCCAAATTGCAAGGCAGAAACAGCATCTGCCATGATGATCAACCACATCTTCTCGTGTTTTGGCCTACTCCAAAGGATTGAGTCAGACCTAGGTAGTCACATTACCAGCAAAGTGATGACAAATATGTGAGGGGTCCTTGGGGTAAAAAGGAAACTTCACATTAAATTCCACGGTCCTCTAGTGGGGGAATTGAGAGGTACAATAAAACCATTGTGAGCATTTAAAAAAAGTTTGTGGCAGACTCTGGGCCAAGTTGGGACATCCGATTACCGCTTGTCCTGATCTCCATCAGATCTACACCTTCTTCTGCGACCAAGATGTTTCCTATTGAGCTAATGACTGGAGGAAGGATGGTGCTACCTAAGCATCTGCTCTACATAACACAAGAGCAGACACTGAAAAACGCCTCCACAACTCATGAGTATGTTGAGAATCTAAGAAAACACCTTCAACATGTTTTTGCGTACGCTCAGCGGAATCTGGAAAAATCTGCAGAGGGGATGAAGACTCAATATGACTTAAAAAAGACAAAAAAGGAATACCAAGTAGGAGACAGGGTCTACTTGTAAAATTTCCAAAGGAACCAGACCAAGGAGCGGAAATGTCTTCCCATCTGGTGCAGTCCTTTTGAAATTGTAGATCAAATTTCACCTGTCACGTATAGAATCTGCATCTCCAAAGGAGAGTTGGCAGAAGAGAAATGGGTCCATATTAATCATTTAAAGAGTTGTCACTCCAGAAAAACTTTGCGGTGGATTGAGGAGCCAAGAGAAAGTTAAAGAGAGGAGACATCTGCAGAATAAGAACAAGAAAAAGAAGAACCAGGAAGGAATAGGTAGGTTTATAGGTATAATTATTTAAGAGGGAGTTTTTTCTTCATTGTCAGTACGAAAGGGATCCCCAAAGGTTCTAGTAAAATCAATATTTATCTGTGTCTTGTGAGTGATTATTTGTTTTTATCATCTAAGTCCTGTAATGATCGCAATGCATGTGTGTCCCACTGCTGTCAACCTTCTGGGAAGGCAGTCAGTGGGAAAATGTAGTAACCAGTTTTTATTTCTTCACTAGATTCGTACCAGATCGCCCTTTCATAGACCAAGGAGGACCACCCCGGGCACCTGGAAAGGAAAGATCAAAGAAAAATCTGGGGGTGTCTCTCCACACTACAAAGAAAGACCTAAGGAGAATCTGTGGGTGTTGCTCCACACTCCAACGAGAGACAATGCGAGGATTGTGGCGTACCGCTCCCTGATGGAAGAAAGACTCCACCTGATGAACCCCACATTGCCCTACTGATGAACCCCGCTTTGCCCTACTCTTCCTTGACAAATATTCTCAGAAGAGTTGGGGGGAATTTGTGGGATACCTTGACACACTCAGCAGAATTCCCATGCATAACCAAGCTGCACTTCAGCAGTTAACAGCAAAATGGCTGCACTGGCTCCTTGGAGCACCATTGACTCCCATCAAAACAGCTTTTTGCAGCTACAAAATACTGTCTTGCCAAGCACCTGTAGGGCAAGTTGAGACATGGAGAACACTGAGAAAGGCTGCAGTGTGTGTTCTTGTGCACACCAAAGAAGCAAATTGAAAAGCAGCGCTGCCCTGCTGCTTGCCAAAAAGTTCCCATGGAAAAGGGAATATTTTACATTGAAAAGGATGCTGCCCTGACGCTCTTTTCATCTGTCTAACATAACACTGCTTTCATCAGTGAGACTCTGCCCTGCCCATCCATATTCAGATTGTGCTCCAGCAGAAGAGAGAATTATCCCTGAATGACAGGCTGTGTCAGACCAGATCTGGGATATCCACAGAAACTTTGCTTTCAGCCACACGGAAAACGCTTGACTTTTGGGCTACAAAATGTCAAAAATCAATGCTTCAAAAGAAACCCTAGCTTTATGGGCATATTTCAATTGTAGTGGACCTGTGTCTTGAATAGACTGCTGTGATGAGAGAAACTGAGTAGGGCTGCTAAATAATGTTGGGAATTCAGATGGAAGAGAAAACCTTTTGAAAGGGACATCCCAGCAGACTTCACCACGTGTTAAAATGTGCTTTTGCAAATAAGAAAAATACATGCTTTAATGTTGAATAAGGCCCTATGCTTGCCTAGCAATGTAAAGGGAAGGTTGCAGGGAAACATATTTGGGATGTTTTCTTTCAACAGGCTTGCTTTTGATTCACAACAAAATAAAATAAAATAAAGAAATACATGTATTGGCTGTACTGGGAAATCAGCCCAAACAGGTTTTCTGCCTTGGTTCAAGGGACATGTGGGTGTTGACAACAGGAGTTGCCTACCTCCAAAGGAATCCAAAATGGATCCCTGGGACACCTATGTGTTAATTGTGCCCTTTACAACTCCGAATGGACCAGGAGGCAGAATATCACACGCTTGTCAAACTTCTGTCTGTGCTTCAGCTTGAGACAATAGATTCTGGGACACTTACGTGTTACTTTTGGAAGTGACATCGACCAGTCACTCAAACTGGGGAAACTCCAGAGCAGCCCTGGGCTAAACTGACATTTGTTGGTAGCCTGGAAGAAAATGGTCCCACTTGGAGGACAAAGGCCAGCCCATTTTGGCTCCAAAGGCTATTTTATTAATACATTTCAAGACTTTTTATCTCCAAAATTGGGCAACGCAGTAATACGAATGTTTCACAATTTAGATGCAATTTTGTTGGCTTTAATTTAAGACATGGTAGCCTTCACTGGCATATTGGGGACAAAAATGGCAGAGAATTGGATATTCTGAGGAAAGTGTATATGATGCCACTTTGAAAATCAACACTCTCATGCCTTATGATAATATATACACATGCATAAAGTTATAGAATTTTAGGTAAAATAATTTCATTGAAAATGATTAGATGGACGAAACAAAGTCCTACAAACATGAGAATTGGACTGCCATTCTCTGTGTGAAATATGCAATCTGCGTATGTAATTTGTGAAAGTACCACAACTGTACAAATGTGTGATTTATGTTAAGATTGATTTTTGGGAAAAAAGGACTTGAGATGGCTTAGCAACTCATAAAATACAAACTCATAAACCGAGTCCCCTCCTGGAGGAGGTGACCAACTTAGGCTGACCTATCCAGTTCTTGGGGGTAGGTCTTGCTTAGTTTTGCTCAACAATAAGCCCGGTGATGTCACAAACTTTATGTAAGGGGTGGGAGCTCACAGGGACAGGATACTCTGTCCTGAATTTCCTGCGCCTGCTTATCCAGACATTCCAGATCCACCTTTGCAAGATTCCAGACTCTACTGCCAGGCCAAAACATAGCCATAGCTGACCCTATCCCAGCAAGGCCATTGATCCAGAAACCCCACTGTGGTACCTTTTGGGAATATCTTGTGACCAGACCAGCTTTATGCCCACTACCTGCATTCCCGCTGTACCCTTGCCATCCAGTGACCAGACTTGCCCAGCTGTTTGCTATTTTTGTTATTAAATTCCACATAAAGAGACATGTGGCCTGAAGGGGGTTAATGCGGCCACTAAACCTGTTTTTATGGGCAGCGCTATCTGCTTGATGATCTATTGTGAGTAGAACTTGTCCTTTTTTGTTTCAAACTGACTTTTTAACTGCTTCATTTTACCAAAACCGAATTTCTTTCACCTCGAAAATCTCATCCAAGTATTCAGCTATAGTCACTCTATCACTTCTATATGTTCCTGTGATGTGCATCTGTCACCCAGCCTAAAAACCGCATTCCGATTCTGTATATTTCACCCGTTTAAAAAAAAAAACCTTTTTGACATTTAAAACTGTAAATTGCAACGTTTCCACGTGTGATTTTGACTGCACTATGTTCTCCATTTCAAGTTGCTTCTGAACTGTATGCCTTTTGTGATACCTTATGCTAGTTGCTAGTGATATAAGATCCCTGATCCAGTGATAAACATATGTACATCATTATTTAATCACACATATAATTATTTGTCAAATTCCGAGTGTCATTTTATGCCATTCCAAAGGGTTTTAATATCCTCCCTGATGCTTCTTTCTATCCACTCAGAATTCGATTAATTGGAGTGTGAGGGATCATTGCAGGGGGAAACCTTAACCCGGGAGCTATCTACCCAAATAGAATAAGTTCTCCTATTCATTTGTGCTTTGGATATGTTTTTATAGAATGTTAACCAAGTGTATTTCAGGGGTTTTCATTGTAATTATCACCCCATTGGTGATTGCTGCCCAACATAAAAATTGTGTGGATTTTCTTGAAATTTAAAATAAATAAATATTGTATGACCACCCACCGGCCTGGTTCATGGTCCACTGTTACCCAGGATATTTATAAAAGGGGGTGTGTAACGGGTTGGGTATCGGCTCAATTCGAATTCATAGAAAATAAAGAAAAAATATTCTCATTAGCTGAGACCAAGAGTCCTGTGTGTGACACCCGATTAAAATCCTTGACACACTGTTTTTGTTTCATCGACGTTTGCAAATGTATGACGTAATCACAGACTTTCCGGACAGTGTCACGTGGCTGCGCATGCAGCATGATGACGTGTTCACGAAAGGGTCTGTGCTTCGCAAACAGCACAGAACTGCCTTTTTCGCTGATCTGGGAACTTTAAAACTCAAAATGTATCCTTGCACAGCTCCTACACCTATTCTTACTCATTATCCATTAACAATCTAGCACACAGCTCATACTTGGAAGAATATCAGCAAACCTGCTCCTCCCCAAGAGCTGTGATCACCACCTGGAGGACCTACACAATGAAGAAAGCGCAATACTCCAAAAGACAATGAAGAAGACGAGGAAGATGAGGTAGAGGAAGTGCCCACCGCTAGCACCCAGAGATAATCATGGGTGTGGCAGTTCTTTACAAGTGTTGGGAATTTACCAAAGGCGAATGCACTGAGTGTACTCAGTGCGGACTACCAGGACAGTACTCCTACGGAACCAACTCCATGCACAGCCACAACCAATCCAACCACTGCAATGCTCTCACAAACACTGTTCTTTTTTAAGAAGTATTAAGCTGTCTTACTCTACATCATCTTCCTCAACCAATACTGTAACCACACAGCCTACTTCTGTGGTACATACAATCCCAAAAGCTACCTCGAAAGTGATAAAAGAGGCTGTTGATGCATATCTTTCGAAGAAAACAGTACTCTGTATATACTGCAACAAACCACATTGCACGGGGGGGGCAAATTCGAAAGTGCTTTTGAAGCTGTAATCAAGGAGCATGAGAAACACTGCCCCCTACCTTAGATGTAACACACAGGCAATATCTTCCCCTCTCCACCTGCCCCTCCATATTTGTGGTTGGTGCCCCTTCCCTCGTTTCCCTCCGCACTTTACTTTCTGGGCTCTCCTGCAAAAAGAAAACAAAAAGAAAAAAATTATAAAGGAACCACCTTTTACAGTTAAAAAATAGAACTAAAAAAATAAGCTTATAGACACCATCCACTTTACATTTTTCAGTGAAGTATTTAGATTCAATATTCCCATTAGCATGTTCTACTATGGAAATGGAAATAAGGGACAATTGTATACTAGACAAAATGAAAATAGCACAGAAACACTTTTCTCTCCAGAATTCTTCACTCTAATATACAATAAACGCCATAATTCACTGCCCTTTATAACTATCCACAGTCTCTGCATTCCCCTGTCTAGCCAGTGCCTTATTACAAAACCCGGATTGCACATGCACACCATCACACAAGACAGTCCTTCTACTCTTCTTCACTGTTATGTTTGTAACACTCCCTCATTGCCTACTTTAAACCACCCACACATATATCCACCAATCACTTAAAAAACTCTAAATTTAGCCAATCAACATATTAAACTTCCACCCACCAACTGCCACTTAACAATGTTCCCATACTTATACCAAACAATTATACATAGTGCGCCTATAAATGCACATAGTGCTCGTGGGAACCCAGGAGGAAAGTGCCAAGGGATGCCAAGGTGGGCCGCTGGAAACATCCGAGATTGGCTGAAAATGCTGGATGCTCCAGTAATTAATTAAAAGTAGTCATTCGTCTTTGTCAAGGGCTAGACCCATTGTCAATACACCAAACATATATCACTGTTTTTGTGCTTACATTTGCACAATTTGGAAAAATAAAACACAAAACAGATTTGAAAAAGCATGCTTTCAGGTCCTTTCTAATGCTGCTCACGCATGTTTTTCGTAATTCAGTGCAGAACTCCAGGCTTTAGCCGCAAGCAAAATATTTTTTCCCTTTCAAACCTAGGGCTTCGGCCATGCTGCGTTCCCCAATAATCAGAGTACACGATTATCAAGTAATTGGAGTGCGGTATAATTGGTAGATCTCTGCACTTTACCTAGTACTTTAAACGGATTACCTTACTGCTTGCGATGAGATTCTTTCATAAAGGTGCCCTTCCTTCTTCAAGTGTTAGGTTTTGAATAGAAGAGTAAACCCTGTTCACCTTAGCGCTGGGTTATTCAATAAGTAGCTATTGTCGTAATAAAGTAGTCTTAAAAACCGTTGTTGCTGCTATATTTATTGTTAGAAGTAAGCAGCTGACATGTGTTTCGACTCTCTAGGTTGTTTCTCAATGCGTGTGGATTGTGGGCCAGTCATTGCTGCAAGGTTGTGAAATGAGTACGGCATGCAATCCCAATATCTTGTTCCGGTATGGTCTCAAATAAAGGTGGTTAATAATTTCAAGGGGTGACCTGGTGACCACGTGGGCACCTAGTTCAGCATCCTCAGTAATTAGCTGCTGGTTAGCATTGTCACAGAGAGTATGCAGTGGTATTGACTTCGATCTGTTCATGCAATCCTGTGCAGCACTTCGAGCTGTAGCCATGGGTAGAATTTTAGCCACAGGCAAAACGATTTTTCCAAATTCAAACCTATCCCGATTTTAAAAAACTCGACCACATAACCATTCCCTGCTGGCCATGCCCACTTTAACCCCATTACCAGTCCCTTGTGGTCATGGCCAGTAGCCAGACTGTGCCAGTCATGCCCTTTGGCCATGACTCGGACAGTCTGGCCAATGCCCATGACCACTGTCCATGACTCATACTATCTGGCCACTGACTATGGCCACAGTCCATATACCTCTGTCACCAAAAGTATATCACTAATCTGTATACCTGCATTATGACACTTTTCAAAAAATAAAACACGGACCCATTTGCAAAACCATGCTTTCAGTTCCTTGCCAATTCTCCTGGCACAACTTTGCTGCAAATCCGTCCGTGTTTTATTTTTTTTAAACTGTCAAAATGTACATAAAATAGTCATATAACTTAGCTCGCACTTGACAAAATCCATTCAGACTTTGCACAGACATTCAAAGTTGGGTCTATAATCTTTCTAAAATCTTTTGTACACATTTGTCAAACGGCAACAAAGTTATAAGCCATCTAAAAATGTTTAAATCCCCTCTTTGCGAAAACATTAAAATCTGGGTCATAGATCTGTTTACAAACTATCACAAAATGTCCCGCAGTTTCATTCAGTGATGCCAAAGTTATAAGCCATCCAAAAACTGTTTTTCACCAACCCTGTAATGCAAAAATATGTATGGAATATCTCAGATGTTTGCGAACATTACTGGGGTGTCCACAGAATGTTTGCGAACTTCGAAGGCGGAAAACCACCCATATTTTGACTTTTTATGGCAATATCCCATTCCATCCTCATCACCCCTCTCATCCCCAGAGATTCTTTTATTAGTTTGAAAAGGGCAATGTTGTGGATTACGGCAGCAGTTCGCAGATCAAACATGGTGACCATTTCGAAATATGTGACGCAGGTTACGTTTTTCACCATCTAATCAGCATGCGTGCACAATGTCTGTGAACATCACGCCGCTCTCCAGAGGGGTGTCCAGGAAACGAATAGGGAAGCGAGTCCGCTGACTGAACCCAGATATCAAGCATTTACCTACTTTTTCACTGTTTAAAAAAAGAAACTACTGGATGGATTTATACCAAATTTACAAAAGCACCCTTTCAGGATTAAGCCACTGCTCCTGCTCAACATTTTGTGAAAATCCTTCCAGCGGTTTGGGCTGTAGGCGTGATCACATTTTCTGTTCCATTGCATCTATGAGGAAAACCAAACATTTTGGGACACCCCCTATAATTTTTCCCCTCCTGGATGAAACCTTACCAAACTTTGCAGAATAGATCCGAGGGGACATATACCTTTTTGGAAAGTTTGGTGAGGATTCGACCAGGAAGGCCAACATTATGAGCCATGCAAAAAGTGCTCTTCGTAAGGGTTGAGCAATTTAACCATAACAACAGGGCTGCTACCGCAGGCCCTGTAATATATATACATACAAATATATATATTTTTTTTTTAACCACAAAGCATACTTGAGATTTTCAAGTGAATTGCAGTCCAGCAAGAATTGACTCATGTGCCTAAAGGCAGAATTGGATGTTTTGAAAGGATTGATGGCTCTTAGTGCACATGAGCACTTAAAGCAGCAACTAAAGAAAAGGTGGGAATCTTCTCCATCACTATGTAGGCTGTGCAAGTGCAGTGGAGCTGGGGATTTTTTGCAAAGGGGTGTACATTTTTCCGATAATCAGCGTGATCAACCAAGTGTAGCGAGGGAGCTAAACAAAAGGTGGAGGTCTGGGGGGAGGGTCCTCCCCGAGAAATTGTTTAAAAATAATGGTTTTAAATTGTACATTTTCAGTGAATTTTTAGTGAACAATTGGGTAAACACATACAAATAACAATCAGTTCTATAGGATAAGATATGAGAAAGTAACATAGATGCAAGGTCATCAATAGTACACATTTTCCAAATCATTTTTAAGAAGCGGCTTCCATCATTTTCCCTAAAAGCCCAGTATTGCCTTTGTAGGACTGCACTCATCTTGGTTTTGCCCAATAATGCCAGTACTGCCACTGTAAGAGCACACTAATGATGGATGAGTAGGTCCGGTACTGCCCTGTAAGAACACACTCATCTTGTCTTTGCCAAATATGCCAATGTTTTCCCCTTTAAGGGTGCACACCATGATAATTTATGATAAAACAAATATTGCCAGCATTGCCGCTGTAGGAAGGTACCCTTGATGGCTTTGCCTAAATACTTGTAAGTCCATTACTGCCAGTAAAATAAAACACCCATGATTGATTTTTCCAAGAAGACGAGTACTGCCTCTGTAAGAATGTATTGGGGTTGCTCCATAATTCCAATAATTCCACTGTAACCACTCATTATGGCATTGCTCAATAACGCTAGAACACCATTGTATTTGCATCCTCAACTTGGCTTTGCACAATAATGCCAGTACTGTGACTGTAAACGCACACCGATGATGCCTTTGCTCAGTGGGACCAATAACGCCATTGAAAGAACACAATTGTGCTGGCTTTGTCCAATAAGACCAGAATTGACAGTGTAAGAACATGCCCATTCTTGTTTTGCACAACAAGGCCCGTACTGTCTCTCTAAGGTCTCAGCATTATATTGGTTTGGGTTAATTAGGTCTGGACTGCCTCTGTAACAACATAATCACTTTGACATTGCCAAATAAAACCAGTATTTGCTCCTTTCATGACATGCACATTACTCCAAAATGCCATCATTGGCACTTGTGATGTCAGTTGTAATGTCAAATCATGTGAGTATTTGCACCTGTAGAACACCCATGTCATGTCTTTGCCCCAACATGCCAGTTTGCTCCCATTTAAGAACCTGTTTGTGAGGGCTTTGCCTCGATGTGCTCATGTAAAAACACGCTTGTGATGGCTGTTAGGGCGGAGAAAGGAGACAGAAAATACATTCCCCAGTCAACACTGATCTTTACATATCGTGTGATGCTGAAAGACCCTCTTTATACCAATAGTCTTGAAAAAATAGACCTAGTACTTATTTGTTTTTTTATAATATCAAAAATAGTTTATTTTAATAGGTTGAATCACAACCCAACTTGTTCTTTTATAAAACTAACTCTAAAACAGTACTTTCAGTAAAAAGGACCCCACAACACAACATACAGTGGATACATTTACAATACAAATTACTAGTTTCACTCACATCCATTCCTATAACATGACAATACAATACATCAACATATAAAATTTATATAATGATTTAAACATTTCCAATCACTGAGTGTTATTAACTCAGAATAAATAGTCCCGACATGTTTCAGTTCCTCGTGGCACTAAATGCATGAACCTTCTTCAGGGGAAGAACACTTTTAATTTTTTCTCCACCATGTAATCCAGGGCCCCAACAGTACTCTTCAAACCGTACTCCTATAATTATTCAATACACAAAGAAAAATAGGGTATCACTACAGATCAACATCATCACAAATACATAAGTCATTCTTTGAACAAATTGAAGGCACAGCCATGGGTGCTGCCATGGCACCCAATCTTGCTAATCTATATGTGGAATTTTTTGAAAAAACGGTCATTTATCCAGTCACCAACCCGTATAAGAACCACCTTTTGAAATGGCTTCGGTATATAGATGACATTTTTATACTATGGGAAGGAACAGCTGTAGAGGCAGAACTTTTTGTCGAGTGGTTAAATGTACAGAACCCTTTCTTAAGATTCACTAAAGAGATCAATGCACAAGAAATTAACTTCCTAGATATCACCATATTTCACCATGAAGGCTACCTTAAAGTTAAACCTTACAACAAGAGAACTGACAAAAATGCTCTTCTCCATTTCTCCAGCCACCATGCTAATCATATCAAGGCGAATCTGCCCTTCGGGCAGTTTTGAGGCTAAAGAGAAACAGTAGTTTGGGACAGGATTATAAAGAAAGTGCAGCTCTGTTGTCAAGAAAATTGTGTAATAAAGGCTATCCTGCTGAGCTGGTAAAGAGGTCTTGCAAAAGAGCTTCTAACAATAATTGAGAGGCCTTACTAGAGAAAAGACAAAGAGATGATAAAGGTGATCGGATTGTATTTGTCAATACGTTTTCGAATTTGTCATATAAAATCAAAGGCATTATTAATAAGACATGGAAGAAAGTGTACAATGCTGAATCGACTCCACCTCCATTGGTGGCTTTTAGGAAAAGCCAAAATATCAGACAGATGCTCATTAGGAATGATATATCCATCAAACGTCCATTAGCACCCAGGCAAACTACGTTATGGGGCCTTCCGCCTGTTAAGGGACATTTTCCCTGTGGAAAATGTGTGATGTGTGCCACGATGAAGGAAACAAAATATATTATGTTAAATCCTGATATTAAGTGGGTTCTTAATGAAATGACCAATTGTAACACGGAAAATGTTGTCTATTTAATTACGTGTCCTTGCGGATTACAATATGTAGGCAAAACCAATAGGAAATGTCGTACTCGCATGATAGAACATCGCAGTTGCATAAAAAACCGAGTACTGCTAGCTCCTATGGTTAAACATTTTGTACAGATGAAACATTCTCACGAGGATTTCAGTTGGGTGATCTTAAAGAAAATTTATGGCAAAAATAAATCAGAAATAGATGATAAACTCATCCTATTCGAACAAAAAATGATTTACAGGTGCCAAAGTCATATCATTGGTCTTAATGAAGAAATTGACTGGCTGCATACTCAGAGATAAAAGGACATTGGGTGGTGGTACATCCCTATGGAGATATAGATATATCTGATGGGTCATTAGTGAGAAATATGAAGAGTTAGTAAGATGCACTATGAATAGAAATGTTTTTTTCAAAAATTACACTGTTTTAGACTTTGAAAATATAATGTGATGAGTCGGATATGGTTTAGGTATTGTAATGTATTTTTGTAATGTGTTGCATGGTTTACTTCACTTTGTGTGGGCAACTTTGATTACCTACAAACTATTACATTTAGAACTTGGTCTAATAATGGTCCCCTGGTTATGTTATAACCCCAGGTTTTTTTACCTGTCGAACGGACTAGACTTTCTCCAGCATGGAATTCTGGGTAAATTGTAATTGTGGTCACTAATTGGCCTACCTTGGTAGGTGTATGTGAGCTGGTTTATTGTACTTACGAGAGCAGTGGGTTAGCAGCCGAACCGCAGCGCTTACCGGAATTTTGTTTTGGGTTTCCGGAGCTGCATTGGGTGAAATTCCCGTCCTTATGCAAGGTAACAACTACTGATATTGAATACATTATAGTTTAGAGATATCGGTCGATTACCCATGATCGAGTTAATCTGTTTACTATGTTTATGAAATAAAGAAGGTTAGTCCTTTGTTTATGTCTCAGCAATAGGATGCACGACGTTCCATGAAACAAAGAAGGTTAGTCCTTCGTTTTTGTCTTAGCATTTGTCTACTTGAACTGTTTCTCATTATGAAAACATAGGTTTAGCAGCCGAACCGCCGCACTTACTGGAATCGATCCCTGGTTGCTGGTGCTACATTGGGTGAAGTTTCCGTCCTCAATTAAGGTTACAACTATTGATATTTAGTACACTGTACTGCAGACGTTACTAATTGGGTATTAAATGATGGGCCATCGTTTTACACGAGCATTTATTTGGATTTTCTAATAATGGTTGACATTAAGTAAACTACATTGTATTGGGCATAGCGTGCTACAGAAATACATGTGATATTTTTTGGCTAGAACATTGATCAGGTTTCTTCTGTTATAGGTTACAATTTTTTGGACAATTTAACAGCGACTAAGAATATGTAAACAATCTCTTCATCCACGCAGGAATAGTGGCATGGCGTAATAGGTATATATGCATATATTGTTTTAAATGAGTGATAGTTCTATGGTGAAGGTTGTAGTTTCATAAGCACTATAGGGTTGTTATGGAAGGCATGACCACATTGAATGATAGGAATACACGTGGGGTCACCACTTAAATGAGTAGGTTTATCGAAGCACTACATAGTTTTTGCGGTCACGTGAATTTGTGATGAAGTGAGGGAGTAGTGGTTGTATTGTTCACACCACTGTTTGTTTGTTGTTCCTTTCTCAGCTGAAATCAGGTTCCTGGTTACCAAAGAACCATTTAGAGAACAGTATCAGACTTATTGAAAGAGCTCGGAGGGCATTCGGGTGCACTGTGGCACACCTACACTGCAGTAATCCTACTTGTGAGGTATGTAGTGACCATTGGGTTCAATTGATCTTACCAGTATATAGGTACATATTTTAATGTTACTGGAATATAGTTAGCATTATGGAGCTGACTTATGTATTTGTGATGATGTTGATCTGTAGTGATACCCTATTTTTCTTTGTGTATTGAATAATTATAGGAGTACGGTTTGAAGAGTACTGTTGGGGCCCTGGATTACATGGTGGAGAAAAAATTAAAAGTGTTCTTCCCCTGAAGAAGGTTCATGCATTTAGTGCCACGAGGAACTGAAACATGTCGGGACTGTTTATTCTGAGTTAATAACACTCAGTGATTGGAAATGTTTAAATCATTATATAAATTTTATATGTTGATGTATTGTATTGTCATGTTATAGGAATGGATGTGAGTGAAACTAGTAATTTGTATTGTAAATGTATCCACTGTATGTTGTGTTGTGGGGTCCTTTTTACTGAAAATACTGTTTTAGAGTTAGTTTTATAAAAGAACAAGTTGGGTTGTGATTCAACCTATTAAAATAAACTATTTTTGATATTATAAAAAAAACAAATAAGTACTAGGTCTATTTTTCCAAGACTATTGGTATAAAGAGGGTCTTTCAGCATCACACGATATGTAAAGATCAGTGTTGAGTGGGGAATGTATTTTCTGTCTCCTTTATATGATGAAAATGTTAGTTATCCCCTAACCGTGAGAGAGAGGGTATGTTAAAATAAGGGGAACGGTAGACCTTTGTAAAGATAGATCTTTAGGAGGCTCCTTGTGGTCTCGAAGGTATGTTTTGAAAATAGGAACTCTAGATTTAGTCTGTGAAAGGAATAGTCTTTGTCCTTAATGTTGTAAAATTGTATTTGTTTGTTCCTAGTGGTTATACTGTCCAGTTACCATTATGGCGACCGCCTCAGACAAATGTCTTGCATACAGTGAAGAACACATACAAAAATTATTAGAATCTTTGTCAGTATTGGCAGACGCGGATGATGGTATTTTAAACAGGAATAATGACCAATGGGACGAATTGGCTCAACTCAGAAAACGTTTAATTCGTACAGAATTACATGGGCTCATCATGTTACAATATCTTAAGAACCAAGCACTACCTCAAGGTCTCATAGTTAGAAATGAACCGAGGTTATTTCTGGATAATCCAGAATTTAAGATAAAATGGAGCTACATTTCGAATAAGTGCGGTCGCGATTGGCTAGTCCTTATAATAGATACGGCTACAGAAGTCTCTAAAAAAATTGAAATGGATATTTCTAAATTACAAGAGGAAATAAAAAAAGACCTTGACCTTGATGCTTTCAAAATGAAGTTAGATCTACATCTCAAAGAACTTACAGAATTTAAAAATGACACCAATGTTGATCGCATTAAGAGGATGAAAAAAGATCTGTCTACATTTGCACACGAAAAAGCATTTCCTTACATTGTCGAGGGCTTTAAGTTTGGCAATAATTATCAGGGTACTAACACTCAAGCACCTGTTAGAAAAAGGGTACATTTTCGTAACACCTCTTATAGCTCGAGTGAAGATGGGAGTACAGGTACTGCAGACCCTATTAATCAACAAGGAGGAGGTAATAGTAGGGGTCGAGGACAACGTTATCAAAATAAACAAAGACAAGGACGTCCTTTTTTAGGACAAGGGCCCAACCGAGGAGACTGGGGCAACCAAATTCAAACCCGCAGTCGATCGAGGAATCAATGGTGATCAATTTATCCAATTACGAATTGAGCATTGAGGAAGAAATGGTTCTGAATAAAGGTTTGAATTTTGTTGCCACCAAATACCATGATCCATTCGAGTTCAGATCTGAATTCCACAGTTTTATGCGGAAGGTCCATTTGAATAAGTTTTTTCGTAATGACAATGTGTATGAGAATGTTAACCATACGGGTCTTAGAAATAAATCTACTTTTTGTGCCCCTACACACAGTTATACCCCTGAATCTCGTGTCTTCGAGAAACAGGTTCTCAAAGAGGTATATAAATTGGAACAACAAGGCATACCGCATCATTCAAATTTTGGTAATGCTCAACGAGAACTGGTGTCACGGTTGGCCAGATTACAAGATGTAGTAGTGAGGCAGGCCGATAAAGGCGGAGCCATAGTGCTATTGAACCGTGAGGATTATGTGGGGGAATGCCAGCGTTTACTGAGTGATGGCAGAAGTTATCATTCCATACCTTCTGATCCATCTATTGCTATGATGGAGATCATAGAAGCCAAAGTACAGAGCGCATATGAAGCAGAAATGATCAGTAAACAGGAATGTGATTACCTCATTAGAAAACAAGGACGCGTACCTGTTTTTTATATTCTACCTAAGGTGCACAAGAGCCTTACTAATCCCCCAGGCAGACCAACTGTCTCTAGAGTCAACTCTATCCTTGAACCCTTGTCCAAATTTGTTGATTTCTATTTAAGACCATTTGTGGTCAAAATGGATAGTTACCTAAGAGATACTTCGGATGCTATCAACAAAATTGAAAATTTACCTTTCACCTCAGGCCAGTTCTTATTGATCAGTCTGGACATACAATCCTTGTATACAGTTATTCCTCAAAGGGCTACTTTAGAGGTTATAGAAGAAACTCTACGAAAGAGGGTAGATGGTCATCCTATCAGTAATGCCTTCATTATGTGGTGTGCGGAGTTTGCTTTGACTCGTAATTTTTTTCAGTTTCAAGGAGCATTCTTTGAACAAATTGAAGGCACAGCCATGGGTGCTGCCATGGCACCCAATCTTGATAATCTATATGTGGAATTTTTTGAAAAAACGGTCATTTATCCAGTCACCAACCCGTATAAGAAACACCTTTTGAAATGGCTTCGGTATATAGATGACATTTTTATGCTATGGGAAGGAACAGCTGTAGAGGCAGAACTTTTTGTCGAGTGGTTAAATGTACAGAACCCTTTCTTAAGATTCACTAAAGAGATCAATGCACAAGAAATTAACTTCCTAGATATCACCATATTTCACCATGAAGGCTACCTTAAAGTTAAACCTTACAACAAGAGAACTGACAAAAATGCTCTTCTCCATTTCTCCAGCCACCATGCTAATCATATCAAGGCGAATCTGCCCTTCGGGCAGTTTTTGAGGCTAAAGAGAAACAGTAGTTTGGGGCAGGATTATAAAGAAAGTGCAGCTCTGTTGTCAAGAAAATTGTGTAATAAAGGCTATCCTGCTGAGCTGGTAAAGAGGTCTTGCAAAAGAGCTTCTAACAATAATCGAGAGGCCTTACTAGAGAAAAGACAAAGAGATGATAAAGGTGATCGGATTGTATTTGTCAATACGTTTTCGAATTTGTCAGATAAAATCAAAGGCATTATTAATAAGACATGGAAGAAAGTGTACAATGCTGAATCGACTCCACCTTCATTGGTGGCTTTTAGGAAAAGCCAAAATATCAGACAGATGCTCATTAGGAATGATATATCCATCAAACGTCCATTAGCACCCAGGCAAACTACGTTATGGGGCCTTCCGCCTGTTAAGGGACATTTTCCCTGTGGAAAATGTGTGATGTGTGCCACGATGAAGGAAACAAAATATATTATGTTAAATCCTGATATTAAGTGGGTTCTTAATGAAATGACCAATTGTAACACGGAAAATGTTGTCTATTTAATTACGTGTCCTTGCGGATTACAATATGTAGGCAAAACCAATAGGAAATGTCGTACTCGCATGATAGAACATCGCAGTTGCATAAAAAACCGAGTACTGCTAGCTCCTATGGTTAAACATTTTGTACAGATGAAACATTCTCACGAGGATTTCAGTTGGGTGATCTTAAAGAAAATTTATGGCAAAAATAAATCAGAAATAGATGATAAACTCATCCTATTCGAACAAAAAATGATTTACAGGTGCCAAAGTCATATCATTGGTCTTAATGAAGAAATTGACTGGCTGCATACTCAGAGATAAAAGGACATTGGGTGGTGGTACATCCCTATGGAGATATAGATATATCTGATGGGTCATTAGTGAGAAATATGAAGAGTTAGTAAGATGCACTATGAATAGAAATGTTTTTTTCAAAAATTACACTGTTTTAGACTTTGAAAATATAATGTGATGAGTCGGATATGGTTTAGGTATTGTAATGTATTTTTGTAATGTGTTGCATGGTTTACTTCACTTTGTGTGGGCAACTTTGATTACCTACAAACTATTACATTTAGAACTTGGTCTAATAATGGTCCCCTGGTTATGTTATAACCCCAGGTTTTTTTTACCTGTCGAACGGACTAGACTTTCTCCAGCATGGAATTCTGGGTAAATTGTAATTGTGGTCACTAATTGGCCTACCTTGGTAGGTGTATGTGAGCTGGTTTATTGTACTTACGAGAGCAGTGGGTTAGCAGCCGAACCGCAGCGCTTACCGGAATTTTGTTTTGGGTTTCCGGAGCTGCATTGGGTGAAATTCCCGTCCTTATGCAAGGTAACAACTACTGATATTGAATACATTATAGTTTAGAGATATCGGTCGATTACCCATGATCGAGTTAATCTGTTTACTATGTTTATGAAATAAAGAAGGTTAGTCCTTTGTTTATGTCTCAGCAATAGGATGCACGACGTTCCATGAAACAAAGAAGGTTAGTCCTTCGTTTTTGTCTTAGCATTTGTCTACTTGAACTGTTTCTCATTATGAAAACATAGGTTTAGCAGCCGAACCGCCGCACTTACTGGAATCGATCCCTGGTTGCTGGTGCTACATTGGGTGAAGTTTCCGTCCTCAATTAAGGTTACAACTATTGATATTTAGTACACTGTACTGCAGACGTTACTAATTGGGTATTAAATGATGGGCCATCGTTTTACACGAGCATTTATTTGGATTTTCTAATAATGGTTGACATTAAGTAAACTACATTGTATTGGGCATAGCGTGCTACAGAAATACATGTGATATTTTTTGGCTAGAACATTGATCAGGTTTCTTCTGTTATAGGTTACAATTTTTTGGACAATTTAACAGCGACTAAGAATATGTAAACAATCTCTTCATCCACGCAGGAATAGTGGCATGGCGTAATAGGTATATATGCATATATTGTTTTAAATGAGTGATAGTTCTATGGTGAAGGTTGTAGTTTCATAAGCACTATAGGGTTGTTATGGAAGGCATGACCACATTGAATGATAGGAATACACGTGGGGTCACCACTTAAATGAGTAGGTTTATCGAAGCACTACATAGTTTTTGCGGTCACGTGAATTTGTGATGAAGTGAGGGAGTAGTGGTTGTATTGTTCACACCACTGTTTGTTTGTTGTTCCTTTCTCAGCTGAAATCAGGTTCCTGGTTACCAAAGAACCATTTAGAGAACAGTATCAGACTTATTGAAAGAGCTCGGAGGGCATTCGGGTGCACTGTGGCACACCTACACTGCAGTAATCCTACTTGTGAGGTATGTAGTGACCATTGGGTTCAATTGATCTTACCAGTATATAGGTACATATTTTAATGTTACTGGAATATAGTTAGCATTATGGAGCTGATTATGTATTTGTGATGATGTTGATCTGTAGTGATACCCTATTTTTCTTTGTGTATTGAATAATTATAGGAGTACGGTTTGAAGAGTACTGTTGGGGCCCTGGATTACATGGTGGAGAAAAAATTAAAAGTGTTCTTCCCCTGAAGAAGGTTCATGCATTTAGTGCCACGAGGAACTGAAACATGTCGGGACTGTTTATTCTGAGTTAATAACACTCAGTGATTGGAAATGTTTAAATCATTATATAAATTTTATATGTTGATGTATTGTATTGTCATGTTATAGGAATGGATGTGAGTGAAACTAGTAATTTGTATTGTAAATGTATCCACTGTATGTTGTGTTGTGGGGTCCTTTTTACTGAAAATACTGTTTTAGAGTTAGTTTTATAAAAGAACAAGTTGGGTTGTGATTCAACCTATTAAAATAAACTATTTTTGATATTATAAAAAAAACAAATAAGTACTAGGTCTATTTTTCCAAGACTATTGGTATAAAGAGGGTCTTTCAGCATCACACGATATGTAAAGATCAGTGTTGAGTGGGGAATGTATTTTCTGTCTCCTTTATATGATGAAAATGTTAGTTATCCCCTAACCGTGAGAGAGAGGGTATGTTAAAATAAGGGGAACGGTAGACCTTTGTAAAGATAGATAGGGTGGAGAAAGCCCACTTTTCACCACATGTGGTAGCCACCTTCTCTTTTTGCTTAGGTTTTTGCCACATTTTGGCCAAAGCTTGACAGAGATTGTGGTTCTGTGTTTTGTGTGCTGAGTCTTAAGAGTCCATATGACTCAAGGGTCAGGGTACCCTAAACCTTCCCCATAGTCTGCCAAGGAGAGTACCCTGTCTCTGTTAGTCATATGGCCTAGTTGGTGGTGGCTTTTCTTGTTTGTGTAAAATGGTTGAACTGAGTGGACTCCATTCATCAGGTTGGATCCATTTGACCCCCACTTCCATTCATCAAGATGGAGGTTGCAATGTTTGATATCAAAGACCTGAGGGGTCACATGAGTGTTCATTGTCTAGCTTTGTGTGGGCTTGAGGAAGTGGCAACATGTAGCCACGGGATGTGTGGGTGTCCCAGGACTGGGGGCTATAATCACTGTAAAACCAGTTCTGAATGGTATATGCAGATGTCTGTCTGGGCAGTGTGGATTCCGTCCTTTGTGCAGGAGAATGTTCCATAGTGCATCGGTATGTTTGGAGGGATGGCCACCCTTTGGATGACCACCCATTATCCTTGGCTCCCCTAATGGCAGACTCCCTTCTCCACTCACCCTGTCTACAGATGCATCTCCATACAGGTACTCTGTAAGGCCTGCTGCCCAAGGAAGGGCAGACACTCGTGCCAGCATCCTTTAACATCCCAAACAATCCAACTGTGAAGTTCTGCCTCTCGAAAGAAGACTAGCAGTAACCAACAGTGGAGCTCCATTCCGCTGATCCAGTCAGGACAACTGGATCACAGTTCCTGCTTGAAAACTAATCTCGCTGATACTCCCGACCATGTCTGCATTGCGGGTTCACCTTTGCTGCCAGGACTCTAAAGACTCTCTGAACTTAGCTGACCCAAGAATCATCTCTGCAGGACCCCAGAATAGCACTCTGGTTCTGTCCCTCCTCACCTGGGAAGCTCCAGAGACCTGTGCTGCCTTCTTCCTGGAACTGCACCACCAAACTCGTCTTCCCGGTTCATCTTCTCTGTCTAGCTGCCCCCCAGTGTGTTTTCATCAGCTTTTCTTCTTTCTTCATTATGTTCTCTTACTTGGTGCCTCTTCTTGGGAAGGCCGACCTGATCCTCTGAAAGCAGATCCCATGCCTGATAACAACTTGGGAGCAATGCATCAATGACAACCGCTAACCACAGCCACTTCTCTTATCTGCTCCTCTGGCTCTGCCCACTGAACTAGAAATCTTCATGTCTCATATAATGGTGCTTTCTAAGTGTCTCATCATCCCATATGTGTCAGTAAACTATCACTCCAGTGCTGGGTGGTCGCTGAAGTACATCCAAAGCAACACCTCCGGAAACCACTAACAACCTCCTGCAAAACGGCTCTCCCGCCCCAGGGTATTGCTCCCTTTAGCCTCTGGCACTGCTGGTGGGCATTTTCTATGTTTCTTTTTTCATACATGCACTTCTTCTTCATCTCCACTGAGCGGCTCCTTGGTGGCTTGTTGACATTGAGGGAACTCTCACCACAAAGACTGGCCCTACTAGCAATACTGAAACCTCTTTTTCTCTGAGAACTTGCTTACCTTAATCTAAAAAAAACGTATCTGAAAGAAACCATATTTAAAAGTGAAACTTGTTTGCAAACTCGTTTTTTCTCTGTTGTACAGCGTTTTACTTTCCTGTTAGTATGTTTTTCGCTTTGACTTTTCCTGATAAAGATATTTTTATATAAATATAGTGTGTGGAACTTCTCTTATTTAGTGTCTGTGAACCACCCCATTCCACCTTCTTTGGGTTTGGCCTGAGATGGTCGAACACGACTATGACTAATGGATTTGTCCCAACCTGCCACTATGTGCCACTGTAAGAGCACCATTGTGACAGCTTTGACACACCATGCTAGCATCTGTCCCTTTAAGAACACACTTTTTATGGCTTTTCCCCAACATGCTAGTATTTGCCTTGATAAAAAACACATTTATAATGACAGGCAAGGAATTGACAGGAATCATAGTATTTGACACTGCAAGAACAAGTGATAATATTGGCCATCACTGTAGCATTTAAATTATGTAAAATTATTCCCCATCACACACACGTTGAACACTTCATGTTACGTTATGTCATGATAAAAGCACTTGTAAAGCGCACATACACCCCAAAGGCATCTTGGCGCTAGGAGTAGAAACATTAGCGCAAGAGCAGAGAAATTTGAAGAGAAAGTCTTGAGGGTACTTGGGAATTGCAGATGGTTCACTAATTTCTGTAGTGTCATAGGCAGCTCATTCCAGAGTTTACCTGCTGCTACCGAGAATGCACGACCCCCTAACCGAGTTCTCAGAAATCTCAGGATAATAACCAAATTGGAAACTTCAGAACAGAGAGACCGAGTTGGAATATACGGGTTAAATTTGTCCTGAAGAAATTATGCACATAGCCGATGGTAGGACCGATGCACCAGGCAGAGGTCTGTAAACGTAACCCTTGCATCTACTGCAAGCAAATGCAAGGGGCGAATCACAGGACTGATGTGGGCTTCGTAAGGGGATCCAGTAGCCACCCTTACTGCAAGATTTTGTAGACATTGCAATTGCAGGAATAAGCCCTTAGGTTGTGCTCAATAGAGGGCATTAAAATAATCAGGTTGACTATTAATCAGTGAGGCAACTACCTGAGCATGCAGGGCATTTGGTAAAAAAAGTTAAGACCGTTATTGGGGATTTTCAGAAGATTAAAACCTGGCTAACTTGCGCTGCCATCGACAGGGTAGATGATAGGGTAACACCTAGATTGTTAACTGAGTCAGCAGGAACTGGCAAAGAACCCAAAGATGATGGCCAAAATGACAAAGTCCAAAAAGAATCTAGGGGGAACCCACCACCATTAACTTGTCTTGTCCCCGTTTAGTTAAAAGACAGTTGCAATCCATCCAGCTCTTCATGGCCAGGCACTCAAACAAACTAGACAACACCTCAGATTGGCTAAGGACTGACTACGATCCATTAAAAAAGATCTAAACCAAGCCATTACCTTTCCCGAGAGGCCAGCTGCATTGAGGCGATAGAGGAGGATGGAGAGGAGCTGTCAAATCTGCTGATAGATCTAATTATATCAGAGCACCCACTCCATCCTGATCTGTCAACATGGTTAGATCAGCCATCACTGACATCAACACACTCTCGTTACCCGGTCAAGGGAAGAAACCGGATTGAAACGGGTCAAGCACATTATAACGTTCATGAAAAGAAGATAAAAGAGGGTACACCAAAGACTCTTGAGATGTTCATAAAAAAGAAAGATAGTTCGATAGTTAGCCAAGAAAGTGCGATCCAACAAAGGTTTCTTTGGGAGTGGAAGAACAATTGCTTGTTTCAGCTCTGAGGGAATAAAACCCTCCTAAAAGAAGAATTCAGTGCCGATGTTACATAAGTGAATATCTCGGGAAGGATTTCTTGCAAGACCACAATAGGTATGGGATATGAAGGGACAGCTGATTTTAATTTAGGAATTGCGTCCCCTATCTCCTCCAATGAGAAGGAAGGAAACGTCTCCCTGATGTGCAATGGCAAGGTGGCTGTTGTGCTAATGCCAGTACTTGTATTGTCAGAACAGTTAGTGCGAATTTGCTCACAAATGCTGTTAACCCTTAAGATAAAGAAATCAGCCAAAGAATTACATAAGGTTTGCGATGGCATGATTTTCGGTTCAGTTGCGATGGTGGAAGTGAAGGACTTGACAACTGAAAATAGTTCTTTGGACGGATTCAGAGCATTAAGAACTTTATCAGTGAAAAAAGATCGTTTTTATAGCTTTATTAACCTATCATAGTTATAGGTAAACCTCTGATAATGCAATTTCTCCTGAATATCATAGTTGTTTCGCCATCTACTGCTTTCAGTTAAACTGAGAACCAAGACGCAGAAGGGTGCTTTTGAGAGGAGAAACATTTAGGAGGTGCAACTAGATTTGCTATCTGCGAAAAAGTATGGGCCTCATTCCGAGTAGGGCAGTAAGGGTTAACCGTCACCAGTAACGAGACTGGTGCCGTTAAACCCTTACCGCCCTACTACGAGTTCCCTTTGTGGACCCGCAAAGGGACTTTAGTGCTAATAACGGTACCGTAATTTACGGTACCATTATTAGCGCCTTCCCCATTCCCATTGAGCCCTATGGGGGCTCAAATTGGAATGGGGAAGGGCCCTGGTGAATGGGGAATTAACGGTCCCTCCAACCTTGGAATGGACCGGTAATTATTCTATTCACCAGGGCGGAGTCGGAACGATTTTGGAGGCAGCCACGCCACAAATAGCGGCGTGGTTACCTCCAAAGTCGGAATGAGGCCCTATGAGTTAAAAAAAGGCAGGTCAAGAGAAGGGGCTGAGTGACATTTTTCTGTAATCAGAGCTACCATTATCCTACCATCTAACGTACTTCAATTGCAGTGAGGGGTGACCAGAAGCCAGAATATGGGCGAGCATCCGGCATTCAGAGTTTGAAAAGATTCGAGATAGTGATCCGACCAGATCACTGGGTTGATAGAATCTACACATGCATTACATTAATTTGTAAAAATAAGATCAAGAATGCCCCCATGTATATGAGTAGGCTCTAAAGCCAACTGCTTTAGCCTCAAATTGGCCATTGAGTCGCATAATCGGGCAGGACCCGGGGCCAAAGGCAGATTGAGTCTGATATTGATATCTCTTTGGTTGGATAGCAGTGACGAAATCCGCAAACGAATCTCGCACACTCCATGTACACACACTGATAGTTACTCATGCTCTCAGCCACAGAGCTCACACAGACACACATTCAAACAACACTCACACACACACACATTTCTTTAAAAACACATTACTGATTGTGAAGGGTGATCCTTGTTCTGGTCCCATTAGTGCCGCTTGAATTCCTCGGCCTGCTCCACAGCAAGAGGCAGGAAGCAAGGAAGGAATTTTGTTGACACTCCGAGTTCCTCCTGTATTACAGCTCATAGAAAGATAGGCAAGGAACATCAAAATTAGACAGCCACATAGCTTTCTATGGGCCATGCCTCCTTGATGCCCTCTGCTGGCAGCAGGGATAAATGTGTTGCATGCATTGCTTAATTTGCGGGGCTGCCTGCTTGCCAGTGCTCACTCCAAGAACTTATTTCTGAGCCCCAGCACTTATTTTGAAGCCCATCTTGGTTATGTTATGGTGTTTTGACACCTTTATTATTTTAACTGTCAGTCATAGTATTATAAGAAATAACTACAGTGTGCACTGGCTAGGGTCTCTGCATCCTGGGCTGGCACATTGTTATTCACAACCGGATGACCCAGGTTGGCAGGGCAGGGCTATTTATCCATTTTCATGAAAAACAATGAGATGCAAGGTGACAGTCCTGGGCACTGATGTTGGCCATGTCCACACACTGCTCCACTCAGCCTGCGTGATATTGCTGCAAATTCTCTAGTGTAATAACCAGCAGATTGGGTTAAGAACAACAGGACAGTCACCAGCCAACAGCCCCAACACAGGGGCAAAGTCAGTGACAAGATCCATACTGAACAGGAGAGCCAGTCATGAGTGCCAACCTATGCACGCTGATCTCACTGCAGTGTTTGACAGGGAACGCGTCAGTTCAGTAATGATTTTATCTATGTTCGTCCATCAATTTACCATAGGGGGGTAAACATATTTGCTATTTTATCCTGTGGTTAGATGATTAACATGTTCCACTTGGCACCGATACGATTAGAGCAACATTTTAATGATGGTGTGTTTTAAAGAAACACTTACACATTGATTTTATTTCAAAACACAACTAATATGTATGTTGAATTCACCCTCAATAAACCAGTGGGAGTTGGAGCTTTAACCTCAAAAATGTTGCCACCGTATGGAGCAGCCGTGTGGCACTGTATGGAGCAACCATGGGTGGTGTCAACACTAGACGGGCAACTACCCCTCCCCATGTAAAATAATATTTGGGCCCTGGCACTTATTGTCCTACACATTAAGCACTGGTTGCATGCCTCCACTGGCTAGAGCACCCCAAATGAGGGTTTGTAGTGCTTTTGTCCCTGCAGACAGCAGAAATCCTTGTGTCATGCAGAGTGCTACTTTAGTGGAGATTTGTGCATGACACCCATTACACAGCTGGTGCAACTGTGCTATGTTCTCACTACTCAACTACTCAGTCAACTGAAATTGTACCAAAGAAGCAATTCACATGGGTAACGTACATTTTAAGAATTGCATTTCCTACAACACAACTCAGCACTAGATAACAATTCAAATTTGTGCTTCAAGATATGCGCCTGGTTGCCCTCGGGCCTAGTGTGCTATACAAATAAATAAAATACAAATACAAAATCAGAAATGCAAGGAGACAAGGAGAAAGTGAACCACTGTAGGAGTAAAGCAGATTGCATTATGGATTTCCCCAAACATCCACAATGTTTATTAAATAACAGAGTTATCATGTATTATCATACATTTAAATCAAAATAAGGATTTTTGAATCCATTCAATTTAAAAAAAGAAAAACAAAATATCCATGATAGATGACGAGGAACATGAATTGAAATAATTTCCGACCCTGAGAAGAAAGAAAAAAAAAAAACAAGTACATGGAATTATAATGCTATGCTCTTTACAGTCTTCTAGCAAAATCTGGCGCGCATTCTTGGTATTCCTGTCATATGAAGGAGTATGAAAAATCGGAAACCCCGGAGCCTTGATCTCTTAACATATTGCATTACTGGCGCAGGCTTCAGATCCCGGCCCCGTCTCCGAGTAGAGCTGATTGAGAGAATGCTCGGAATGAGCCGCGCGCCGCTTCCAGATGTGTAAGCGGAAGTAGGTGATACTGTATCAAACTGTAATTTTATGCAACCATTCGATCCCCTTACACTGTGCTTTAGAGTTAGGGCTTTGAGCCGCTGTTCTACTTCACGTTAAAGTAAACAATGCGTGTCAAGCGTGCGGTTATCTGAAACGGCCGATGGACTACATTAAAAAAAAGCACACATCTGTGTGCTAAACACGTTTCAACTCGTAGCACTGATTCAAAAACATGGTGGTATTACAGAAACGTTGCACAGAAAAACATCATTTGTGTGTATGTTTGAGCCAGGACAATGGTCCTCGTTACAGGGTTGCCGGTATCTCCGCCGGCCGCTATGTTGCAGAGTAATAGTAAGTTCCCATCCCCATGGAGACCCATAGGACTCCATGGGATGGGAAATACTGAATGAACAGCACCGGCAGATCATTGGCACCCACTGGCAGACATGTACTTTGTTGGTCTGGAATAAAAACTGGTGCCGGAATTATCGACATTTTTTCTGGATTTTTTTTTTCAGACAAGCAAGCTTATAATGAGGCCCAATGTTGGCCCTAGTAATAATCCTATTCCCTGGTGCAAGAATGCAGTGAAAGTGTATGTTTTTGTACTAGGGCACAACTATTTTTGCTCTAGGGATATCGTTTTTGACACTGGAGCAATAGGTAATGGAACTTGCACCGATGCATAGTTTCTGTAATATGGCCAAGTCTATGCAAGGTGCTTGCAGTCTGTTGTGCTGACACCAGTCCACAAACATTACAGAAACTTTGCACTCATGGAAGTGTATTTCTTTTTAAAAAAAACTTTATTTAACTTGTTTACACTTGGGTTAAAGGTTCGTATATCATGTTTACCTCACATTGACATATTACATTATTAACGTATAGATTCTCTCATTTACAATAGTATTCTTTGTTTTATTCATCACTTTCCTTCTGTCATCGCACTACAGTACATTTTCCTTAACTTAACACAGTAATTACTTCAACACTGCTCTATTGCATGTTCATGTATTACCAAAATGGCCACCAAATGTCTTTAGGTCTGCATGCCGTTGGAACCGTAACCACATATCCCTCATCCCTTTCATTTGCAAAGATCAATTCTTTCAGCCATTCTTGCATTTGTCGGAGCCAGTTTTACTTTCCATTTTAATAAAATACATTTCTTGGCGACAATGCACCGCATATTAAATAATCTAAGTGTCCAAAACGTTGTCTTCCCAATATCCCCAAAAGGGTATCTGAGACAGTTGGGGGATATCAGTTACTTGATTTAACACTTCAGCCACCTTAGACCAAAATATGGGAGTGTATTTCAACACGATTTTAGCACTTGGGCAAAAATGTATTTTCTTGGCAGGACAATATTTGCCTAGCCCTAGCCCTTTGCTAATTGCACTTTGCACCGGTAGAACGTTCCTGCACTACTACCCAATATTCTTTCAATGCATTTTTGTGCCAGGGCAAACAGCCCTAATACTTATACAGAAAGTTATTATAAGCAGGGCAAACTTTGGTCATGGTGAAAAAATGCACCGAAAGAATGTTTTTTGCACTAGGACAACTTTTTGACTTACCGCTAATACAGTGCGAACCCAATGCATTTTAATGTGCCATGTGCGCAGATCACAATTTCTGGAGTACTAAGAGTGTGACAGCACCAATCTAAATCCCTTTTTAACCTCCCTTATCTCTCCAAACGACTGCTCCCCGTGGGTTATTCCTTGTATCACTCTCTGAGATAGCTTGTACACATATTTCCTTGATAAAATGTAGAAGATAAGGCTTAACCTTGGTGTGACTGATGCGCAACCAAGCATGCAAATTTCACTACCTAGAACGCCATAACCCAGTCCTGTGCCAGTCTTCTCTCATGTTCTTGCCATCTGAGCTTTAGGCCCTGATGTGTAAGAAGTACCTAAGATTAAAAATTGCCTTAAAACCACAGACTATCAAGTCGATTCAGTTCTGTGCTGGTTGTTATAGCAGCAGGCTATTCAATATCCCCACTAATTGGTACCACGATTAAACTCTGTTTGACCTCAGGGTGATTCCCCCATATTAAACAAGGGTATAGTTTGGCCTCTCATTACCCAAGTATTATCTTCAATTTCCATCCATCACCAATGTGTCTGCCATTGCCTGTGACCCTCCTTTCAATCAGGTTTCTTCCACATAAATTAAATGGAGACGACTCCTGTGGGTTTTTGGGATGGCAGTCTGGCCACAGTGGATGAAGGCAGCTGGCCCCTACTTGTAATGTTGGAGCTTTCCATCAACCTTCCCGCTACAGATCAGTCACACTGGCTCACATCTTCCAAGATTACCTTTGTAGGTTTCATTCCTTCTTGAGTAATCATTCTCAAAGTGTCAAACTTGGTGACTGCTTATCAACTAGTCTATGGAGTTCTGACGGGCTCCCCACTTTGTCCCCCTCTCTTTAACATCTACTTTGCTACCTTATATGAAGTCCTTAAATCTCACAAATCATGCAACAGCAACACCTGGATATATCTTTGAGCAAATTATGCCCTGAATGAGCTCAATCCCCTCCAGGCCTGCATTACTGACATTCTGTCCTCAATGTTCTCCATGATACTGCAAGTTAATGAGTCCAAACAAGAATGTATTACTTTTGGAGCTAAAGATCACCACCATGTCTACTCATTGAGTTTACGTCCAATTCTAGGGAATCCCAACCCTTAAACAATCTGAGTTTCATATTTAACCACAATCTGACTCCCTATGCACAAGTAAGTCTGGCGGTAAGCAATTTTTCACCATTTCCAACTGGTAAAGAAATCACCTACCTTCTCTCCAAAAAGCATGAAGCCCTTTTCATTAGGGTTGCAATACATTCCCACCTTAATTATGCCAATGTTTTGACAAATAGATTTATTTTGTTTTTATAATAGAATGCATTACACCTTTCTTGCAGTACAAAGACTTTAAGTAAAATGGAGACAATGTGCCTCTTTGGTCCCCACCATAGTAAACCCTTCTGTTAAAGCATTTGAGGAATGTGAAGGCCCAATAGACAATTAGTTTTTCCATCATGTTCCACTGCGGAATTGATAGATCGTCTATATTGTCATCATGCAAGAAGGTACCAACTATCCAGCTCCTAGATTTCTTCTTTTTCTCCTATACTAATGCATGATCCACATTTACATTATATAACTCATATTAGTAGCAGAGAAATGTTTTTCTTGGATATCAGCATCTTAACCGATGATATAGGCCTCAAGGTTTTCACCTACATCAAACCAACAGGAAGCAATTCATTCAGATATGAGTGTTTTCATCCAAATTACTCAGGAAACCTACCATACAATCAGTTGCTACACAGACACTGGGTCAAAAGAATAGACTTTACAAACGAAGCATCCATCCTCATTAAACACTAATTTAGACTGTCTACCCACCTAAAGTGTTCGAATAATCACTGAAAAAAGCATTACTTATTAATTAGGAAGCTCTTTTTGAAACTAATGAATACAAAAATACATTAATCTAAACAAATCAAAATGATAATTTTGAAACACAACAATTTGTTGCAGACAGTAACATCTAACTTATAACTATACTATTTGCATTTAATAGAGCTGTGAATATATCACTGATACATTAATCAATATTGATATTTGCACTTTCATATTACCATCTCAACCTACTCTAACTGCTCACAGGTAATCATCCTTGTGGTAACTATGTCACTTGTGAATTCACAAGCAAGACCAATGAAGTAGGCTTCCGACTGGAAAAACCCTGGCTGCAACACAAATTCAGCAGCTGCAATAGCCCAAGAGTCAACTGGCCATTCAATAAATGGTGCATTGGGACGACAACCCTCAATGTTGAAGCCTGGTTAATTGAACATCAGAGCAGCATTTGCAGAAGAAAGGAAGCCACACAACTAGTCCACCCCGGTCAACCACCCTTTAGAGAACTATGCGACACAGAGAATGATCGATATTTTGTCTATTTTAGTTATTATAAATTCAGGAGAAAATAGTGAACACAAATTGTTGGAACTTGAACAATGATACATTTTTAATACCAACAGCCATAGAAATTGATTGATTGATTGATATTTTGTTTCTATCGTGCTCATACACAAGTGTTTGGTAATGCTCAACGAGAACTGGTGTCACGGTTGGCCAGATTACAAGATGTAGTAGTGAGGCAGGCCGATAAAGGCGGAGCCATAGTGCTATTGAACCGTGAGGATTATGTGGGGGAATGCCAGCGTTTACTGAGTGATGGCAGAAGTTATCATTCCATACCTTCTGATCCATCTATTGCTATGATGGAGATCATAGAAGCCAAAGTACAGAGCGCATATGAAGCAGAAATGATCAGTAAACAGGAATGTGATTACCTCATTAGAAAACAAGGACGCGTACCTGTTTTTTATATTCTACCTAAGGTGCACAAGAGCCTTACTAATCCCCCAGGCAGACCAACTGTCTCTGGAGTCAACTCTATCCTTGAACCCTTGTCCAAATTTGTTGATTTCTATTTAAGACCATTTGTGGTCAAAATGGATAGTTACCTAAGAGATACTTCGGATGCTATCAACAAAATTGAAAATTTACCTTTCACCTCAGGCCAGTTCTTATTGATCAGTCTGGACATACAATCCTTGTATACAGTTATTCCTCAAAGGGCTACTTTAGAGGTTATAGAAGAAACTCTACGAAAGAGGGTAGATGGTCATCCTATCAGTAATGCCTTCATTATGTGGTGTGCGGAGTTTGCTTTGACTCGTAATTTTTTTCAGTTTCAAGGAGCATTCTTTGAACAAATTGAAGGCACAGCCATGGGTGCTGCCATGGCACCCAATCTTGATAATCTATATGTGGAATTTTTTGAAAAAACGGTCATTTATCCAGTCACCAACCCGTATAAGAAACACCTTTTGAAATGGCTTCGGTATATAGGTGACATTTTTATGCTATGGGAAGGAACAGCTGTAGAGGCAGAACTTTTTGTCGAGTGGTTAAATGTACAGAACCCTTTCTTAAGATTCACTAAAGAGATCAATGCACAAGAAATTAACTTCCTAGATATCACCATATTTCACCATGAAGGCTACCTTAAAGTTAAACCTTACAACAAGAGAACTGACAAAAATGCTCTTCTCCATTTCTCCAGCCACCATGCTAATCATATCAAGGCGAATCTGCCCTTCGGGCAGTTTTTGAGGCTAAAGAGAAACAGTAGTTTGGGGCAGGATTATAAAGAAAGTGCAGCTCTGTTGTCAAGAAAATTGTGTAATAAAGGCTATCCTGCTGAGCTGGTAAAGAGGTCTTGCAAAAGAGCTTCTAACAATAATCGAGAGGCCTTACTAGAGAAAAGACAAAGAGATGATAAAGGTGATCGGATTGTATTTGTCAATACGTTTTCGAATTTGTCATATAAAATCAAAGGCATTATTAATAAGACATGGAAGAAAGTGTACAATGCTGAATCGACTCCACCTCCATTGGTGGCTTTTAGGAAAAGCCAAAATATCAGACAGATGCTCATTAGGAATGATATATCCATCAAACGTCCATTAGCACCCAGGCAAACTACGTTATGGGGCCTTCCGCCTGTTAAGGGACATTTTCCCTGTGGAAAATGTGTGATGTGTGCCACGACGAAGGAAACAAAATATATTATGTTAAATCCTGATATTAAGTGGGTTCTTAATGAAATGACCAATTGTAACACGGAAAATGTTGTCTATTTAATTACGTGTCCTTGCGGATTACAATATGTAGGCAAAACCAATAGGAAATGTCGTACTCGCATGATAGAACATCGCAGTTGCATAAAAAACCGAGTACTGCTAGCTCCTATGGTTAAACATTTTGTACAGATGAAACATTCTCACAAGGATTTCAGTTGGGTGATCTTAAAGAAAATTTATGGCAAAAATAAATCAGAAATAGATGATAAACTCATCCTATTCGAACAAAAAATGATTTACAGGTGCCAAAGTCATATCATTGGTCTTAATGAAGAAATTGACTGGCTGCATACTCAGAGATAAAAGGACATTGGTTGGTGGTACATCCCTATGGAGATATAGATATATCTGATGGGTCATTAGTGAGAAATATGAAGAGTTAGTAAGATGCACTATGAATAGAAATGGTTTTTTCAAAAATTACACTGTTTTAGACTTTGAAAATATAATGTGATGAGTCGGATATGGTTTAGGTATTGTAATGTATTTTTGTAATGTGTTGCATGGTTTACTTCACTTTGTGTGGGCAACTTTGATTACCTACAAACTATTACATTTAGAACTTGGTCTAATAATGGTCCCCTGGTTATGTTATAACCCCAGGTTTTTTTACCTGTCGAACGGACTAGACTTTCTCCAGCATGGAATTCTGGGTAAATTGTAATTGTGGTCACTAATTGGCCTACCTTGGTAGGTGTATGTGAGCTGGTTTATTGAACTTACGAGAGCAGTGGGTTAGCAGCCGAACCGCCGCGCTTACCGGAATTTTGTTTTGGGTTTCCGGAGCTGCATTGGGTGAAATTCCCGTCCTTATGCAAGGTAACAACTACTGATATTGAATACATTATAGTTTAGAGATATCGGACGATTACCCATGATCGAGTTAATCTGTTTACTATGTTTATGAAATAAAGAAGGTTAGTCCTTTGTTTATGTCTCAGCAATAGGATGCACGACGTTCCATGAAACAAAGAAGGTTAGTCCTTCGTTTTTGTCTTAGCATTTGTCTACTTGAACTGTTTCTCATTATGAAAACATGGGTTTAGCAGCCGAACCGCCGCACTTACTGGAATCGATCCCTGGTTGCCGGAGTTACATTGGGTGAAGTTTCCGTCCTCAATTAAGGTTACAACTATTGATATTTAGTACACTGTACTGCAGACGTTACTAATTGGGTATTAAATGATGGGCCATCGTTTTACACAAGCATTTATTTGGATTTTCTAATAATGGTTGACATTAAGTAAACTACATTGTAATGGGCATAGCGTGCTACAGAAATACATGTGATATTTTTTGGCTAGAACATTGATCAGGTTTCTTCTGTTGTAGGTTACAATTTTTTGGACAATTTAACAGCGACGAAGAATATGTAAACAATCTCTTCATCCACGCAGGAGTAGTGGCATGGCGTAATAGGTATATATGCATATATTGTTTTAAATGAGTGATAGTGCTATGGTGAAGGTTGTAGTTTCATAAGCACTATAGGGTTGTTATGGAAGGCATGACCACATTGAATGATAGGAATACACATGGGGTCACCACTTAAATGAGTAGGTTTATTGAAGCACTACATAGTTTTTGCGGTCACGTGAATTTGTGATGAAGTGAGGGAGTAGTGGTTGTGTTGTTCACACCACTGTTTGTTTGTTGTTCCTTTCTCAGCTGAAATCAGGTTCCTGGTTACCAAAGAACCATTTAGAGAACAGTATCAGACTTATTGAAAGAGGTCGGAGGGCATTCGGGTGCACTGTGGCACACCTACACTGCAGTAATCCTACTTGTGAGGTATGTAGTGACCATTGGGTTCAATTGATCTTACCAGTATATAGGTACATATTTTAATGTTACTGGAATATAGTTAGCATTATGGAGCTGACTTATGTATTTGTGATGATGTTGATCTGTAGTGATACC
The DNA here is from genome assembly GCF_040938575.1 of Ambystoma mexicanum. Taxonomy (NCBI): domain Eukaryota; kingdom Metazoa; phylum Chordata; class Amphibia; order Caudata; family Ambystomatidae; genus Ambystoma; species Ambystoma mexicanum. The sequence goes on from NC_090935.1 coordinate 328,766,068, forward strand.
CTATTTTTCTTTGTGTATTGAATAATTATAGGAGTACGGTTTGAAGAGTACTGTTGGGGCCCTGGATTACATGGTGGAGAAAAAATTAAAAGTGTTCTTCCCCTGAAGAAGGTTCATGCATTTAGTGCCACGAGGAACTGAAACATGTCGGGACTGTTTATTCTGAGTTAATAACACTCAGTGATTGGAAATGTTTAAATCATTATATAAATTTTATATGTTGATGTATTGTATTGTCATGTTATAGGAATGGATGTGAGTGAAACTAGTAATTTGTATTGTAAATGTATCCACTGTATGTTGTGTTGTGGGGTCCTTTTTACTGAAAATACTGTTTTAGAGTTAGTTTTATAAAAGAACAAGTTGGGTTGTGATTCAACCTATTAAAATAAACTATTTTTGATATTATAAAAAAACAAATAAGTACTAGGTCTATTTTTTCAAGACTATTGGTATAAAGAGGGTCTTTCAGCATCACACGATATGTAAAGATCAGTGTTGAGTGGGGAATGTATTTTCTGTCTCCTTTATATGATGAAAATGTTGGTTATCCCCTAACCGTGAGAGAGAGGGTATGTTAAAATAAGGGGAACGGTAGACCTTTGTAAAGATAGATAGGGTGGAGAAAGCCCACTTTTCACCACATGTGGTAGCCACCTTCTCTTTTTGCTTAGGTTTTTGCCACATTTTGGCCAAAGCTTGACAGAGATTGTGGTTCTGTGTTTTGTGTGCTGAGTCTTAAGAGTCCATATGACTCAAGGGTCAGGGTACCCTAAACCTTCCCCATAGTCTGCCAAGGAGAGTACCCTGTCTCTGTTAGTCATATGGCCTAGTTGGTGGTGGCTTTTCTTGTTTGTGTAAAATGGTTGAACTGAGTGGACTCCATTCATCAGGTTGGATCCATTTGACCCCCACTTCCATTCATCAAGATGGAGGTTGCAATGTTTGATATCAAAGACCTGAGGGGTCACATGAGTGTTCATTGTCTAGCTTTGTGTGGGCTTGAGGAAGTGGCAACATGTAGCCACGGGATGTGTGGGTGTCCCAGGACTGGGGGCTATAATCACTGTAAAACCAGTTCTGAATGGTATATGCAGATGTCTGTCTGGGCAGTGTGGATTCCGTCCTTTGTGCAGGAGAATGTTCCATAGTGCATCGGTATGTTTGGAGGGATGGCCACCCTTTGGATGACCACCCATTATCCTTTGCTCCCCTAATGGCAGACTCCCTTCTCCACTCACCCTGTCTACAGATGCATCTCCATACAGGTACTCTGTAAGGCCTGCTGCCCAAGGAAGGGCAGACACTCGTGCCAGCATCCTTTAACATCCCAAACAATCCAACTGTGAAGTTCTGCCTCTCGAAAGAAGACTAGCAGTAACCAACAGTGGAGCTCCATTCCGCTGATCCAGTCAGGACAACTGGATCACAGTTCCTGCTTGAAAACTAATCTCGCTGATACTCCCGACCATGTCTGCATTGCGGGTTCACCTTTGCTGCCAGGACTCTAAAGACTCTCTGAACTTAGCTGACCCAAGAATCATCTCTGCAGGACCCCAGAATAGCACTCTGGTTCTGTCCCTCCTCACCTGGGAAGCTCCAGAGACCTGTGCTGCCTTCTTCCTGGAACTGCACCACCAAACTCGTCTTCCCGGTTCATCTTCTCTGTCTAGCTGCCCCCCAGTGTGTTTTCATCAGCTTTTCTTCTTTCTTCATTATGTTCTCTTACTTGGTGCCTCTTCTTGGGAAGGCCGACCTGATCCTCTGAAAGCAGATCCCATGCCTGATAACAACTTGGGAGCAATGCATCAATGACAACCGCTAACCACAGCCACTTCTCTTATCTGCTCCTCTGGCTCTGCCCACTGAACTAGAAATCTTCATGTCTCATATAATGGTGCTTTCTAAGTGTCTCATCATCCCATATGTGTCAGTAAACTATCACTCCAGTGCTGGGTGGTCGCTGAAGTACATCCAAAGCAACACCTCCGGAAACCACTAACAACCTCCTGCAAAACGGCTCTCCCGCCCCAGGGTATTGCTCCCTTTAGCCTCTGGCACTGCTGGTGGGCATTTTCTATGTTTCTTTTTTCATACATGCACTTCTTCTTCATCTCCACTGAGCGGCTCCTTGGTGGCTTGTTGACATTGAGGGAACTCTCACCACAAAGACTGGCCCTACTAGCAATACTGAAACCTCTTTTTCTCTGAGAACTTGCTTACCTTAATCTAAACAAAACGTATCTGAAAGAAACCATATTTAAAAGTGAAACTTGCTTGCAAACTCGTTTTTTCTCTGTTGTACAGCGTTTTACTTTCCTGTTAGTATGTTTTTCGCTTTGACTTTTCCTGATAAAGATATTTTTATATAAATATAGTGTGTGGAACTTCTCTTATTTAGTGTCTGTGAACCACCCCATTCCACCTTCTTTGGGTTTGGCCTGAGATGCTCGAACACGACTATGACTAATGGATTTGTCCCAACCTGCCACTATGTGCCACTGTAAGAGCACCATTGTGACAGCTTTGACACACCATGCTAGCATCTGTCCCTTTAAGAACACACTTTTTATGGCTTTTCCCCAACATGCTAGTATTTGCCTTGATAAAAAACACATTTATAATGACAGGCAAGGAATTGACAGGAATCATAGTATTTGACACTGCAAGAACAAGTGATAATATTGGCCATCACTGTAGCATTTAAATTATGTAAAATTATTCCCCATCACACACACGTTGAACACTTCATGTTACGTTATGTCATGATAAAAGCACTTGTAAAGCGCACATACACCCCAAAGGCATCTTGGCGCTAGGAGTAGAAACATTAGCGCAAGAGCAGAGAAATTTGAAGAGAAAGTCTTGAGGGTACTTGGGAATTGCAGATGGTTCACTAATTTCTGTAGTGTCATAGGCAGCTCATTCCAGAGTTTACCTGCTGCTACCGAGAATGCACGACCCCCTAACCGAGTTCTCAGAAATCTCAGGATAATAACCAAATTGGAAACTTCAGAACAGAGAGACCGAGTTGGAATATACGGGTTAAATTTGTCCTGAAGAAATTATGCACATAGCCGATGGTAGGACCGATGCACCAGGCAGAGGTCTGTAAACGTAACCCTTGCATCTACTGCAAGCAAATGCAAGGGGCGAATCACAGGACTGATGTGGGCTTCGTAAGGGGATCCAGTAGCCACCCTTACTGCAAGATTTTGTAGACATTGCAATTGCAGGAATAAGCCCTTAGGTTGTGCTCAATAGAGGGCATTAAAATAATCAGGTTGACTATTAATCAGTGAGGCAACTACCTGAGCATGCAGGGCATTTGGTAAAAAAAGTTAAGACCGTTATTGGGGATTTTCAGAAGATTAAAACCTGGCTAACTTGCGCTGCCATCGACAGGGTAGATGATAGGGTAACACCTAGATTGTTAACTGAGTCAGCAGGAACTGGCAAAGAACCCAAAGATGATGGCCAAAATGACAAAGTCCAAAAAGAATCTAGGGGGAACCCACCACCATTAACTTGTCTTGTCCCCGTTTAGTTAAAAGACAGTTGCAATCCATCCAGCTCTTCATGGCCAGGCACTCAAACAAACTAGACAACACCTCAGATTGGCTAAGGACTGACTACGATCCATTAAAAAAGATCTAAACCAAGCCATTACCTTTCCCGAGAGGCCAGCTGCATTGAGGCGATAGAGGAGGATGGAGAGGAGCTGTCAAATCTGCTGATAGATCTAATTATATCAGAGCACCCACTCCATCCTGATCTGTCAACATGGTTAGATCGGCCATCACTGACATCAACACACTCTCGTTACCCGGTCCAGGGAAGAAACCAGATTGAAACGGGTCAAGCACATTAGAACGTTCATGAATAGAAGATAAAAGAGGGGACACCAAAGACTCTTAAGATGTTCATAAAAAAGAAAGATAGTTCGATAGTTAGCCAAGAAAGTGCGATCCAACAAAGGTTTCTTTGGGAGTGGAAGAACAATTTCTTGTTTCAGCTCTGAGGGAATAAAACCCTGCTAAAAGAAGAATTCAGTGCCGATGTTACATAAGTGAATATCTCGGGAAGGATTTCTTGCAAGACCACAATAGGTATGGGATATGAAGGGACAGCTGATTTTAATTTAGGAATTGCGTCCCCTACCTCCTCCAATGAGAAGGAAGGAAACGTCTCCCTGATGTGCAATGGCAAGGTGGCTGTTGTGCTAATGCCAGTACGTGTATTGTCAGAACAGTTAGTGCGAATTTGCTCACAAATGCTGTTAACCCTTAAGATAAAGAAATCAGCCAAAGAATTACATAAGGTTTGCGATGGCATGATTTTCGGTTCAGTTGCGATGGTGGAAGTGAAGGACTTGACAACTGAAAATAGTTCTTTGGACGGATTCAGAGCATTAAGAACTTTATCAATGAAAAAAGATCGTTTTTATAGCTTTATTAACCTATCATAGTTATAGGTAAACCTCTGATAATGCAATTTCTCCTGAATATCATAGTTGTTTCGCCATCTACTGCTTTCAGTTAAACTGAGAACCAAGACGCAGAAGGGTGCTTTTGAGAGGAGAAACATTTAGGAGGTGCAACTAGATTTGCTATCTGCGAAAAAGTATGGGCCTCATTCCGAGTAGGGCAGTAAGGGTTAACCGTCACCAGTAACGAGACTGGTGCCGTTAAACCCTTACCGCCCTACTACGAGTTCCCTTTGTGGACCCGCAAAGGGACTTTAGTGCTAATAACGGTACCGTAATTTACGGTACCATTATTAGCGCCTTCCCCATTCCCATTGAGCCCTATGGGGGCTCAAATTGGAATGGGGAAGGGCCCTGGTGAATGGGGAATTAACGGTCCCTCCAACCTTGGAATGGACCGGTAATTATTCTATTCACCAGGGCGGAGTCGGAACGATTTTGGAGGCAGCCACGCCACAAATAGCGGCGTGGTTACCTCCAAAGTCGGAATGAGGCCCTATGAGTTAAAAAAAGGCAGGTCAAGAGAAGGGGCTGAGTGACATTTTTCTGTAATCAGAGCTACCATTATCCTACCATCTAACGTACTTCGATTGCAGGGAGGGGTGACCAGAAGCCAGAATATGGGCGAGCATCCGGCATTCAGAGTTTGAAAAGATTCGAGATAGTGATCCGACCAGATCACTGGGTTGATAGAATCTACACATGCATTACATTAATTTGTAAAAATAAGATCAAGAATGCCCCCATGTATATGAGTAGGCTCTAAAGCCAACTGCTTTAGCCTCAAATTGGCCATTGAGTCGCATAATCGGGCAGGACCCGGGGCCAAAGGCAGATTGAGTCTGATATTGATATCTCTTTGGTTGGATAGCAGTGACGAAATCCGCAAACGAATCTCGCACACTCCATGTACACACACTGATAGTTACTCATGCTCTCAGCCACAGAGCTCACACAGACACACATTCAAACAACACTCACACACACACACATTTCTTTAAAAACACATTACTGATTGTGAAGGGTGATCCTTGTTCTGGTCCCATTAGTGCCGCTTGAATTCCTCGGCCTGCTCCACAGCAAGAGGCAGGAAGCAAGGAAGGAATTTTGTTGACACTCCGAGTTCCTCCTGTATTACAGCTCATAGAAAGATAGGCAAGGAACATCAAAATTAGACAGCCACATAGCTTTCTATGGGCCATGCCTCCTTGATGCCCTCTGCTGGCAGCAGGGATAAATGTGTTGCATGCATTGCTTAATTTGCGGGGCTGCCGGCTTGCCAGTGCTCACTCCAAGAACTTATTTCTGAGCCCCAGCACTTATTTTGAAGCCCATCTTGATTATGTTATGGTGTTTTGACACCTTTATTATTTTAACTGTCAGTCATAGTATTATAAGAAATAACTACAGTGTGCACTGGCTAGGGTCTCTGCATCCTGGGCTGGCACATTGTTATTCACAACCGGATGACCCAGGTTGGCAGGGCAGGGCTATTTATCCATTTTCATGAAAAAGAATGAGATGCAAGGTGACAGTCCTGGGCACTGATGTTGGCCATGTCCACACACTGCTCCACTCAGCCTGCGTGATATTGCTGCAAATTCTCTAGTGTAATAACCAGCAGATTGGGTTAAGAACAACAGGACAGTCACCAGCCAACAGCCCCAACACAGGGGCAAAGTCAGTGACAAGATCCATACTGAACAGGAGAGCCAGTCATGAGTGCCAACCTATGCACGCTGATCTCACTGCAGTGTTTGACAGGGAACGCGTCAGTTCAGTAATGATTTTATCTATGTTCGTCCATCAATTTACCATAGGGGGGTAAACATTTTTGATATTTTATCCTGTGGTTAGATGATTAACATGTTCCACTTGGCACCGATACGATTAGAGCAACATTTTAATGATGGTGTGTTTTAAAGAAACACTTACACATTGATTTTATTTCAAAACACAACTAATATGTATGTTGAATTCACCCTCAATAAACCAGTGGGAGTTGGAGCTTTAACCTCAAAAATGTTGCCACCGTATGGAGCAGCCGTGTGGCACTGTATGGAGCAACCATGGGTGGTGTCAACACTAGACGGGCAACTACCCCTCCCCATGTAAAATAATATTTGGGCCCTGGCACTTATTGTCCTACACATTAAGCACTGGTTGCATGCCTCCACTGGCTAGAGCACCCCAAATGAGGGTTTGTAGTGCTTTTGTCCCTGCAGACAGCAGAAATCCTTGTGTCATGCAGAGTGCTACTTTAGTGGAGATTTGTGCATGACACCCATTACACAGCTGGTGCAACTGTGCTATGTTCTCACCACTCAACTACTCAGTCAACTGAAATTGTACCAAAGAAGCAATTCACATGGGTAACGTACATTTTAAGAATTGCATTTCCTACAACACAACTCAGCACTAGATAACAATTCAAATTTGTGCTTCAAGATATGCGCCTGGTTGCCCTCGGGCCTAGTTTGCTATACAAATAAATAAAATACAAATACAAAATCAGAAATGCAAGGAGACAAGGAGAAAGTGAACCACTGTAGGAGTAAAGCAGATTGCATTATGGATTTCCCCAAACAGCCACAATGTTTATTAAATAACAGAGTTATCATGTATTATCATACATTTAAATCAAAATAAGGATTTTTGAATCCATTCAATTTAAAAAAAGAAAAACAAAATATCCATGATAGATGACGAGGAACATGAATTGAAATAATTTCCGACCCTGAGAAGAAAGAAAAAAAAAACAAGTACATGGAATTATAATGCTATGCTCTTTACAGTCTTCTAGCAAAATCTGGCGCGCATTCTTGGTATTCCTGTCATATGAAGGAGTATGAAAAATCGGAAACCCCGGAGCCTTGATCTGTTAACATATTGCATTACTGGCGCAGGCTTCAGATCCCGGCCCCGTCTCCGAGTAGAGCTGATTGAGAGAATGCTCGGAATGAGCCGCGCGCCGCTTCCAGATGTGTAAGCGGAAGTAGGTGATACTGTATCAAACTGTAATTTTATGCAACCATTCGATCCCCTTACACTGTGCTTTAGAGTTAGGGCTTTGAGCCGCTGTTCTACTTCACGTTAAAGTAAACAATGCGTGTCAAGCGTGCGGTTATCTGAAACGGCCGATGGACTACATTAAAAAAAAGCACACATCTGTGTGCTAAACACGTTTCAACTCGTAGCACTGATTCCAAAACATGGTGGTATTACAGAAACGTTGCACAGAAAAACATCATTTGTGTGTATGTTTGAGCCAGGACAATGGTCCTCGTTACAGGGTTGCCGGTATCTCCGCCGGCCGCTATGTTGCAGAGTAATAGTAAGTTCCCATCCCCATGGAGACCCATAGGACTCCATGGGATGGGAAATACTGAATGAACAGCACCGGCAGATCATTGGCACCCACTGGCAGACATGTACTTTGTTGGTCTGGAATAAAAACTGGTGCCGGAATTACCGACATTTTTTCTGGATTTTTTTTTTCAGACAAGCAAGCTTATAATGAGGCCCAATGTTGGCCCTAGTAATAATCCTATTCCCTGGTGCAAGAATGCAGTGAAAGTGTATGTTTTTGTACTAGGGCACAACTATTTTTGCTCTAGGGATATCGTTTTTGACACTGGAGCAATAGGTAATGGAACTTGCACCGATGCATAGTTTCTGTAATATGGCCAAGTCTATGCAAGGTGCTTGCAGTCTGTTGTGCTGACACAGTCCACAAACATTACAGAAACTTTGCACTCATGGAAGTGTATTTCTTTTTTAAAAAAAACTTTATTTAACTTGTTTGCACTTGGGTTACAGGTTCGTATATCATGTTTACCTCACATTGACATATGACATTATTAACGTATAGATTCTCTCATTTACAATAGTATTCTTTGTTTTATTCATCACTTTCCTTCCGTCATCGCACTACAGTACATTTTCCTTAACTCAACACAGTAATTACTTCAACACTGCTCTATTGCATGTTCATGTATTGCCGAAATGGCCTCCAAATGTCTTTAGGTCTGCATGCCGTTGGAACCGTGCCCACATATCCCTCATCCCTTTCATTTGCAAAGATCAATTCTTTCAGCCATTCTTGCATTTGTCGGAGCCAGTTTTACTTTACATTTTAATAAAATACATTTCTTGGCGACAATGCACCGCATATTAAATAATCTAAGTGTCCAAAACTTTGTCTTCCCAATATCCCCAAAAAGGTATCTGAGACAGATGGGGGTATCAGTTACTTGATTTAACACTTCAACCACCTTAGACCAAAATATGGGAGTGTATTTCAACACGATTTTAGCACTTGGGCAAAAATGTATTTTCTTGGCAGGACAATATTTGCCTAGCCCTAGCCCTTTGCTAATTGCACTTTGCACCGGTAGAACGTTCCTGCACTACTACCCAATATTCTTTCAATGCATTTTTGTGCCAGGGCAAACAGCCCTAATACTTATACAGAAAGTTTTTATAAGCAGGGCAAACTTTGGTCATGGTGAAAAAATGCACCGAAAGAATGTTTTTTTGCACTAGGACAACTTTTTGACTTACCACTAATACAGTGCAAACCCAATGCATTTTAATGTGCCATGTGCGCAGATCACAATTTCTGGAGTACTAAGAGTGTGACAGCACCAATCTAAATCCCTTTTTAACCTCCCTTATCTGTCCAAACGACTGCTCCCCGTGGGTTATTCCTTGTATCACTCTCTGAGATAGCTCGTACACATATTTCCTTGATAAAATGTAGAAGATAAGGCTTAACCTTGGTGTGACTGATGCGCAACCAAGCATGCAAATTTCACTACCTAGAGCGCCATAACCCGGTCCTGTGCCAGTCTTCTCTCATGTTCTTGCCATCTGAGCTTTAGGCCCTGATGTGAAGAAGTGCCTAAGATTAAAAATTGCCTTAAAACCGCAGACTGTCAAGCCGATTCAGTTCTGTGCTGGTTGTTATAGCAGCAGGCTATTCAATATCCCCACTAATTGGTACCACGATTAAACTCTGTTTGACCTCAGGGTGATTCCCCCATATTAAACAAGGGTATAGTTTGGCCTCTCATTACCCAAGTATTATCTTCAATTTCCATCCATCACCAATGTGTCTGCCATTGCCTGTGACCCTCCTTTCAATCAGGTTTCTTCCACATAAATTAAATGGAGACGACTCCTGTGGGTTTTTGGGATGGCAGTCTGGCCACAGTGGATGAAGGCAGCTGGCCCCTACTTGTAATGTTGGAGCTTTCCATCAACCTTCCCGCTACAGATCAGTCACACTGGCTCACATCTTCCAAGATTACCTTTGTAGGTTTCATTCCTTCTTGAGTAATCATTCTCAAAGTGTCAAACTTGGTGACTGCTTATCAACTAGTCTATGGAGTTCTGACGGGCTCCCCACTTTGTCCCCCTCTCTTTTACATCTACTTTGCTACCTTATATGAAGTCCTTAAATCTCAAAAATCATGCAACAGCAACACCTGGATATATCTTTGAGTAAATTATGCCCTGAATGAGCTCAATCCCCTCCAGGCCTGCATTACTGACATTCTGTCCTCAATGTTCTCCATGCTACTGCAAGTTAATGAGTCCAAACAAGAATGTATTACTTTTGGAGCTAAAGATCACCACCATGTCTACTCATTGAGTTTACGTCCAATTCTAGGGAATCCCAACCCTTAAACAATCTGAGTTTCATATTTAACCACAATCTGACTCCCTATGCACAAGTAAGTCTGGCGGTAAGCAATTTTTCACCATTTCCAACTGGTAAAGAAATCACCTACCTTCTCTCCAAAAAGCATGAAGCCCTTTTCATTAGGGTTGCAATACATTCCCACCTTAATTATGCCAATGTTTTGACAAATAGATTTATTTTGTTTTTATAATAGAATGCATTACACCTTTCTTGCAGTACAAAGACTTTAAGTAAAATGGAGATAATGTGCCTCTTTGGTCCCCACCATAGTAAACCCTTCTGTTAAAGCATTTGAGGAATGTGAAGGCCCAATAGACAATTAGTTTTTCCATCATGTTCCACTGCGGAATTGATAGATCGTCTATATTGTCATCATGCAAGAAGGTACCAACTATCCAGCTCCTAGATTTCTTCTTTTTCTCCTATACTAATGCATGATCCACATTTACATTATATAACTCATATTAGTAGCAGAGAAATGTTTTTCTTGGATATCAGCATCTTAACCGATGATATAGGCCTCAAGGTTTTCACCTACATCAAACCAACAGGAAGCAATTCATTCAGATATGAGTGTTTTCATCCAAATTACTCAGGAAACCTACCATACAATCAGTTGCTACACAGACACTGGGTCAAAAGAATAGACTTTACAAACGAAGCATCCATCCTCATTAAACACTAATTTAGACTGTCTACCCACCTAAAGTGTTCGAATAATCACTGAAAAAAGCATTACTTATTAATTAGGAAGCTCTTTTTGAAACTAATGAATACAAAAATACATTAATCTAAACAAATCAAAATGATAATTTTGAAACACAACAATTTGTTGCAGACAGTAACATCTAACTTATAACTATACTATTTGCATTTAATAGAGCTGTGAATATATCACTGATACATTAATCAATATTGATATTTGCACTTTCATATTACCATCTCAACCTACTCTAACTGCTCACAGGTAATCATCCTTGTGGTAACTATGTCACTTGTGAATTCACAAGCAAGACCAATGAAGTAGGCTTCTGACTGGAAAAACCCTGGCTGCAACACAAATTCAGCAGCTGCAATAGCCCAAGAGTCAACTGGCCATTCAATAAATGGTGCATTGGGACGACAACCCTCAATGTTGAAGCCTGGTTAATTGAACATCAGAGCAGCATTTGCAGAAGAAAGAAAGCCACACAACTAGTCCACCCCGGTCAACCACCCTTTAGAGAACTATGCGACACAGAGAATGATCGATATTTTGTCTATTTTAGTTATTATAAATTCAGGAGAAAATAGTGAACACAAATTGTTGGAACTTGAACAATGATACATTTTTAATACCAACAGCCATAGAAATTGATTGATTGATTGATATTTTGTTTCTATCGTGCTCATACACAAGTGTTTCAGAGCGCGACAAGGCAAGGGAGGGGAACAGGGGAGAACAAAACAGCGATCTTACTAGACCCAGTGACATTGAGAACGTGCAAGTGCATGGGAGAGGGGGGAGGGGAAAAGTGCATGGAAGGGGGGAGAGGTGGAAAGTGCGAGCAGAGGAGAAACAGATAAATAACAATAAATAAATAATAAAGGCAACAAACAGTGGTAATGCAGCCAGCAATTTGCAAGTGCTACGTTTAAGGCAGCAGACAGGGTAGGTCTGATAAGTGCAGGAAGAAAAAGGGGGGACTGTATGGGTACAGATACAGACTCCAGTGCAAGGGGTGGCCCGGAGGCAGTGCAGGAGGGTGGCAGGATGAGCAGGTACCTGGGCCCAAAAGACAGAGGGTGGCCAGGTGCACGGTGCCAAGAGAGAACAGATCAGCAGGGGAGAGGGGGAGCGAAGGCAGAAGAAAAGAGGAAGGTCTTGAGGTGATTTGAATGAAGGAAACATCTGGGGCCAGAATCACATGCTTCATGAGAATTTAATTGAGAGTGCACTTTCTATCATCATTGTTAGTGAGCATTTACTGTCTGCTAACTTGGATTGACTCTTGCTCGATTAATTTGTTCACACTGATTTGTTTCCTCAATATTTCTGCATCTGAATATTTTGAGCTAAGTGACTTTTCTTTATGTGCTACTAACCTACTCGCAATGCGAATTCGACAAAGTGATGTCTCAAGTCTCATGAATCAGTAATTAATTCACTCTGTTAAATGTTTTCAGAAGCTGCAGATCCATCTGAGCTTAATATGTTTATGGTTCACTTGATTGAGGAACATCAACCTGCCTCTTATTTATTATTGAGTTGTTGGGACAAACTCCCATGTATGCCAGAGGGTCACTGGAAGTCTGCAGACTTTGGAGAGCCCAACACAGCCCCAGAATGCACAGAGGACTGAGTCAACGACAAGTTCAAACTGTGGTTTATTACAGGCAAAACCAACAGGGATCAGCACAGAAACAGTAAAAATCCATGCATATCACACTCTTCCTCGGTTCGCAGGCCGGTTTTACTCGCTAGTGGCGTCAGTGCCAAGTCACAACCCGGGCCTTCTCCAGAAAACCTATCGGGCCATACATTTGGGTATCGAGTGTTCTACTATCTAGATGTTACTCTACTAGCCATTGCATCTCAGGTGGCTGGCCTGGTCCATCCCCAAGTTACTATATATAACAATGTTGCAGTGTGATGGACTTACTATTGATGCTTGCCCGTTGCTACCAGGGATGTCATTTCACCAAAATGCCAGGTGTAGCAGAAGTGACATCACATTACCCTTGACCTCTGATGACATCTGACCCCACCCAGAAGTGACATCATGGGAAGTTATGAAACACGACCTTTCAACCCTTGTCAAAATAGAAAGTGGCATCACATAGCATTGTTCCTAAGTACAGTAAACAAAATATGGTTATAATATCACTATAACGTGACATACATTTCATACAAGAATGGATCACCAAATGTATTGTTTATATCAATGTTTGTGGGCCCATTTACCAATTTACTGTGAATACAAGCAGACGTCCAAGGCCAAATGATAATGATGTGTTATGATAATGCACTTATGCTTAGGTGCTTTATATAGAACAAATATACATACAATATCACCCAACTTGTGTTGGTATTCATTTATCAACCTCCGAAGGATTAAAGGCTGAGTTGAGGTGTTTAAGAACAGACTAAATCAGTGGCTCACCCCCTCAAGTGTGCCTGAAATAAACCTTTAATCAGTCTAGGAATTATCATATAGAATTCCAGAGAGACACTTTATTTGTTATTCCTATTCTTTCTTATTTAGGGTCACTGCTCAAATTGTTACACTTGTGGAAACCCATCTTTTTTTTAAGATACCTGAACAAGAAAGCCATCCACTCAAACAAATAGCCACCTGGTGCTGGCCACAGCATTTGAGCTTACACCTTAAATAAATGTATATATATATTGTTTTTTTTTTTTTTTAAGGGGTCACAAGGGAGACCACAGGGTAGCAAGGGAGACCTCAGGGGTCACAACTGTGACCCCTGGTGACCCCAAATGATGTCCATGGTTGATATCCACCCCTAGGATACAGAACTGTGGTTGGCTAGAGCTGACGACCCGAGGCCTGGGATCCGCAAAGGTTCTCATCTCTCTGTGTACCTCTTCAAGGTAATGAGAATGACTATCTGTCTGCATTGTAATTTCTGTGTACCACCTTACCTTATGAGACTGCTCTCCTGATTGGCACAACACTTGTAGCACATAGTTGCATACTTGTCGCTGTCTGTGTCTGGCCGCCTGGGACCAGTGCTCCTTTCCCACCACTGCTCGCTGTCCATTGCCTGCTTCGGCCACATCACATGTTCAGGGATCACAAATTTGAGCTGTGCAGCTCTGAATTATGAGGATGTATTCATTTTTTCTGCAGCTGGCTCCTCTGTCGTCTGGGGATTGGAATGTCATCCGTATCTCTTGGCCTTGGCAGCAGGTCCTGTCTCACACATCTTGCTTTCTGTCCAGCCTGAATTTCAGCTCATCTCATCTCTTGTTGAGGGGCGTGTGGCCTGCTGTACTTTTCCTAAACCTTATAACGCAGTTTCTACAGTGTCCATGCTATACTACATTTCCATAGGTTAGTCACACGTGGCTCTGTCAGCACCCATAAGTGCTCCTGAAGTTCCATAGGATTATTTGCACGTGTAAGCATCTGCAAGCTTTGCTCACGATCTCTTGCTTCTTGCGGATTCTGCATTGCTGCGTTTGGCTAATGGTAAAAAAATAAAAGCAATGACAGTATGTATATGTATCTATGCTCTAACTTTAGAACTGTTCACTCCTCTTCTTCATGTGTTCGAGTGTGTGTTTATGTCCCAAAGTGTGGATGGCACGTGTGCTTCATGTCTAACGCTTCTATGACGTGGTGTCTCTAAGGACGTCAGCAACATGGCTTCTGGGTGCTTAGGCCAGGCTGTCAATAGAGGTGCCTTTGATCATGGCCTTTGGTTCTTCATCCATGACGTGGTAAATCCATACTGCACCTGGTCTGTAGGGCTGGTTGAGGGAGTATCTCTCGACATACTTGTCAATCATAGGACCACTGGCAACTGGTCCAAAATAGAATGGGTGATTGCATTGTTTCCTGCCCTTCTTCCTTTTCATGAATTTTGTAGGAGGGGGGCAGTAGGTTTTTCCATCCCTCTTCAGAGTTTATAAACACATGAAAACACTCAGCAGTGTTGATGAAATCTTTGATTTTCTAAGATGGCACCTGACTGCATTATTGTCCAGCTTTCAGGAAACTAAAGAGAGACTTCAAGATTGTTGCTCCCCAAAAGAAACAACACAGTATTTGAGCACACACACATTTTGGGATGCAGTAACCACTGCAATGCATAGATACAATGCATCTCCACATGTTATAGTTATTCTCTTTGGGATGTTCGGTTGTCGCCGACAATTAAAAATACTTTTTGACAGTGGTATGCTCCCTAAATAAACCAAAACTGCATTTTAGTCCACAAATGTCTTGCAGTGTGGTAGGCAATGTAATGCATATTTATGCAGCATCCCACCTAGTAACGATGTGTCACTTCATGATCCCCTGGTGTCGCAAAATGATTATAACCAATGACTTCAATGAAACCCTGATCTTCACAAGATGAGCATTCTGTTGTCTGGCTGATCATGTACTTAACACTAAAGAGTGCCTTCTTGCATCAACACTTCATGCATGACATCCCAGGACAAGCCGGCAATGCTCCAACCACAAGATAACACTGCCCACCAGCATGTGATCAGTTTATGATTTTGGGAGCTGCCATGCTGTATAACTGTGTCTCATAGTGAGAATGATTTATATGATAAATTGGTCGTCATCACATTGTGGGTTGCAGCATCATAACACTCCATCATTCTCTGTTCCCTTTAAATTAACAGCAATGCCACTCTTCCTAATTAATTGATGCGGTCAGAATTAATTGAGAAGCTAATTAGAAGCTAGAGTAAAGAAACACAAGAGCAGGCTCCCCTTTTCCTTTTCCTAATGTGTGGCATACAGTGTAAGTATTTTTTGCTAATCCCTATTTGTAGGGTCAGCTTCCTCGTGGGCCGAACCTGCTGCCTCATGGAACCGCGCTCTGCAGGGCTGACAAGGTTAGAGTGGAGTGTGGCGAGAAGGACGGTTGAGAGGAGACAGCGCGGCTGGTGCCAGTGGGGCTCCCTTCCCAGCTATATGTCTAATTCTATGTAGTTCATTATAAAGAGTTAAGTGTACTTACCCCTACCGCTTGCTTGCAGACATTACACTATTCTATTCAAAGTCGTGAGTCCAGCTCCCACATGCTGAGATCTGAGTCCCTTTTCAATCTATTCTATTTGTGGGTTTTCAATGTTAATCCTTTAGAACTAGGTAATTATGTTTCGCTCTTTATGCCTCTCATCCAAACCTTCCTATGTACTACACCCTGAAGACGATCACACACCCACAAAGAGACCAAAACATGTCAGGCTAAGAATGAATTGTGTACAATGATAGGCTGTACAACTGAAGGGCGCAGTTTGCATTTTTATGTTTTTAATGTTTTATGCACTGTATTGTCGTTTTGATCACCGCTGAATCGTTCTTTGATAGCAGTTTGTGCTAATGAAAGACCTTTTTAATAGAGAATTGCCATAGGAAGATATTAAAGGAGCATCATAAAATAAATCATGTTGAAGTATTCATACAGTGATCATTTTATTTTTTGAAAAAATATACTAGTGGACACCCACTCCCGAAGTTTGTTTCCTGGTAATTTTCAATTATCTTACAAACTGAATTTTATGCCAAAGTGGCCTTAATTTGCATGTAGGCAAAATCATGTAGCCAAAATAAAGTTTCCTTCAAGTATTCATACAGTGATCATTTTCCTATTTGAAAAAATACAATAGTGGGCAATTTGCAATTAACCTAGAAAGTGAATTTTAAGCCAGAGTGGCCTCAGTTTGCATGTAGGAAAAATCCAGTTTTCATATCCAAAGGTATGAAATAAAAGTGCATTTTTTAAGGTTTTGTCAAAGGTGGAGCTTTATCGCTATCTATTCAGTTAAAGCTATTGGCGCAGAAATCTCAGTAGGGGGAATCTGGCCCACCAAGAGAGACTCACATCTTGCAGGTATCCTTTGGCTATGCAGCCAACCATTCAACATCCATTGCCAAGCAAAGAACTCTAAGAGATCTAAGCATGCCTGACCGTTCCCCACCTATCCCCATTCAATGTACCCCAATGGTGGTCCCCTTTAATATGTTTTATTGTATTTTAATGTTATATCCCTGCATCTTCTGCTTGCCATGCATTGTCTATGCTTGCCTAGTGCCTCGCTCACTGTTTCTGAGGCTTCACCTCTTCCTAAAGCACACAGCACGTCTGTCAGCCAACCATACTACCCATGGTCTGATGTCAACAATTGAGAACTGAGAACACAGGTCTGTAGAAGTAGGTATGGTGGAACTTTGCTTCAATGGCATTGCATTCTTGCATTCTATTTGGTATCCAGTTGATGAGATGCTCTTTTCATTCATGCTTCCCTAGAGGCTCACTTCCTGCTTCTGCCTCTCCACCTCTTCCTACATTTCAGCCCCACCTGTAGGGGTCATCACAAAGTATGTCTCATGGACACCCATTAGATGCAGTGACTTTAAATTTAGAGTTTGTTTTGCCTTGTTTCTCCAAAATCAGTCTTCTAGGGAGGGGAAGAAGGTTTTCCGAACAGTTGAGGGAATAGTCTTTAGCAGAACAAGCCATAGAATATGAAATATTAAAAGGATTTAGTTTAGTAGAATAAAATGAACATAGGTTTTCTTTGCCGAAAGCTAGAAATTAAAAAAGGCTCTAGTTCTGGGCAAGTAGGATAATTAAATATGATTTATTTTAGTGTGATGTAAACAATACAAATAGGATTTATCTGAGAGAAAGGGAAGTAGTTGAAATAGGATCGTCCAATCTTTTGTGACTACTGACAACTACTAGGGAAAGAACAAATAATATATGCATGACATGACATTTCTTGTTAGTGACTAAGGAGTGAGGTGAACATCCTAGAATTGTTCCGAGCGGACAAGAGATTACATTCAATGGCAGCAACTGAGTATGGCATGATTTTGAGATGAGGTAGAAAATGAAAAGAAATATTGCAATAGAACCAACATTGGAGTTCTCTGGAGGAAGGGTGGACAATGCATTTAATGGCTGTAATGGGTGGTACATCTTTTTGACAATACAAAACTCTAATAGCAAACAAAAACTCGTACAATTCTTTTGGGCGTTCGGATGCATGCCCAGCTCCCATGTACTGCCAAGCTGTTTAGACTGAGAGCAATACGCTAAGAGTGCACACACCACGGTGGCAAGGGGTATGGGATAGGTATAGAAGGGATAATAGAGCTTGTGGGAAATGTAGAGTTTGTAGATGGAAGGTTTTCTAAGTGGCAAAGGCATACTGAACCACTGCCATTGTGGATATTGGGCCCTGCATGGCTAGGACCCAGTACTAGGGAATAGTAACTGTAGGCGTCAGCAAGAACACCCACCCTCATCCCTGTTCCCATTCTAGGCGATAGTGTAGAAGGTTATTTTATCAATGAAGAACAGAGCCCTCACTTGTCTCACACTGTAGGCATATGCAATCCAAAATGAATGTGCCCAGTGAAGTGCGGGTAGGGTTGTGCCAGGGTTTGAAGGACGATCTCATGAGAAACAGGGCAGAGGTCTGAAGCTGCTAAAACATGGATTCCAGATTTAGAGAACCCACGTCCCCAAAACCCAGCCTTTCTATTTGAATTACCAGAGGCTCACTATGCAAACACCTAAATCCCTCAATTGTTCATTTATTATTGTGTCTGCAGCAGGCAACCCAGAGAGGGGGCAGATGCCAACGGGGGAGCCCAAATAGAATGTCCTGTGATGTGTACTGTGAGGTGCACGGGTGAGGATAATACATCTATGCCAAAAATGGGGAGGCATGGCACACACCTATTCACTTGCAGTGGCAGGGGGAGGAGGAGGTGTGAAGAAAGGATAATAGAGCTTGCAGGAAATGTACAGTTTGTAGATGTTAGGCTTTGCTGAGTGGCAAAGGCACACTGAACCACTTCCATTGTGAAAGTTGGGCCCGCTTGGCTAGGGCCCAGTACTAGGGAATGATCACTGTAGGCCTCATAAAGAAGGCCCTCCCCTATCCCTGTTCCCATCCCATGCAATAGTGTAGAAGGTAATTCCATCAATTAAGAACAGGGCCCTCTATTGCCTCACACTCTAGGCCCATGCAATCTGAAAGAAATGTTCTCAGAAAAGTGCACGAAGGATTGTGTCTGATTTTGAAGGACGATATATTGAGAAGCAGGGAAATGGTCTGAAGCTACCAAAACATGGATCATAGTTTTAGAGCACCCACGTGGACAATCCCCAGCCTTTCCTTTGAATTACCAGAGGCTCACTTTCCAAACTCCTAAATCCTTCAAATGTCGATTGATTTGTGTGTCCGCAACAGGCAACACAGTTAGGGGGCAGATGCCAAGGGGGAGCACAAATAGAATGTCCTGAGATTGGTAATGCGAAGTGTACAGGGTGAGGATACCAAACTTAGGCCAACGATGGGGAGGCATGGACGGGGCGCCAAAGCATCTGGGATTTAACAAAGCTCCTTTCGTTTCTGAGGGCCTTCTTGACCTTGAAAATATCCACAGAGCTCCTGTCTCAATTACCAGGTGCACATGAAGTGGTTGAACTGTGAAAAGAAAGGTCTATTCATCTAATGAACCAATTATGTTTCTAGGGTGTGAACTTATCGAGGCCAAGGTCCATGTGGAAGAATATCGACACAAGCAACGGCGGCCACTCATCTGGTGGTCAATAAGGGGCTGACCGTATGTACAGATGGACCCCACCAATGATAATGATGAGATGATACTGTTTACTGTCTTCATCACAAGTGACGTTGTTCCTTAAAATACCTTGTCAGCTTTGAACAAACCAGTGCACTCCGTGGAGTAGGATTGAATGCCTCTGCTGACATGTATTTTTTCTATTTGAAAATCAAACTTTGTTATCCTTGCAAAAGGTGTGCAAAGCTTTTTTATCGAGAGGGTTGCATTTATTCAGTGTCTGGTTGTCAGGAGGTCTGCAACATTACCCCAACATGATCCCAGATTGTTTACAGAAGCTGTGTTGCCAGAATGCAAGCTCCTGGATGTTGCAGGCCATTGATGGGACCGTGTGACAGAGGAACTTGGGGGAACATACAGACATAAGTGCACCTTTTGCAGGCGTAAAAAAAGGTGGGAAGAGGAGAGAGGAAGAGGAGTTGGGGATATGTGTGTTTGTGGCTGCTGAAGAGAACAGAAAAGCAATGTGAGTGGTGCATTTGAGTAGGTGAATGGAGCACGTTGTGGTAAAGATTAATCAGGTGATCACTTTCAACTCAGGGAGTTCATTTTACCCCCAAGCAAGGTGGCGGGCACCCAAAGTGCTCATACAGATTCAACTTTAGTGAGGCCTCCAACCCGTCTCGCACCATCCCAACAAATAGACTCTATAGCCCCAATGAACTACGAACCAGGCGGGTGGACAGTAATAATATATATTTATTTAAGGTTTCACAAAGCAGTATATCAGCCAAAAAACTCATCCACCAACCTCAACCACCAATACAGTGACACTACACAATATCACAAATTCAATTTTCTTGCACCAATTGACTAACACAGGTTTAAAAGATTTACAGTTTTGATATGACACAGGTAAAATTTCAAATTTGGCAGTCACCATTTACATTAGATTTAATTGCAAGTTAAACAGTAGCAACCCTTCACAATACAATGGAAACATCATTTTGACTTGATTTGGGGAGAGGCAATGTTTGAGAAAGAAACTGAATGGGGAATTTCGTGTTTGCAACACACTGAGAATTGAGAAGTAATGCTTGGTAATTCTGGTTTGAGATGCAATGGAATAAATGGGGAATTTCATTTTGCACCCTCTTCATTCACTTGAAAGATAGCATTTTTGGATTACTTGTTTTGGGATTCAGGACCACCCCTTGTGGACAGAAGTTCCGGGTTTCAGAAGATCGAGTTATCCAAGTACTTTATTGTCTATACCGGTTGGCATGAACTGTTAGTTTTGAACTCTAACAACACTCATCCTGTAATTATCTATATGGGAATCAATAGGTTTAACTTCAATTCAATGTGCTAAGGATCTACACAGCTTCCTCCTCCCCACAATGTAATAGAAAGGATTAAGGCAGGCTATTCCCAAAACAGTTCAATTTATGTTTATTTGGCTTATATAGCGCTTTATACCAAAGCGCTGAACATTTACAACAACAGGATACATTTAATATAAACATAACGGTAACAAGAAGCAAATTACAATTTTGATTCAGTCAACAAAACAGCATGTAGAGCAATATGACAGAGGGAAGAGGGAGAGAAGTGGAGCAAAGCTAGTAGGGAGAGGGGGGAGAAGGCAGGAAGGGGTGAGGGCGAGAATGGGATGCGGGAAAAGGGAGAGGCTTAAGGGGGCGAGGAGGGGAAGGGAGGGAGAAAGAGGGGAAGGGAGGGAGAGTGGGAGAGAGGAGAGGGGAGAGGGAGGGGCATCATGGCAGGAAATGGAGAAAAGGGACATGCGCAAAGAGGAAAAGGTAGGAATAGAGGAGATAGAGAGAGGTAAGGGGGTCCAGGAGTTGGAAGGAAACAAGAGGAGGCAAAAGGGGAGGGAGGAACAGTGAGGAGGAAGTGATCAGCGGAACGGAGGGAGCGAGAGGGGGTGTAGAAAAGAGAGAAGGGAAGAGAGATAAGGGGGAGCGAGATGGGGGAGAGATTTAAAGACTAGGCAGAGAAAAAGAAATTTAAGTTGAGAGTGAAAGTGGAGCCAACCAATGGAGGATAGGGAAGCAGAGATGGAGTCACGGGGGAGAGGAGACAGAGGGTACGGATGGCAGAATGATAGATAGATTTCAGGGGGGCAAGATGAGAAGAAGGTAGACCAAAAAGTAAGGAGGAGCAGTAGAAGAGATGAGAAAAGATAAGGGAGGAGATTAAAAGTTTAGTAGCATGGAAAGTAAGGGAGGGGCGAACTTTGCGAATATTGTAGAGGTGGTAGCGGCAGGCACGAGAGGTGAGTGAGATGTGGTGGGAAAAGGTGAGAGAAGAGTCGAAGTGAAAACCTAAGTTGCAAGCGTGAGGCGAGAAAGTGAGATTAGTGGGAGGAAAATGAATGAAAGGAGGAGGGGAGGGGGGAAGGGAGTTGGAAGGGAAGAAATTTAAATGGATAGGGTGATTTTCTATAGTGAAATTCATTTTGATTGGATTTCATACAATGCACCCAGGGCCTACCCAGCTTCACATCTCCCACCCGTTATGTGAGATAGAGATTCAGGCTGGCAGCGCCCCCACACATTTGATAGTTTTGGGATATGTCTACTTACATGGGAGGCCTTGATTATGGGGCATCTAAGAAAACAGCAGGGCTCCCCTGATTACAGCACAGGACTCGTAAAAGGCTTCAGTCAAGGATTTTCTCCTGCACCCGGACTTCCTCTGCTCCTCTGAAGGGGGTCCCAGTTAGCTTCTAGATTTGATTGTCTCCAATGCTAGGATTGAGACCTATTTGCTCGTTGTTCCTCACAAGAGTCCGGCAGCAGGCTTCCTCTAGGAATAAACCCAGAAAGCCCTGTTCTTATTCAAAATAGATCACTTATAGGGATGATGATACTCCTACATTATCATAATTTCTACTGTAAGGATTGTCGAGAACTCTCCCTTTACATCCGACCAAGAAGCCCACTGGCTGCTGATAGGACCAGAAGTTGGGAGGTATGTATGATGTAGGCTGAGGGACGAGAATTATTTGTCATCTCAAAATGACAGGTGGGTTTGACCTTTTTGGGTTCTGGAAATCATAACAACATGGCAGTTATGCACATTTTTTACATAACTACATGAATCTATATATTTTTGGATTCTACATTTTATGGTGAGTCTGAAAATACTAATATTATTTTGGCACACCCTTCCGGTGCGGAGCCACTGTTTTTTTGCGCTTTGTGGTTGCACCGTAATAGTTACAACTCTGACACGACATACATTCATTTACCGTCCATCACTCTATAAATATTTCCAATTCCTCAGATTTCTGAACTTGCTTGAATCATAATTTTGATCATAATTTCAGTTATGTACATTGTTTTTACATGGTCCCAACTGGCTTTTTATCCCTTTTAAAATGAACCAGGGATGCGCTTGATGGGACACACAATGCCCTTTTTATTCGAGAAAATGTATTCAATGTTAATCAATGGCACTGCATAATATGTGCTCCCAGTTTCACTGTACTGACCTCCATCAATTCTTAGGTTTCTATTTCTCCTTAAACATGTGATCAGCCATCTGCTCGGGCCGATGTTTATTCTACCCTCTTCTCCTGAGCTTCAAAGGGTCTTTGCTCAGAGTTAATGCACACTTTATGGGAGACTTGACCTTAAAGGTCATTTTTGTTGGTCATGTTATCTGTATGACCATAGTTCCAATCTCTCTTGCAACATTTCTTGTAATTTTAACAGCAGCGCCAAGCCTGTTTCCTTGATAAACCCAGCCCCAAAGGTCTTGGGGTGGAAGTTTCAGCTCAGAGAGAAAAACAAGTTGCAGTTCGCAATTCTGAAAGGCTAGCATATTACATTTACCCAGTGTGTAAATGTAACTTTCAATAAGGCACCCGACCCTGTTGTTCAAAATATTATCTTTTTTTATAAGTATGTAAGGCATCAGTCCTCATTTTTAGCTTCCAAATGCACAGTATTTCAAATGTATTTATTTCATTCCATGTGCACTTCTGCAGCCTTAAATCTGTCACATGTGTCTTTACACTGCAGAAAGTCAGCATCCGCAGCACACGTGTCTTTTTGGAATCCATTGGGTAATGTTAATAATATTACAATTGTGAGTTTCACATTTCTTTATCTGAGTGCCTGTACATTCTAACAAAATGGAGGGAGGCCCACTCCTCCTCATTCACTAAGCCTCACATTGAAATCACTGATTTGTACTGGCTTTTATATTTCAATTGAACTCCACATTTAGCCAGCTTCACTCTCATAATGTGGCCTAGCATGGCCTCTCCATCTCTGCCGCTCTGGGGCTGTCTTTTTTCCCCCACAGTGTTTTTATATTATTGTTATTTTAATTGTACTATGGAATACAAGGGTAAAGCAGTACAGGAGCCTTTCTGAGTAAGAGAGGAAGACAGCGCTGTATTTTAAGGAGCTAAAGTAAAGGAAAAACGATAGAGGCTCTGTATATTTAGAGGGCCTTGTATCTCTGCACCCAATATAAATTAGGTGTTGAAACGACACTTAGTAGTTTTTGTGTTTTACTGAGTTTGCTCTTGGTGTTTTTTCGATTTTATTGTTGGTTTCGACTGGACCAAGAGGGGACCATGGTGTTGATGGTGCGGTGTAAGGTGTGTAGGATGGAGGTGTGAGTATTGAGTGTGGTGGATGGCACAGATAGTATTGATGTGAAAAGTGAGAGTGGGGAAAAAGAAGGGTGGGGCACAGGGGAGCAAGTAGTAGTATTGAACGTTACTGAGGGAGAGGAGGGCATCAGGGAAGTACGAGGAGCTGCTAGGTCAGCTCCCTGACAGACAAGTACATTCTTTAAGCATAAAAAGGATAAGAGGGGCATCACCGAAAATGGTGTTCAGTACCCCGTTAAAATATATGTGTTCTGCTGTGCCTCTGTATAAGGACAGGATTTTGAAATACCATAAGCAGTGGGTGACCGAGACACTGGGAGGGTTGTTCCAATCATGGCCTAAGTAGGGCACGAATAACAAAGAAATATTAGGACACATGTACACGTTTTTGGCATCTAGATATTGGGGCAAAAAGCTTCAAAAAAGGTAGGAAGAGTTAGAATTGCAGAAGATGTTACAAGACTTAGTGGAGGCTAACCCCAGTCAGGCGAAGGTACCTGCAGGAACACACATGATTGAAAGTAAAACTGTTACCACTGCCCCACCAGGGGCTGCTTGTCCCCCGCCTTCTGGACCAGGTATAGAGAATGAGAAAAGCATTACCATGTCACAGTCCCCACTAGTGTGCTACCCCAGCAATGCTGCTTTAGGGTATACGAATCCCTGTATTTAGCCCTGCCTGCCACTGCCCCGACCCCACCACAAGCGCCATATCAAAATATTCCTAATACTATGCCTTCAGGCACATCAAAACTAAATGAAAGGGAGGCCATTGATATGAAATCCCAGGAGTTAGAAGATTCTTCAAAAGCAACGCAGGAAGAATTGGCTCAATTGAGAATAGAGAAGAGGGAGTGGCAGAAAGCATTATCCGGACTAGATGAGTGAAGAGTGGCAGACATTTTGTGTACGATCGACAGCACACCCATTAAGGATGTACATTTGGAAAAGGAAGATAAGGGGAATGGAAGATAGCGAACCACAAGTCTGGACTACCGGACAGTTTGGTCAGAAGACGAGATGGGTGGAGACCCAGGAAAGGAAGAGTGGGACACAGTGGATGAGGTGGGGGAAGCAGAGGCCCGCCCATAATATCACTGTGAGCAGAAAGCATATGGGGGCCCCGATTGAAGAACAGATATCGCATAGCGGTGGCTAAAGGGAAGGGTGTGGAGAAAAAGACTTTGAGGAAGGTAATGGAGCCACAGTTCCCGTTACTGCACAAAGGGCCGGGAATGTCACAGTTTATCCCGTGGCCACAGATGGACAAAAATAATGTAATAAAAAGTTTGTCATCCCTTACTTCTGGGGCGGGGAATGGATTTACACATTTCAGAAACAAACAGCAGGAATTACCTTGGCTGTGGGGGTTCTAAGAAGCTTATTTGTTGCTATGGTAGGGAAGGCATGGTATCACAAGTATGATGCTGACACAATGGATACAATTTGTAAAACCTTTATTGAAAATGTTGGGGTTGGAGAAACTTCTATTTTGTCCAATAACTAAGATTGGAGTAGTCTCGACCATCAAACGATAAACAAAACAGTCCTAGTGGAGTCTGTCAAATCAATTTGGCCTATGCTAACAAAAACCAAATATCTGCCCTTTCTCAAGCAAGTACAAAAAGTGTAAAAAGGAGAAATGTATACAAAGGAAAAATCAGTGTTCAAAAGAATAAATGTAGTTGAACCAGCTCTACTCCGCACGTTAAACCTCACAGAGTGAGGCTGTCCTTGTAGGCAGGATGACACACTCTGGCTCGGTTTGTAATACTCTAAGAAGTTCCAGACCGTGGATTGGGGCCCGCCTGGCCTTCCACATTAAAGTCTCTTTCTTGTCTTTCAAAATTGTATTCCAAAGTAATGTACACAAAGGTCCCCCTCTGCCGGGCTCAGACCTTACAGCACAAAGTTAATGTAGGTCTCCCTCTGTAGTGCTCAGACCTCTCATATCACAGTGCAACACAAATTTGCCAGTGTGCTCCTTTCCCCAAGCTTATTGTACTTTTGGTCTCCCTCATTGAGCTCGAACCCCTTTCGGATGTCGAAGACTGTTGAATGTGCGTGGCTCTCTTCACAGACCACCACAGGACCACTTTGACACAAAGTTCACATTTACTCTCGCTTAATTCACTTTTGCTGTTTGTTCGCCTTATAGCTTCAAACAATGTACCTTTCATGGAGGCTTTTGAAGGGGCTACTTACTTTCGCCGGACCACTCTGTTATTTAGTATCGCTGATCTCAGAGCTGCCTTTTACTTCAAAATTCATTCACAGATCTGCCTTTCCTCGCGTCTCATCCACACACGTGCCACCTTCGTTTATGATATAAAGTTGCTACTTCACACTTTTCTCTCAGGTCGCTTGCCAACTCACTGACTGTGTGCGCTATTTTCTTGTTTTGCTATTTCCAATTCATGAGTCAAGGTTAGTACCACAGGCTTGGCCTTGCCTCCCCAATTTTGCCATTCACCTGGGAGGGTCACTGGTGTCCGCGAAACACAATCACAATGCAATCATCACTTGTGATATCTGGCCTTCTCCACATGTCTTTCATGCTCTGTCAGAGGCAACAATCTCCAGTAAGGAACCCTTAGGTTTTCGGCCCGCTGCACTCGTCCCTTAGTCCGTTGCTCTGCTCCAGTAGGTGTGCATTCCTCCCAGAAGTTCTGCTTGTACTCGTGTTCCGCCCTACTCAGAGTGTGTCTCTAGTTGTTGCCTTTTATTCGTGTGAGGAGAGCTAACTGGTATCAGGTGTAGGCACTTAGAGTAAAGTGCCTGACTTTGCCTGACCCAATTAACGGGACATGTCCAGTACAATGTGAGAGAGTTGGTCTTGTTACTCTCAGTCACTCTTTTCCTCAGCACATTGTTTGTGTAAAAAGGGGGGCGGGGGGAGTTGGGACTTTGGAAAATCCTACAAAATAGGATGGGGTAGATGAACGAAAAAGGGGGGAATACCGTGCCTCACCATTGGCTGTATCACCCTCACTCCCCAAAGACCCCTTACCAAGGTGATCCTCCCGCACTGGTCCACCCCGGGGTCTGTATACAAGTTGATGGCTGTGCCCTGGCCACCTGAGAGAGAGTTCCCCAGGGACTAGTGGGTGAGACAACCACTGGTTTCTCACACTATACGGGGAGACCAGGAAGATGATATTTGGTTAAAGGGGGGTATTTGGTTGTACGATTAGAGGATGATATTCATGATGCCCGACCTCCAATCGGTTATGCAGGGTACAATCAGAGATGATGAAGACCCCACTCAATATGATTGGAGGGCTGAGACAGGGGAATCATGAAATTGGTCAATTTTGTAGTTAAGAGGGGACTTCCTAAGGAGGTTCAAAAGCTACTGGACAAAATAGTGGGCATAGAAGCAAAGATGTAGGCGGAATATACAATCTATTATTATACATCATTGTAAACGGTTGAGAGAAAAGGAGAACAAAATGGCCCAGCGATTTCACTCACAGGAAGCAAAACTAGTGCAAAAGAAATTAGCAAAGATATCAGTGGAAGGGCCCATGATTGATGCATTACATGATCCACAGACAGAGACAAGGGCGGTACAGGCAGATGTAAGAACAGCCCCTGTATGGACAGGAGGGTACGACTGGAATGGTGGGTTTCAACCTCAATACCAAGGATGGCACCGGGGAGGGTACACGTGATGATGCGGGGGGCGGAGAGGTTGTGAGCCCTCAAGGAGGATGCAGAGGATTTGGGGGCATGAGGCTGAGGGGGCGAAATATAGGGCAATGTTGGACATGTGGAACAATTGGACATTTTTCATGAGAGTGCAGAAGTAGGATGGGTGGAGGTCATAACCAAATTCCACCGTATGCTTTAGGATTATGATCCCCCTATGAAATGCCATATACCTCTGGTCCCACAGTAGCTCAGTACAGTGCACAACAACCTTCCGCCCAAGCAGCTCAGCCACTGTCTTTCCCACAGCTGCATGCTCCTGGCCCCAACAGTCAGGTGGCACACACAGCACACTCAGCTCCTCCTTAGGTAACCCAGATACGCAACAGCAATGTGGTCCTCAATGGTATGGTCACACATTACCAGGGAGCAAGCGTCCTGGGGCAACCCTTTCATTTTTCCAGGGATGAACACCTATCCAGATTAGGAAAGCCCACAGAGAGTTCTTGCGTGCCCAGTCCTGTACATCACTGTCGCCCTAGAAGAGGAAGCCTTGGTGGCCATGGAGATAGGCGACAAACGCTTTATTTTTATGGAGGACACAGGCACTACCAAATTATGCATCAAACAGAGATGCTTTCCTTTATCAATCAAAATCATGAACATGCAGGGCTTCTCTTGGGCAGTGAAATCAGTTCATTTTATGTAAGAATTGGCTATCAAGGAGGGGGGTAAGACAGTGCTAGCTCCCCTGTTGTTTTCAGAAACCTCCCCTGTCACCCTATTCAGAAGAGTATGCTCAACATGACCACCTTGTTTACCGAAAGAGGAATAGTGTGTTCCACCCCAGGGATGTGCCACATAAGAGCAATGGAAATTTTCCATGCCCTAGGAAGTGAGATGGCAGCCCAAGGGATGCCGATATACCCAGACTTGTTCATCTATGGTGTGACAGTGTTGTTGCATCCAATCACAAGTATATGGAATGGGTGGTGGGGGACACCCTCCGACTCTATCTATAGACCCGTGGTACCCCAAGAGCACATTGGAGGGACGATTCTCATGCTAGACATTCTAGGAATGTTGATGAGAAAGACTAAAATTGCTCTGATAGCAGTAGAAGCAGATGGAACACAGAGATGTACAATGTTGTGCATTGACCCGACTAAGCCATTAAAGTAATTGACGGACGCTGAGCTATTTGAAGACAGGGACGATAAAAGGGAGAAAGTTATGGCATTATGTGTTCCCTGTGAAATTATGGGTCCTGTGTCCCTTGTTTGTGGCAGGAAGTGTTCCCTCATTTCTTCAAGAAGATCTGATCCAGGTCTCTGATGTTTTGTGGCCAACTAACCCCCATGATGAAAGCCTTCTGCAAAGTGTTGCCCCATATATATAACCCTCAAACTAGGTGCAGTGTTACCATGGGTAAAGCAATACTGTCAAAGGAGGCAGAGGAAGGGATAAATGACACCATCAATGCACTCTTACACCAAGTGATTATTGTACCTTCCAGTTCAGCCTGCATCACAGCCATATACCTTATTAAAAAATCAAAAGGGTCCAGTTGGAGGATGATCCAGGATGTACACCCTCTGAATGACAAAGTACAGGCCTAATTTCCAGTTTACCCGAACAACACCAGAATAGTGTATAGCATACCCACTATAGCACTTTACTGTTATCAACCTCAAAAATTTGTGTATCTCTATACCATTGCACCCAGATTCTCAATATCTCTCTGCTTTTACCGATGTTGGGAGGAGATTCCAACATACAAGTCTGCCCCAGGGGTATTGTGACTCACCTAGCCTTTTCAACAGGGTGCTGCATGCAGATTTAGGCAACATACATGTTCCCAGTACCATGCTCTAGTAAGTGAATGGTTTGCTAGTGTGCAGTATGAGTGAGCAACAGTACAGGGAAGATTATATCACCCTTTTGCAACTACTAGCTACAAGGTTTACAAAGTGGACCGAGCAAATTTACAGTAATGCCAGCAATAAATATTGTACTTAGGTCAGCTTATTTCCATCATGGAAAAAGAATAACACCTGATTGCGCAGGTCACCACACCACAGCCAACCACAGTAAAAGAGATGCAGACATTTCTGACACAAAAAAGCACAATGAGCCACAAGCCCCTCACATATTGCAGCGGTATGCTCCACTCTGTCATGAAGGGCCAATTTCCATGTGAGCAAGTGCTTGCTGCTGCTGCCTTTGCAACAGAGCAGTCTGCAATGATTACCATGGGGTTGGAAAGATCTAAATCCACGCTCACTACACAGCGAGCATCCACATATGAGATTATTTTGTCCAACCCCAACATGCACATAATACAATGCAAAAACGTTTTAACCAAACAGATCACTGACAATGATGAAGTTCATGACTGTACCACCTATGATGTGCCGGGTGACAACACTCCCAAAGCATTCATCTCTGCCCTAGATGGAGGAGATATGGTTTTTGTTAATGGGTCGGACACCATTGATCAACAGACAGGCCATACTGAACAGATTGATATATGCCCTATCCCTGCCTACATTAATAGCGGTGGTGAAGAGTGCCACCCATACTAACAACACGGAAAAAATTCTTCTCACGTATCAAAAACAATATATTGCTGCAGACATTCAGGAGGACTGGTTTGTCCCCAACCTGTAAGAAATGCTGAATGTGTTTATTTTTAATTGCACTTCATGCCAGAGCTATAAAACTGGGTAAACATACCAGGGAATACGAGGCACTCTGTCCCACCCTACTGAGCCATTCCAGGAGCTCAATTTCCCCTAAAATGACAACAGGGAAATGTGCAACATGTATCAGTATCTTATCATGGTGGTTTTC
Organism: Ambystoma mexicanum; assembly: GCF_040938575.1. Taxonomy (NCBI): domain Eukaryota; kingdom Metazoa; phylum Chordata; class Amphibia; order Caudata; family Ambystomatidae; genus Ambystoma; species Ambystoma mexicanum. The sequence continues at coordinate 328,796,703 of NC_090935.1, forward strand.
CCCTTCTCCCATTGGGTCGAGGCTGGTCCTTGTACACATCCATATGCTAAATAAGCTGGCAAGTTCTTGCTGACAGAAGTATTTCCTCAATGAGTGTGTGTAACACTTTAAAATCAGATAATGGCACTTCTTTAAGGAGCTGTTTAAGGAGATAACAGCACTATTGGGCATAAAGCATAAGATTTGTTAAATTTAGTACCACCAGGCCAACAGCATAGTGGAATGGATCAGTGGTCTCTTGAAAGCAAAACTTTCCAAATTGTGTGTTACCCTCAGGGTTTGCTCTTGGGCCTGTTTCGTATGAGAAGGCAGCTCTGTAAGGATCACCACCTATTGCCCCACGAAATAGTGACGGGCTGGCTGACCACCCCCCAAAAGACACTCCAACCTTGCTCAGTAACACCTGCCCGATGAAACAAGTGGCTGCAGCTGGCTTAACATCCACCTTCACCCCCCTCACCCCTCCACCTCTGACTGTATCTCTGACTCTGCCCTCAGCAATCTCCATCTTTCCAGCACCAACACTCTTGATATTCATGCCCCAGTCTTGTGGATCCATATGAAACCTGCCTAAAATTGTAACACTTGGTACAGCACCAAACTTGCAGCCCTGAATTGAAAGTGCAGGGCAGCAGAATGGAAGTGGCAAACCTCTGGCTCATCCTCTGACAAACTGGTTTGCCACCTGCTCCAAAGGCAATAAAGACTCACTATCCGTGCAAAGAAAAGAGCCCACATTCAGGCACGGGTCTCCGGCGCATCCAATATCACGGCTGAACTTTTCAAAATCTGCAGGGAACTAGCCAACCCCTCAGCACTCCCCTCCTCCCCTTCTCCTTCCCAGGCCCTCTGCAATGCACTGGCTTCACACTTTGCCACCAAACATCAGGACATTCTGACCACCCTTTCTAAACTCCCTCACAACCCATCCCACTCCCAAGCCACACTCCCCTCCCTCCTCCTTCCTCCTTTTCCTACTTCTCTCCTGTCAAACCTGAAGAAGTTACCAGAGTTGTCCGCTCCATGAAGGTCTCTTCTAAACATGTCTCACCTTGCTCATCCAGGACCATCAAGAATAACATTGTCCCTCTTGCCCCTGCTCTCGCTGATTTCTGCAATCACTCCTTTATCACTGGATATTTCCCCTCCCCGTCAAGCCCTCCCTTGTAACCCAGGCCTGAAAAATCCATCCTCTGACATTAACTGCCCTGCCAGCTACCACCCTATCAACATCACCCACTTCCTAGGAACGCTACTTGAGAAGCTGGCCTTGCCCCAGCTTAACTCTCACACTGAACTTGTTGGAGGCCTCCATGACCATCAATCTGGATTCTGTCCACCCAGAGCCATGGAAACCGCTCTTCTGAACACCTGTGAAGAATTGCTTGCATCTCTGGACTCCTAATGACCAGCTGTCCTTATCTTTCACAATCTCGCCTCTACATTTGACACAGTTAACCAGTCCATCCTCATACAAAGGCTCCGCGATACACTTGGTATCTCAGAACAGGCCCTGGATTGGCTGTCCTCTTTCTTCGCTAACCGCTCTTCCCAAGTCATCCTGGGCCCCTTCTCCTCTCCCTACCTCCATCTCCACCTGGGGTGTCCCTCAGGGCTCTTTAACATCTACCTTGCTCTCCTTGCACACCTTCACTCCTCTTTCTCCTCCAACTTCCAGTGTTACACAGATGACACACTGCTCTTCTTCAGACTCCCTGCTGACCCTCTTGCACCCTCCATCATCTCTGATTGCCTGTCTGCCATCGAGTCCTGGTGTGCCTCCAATGAACTCTGCCACAACGCCTGTAAAACTGAGTTCCTTCCCATTGGGACCCCTGCTCCCTCCTTCTTTCCTTCACTCTGGCCTTCCTCCTTGGGCTCTCCCCCTGTGCCTTCAACTGAAGCTAGAAACCTTGGAGTCATCTTCAACTTGTCTGTTTCCTTATCCCCTCACACTCAGAACATTGGCAAGAAGTCCAACTATCAGCTCTTCATTCTCAAAGGAATTCTACCTTTTCTCACTTTCTCTTAGAGGCTTAATGTGACTCAAGCCCTGGTTCTCTCTAGACTTGACTACTGTAACAACCTCCACCTGAATCTTCCTTCACCCACTTTGCAACCCCTCCAGCTTATCCAGAAGATGGCAGCAAGACTTATCCTTGGCCTTAAGCCCAGGGACCACTTTTCTCCTGCACTAACAAGTCTTCACTGCATCCCGGTTGCTGCACGGATTAAATTCAAATCCCTCCACATCATCCACAAGGCAGTCTGGGCCTAGGGACCACACTATCTTCAGCTTTATCTCACTAAATATTCTCCCTCTAGACCACTTTGCTCCTCTGGCACCAACTCTTTGTGTGAAAAGCGTTTTGCTAAACAGAGGGCATGAGGTTGTTCACTTTTCTTTGTGGGCTCCCTTCTTTGGAATAACCTCCCCCTCCCCTTTTGTGTTGCGCAGGATCTTCTCAAATTCTGGATGCTCCTTAAGACATTCCTCTTTTCCCCCTCCTCTCTCCTCTGCTAATCCCACAGTTGCTGAATCGGAGTCCTTGGCCCTTGTGCATCTTCGGGGGCCTTGACCTCCCACATCAATTCTTCCTAGCTCCTGTCTTTACACAGCACATTGCATATGCACACCCTCCACTCTGGAGACTTGTACTTACACCTCCCACAGCCCAGGCCGTGTAGCACTCTAACTTCCTAGCACTTCATCCCTGGCTCACCCACGGGATTGGGCTCTCCAGCACTAAACCCCTCTTCCCTCTTCCTTTCGGCACTTGCCCATTCTCAATACTGACAAGACATAGTAGTTCTCCCCCCTCCGTCTTCCCCCTCTTTTTAAATAGTGTGTAGTAATGTTGTAATGTATTTCCCGCTCTCCCTCTCCCTGCCCTTTGGGCACGTTGAAACAGTATACTATTATTGTATAAGCACCTAACAAGCAAACAATAAATACAAATAAATAAATGTACACACCTTTATCACCAATCAGTAGTGCATCTGATGTTCACAGGGCTGCGTCAATCCTGGGAGATGAGTTTAAACATTATCTATCAGTTCTGATGCACTCAATCAAAATGGTCTCAACAAATAGCACCACAATGGGTGGAAGAAGAAGCTAGCGGTGGACCAGAGCATGAAAGCTTGCCACCTCTTCAGGGGTCACCTGGAGATTCCATTAACATTAGAAACTTTGTAGGAAGGTGCAGCAAGCCCAGATACAATAGTCCCTTCACGGTCATGTATGCAAATCCATTTGCGTTAAAAGTAAAGGATCTGGGTGAGCCTACGGAGCTCCCACGAACGCCGCAGAAATCCTGGTAAAAAAAGCCTGTTATCCAAGGCGAATCAGAAAAAAAACGGATCCTACGGTGAGAAGAAGGGCTGCAGCAGGTATCGGTGCGCTGTCACCCGGAACAATGCTCTACGGTGTCCACACGACGCCGCATAACTTTCTGTTGAGGTCCGAAGGAGAAAAACCAAAATGGCAGCACGCAACGTGCTACACCAGGGAGCCCAGCGGTGAGGAGGAAGCCCACGTGCGAAGAGATCTGCGGACCTGCGAGCGGTCCAGAAGCCAGACATCGAGGGGGAAAGGTGCCCTGCAGAGAAAACACAAACGGTGAGACGCGGGTTTGCACGGGTTGTGCCACCTGAGCAGGCTGAGCTGAGAGCACCATGTACTATGGTACGAAGAAGGGCGCCTGGTGAAGGACTGGACGCGTGGCGCTGTGCTACCCTGCGACCCAAGACCAGGACCAGTGTGGGGACATGAAAAAGGGTGTCGACCCATAAAGACAATAAGTGGGGGGCACCCTGAGTGTCTGACCGTGAGGAAGGTCTGCGCACATCCCGGCCGGGTCTGTGCAACGCTCAACCAGACCGTGTGCAGTGTAATATGGGGAATCCATGCTCAAGATGAATGTAGCGGCTCCATCTGCATAACCGGACAACAGACACGGGAACGCTAAAAGAACACAGTGTTGTTGCACTGAACTGCATAACCGCAGGGCTTTGTGTGTGCCCGGCAGATAGGGGCTGTCAAGAAGGAACACAGCGCCCCCCTCCCTCCTCCCCACCAAGCATTGTTGGGGAACCGCCGCGCTTGCAAGAAGCTAGTGGCGCGAAGAGACAACATGGTGTGCCGGAAAGGTGGACTGGAGGCCGGCAGCACAGCGAGCTGGGAATAATGACACCAGCGCGGTGAGAAGAGGCCCAGTCACGAGAGTCTCCCAGGCAGGCAGCACACCCTGTGGAGCGATTACTGCCCCGAACATATAAAAAGCAGACACAGTCCCTGAGCTACTTCTGGGAAGGGGATCGTGGGAGAACGGGCACTACGGGAAAACAGTGGTGATCAAGTACTTGTGCCAGCTACAAAAGTGAGCAATTGTAAACGGCTGCAGAAGCCAACTCGGACTACCGGAGCCTCCCAATCACTGCATCCTGGAGTCGTACAAATGGCCATAGCCTTGCCCAGTGGCAGGCGGGAGGCCCGTTGGGTCTTGGGGCACAGTGCAAATAAGAAAATGGGTCAGGGTGAGCAGACCACAAATAAAGACACGCTGTGGGGTCTAGAGAGGGATCCGGCCCCCCGGACACAGGAAGCACGAGACGGCAAAGACGCCACTGTTCCCCATTGACACCTGACCAGCCTGGGTCGAACAAGCTAAACGCCCTACGGGGAAGCAACCCAAATCGGACTTGGTGGTCCCAGACAAAGACGACTGGCCTGACCCCCTTGAATCCATCGGAAACAACTACCCCCAGGTCCTGAATAATAGCACGCACATTCAAAACTTTGGGCTACAAGTGACATAGACAAGATCTTATTAATCTAACAGGCACTCTAATGACCTCGCAGAGCGTTCAGCCACAGGGCAAGCAACAGAGTACGAGTCGTCATCGCACAGTGCTAGCATGGGCAAAGACAAAGGGAAAAAAACAGGTACCCAGAGTAAAATCGACCAATTTACCACACCGGCGGCTACCACGTCGCCTGAACATATGCATCCTGAAGGCACGGACGAGATGGCAGAAGTACTATCTCTAAGAGACGTTATGCTGGCAATAGCAGATTCATGGGCGTCCATGGAGCAGAAGATGGACGGTATCAGCATGGACGTCTTGCTTCTACGACACGACCTTCAGAAGCTGACATCCCGTATAGGGGAAGCAGAACAAAGAATCTCGGGCGTAGAAGACAGCCTGAGAAATCTGGAACAAGAGCTCAATAGAGTCACAACACGTTTGAAAACAGTTGAGGGGAAAGTGGACGAAAGCGAGGGTAGGTCAAGACATAACAACGTCCGGATTCTAGGGTTGCCAGAAAAAGCAGAAGGACCAAGTGTGGAGCTATTCTTCGAACAGTGGCTGGTAGATATCTTTGATGCTGATGCGTTTTCAAAATTCTTTTCAATTGAAAGAGCTCATCGTGTGCCGACTGGTCGAGCACTACCGGGTGCCCCACCACGTACATTGATAGCAAAATTCCTAAACTATAGGGATTGCGACACACTGTTCCAGATGGCATGCACCAAAGGCACGATAACCCACAACGGATCTAGAATAGCCTTTTTTCCGGACTACACAAGGGATGTGCAGAAGGCTAGACAGTCGTTCGACCACCTTAAGAAACAGTTGCACTCCCTAAATGTGAAATATGGTCTGGTTTTTCCGGCACAATTGAAGATTTACCACAAAGGTATGGCCGTCCACTTCACGAACCCGAAAGAAGCCTGGAAATGGGCGGAACAACACATTGAGGGCGACTGGAGCGGGAACCGGAATAAGAACAACAGGATCCCAAGAGCCCCGACGGCACGGGACCCACCGGCCGGGCTTCCGCAGAGACAGGACCGTGATCCACCGCCACAGGTGGGGGACGATTGAAGTATGTAAATGAGGTATGCAGCACAATCTATATCCCTGACACCATACGAGCGCTGCCAAGCCCTCACCAGGAGCAACATAAACAGTGATATCCGCCATGGATGTACTCAAGCTGTGCGGCCAGTGGGGACGGAAGTAAGACCACACCCCCCTGACCCACTGGGACTTGTTGTGAGTCTCATTACAGTTTTTGGTTTTGGTCACAAGTGTTATGTTAGTTGACTCCAGACTGATGTTTGGGCGACAGATACTTCGGGTTGGGGCGGATTATAGGGAGGGGGGCGGGGGAAGGGGAATGGTTGGTTGTTTCTTTGGTTTAAGAAGTTATTTGTAGGTAAGAATGGAATATCGATCGTATCACTACACACATATGCCTATACACTCCTCCGAAGTGTTTCTTCACGGTATGCAGCACATTGTGAGCATGTAATTGTAATCAGACAGGAAAGACATGGCAGACCACGAGCCTAGACACACTACACAGAGGCAACACGTACCCAATCAGAAGGAACACGCTTTAAAATTACTCACCTGGAACGTCAACGGGTTAGGGAACAGACTCAAAAGGCGCTTAGTTACACAATATCTTAATAAACACTCACCTGATATAGTACTTCTTACCGAAACCCACCTAGTGAGTACTACGTGTAACCTGCTTAAACGTACCAACTACCGCACAGCACTGCATGCTGGCTTCACCATGGGCTCACAAGGTGTACTCATACTGTTCCATAAATCACTACCCTTCACTCTTTCTACAGTGACACAAGACACAGGGGAAGGTTTGTGTTTGCAGTAGGAACACTATGGAATCAAAGTATAAGTTTACTAGCGATTTATTCGCCTTCGGCACTACTGCCTACACTACTTAATGACATCACCCCGCTGATTGCTAACAACACGTCAGATCTTCTGATATTAGGGGGGGATTTTTATGAAGTCATGAATGTGGAACTCTATAGATCACACTTACGGGGAAGAAACCCCATGGTACACACCAAATTATCCACCTTTGTCAACGCAATGGGTTTGTGTGATATATGGCGCGACCTTCAACCCGATGTCAGGGGATACTCATACCACTCAAGAGTACATGCCTCACTATCCAGGTTGGACTATTTTTTTGTCCCAGCAACAAGTGTCCACAGAGCAAATGTAGCAAAGCTCCTGCCAAGGGGAATATCGGATCACTCCCCCCTACTAATGGAAGTAGTAATGTAAAAACCACTCCCCCCCCAGATCATGGCGCCTAAACAGTTATTACCTTGGTTTCCCGGACCTTATAGAGCACATACAGACTGTAACCAACACATACTTTGAGTTGAATGAACAGTCGGTGGATAACCCGGGGGTGCTGTGGGAGGCATACAAGCCAGTACTACGGGGGCAAACTCTCTCCTGGGTCGTGGCTACAAAAAAAGCATGGGGAAAAATTGGTTGCAGCAGAGTTAGAAGTCGAGCTAGCAGAGAAGGCCCACCTAATGCGAGATCAGCCCGAGTCACATAGAGCGCTGGTAGTAGCGCAAAAAAGCCTGCAAAATGTGTCATTGGACAATGCGAAACAAGCGCACAGGGCAATGAAAGCGAGAATTTATGAAGTAGGGGATAAAGCGAGCTGGAGCGTAGAGAGGAAGGACATAAACAAGTTAGATTAATTAGACCAGAGAACTCGGACCCGCTCATAACAGACAGAGACATTGCTGAAGGTTTTGCAGCCTATTACACTGAGCTGTATGGGCCCCCCCATGGCCCAGTTGACATTTCCATACTAGATAAAATAACCCTTCCAAACCTCAGTGCTGAAGAAATATCCCTTCTAGATAAAGACATCACGGAAGAAGAGCTTATCGAAGCAATGTCACAACTTCAGAGTGGCAAAACCCCCGGCCCGAATGGCTTCCCGATTGAGACCTGGAGGAAGATCGGCCTAGAGACACTGGACCCCCATCTCCTAAAGATGTACAAACACGCGAAGGCGCAGGGGCATCTATCAGAGGACCTCCGTAGGGCCACCATAATAGTAATCCCTAAACCTGGTAAACCCCAGAGCAATTTGGCTCATACAGACCAATCTCTCTCATAAATGGTGAATCCAAGCTATTGGCCAAAATACTGGCGTGCAGACTACAAAAAAGTGATCACGTCCCTAGTGCACCCGGACCAGTGAGGTTTTATGCCAAACAGGTCAACCCGGTTGAACATTCGTAGCCTACATATAGCATTGGAAAGGGCGCAGTACTCCCGTGACCCCCTGGCACTATTAGCAATAGACTTTGAGAAAGCTTTTGATTCGGTATGTTGGGAGGCACTGTGGGAAATAATGAGGCGAATGGGATTTTGTACGGAGTATCTGGGGTGGGTGCAACTACTATACAGTTCCCCAGAGGCAGAAACGAGAGTTAATGGGTGGCCATCTAGACCGTTCAAATTGGGTAAAGGGACGAGACAAGGCTGCCCCCTGTCAGCACTACTTTTTGCATTGGCAATGGAGCCTCTAGCGTGTTGAGAGATTCACAGAATTGGAAGGGTTTCGCAGGCTCGGCGGAATGGGAGGACAAGGTCTCCCTATACGCGGATGACCTGCTGGTTTACCTCAGCGACCCGATCAACTCCTGCCCTATAGTGACTGATATCCTGCACCAATACGGTTCCTTTAGCGGGCTAAGGGTCAACTGGGCTAAGTCAGTACTCTTCACCGTCAGAGGAGCGGAGGGCATAATCCCAGTAGACTGCCCATACCAAGTAGAGAGAAGCAATTTCAGATACCTAGGAATAGTCATCACTAAGAACCTGAATGAATACACAGTTAGGAATCTGCAGCCAATCATAGAAAATTCAAGGGGGATGTATGCCATTGGATGACCCGGCCGCTGACTCTTCTGGGAAAAGCAGCCTTGTATAAAATGATGTCCCTGCCTCGCTTCTTATATGTCCTACAGAACACCCCGGTGCATATTCCTGCAGTAACCTTCCGAAAAATTGAATGTACACTACACAAACTCCTATGGGGAGGCGGGCACCCGAGAATAGCACTCGAGAAGCTCCAAAGATTGATTTGGGAGGGAGGTATTGGGCTTCCGTGCTTACAATCCTATTTTTGGGCAAGCCAAATGGAAGTGGTAAATGACATGCTGCACGGGGACACATCCCTTCCACATGTGAGGGCTGAAAGAGAAATGCGACAAAAGCCACCCCCGCTGGAAGGGCTCTACCGGAAACAAAGTCAAACTTCCCTGCACACGCTCGTGACCCAATCATCATTGTTTTGGACAGAGATACATAAATTCATAAATTGGGACAAGAAAATAACTGCAGCTCAACCACTGTGGGGAAACCGGTACCTGGCAGAGGTGAATAGGCTACCGAGATGGTCATGCTGGGTAACGAAAGGAATAACAAAGGTGGGTGATGTGATTGTGGATGGTGGAGTGTTGCCCTTTGAGAACCTTCGAATGAAAGTTGATATGCCAGAAAGCGAGAGGTATCACTGCACCCAACTGAGAGATGCGATACAGAAACACCTCCCAGACCTGGCCAACATGCCAGACTGCTCCCCTATAGAAAGAAACATAGTGGTATATAGGGTTGATGGTAGGGTCACCTCTACTATGTATAGTGGTATTACCTCGTTTGCCACCCCTGAATTGTCGAAATTAAAGACCAATTGGGAAAGGGACATAGGGAAAATCCTTCCAGATGAATGGGTGATGGCCCTGATGTTTCCTCGTGAAACAGCTATCTCATCCAGGCTGCGGCTCATTCAACTTAAGATACTTCATAGGGTATACTACCTGAGAGTGGCACTCCACCGTTGGGGCAGGAGTACTGATACCAATTGTCTCAGATGTCGCCAAGAGGAGGGAACCTTTTTTAACATAATATTGGAATGCCCGCTTAAATGTCAATACTGGCAGCAATGCTGCAACGCGCTCACGAGAGTCATGTGTAAGGTAATACCCAGGGAACCCAAACTGTTGCTGTTAGGGATAGAGGGTGAGGAAGAGATGATGAGATATGAGAAACTGTTCTTTTCAACTGTAACTGCCTTGATTAAGAGAAACATAGCCAGGTTGTGGGGATCAGAAGTGTTGCCACAGGTGGAACAATGGGTTGCCGATGTGGATGTCTGTGTGGCGATGGAACAAAGAGTGTACATGGCCAGAGGGTGCCCCGCTAAAGCTGGGAAAATTTGGCAAAGGTGTTAGGATGCCTAATGCTCTGCTTTGTCGCTGAAATATGTAAAAATAATGTAAGTTAAAGAGCAGTGATGCTGCATTTGTGAACACAAATATCAAAAAGGTGTATGTGATATGTAATTCCAACGATCTATGGTTGTAATGTATTGTTATGGCTTGACCCCCTTGGAGTCGGCGTTTGAATGTATGTTTTTTAGAAGCAGAAAAATCTCAATAAAATGTGTTATAAAAAAAAAAGTAAAGGAGCTGTGCTATTGGGTGCACCTATCGGATGTCCGATGTGCCCCCCATACCGCTCCCTCCTCTTCTAACATAGCAGCAATACCTGCTGACAAATAGTGCTGTTGTTTCATCAATTTTGCATATGCTGATATTTAATGTTCAGTATTACCAGTAGACGTATTTCTTTTCCTGCACTGTCACAAATGTACAGCACTTTTAAACAAGTAATTATGTGGCGTTACTCTTACTACAATTGTGTGAACTATTTAACAGTGATGATGACTTTAGTTTTTTCTTTGCATTAACAATGTATGAAGATAGTACTAATTTCATATGGTGGACGCGTATAATGCGAGGTGTGATAGCTGGGAATATTTGCATGCAGGTGTAGATGGAGAAGGGAAGGTAACAACTGATATGTATTCTAAATCAGTACTCAATTTGCAATTAAGTAGTACTATTATAGGGTTACATAGAAGTAAAAGAGAAATGGACACCAGAAGGAAATATGACGAATACAGAGGCCTTCTTTTAGATATGATGGAGGACGTGCACCATCCTGTGGTAAAATGACATGCACTCAGTGGGGAAAAGAGGGTAAATGGGAGCTGCTATGTGTGCTCCCCGATCCCCCATGCATCGGGGGGCCCCAAAATGTTAGTACCCCAAGAAACACTGTCATTAAATGCGCAGTACTTAGTGCATCTAGCGTTATGTTCAGTGGAAAGCTCGTTGTAGGCACATGGGATATGACTGATATAAATGGATAAAGACAGTGAAAAGTATCCCAAGAACACTAAAGGGCCGCCGTGCATGCTACATCTGCTCATAAAGATGGATGATGTACTGTTTGTATACAACCAATGGGAAGGAGCAGTGGTTAACTGCAGAGCTGGTGGTTTGGTGGGGTTTGATGATGAGGGCATATGGGAAGTAAACAACCTGTGTCAAGAGCTATGGACAGCACACGTTTCCAGACTAACATGGATCGAAACAAAAGAAGCTCAAGTGAAGGTGCAGGTATCAGAAGAGTACCAGATGTGCTTTCAATGAGCTGGAACTGTTCCTTTAGGGAATAGTAAAACATATAACAGGTCTCTGCACTTTCCATATCTCGAAAAGCATACAGCAGCGCTCATGGACACCATCATGGAGAGACACATGTCACATGTCCAAGGTCGCGTCTTGAAACACTTCTGTATAGGCGCGTTATAAATACCATATCCATCCCGGGAGGATAGCTCAGCGGCAGCGTGCGGGTTTTGGAAGCAAGACCACAGGAAGCAACACAGGTTCGATCCCCGGGTCTGCACTTAGAAACCTCTGGGTGTTTAAGCGCGTTATAAATACGTAACTTACACAAAAAAAAAAAACACAATAACGCAACTAAGAAAAACAAACAAACAATTCCTGTAACAGCGCCTCGATGCCTGCAGGCTGTGTGAGCACTTTATAAATGTAAAAAATAAATAAAATAAATATCATATCATATTATCAACTCAACCCTGCATTCAGTGATCCTCTGGCGCCTCTCGGAACAGAATCAAACACTTGTGCAAAGCAACCTGGATACCCCATGCCCCATCCCCCACAAGCAAGAAAAAACAAACGTTCACTCAGACGACAGAAGTTACTATAAGAAATTCCTGACAAATATCGAGCTGAACTGCTCTTCACATCAATACTGCTACCAGGAGTGCAGGCAGTCACAAATGCAAAATGCTGCAAAAAGTCTGGCCAGTTATACAGAGCAAGGACTAAATGGGACTAAATGCGATCAAGAGTGAAATGAGTGCGATTAGGTTGATGACACTCCAGAACCACTAACTCAACCACTAACTCCTCGACCTGCTCACTGCCATGGAAGGGGGTTCTGCAGGAAAATCGGATTATCTTCATGTACCTACATAACGCCAAATGATGCCGAAAATGGGTCTGTGAAGGACATTATAGCTGCCATAAATAGGCTGAAGATGTCTATGCAAACAGAAGATGGAATAGACACAGACGATTGGTTTGATAACATGTTCTCATGGGCCCCATCCTGGATGGGAGCACTAGTAAAGATACTAGTCCCCATAGTAGAGCCCCTGCTAGTGATGTTCTGCACATGCCAGATAATCCTTGGATGTGCCTAAAGACTCTCCCAAATAGGGCAATGATGATGGTTACAATTGGGGTAAATAGCGTTCCTTGTGGTACTAAAGATGGGCAGGCCCAAACAGATAATCCCACCAAATATGGGTTTGTGAAAATTGAGATGCCAATCGATCCCCCAGGAACTGTGATCACACCCCTGCCAGATTCCGAGAACTATACTAAACAATAGGTAGAACTATCCGGGGATGGACGTTGTATTTAACACGTACTCCTGAACAATACGCCCAGGCGGGGGAAAGTTTGTAAGATGTGTGTAGGGTTTGAGTACCAAAGGATGGACCTTGGAGGTATGAGGAAGCACAGAGAATGGCAGCAGAGTTAGTTAATGTAGGATTAACTAAAGGGGGTAATGATGTGATGCATGCCCAGCTCCCATGTCCCTCAAGCAGTTTATATTGAGTGTAATACGCTAGGCGCACATCTATTGGCTCGCAGGGGGAGAGGGAGGTGTATAGAAAGGATAATAGAGCTGGCAGGAAATGTATACTTTATAGATATTAGGCCTTGCTGAGTGGCAAAGGCACACTGAACCGCTACCATTGTGAAAGTTAGGCCCCGCATGGCTAGGACCCAGTCCTAGGGAATGATAACTTTAGGCCTCAGAAAGAATACCCACCCGTATCCCCTTTCCCATCCCATGCAATATTGTAGAAGGTTATTCTTTCAATTAAGGACTGAGCACTTTCTTGTCTCACACTGTAGGCCCATGTAATCCGAAAGGAATGTTCTCAGAAAAGCACGGGTAGAGTTGTGTCTGGTTTAGAAGGACAATCTCTTGAGAAGCAGGGAAACAGTCTGAAGCTGCCAAAACATGGATCATAGATTTAGAGCATCCATGTCGCCAACCACCCAGCCTTTTTTTTTGGAATTACAAGAGGCTCACTATCCAAACTCCTAAATCCCTCAACTGTTGATTGATTAGTGTGTCCGCAACAGGCAACACAGGGAGGGGGCATATACCAAGGGGGGAGCACAAATATAATGTCCTGTCATTTGTAATGCGAAGTGCGTGGGGTGAGGGTAACAAATTTAGGCCATCGATGGGGAGGCATGGTGGGGGCGCCAGAGCATCTGGGATCGAAGAAAGCTTCTCGCATTTCTGAGGGATATCTTGACTTGGAGAGTATCCACAGAGCTCATGTCTAAATTACCAGGTGCACTTTAAGTGGTGGAAATGTGAAAGAAAAGGGTCATTCATCTAATTAACCAATTGTGCGGCTAGGGTGTGAACTTATCAAGGCTAAGGTCCATATGGAAGAAGATCGACCCAAGCAATGGCGGCCAGTAATCGGGTGGTCAATAAGGTGCCGATTATATGTACATTGGGGCCCCACCAATGATAATGATGAGATGATACTATATGCTGTTTTCATCACAAGTGATGTTGTGCCTTAAAATGCCTTGTCTGCTTTGAACTAACCAGTGTGCTCCATGGCAGTAGGGTTTGAATGCCCCTGCTGACATGCATTTTTCTTTTTGGATGTAAAATGTTGTTATCCTTACAAAAGGCATGCCAGGCTTTTTTCCTTAGAGGGTTGCATTTAGTCAGTGTCTGGTTGTCAGGAGGCCTGCCACACAGGGGGCAGGAGAGTTCATTCAATGGCTGTACTGGTTTCCACAGGTTTTTTGAGACAGATCATTGAAAACACGTGTTGGTGCAGAACATGTCTTAGAATTTTTTACAGTCAAGAGAGAACATTGAGTGGTTGTAATGGGTGCGCCACATTTATGTGACAGTTGAAAATAAAAATACATACAGGCAGCAGAGAAACATTGAAAGTGCATTCTTTGGAGGAAGCATTGAATTCAATGGCAGTGACTCAGTGTGCCATCTTTTTGTAGGCTGAGATGAAATACTATATGACGAGAACAATATTTTGATGCTGTGAAGGCAGGTGGGCATTTTATGCATTGGCTGAAAATTCCAGATGTGGTGCAAATGTCTTAGAATTATTTTGAGGCAGGATGGTACATTCACTTGTTGCCCTGAGTGTTCAAATGGTTTGTAATGATGAGAGAAAATAATAGTTGCAGATGTCACATTTTACAATTCTATGAAGTCAGGTAGAGATTATATTCAGTGGCTGTAACTTAGTGGGCCCTCTTCTTGTGGCAGACGAGAGAAAAAGTCCAAAACATCTTTGGCAGCAGGAGGAGGTTATATTCGGTGTAATTAAGTCAGTCAGTCAGTCAGTCAGTCAGTCAGTCAGTCAGTTTATTTGGATACAAAACCCATCAAACACATATAATATACATAACACAGAATCAATCACAATCAATAAAATCAATAAAATCCCTTCCCTAAAAATTCCACATAAAAATCTATTGTGTCACATTACATCACAAAGTACAATACATAAAATAACAATACAGAAACTCCAGTACTAGAAATATAAAACCAAGTACAAAATGGCATTTGCAACAGCAGCCCTTGTCCTTCTAACAGTCAGTACTAGGAAACACTGTTTCCCTTAGTCTTATGACTTCGTTGCCACATTTGGCAACTGTATTTCAGTGCACCAAAGTACATTACAGTACCGCGCACTGGGGTCCTTGCATTTCGGGGCACTAGACATCCCTTAATGATTTTTTGGAAACTGGACAATGTGCCTAGGAGTAGACTGGTGGCAGCAGAAGTTTTTTCATGTATTTTTAATAACTTGTACTGAGCCATCCCACTCTTACCGCGTATGGCTCATGACTGTGGCAAGTGTCCATCATGGCTGTGCCACAAGGTCCTTTGTCTTCTCTTTTGGCCATTTTGTATGTTGGCCTTCCATTTGCTCTTCGTGATCCTGGGAGTTCTTATTTGGGCCTGCATTCTGCCCCAGATGCCATCTCTTTTTGTGGGCTAATGCATGTCACATGTGCAGGTAACCAGGAAGTGGGCTGGGACTGTCTGGTCCCAATCCACACTACTGATGCCCGGATGTCTGGTGCGCACGAAAGCATGAGAGCCGCAGTGGTCCCTTAGTGGACCACTGCTGGTGTGCATGAGTGGGGCAGATCTCCTCATTGACCAGCTAAGTGTGAGCACTCACTGGACTTTAGGATATGAGGAAGGGCTCTGAGTGTAGACCAGCAGATCACAATTAGATCCAAATAGACCTATACACGGAGCCAGGTATCCAGAGAAGCAATGCAGATCCAAGAACTGTCCGAAACCAAGGACTGTTTGGTATCCTGAGCCTGCTGATGTCCAGGTAGAGTTCTGCTTTGCGCTCAATCTCCAAAGACCTTTTGAGTGGTGTGACCAATCACTCTTGTTAGGAAAGATTTCTTAATTGTGGGTAATTTTCCTTCCATGTGGCAACCCCTAAACTTTTTGCTGTTGTTTTCACCATGATCTAGACTTTGCCAGAGAAGTGCATTCGCTCCATTCTTACGGGGAAACTGACATGCCCTTAAGACAGTCAGTACTGGGAAACGTCGTTTTCCGTAGTTCTTTTATCATCTTGCAGCTTTCGCGCAACATGGCACAAGAGGGCACCCTAAGCTAAGTTACTGCTCTCTTGGGTCTCTAGTCTTCTACAGGCCCTAGACACTCTCTTTGGATTGTTAACGAACGGTGCAAGTGAATCACGGACGGGACTGGTGGCAGCGATCGTTTCTTTGTGTTTTGAGCTCCTTTTTTGATGTTTAAGCGCGTTTCTCGCGCTTAGCCCAAAATGGTGGCCTGGCTTCCAAAATGGCCAGACCACAAGGCTCTTTGTCCTGCCCGCTGACCGTCTTGCCCCCTTCACCTTCCCCAGGTTGAGCTGACCCGGGGCCTTCCTTATTTGGGCATGTACTTTCCCGCGAAACACAGATGCTTTCGCGGGCTTCTACAGGCCTTGTGTGTGCCTCCAGGATGTGGGCTGGGATGTCTGGTCCCAATACACATCCTGGGTGCCAGAGAGTCTAGTGTGTCGTGAATGCCTGGGACCACCGTGGTTCGTGATAGGTCCACGTATGGTGTGAGTGTTTTGTGAGCAGATCTCCCATTGGGTCCCCTCCGTTTTGGCGTGAAGGGAACCGTGGATAAGAAGAGGCTGGAAACACCACTACCATGTTGATCTCCTGAGTTTTCACGAACAAAGGAATACAGGAGCCAAGTATCCTGCAACTACGAGGCTGAACCGAGGAATCGCTGGTGACCCGCTGAAAAGACTGCTCCTCTGCACTGCTGTCGCTTTGTGAAACCCTTTCTACCTCTGATCGAACGAGAAGGCCTGTACTGGTACTTCGACCCTTTGGAATAGTGGGAACAACTATTCTCGGCATCTTCACCATCTCCTGCACGTAAGCCTTCGGAAGTGTCTCTGGCCCATCCAGTGGACTGACCAGCCTACCCAGGAGTCTTGCTCTGTAACCGCCATCAGGTTGCTGCTGTATTACGAGTCCTTGCCACTCTCACACGATTCGTAAACTTGGCATTCCCAGGTCTGAAGTGAGAAGTATACATTGGGCTGAAATACATGCGGCTGCTCCGTTGCCCTGCTGTGGTAACAAACTGTGCGGGTTCACTGCGTTTGGGACATCCTCAACTCTAACTTCTGCTGCTGCGGAATCTACCCGACGCCGAGACGTCCCCTGCTTGTATCTGAACCTGCCAGCACTGAAACTGACGCGGAGAAGCCTGGGTCTGCCTGCATCGGGGACCGGTGAGTAGCATCGCTAAGAACTGGTCGCCCTCCTGCAGTAGTCCATAGATTTTCCCCGCTGTGTCAAACAGCACGCCTTTCCGTACCCGCGCTCTGCTTCTGCCCACAGTGGAGGCAGCTATTGAGTCGTGGAGCTCTGTTCATCTTCATTTGTTCACCAAACTGAACTGCCTGATTCCCTCGAGGAGACTCCCCTTTGCCCGTTGGCACCCGCGTGTGCAGGTACTTTTGAGCACAAGGCTCCACTCTTCATAGGGCTCGAACTTCCTTCTAGTTAGGTGCCTCTGAAGGTGGACTGGGTCTAACTATTATTCGCACTGCCTGTTTTCCTCCCCATCTAGGTGGTCTGCACATTTCGTGCGTCTAACTCGTTAGACTCGTTGGTAATTGTATATATATTGTATTTGATTGTGATGTGTTGGTTTACTTGAGTTTTATTGTGATTTCTCGCTACGGTCAATGTTACAAAGGCCTTGTAATAAATGTGTCTATATTTTTAATATAACACCTGCTTGGAGTAATTTGTAAGTGTCCCTGCTTTGTGTGCTCATTGCGGGCTTTCTGTCACCCCCACCCCTCTTGAGACCTAGTCTTGGCCGCCGTGATCGCTACCTTGATTGGTCTGAAATGTCCAGAGGTTACCCTGTTCCAAGAAACTAGGCTGGCCTTCTGAACCTCTGCCCTCCAGGACAGAGTTCAGAAATCTATCTTAACAAATTGGTGTACAGCGGTGGGATACGACTGAAGGTATCCAGTGTTGCGCACGAGCGAAGGCATTTCAAGTTATTCCTACCAGGACATGTAGTGAATTGTCATAGTATAACTTTTAAAAGGCCGTAGTCCTATCTAACAGTATGGAAACAAATACCTTGTTAACTTTAAATGCTTCTAAATCCGAAACATTGAAAAAGATGTGTGCAGAGAGAGGTGTCTCCTCTCAAGGCACCAAATTGGATATGATCCAAAGAATCGTGGCGTGGCAAGAAGCGCAGCTTGACGTTATAACTTCTGAGGACAGTGCGGAAGGAGGTGGGGCTGCTCTCACTGGTAGAACAGACGGTTCTGCCGCTGCACTGGTCCACCGCGACCACGAGGACAGGGAGGAAGAGATGTCTAATGTTTCCTCTACCAGTGTCGATGGGGAGGCCATGCTTGAATTCAAGAAGCAAGAGCTGCTGTTTAGGCAGAAGGAGCTTGATTTCAACATGACCAAACTAAAAATCGAACAGGCCGAAAAACAGAAAGACAGGGATCACCAGTTGGAACTGGCCAAGCTTCAGGTTGCAAATGGATCCAAGGGTCCTGGACATGGGTCTGGGGCCTCCTCTCATCCAAGGTTTCCAAAAGATCTGCTCAGTGTGTATGAGGAAAAGAATAACATTATGGACTGGCTGAATATGTTTGAGTATGCATGTGAAGTTCAACAAGTTGACAATGCTGATAAGATTGCCTGGTTACTCAGCAGACTGCCCCATTCTGGCTGTAGTGCCATTATGGAAATGTCGAAGGCTGAGCGAGCTGATTTTGCAATGTTAAAGCAAACTCTCATTTTAAAGTTTGGAAAGACTCCTGCCCAATATTTAAAACGATTCCGAGAGTATAAGAAAAAAGAAGGTGGTACTTGGGTATCTTATGTAACCGAATCCTTAAAAAACTTGACTGGCTGGGTCGAAGGTTATAAGGTTTTTACCTTTGAAGGCATGATAAGTCTTGTCATGCTGGAACATATTTTTGCATCTTCTTCCCCGGAGCTTAAGCAGCATTTGGCCGATTCGAAAGAGTTAGATCCTAAGAAGCATGCCATTGCCGCAGATTTATGGGTGTCACATCGAGTGTCCCATAAGGACAAAACTCATCCTGGTAAGCAGGAGGAAGGGAAAATATCCAAAGATAAGGAGGGTGGAGAATCTGATGAATCTTCTTCTCAAAAGGGCTACAAAAAGAAAAATAAGGGTAAGACACAAGAGAACTCACAGGGTAGTGGAGGTCAGCCTCCGAAACAGAAATCTGGTTACAATAAGCCTCCCTATGTAAACAGACCCAATGGATCTTGTTTTGCTTGTGGAGCAACTGACCACGTGAAGGGGGATCCCCGGTGTAAGGTTAAACCTTTGGGGGTCCACTCCGCTAATCTGGCCTTCTCCTCCTACGAGGAAGAAGAGATTACAGGAGCATCCTTCTCCTCAGACTCCTTCTCCAGTGGGATAGAAGCTGAGGTAGTTTTAGTTTCCCTTGGTTCCTGGGAGCCTAAAGTCGCAGAGGCTTTTGCTAGGATTCCAGATAATACCAAGCACTACTTTAGGACAATGGGCCTCATTCCGACCCTGGCGGAACGGGTTAAACGGCGCTGTAAAAGGCTGCAATGCCGTTCAACCCGTTCCGCCACATTACGAGGTCCCCTCGCGGGACACGTTAAGCACGCCTGGGAAAACCAGGCATGCATACCGGGTATCGCGAGGGGAAGAGGGAGCAAACAACGGGCCATCTTGTAATGGCCCATTGTTTACTCCCTCTCCCATTCCCATTCAGCCCTATGGGGGCTGAAATGGGAATGGGGATGAACCGTGTCCGTGTGCTCGAGTGAGGAATTACCGGGCCATCCGAACTCGGAATGGTCTGGTAAGTCCTCATTCCGAGGACACGGACACGGATGCGGTTTTGCCGCAGCTATGCTGCCAATAGCGGCATGGCTACCGGCATACCTCGTAATGAGGCCCAGTGTGCTGATCAATGGAGTAGATACTCCAGCTCTTAGGGACAGTGGGTGCAGTCGAAATGTAGTGGATTCTACCTTGATAGACTCAGAGGAAGTTGCCAGAGCTACTCTGATGCCCACTAAGTTGGCTGACGGCCCACCTCGCATGTTTCCAGTAATACCTGTAAATCTTACTTTAAATGGTACAGCAGTCAGGATTCCAGTGAGCATTCAGAGAAACATCCCAGGAAAGGTCTTGTTAGGCAACGTTCTCAGAGCTTTAGGGCTCGTAGGAGACACTGCCGACAGACCCTGCACACGGTCTCAAACACGGGCAGCATTGGCCAAGACCAATACGCTGCCCCAGCCAAAGGGGAAACCCAAGGCGAAAGGAGTAAGAAAGTCAGGACGAGTGAAAGAGAACATTCCCCCGAACTCGCCTACCACTGCGGTGGAGGAAGTTGGTCAATCGCCCGGGCCTGATGAGGAGGTGGCGATGCCTGAAGTATTTGACTCCAAAGACCATCCTGAACTAAAAGACTTTGTAAGTAGAAGGTGGTCCTGACAGGGAAGAATTCAGTAAAGGCCAACGTGAGTGCCCATCTCTGGAAGGCCTAAGGAGACAGGCCTGCTCCCAGCATGAGGGTCAACCTCCTGGTACGCATCTGATTTATTGGGAAGGTGGACTCCTGTATAGTGAGCCCACAGAGTCTACAGAAGGAGACCATAGGAGGTTGGTGGTTCCCCTTGCTGTAAGACCCTTCCTCCTGCAGCTGGCGCATGAAGTGCCCCTTGCTGGTCACCTTGGTATTAAGAGGACCAAGCAAAGGTTATCCATGCACTTCTACTGGCCCAAGATGGGGGTGCAAGTAGAAAGTCACTGCAGGAGTTGTGCCTCCTGCCAGTTATCTGGTAAGAGTGGCTCAACAATCCAAGCTCCATTGGTACCATTCCCAGTTGTGGGAATACCATTCAAAAGGGTAGGGATCGCCATTGTTGGTCCCCTTGACCCGCAGACATCCTCAGGCAATAGGTTTATCTTGGTGCTAGTCGACTATGCTACCAGATATCCTGAGGCCATCCCATTGAAAACGTTAACTGCCAAGTCAGTTGCAAAAGCGTTACTTGGCATCTTTACTAGGGTTGGCTTACCTAAAGAAGTTGTGTCTGACAGAGGCAGCAACTTTATGTCAAAGTATATGCAGGCTATGTGGAAAGAATGTGGGGTCACCTACAAGTTCTCTTCTGCATACCACCCCCAGACCAATGGTCTGGTGGAACGTTTCAACAGAACGTTAAAGAGCATGATTGGGGCTCTGGAAGAACCTCAGAGAAGAAAATGGGATCTTCTTTTACCATGCTTACTGTTTGCCTACCGAGAGGTACCACAGGAAGGTGTTGGCTTCAGCCCCTTCGAACTTCTCTTTGGTCATCCTGTGCGGGGACCCTTAGCCATAGTCAAAGAGGGATGGGAGATGCCCACTCCCCCGGTTACTACCAACGTAGTAGATTATGTGCTGGGGCTCAGAAAACGGATGGTACTTCTGATGGGCTTGGCTAGTAATAAATTGAAGGCAGGACAAGCGCTGGTGAAACATTGGTATGACCAGAAAGCTTCCCTCATCAACTTTACACCTGGTCAGCATGTCCTGATCATGAATCCCATAAGGCCTCGAGCTTTACAGGACAAATGGTCAGGCCCTTACACAGTGGTGGAGCCCCTGGGTGAGGTTATCTATTTAGTGGACCTTGGAAGGCCTGGACAGGCTCCAAAAGTGTTCCACGTAAATAGGCTGAAGGCTTTCGTCCCAAGAGTCGAAATTGCAGCACTGCTACTGGCTTCAGATGTTGAGGAAGAGGAGTCTGAACCTCTCCCCAACCTATTCCAGAGCGGTCCTTCAGATAGCTCCTTTGAGGGTGTCCGAGTGGCCCCTCACCTGACTTCTGATCAGCAGGCTGAGGTGAAAAGTTTGCTTAGGCAGTTTTCCCCCCTGTTTTCACAGTCACTTGGTTTGACACCTTGGTGCAAACATAACATAGACACAGGAGACAGTGTACCTACCAAAAGTAGGGGATACAGGATGTCAGACAAAGTACGGTATTACATTAAGACCGAGGTCAACAAGATGTTAGACCTTGGGGTGATTGAACCCTCTAGTAGTCCTCGGTCCAGCCCTGTGGTTTTGGTTCCAAAGGCAGGCACTTCTGAATTGAGGTTCTGCGTGCATTACAGGGCTCTGAATGCTGTCACCAAGACAGATGCACACCCCTTGCCTCGAACAGATGAGCTGGTGGATACCTTGGGTGCCTCCAAGTACCTCAGCACGTTTGACCTCACTGCTGGCTATTGGCAAATAGCTTAAGCAGAACATGCCAAGGAGAAGACAGCGTTTTATACTCCAGACGGCGTTTACCAATTCAGGGTAATGCTGTTCGGGTTGACGAATGCACCTGCCACTTTCCAGAGGCTTGTGAATCATGTGTTGAATGGGTTGGACGAATTCTGTCTTGCATATCTGGATGATATAGCAGTTTTCAGTGCCACCTGGGAAGACCATGTGAAACACCTCAGGATTGTGCTACAGGCTCTTCAGAAAGCACACTTGACCATAAAGGCTAGTAAATGCCAGATTGGACAAGGCTAAGTGGTTTACCTTGGATATGAGCCAAGTATCCTGCAACTACGAGGCTGAACCGAGGAATCGCTGGTGACCCGCTGAAAAGACTGCTCCTCTGCACTGCTGTCGCTTTGTGGAACCCTTTCTACCTCTGATCGAATGAGAAGGCCTGTACTGGTACTTCGACCCTTTGGAATAGTGGGAACAACTATTCTCGGCATCTTCACCATCTCCTGCACGTAAGCCCTCGGAAGTGTCTCTGGCCCATCCAGTGGACTGACCAGCCTATCCAGGAGTCTTGCTCTGTAACCGCCGTCAGGTTGCTGCTGTATTACGAGTCCTTGCCACTCTCACACGATTCGTACACTTGGCATTCCCAGGTCTGAAGTGAGAAGTATACATTGGGCTGAAATACATGCGGCTGCTCCGTTGCCCTGCTGTGGTAACAAACTTTGCGGGTTCACTGCGTTTGGGACATCCTCAACTCTAACTTCTGCTGCTGCGGAATCTACCCGACGCCGAGACGTCCCCTGCTTGTATCTGAACCTGCCAGCACTGAAACTGACGCGGAGAAGCCTGGGTCTGCCTGCATCGGGGAACGGTGAGTAGCATCGCTAAGAACTGGTCGCCCTCCTGCAGTAGTCCATAGCTTTTCCCCGCTGTGTCAAACAGCACGCCTTTCCGTACCCGCGCTCTGCGTCTGCCCACAGTGGAGGCAGCTCTTGAGTCGCGGAGCTCTGTTCATCTTCATTTGTTCACCAAACTGAACTGCCTGATTCCCTCGAGGAGACTCCCCTTTGCCCGTTTGCACCCGCGTGTGCAGGTACTTTTGAGCACAAGGCTCCACTCTTCATAGGGATCAGACATCCTTCTAGTTAGGTGCCTCTGAAGGTGGACTGGGTCTAACTATTATTCGCACTGCCTGTTTTCCTCCCCATTTAGGTGGTCTGCACATTTTGTGCGTCTAACTCCTTAGACTCGTTGGTAATTGTATATGTATTGTATTTGATTGTGATGTGTTGGTTTACTTGAGTTTTATTGTGATTTCTCACTACGGTCAATGTTACAAAGGCCTTGTAATAAATGTGTCTATATTTTTAATATAACACCTGCTTGGAGTAATTTGTAAGTGTCCCTGCTTTGTGTGCTCATTGCGGGCTTTCTGTCACCCCCACCCCTCTTGAGACCTAGTCTTGGCCGCCGTGATCGCTACCTTGATTGGTCTGAAATGTCCAGAGGTTACCCTGTTCCAAGAAACTAGGCTGGCCTTCTGAACCTCTGCCCTCCAGGACAGAGTTCAGAAATCCATTTTAACAAATTGGTGTACAGCGGTGGGATACGACTGAAGGTATCCAGTGTTGCGCACGAGCGAAGGCATTTCAAGTTATTCCTACCAGGACATGTAGTGAATTGTCATAGTATAACTTTTAAAAGGCCGTAGTCCTATCTAACAGTATGGAAAGAAATACCTTGTTAACTTTAAATGCTTCTAAATCCGAAACATTGAAAAAGATGTGTGCGGAGAGAGGTGTATCCTCTCAAGGCACCAAATTGGATATGATCCAAAGAATCGTGGCGTGGCAAGAAGCGCAGTTTGACGTTATAACTTCTGAGGACAGTGCGGAAGGAGGTGGGGCTGCTCTCACTGGTAGAACAGACGGTTCTGCCGCTGCACTGGTCCACCGCGACCACGAGGACAGGGAGGAAGAGATGTCTAATGTTTCCTCTACCAGTGTCGATGGGGAGGCCATGCTTGAATTCAAGAAGCAAGAGCTGCTGTTTAGGCAGAAGAAGCTTGATTTCAACATGACCAAACTAAAAATCGAACAGGCCGAAAAACAGAAAGACAGGGATCACCAGTTGGAACTGGCCAAGCTTCAGGTTGCAAATGGATCCAAGGGTCCTGGACATGGGTCTGGGGCCTCCTCTCATCCAAGGTTTCCAAAAGATCTGCTCAGTGTGTATGAGGAAAAGAATAACATTATGGACTGGCTGAATACGTTTGAGTATGCATGTGAAGTTCAACAAGTTGACAATGCTGATAAGATTGCCTGGTTACTCAGCAGACTGCCCCATTCTGGCTGTAGTGCCATTATGGAAATGTCGAAGGCTGAGCTAGCTGATTTTGCAATGTTAAAGCAAACTCTCATTTTAAAGTTTGGAAAGACTCCTGCCCAATATTTAAAACGATTCCGAGAGTATAAGAAAAAAGAAGGTGGTACTTGGGTATCTTATGTAACCGAATCCTTAAAAAACTTGACTGGCTGGGTCGAAGGTTATAAGGTTTTTACCTTTGAAGGCATGATAAGTCTTGTCATGCTGGAACATATTTTTGCATCTTCTTCCCCGGAGTTTAAGCAGCATTTGGCCGATTCGAAGGAGTTAGATCCTAAGAAGCTTGCCATTGCCGCAGATTTATGGGTGTCACATCGAGTGTCCCATAAGGACAAAACTCATCCTGGTAAGCAGGAGGAAGGGAAAATATCCAAAGATAAGGAGTGTGGAGAATCTGATGAATCTTCTTCTCAAAAGGGCTACAAAAAGAAAAATAAGGGTAAGACACAAGAGAACTCACAGGGTAGTGGAGGTCAGCCTCCGAAACAGAACTCTGGTTACAATAAGCCTCCCTATGTAAACAGACCCAATGGATCTTGTTTTGCTTGTGGAGCAACTGACCACGTGAAGGGGGATCCCCGGTGTAAGGTTAAACCTTTGGGGGTCCACTCCGCTAATCTGACCTTCTCCTCCTACGAGGAAGAAGAGATTACAGGAGCATCCTTCTCCTCAGACTCCTTCCCCAGTGGGATAGAAGCTGAGGTAGTTTTAGTTTCCCTTGGTTCCTGGGAGCCTAAAGTCGCAGAGGCTTTTGCTAGGATTCCAGATAATACCAAGCACTACTTTAAGGACAGTGGGCCTCATTCCGACCCTGGCGGAACGGGTTAAACGGCGCTGTAAAAGGCTGCAACGCCGTTCAACCCGTTCCGCCACATTACGAGGTCCCCTCGCGGGACACGTTAAGCACGCCTGGGAAAACCAGGCGTGCATACCGGGTCCCGCGAGGGGAAGAGGGAGCAAACAACGGGCCATCTCGTAATGGCCCATTGTTTACTCCCTCTCCCATTCCCATTCAGCCCTATGGGGGCTGAAATGGGAATGGGGATGAACCGTGTCTGTGTCCTCGAGTGAGGAATTACCGGGCCATCCGAACTCGGAATGGTCTGGTAAGTCCTCATTCCGAGGACACGGACACGGATGCGGTTTTGCCGCAGCCATGCTGCCAATAGCGGCATGGCTACCGGCATACCTCGTAATGAGGCCCAGTGTGCTGATCAATGGAGTAGATACTCCAGCTCTTAGGGACAGTGGGTGCAGTCGAAATGTAGTGGATTCTACCTTGATAGACTCAGAGGAAGTTGCCAGAGCTACTCTGATGCCCACTAAGTTGGCTGACGTCTCACCTCGCATGTTTCCAGTAATACCTGTAAATCTTACTTTAAATGGTACAGCAGCCAGGATTCCAGTGAGCATTCAGAGGAACATCCCAGGAAAGGTCTTGTTAGGCAACGTTCTCAGAGCTTTAGGGCTCGTAGGAGACACTGCCGACAGACCCTGCACACGGTCTCAAACACTGGCCAAGACCAATACGCTGCCCCAGCCAAAGGGGAAACCCAAGGCGAAAGGAGTAAGAAAGTCAAGACGAGTGAAAGAGAACATTCCCCCGAACTCACCTACCACTGCGGTGGAGGAAGTTGGTCAATCGCCCGGGCCTGATGAGGAGGTGGCGATGCCTGAAGTATTTGACTCCAAAGACCATCCTGAACTAAAAGACTTTGTAAGTAGAAGGTGGTCCTGACAGGGAAGAATTCAGTAAAGGCCAACGTGAGTGCCCATCTCTGGAAGGCCTAAGGAGACAGGCCTGCTCCCAGCATGAGGGTGAACCTCCTGGTACGCATCTGATTTATTGGGAAGGTGGACTCCTGTATAGTGAGCCCACAGAGTCTACAGAAGGAGACCATAGGAGGTTGGTGGTTCCCCTTGCTGTAAGACCCTTCCTCCTGCAGCTGGCGCATGAAGTGCCCCTTGCTGGTCACCTTGGTATTAAGAGGACCAAGCAAAGGTTATCCATGCACTTCTACTGGCCCAAGATGGGGGTGCAAGTAGAAAGTCACTGCAGGAGTTGTGCCTCCTGCCAGTTATCTGGTAAGAGTGGCTCAACAATCCAAGCTCCATTGGTACCATTCCCAGTTGTGGGAATACCATTCGAAAGGGTAGGGATCGCCATTGTTGGTCCCCTTGACCCGCAGACATACTCAGGCAATAGGTTTATCTTGGTGCTAGCCGACTATGCTACCAGATATCCTGAGGCCATCCCATTGAAAACTGTAACTGCCAAGTCAGTTGCAAAAGCGTTACTTGGCATCTTTACTAGGGTTGGCTTCCCTAAAGAAGTTGTGTCTGACAGAGGCAGCAACTTTATGTCAAAGTATATGCAGGCTATGTGGAAAGAATGTGGGGTCACCCACAAGTTCTCTTCTGCATACCACCCCCAGACCAATGGTCTGGTGGAACGTTTCAACAGAACGTTAAAGAGCATGATTGGGGCTCTGGAAGAACCTCAGAGAAGAAAATGGGATCTTCTTTTACCATGCTTACTGTTTGCCTACCGAGAGGTACCACAGAAAGGTGTTGGCTTCAGCCCCTTCGAACTTCTGTTTGGTCATCCTGTGCGGGGAC
This sequence comes from Ambystoma mexicanum, assembly GCF_040938575.1. Taxonomy (NCBI): domain Eukaryota; kingdom Metazoa; phylum Chordata; class Amphibia; order Caudata; family Ambystomatidae; genus Ambystoma; species Ambystoma mexicanum. The sequence goes on from NC_090935.1 coordinate 328,823,863, forward strand.
CCTTAGCCATAATCAAAGAGGGATGGGAGATGCCCACTCCCCCGGTTACTACCAACGTAGTAGATTATGTGCTGGGGCTCAGAAAACGGATGGTACTTCTGATGGGCTTGGCTAGTAATAAATTGAAGGCAGGACAAGCGCTGGTGAAACATTGGTACGACCAGAAAGCTTCCCTCATCAACTTTACACCTGGTCAGCATGTCCTGATCATGAATCCCATAAGGCCTCGAGCTTTACAGGACAAATGGTCAGGCCCTTACACAGTGGTGGAGCCCCTGGGTGAGGTTAACTATTTAGTGGACCTTGGAAGGCCTGGACAGGCTCCAAAAGTGTTCCACGTAAATAGGCTGAAGGCTTTCGTCCCAAGAATCGAAATTGCAGCAATGCTACTGGCTTCAGATGTTGAGGAAGAGGAGTCTGAACCTCTCCCCAACCTATTCCAGAGTGGTCCTTCAGATAGCTCCTTTGAGGGTGTCCGAGTGGCCCCTCACCTGACTTCTGATCAGCAGGCTGAGGTGAAAAGTTTGCTTAGGCAGTTTTCCCCCCTGTTTTCACAGTCGCTTGGTTTGACACCTTGGTGCAAACATAACATAGACACAGGAGACAGTGTACCTACCAAAAGTAGGGGATACAGGATGTCAGACAAAGTATGGTATTACATTAAGACCGAGGTCAACAAGATGTTAGACCTTGGGGTGATTGAACCCTCTAGTAGTCCTCGGTCCAGCCCTGTGGTTTTGGTTCCAAAGGCAGGCACTTCTGAATTGAGGTTCTGCGTGCATTACAGGGCTCTGAATGCTATCACCAAGACAGATGCACACCCCTTGCCTTGAACAGATGAGCTGGTGGATACCTTGGGTGCCTCCAAGTACCTCAGCACGTTTGACCTCACTGCTGGCTATTGGCAAATAGCTTAAGCAGAACATGCCAAGGAGAAGACAGCGTTTTCTACTCCAGACGGCGTTTACCAATTCAGGGTAATGCTGTTCGGGTTGAAGAATGCACCTGCCACTTTCCAGAGGCTTGTGAATCATGTGTTGAATGGGTTGGACGAATTCTGTCTTGCATATCTGGATGATATAGCAGTTTTCAGTGCCACCTGGGAAGACCATGTGAAACACCTCAGGATTGTGCTACAGGCTCTTCAGAAAGAACACTTGACCATAAAGGCTAGTAAATGCCAGATTGGACAAGGCTAAGTGGTTTACCTTGGATATGAAGTAGGTGGAGGGAGGATACAGCCTCTTCCCAGTAAAGTACAAGCAGTACAAGACTGGCCTACCCCCACTACACAGACACAAGTGAGAGCCTTCTTAGGACTCACGGGTTATTACCGCAACTTCATGGCAGACTATGGTACCATAGCTGCTCCCATGACTGCCCTCACCACGCCGAAGAAACCCAAGAAGGTAACTTGGACCGACGAGTGTGAGAAGGCCTTCAAAAGAATCATTGTGCCAGGCCCCTGTCCTCAGGGATCCTGATTATCAAAGACCTTTTATTGTGCAGACGGACGCCTCTGACACGGGGGTAGGAGCTGTACTATTGCAAGTAGATGAGAAGGGTAAGGAACACCCTATTGGTTTTATTAGTCGCCAGCTTAAGGACAGAGAGCTCAGATGGTCCACAGTGGAGAAAGAATGTTTCTCTGTTGTGTGGGCCCTACGGAAGCTGAGGTCCTACCTCTATGGGACCCACTTCACTGTGCACACTGACCATAAGCCCTTAAAGTGGCTAATGAACATGAAGGGAGAGCATCCAAAGTTGCTTAGGTGGTCTATAAGTCTACAAGGCTTTGACTTCACTATTGAGCATAGGCCAGGTGTCCAACATAGCAATGCTGATGGGTTGTCCAGAATGTTTAACCAACTTGAACAAGAGACTCATCCAGGGGTGGATTAGTTCCCCCTGTCCATAGTCTGGGAGGGGCGAGTGTTAGGAAAGATTTCTTAATTGTGGGTAATTTTCCTTCCATGTGGCAACCCCTAAACTTTTTGCTGTTGTTTTCACCATGATCTAGACTTTGCCAGAGAAGTGCAGCCTTCTGCCGCACTCCTCTGGGCTTTCGCTCCATTCTTACAGGGAAACTGACATGCCCTTAAGACAATCAGTACCGGGAAACGTTGTTTTCCCTAGTTCTTTCGCGCAACATGGCACAAGAGGGAACTGTAAGCTAAGTTACTGCTCTCTTGGGTCTCTAGTATTCTACAGGCCCTAGACACTCTCTTTGGATTGTTAACGAATGGTGCAAATGAATCACCGACGGGACTGGTGGCAGCGATCGTTTCTTTCTGTTTTGAGCTCCTTTTGGCTGTTTAATCGAGTTTCTCGCGCTTAGCCCAAAATGGTGGCCTGGCTTCCAAAATAGTCAGGCCACGAGGCTCTTTGTCCTGCCCGCTGACCGTCTTGCCCCCTTCACCTTCCCCAGGTCGAGCCGACCCGGGCCTTCCTTATCTGGGCATGTACTTTCCCGCGAAACACAGATGCTTTCGCAGGCTTCTACAGGCCTTGTGTGTGCCTCCAGCATGTGGGCTGGGATGTCTGGTCCCAATACACATCCTGGGTGCCAGAGAGTCTAGTGTGTCATGAATGCCTGGGACCACCGTGGTCCGTGATAGGTCCACGTATGGTGTGAGGGTTTTGTGAGCAGATCTCCCATTGTGTCCCCTCCGTTTTGGCGCGAAGGGAACCGTGGATAAGAGGAGACTGGAAACACCACTACCATGTCGATCTCCTGAGTTCTCACGTACAAAGGAATACAGGAGCCAAGTATCCTGCAACTACGAGGCTGAACCGAGGAATCGCTGGTGACCCGCTGAAGGACTGCTCCTCTGCACTGCTGTCGCTTTGTGAAACCCTTTCTACCTCTGATCGAACGAGAAGGCCTCTACTGGTACTTCGACCCTTTCGAATAGTGGGCACAACTATTCTCGGCATCTTCACCATCTCCTGCACGTAAGCCTTCGGAAGTGTCTCTGGGCCATCCAGTGGACTGACCAGCCCACCCCGGAGTCTTGCTCTGTAACCGCCGTCTGGTTGCTGCTGTATTATGAGTCCTTGCCACTCTCACACGATTCGTACACTTGGCATTCCCAGGTCTGATTGGGCTGAAATACACACAGCCACTCTGTTGCCCTTCTGTGGTAACAAACTGTGCGGGTTCACTGCGTTTGGGACATTCTCAACTCTAACTTCTGCTGCTGCGGAATCTGCACGACGCCGAGACGTCCCCTGCTCATATCTGAACCTGCCAGCACTGAAACTGACGCGGAGAAGCCTGGGTCTGCCTGCATCCGGGACCGGTGAGTAGCATCGCTAGGAACTGGTCGCCCTCCTGCAGTAGTCCATAGCTTTTCCCCGCTGTGTCAAACAGCACGCCTTTCCGTACTCGCGCTCTGCTTCTGCCCACAGTGGAGGCTGCGCTTGAGTCATGGAGCTCTGTTCATCTTCATTTGTTCACCAAACTGAACTGCCTGATTCCCTCGAGGAGACTCCCCTTTGCCCGTTGGCACCCACGTGTGCAAGTACTTTTGAGCACAAGGCTCCACTCTTCGTAGGGCTCGGACTTCCTTCTAGTTAGGTGCCTCTGAAGGCGGACTGGGTCTAACTATTATTCGCACTGCCTGTTTTCCTCCCCATCTAGGTGGTCTGCACATTTCATGCGTCTAACTCGTTAGACACATTGGTAATTGTATATGTATTGTATTTGATTGTGATGTGTTGGTTTACTTGAGTTATATTGTGATTTCTCGCTGCGGTCATTGTTGCAAAGGCCTTGGAATAAATGTGTGTATATTTTTAATATAACACCTGTTTGGAGTAATCTGTAAGTGTCCTTGCTGTGTGTGCTCATTGCGGGCTTTCAGTCACCCTCACCCCTCTTGAGACCTAGTCTTGACCGCCGCGATCGCTACCTTGATTGGTGTGGCTTGTCCAGAGGTTACCCTTTTCCAAGAAACTAGGCTGGCCTTCTGAACCTCTACCCTACAGGACAGAGTTCAGAAATCCATCTTAACAACTCTCAACGCCTCCTTGTTGCTCTGCAAACGAGTCATCTCCGAAGTGTCCCTGGGCACTCCAGTGAACTGACCAGCTTGTACATTAGCTCCCGTGCTGGAGCGTTACTACATTGAATTTTGGCTCATCCCTTTTATTTATTAAAAATACACAATTTATCACGAATAGCTAGTTTATGTTTACTCTGCAATGCTTTGAAGCCGTTTATGTGCTGTAGAACTGACCTAACTCATTTTGTTTGGGTCGTGGTTGTTATCTACTAAATGCTTTATCATTAGAGCTATAATAAATGTGTCTTTGCATGCAGCTTCTGTGCTCAATTATTCTAGTGTCGGGGGGAAATTCTGCCGGGGTCGGCCGGGCCGCCGCAGACCTCCGGGCAGGGAGGCCCCAACTCCTCCCGTGTATATCTCGGATCGAGACAGAGTATGAGGCACACACAAGGAGCAAGGCAACTTCTGCTGTTTATTATGCAAACGGCAGGGATGGGTCAAGGAGCGTACGCGTTCGTCCTGACACACACACGATCGTGGGGCTCGCAGGCCCTTTTTACTGTAATATGACGCGCTACTTGCGTCACTTCAAAAAGTTAACAAAAACCTACCGCCACTCTTAATTGGTTGCTCGAGTGGTAGGGTTAGTATAGTACACATATAGAGAATGATATTAGTGGTCAAGGTGTAGTCAGGTGGTATATCTGGGTTGTCCCTTCAATTAGATACATAAGAATTGTTACATGAAGACCCCTGAGGATTGGCTAATGTTACTGACGTCTGAGATAAGAGCCCCATGCTCTGATTGGTGCATCCGTGAGCTCCCCAGCCTGGGACCACCGTTGTTCCCAGCTCTCGGTGTACCCGTGTTTGCAACAATGTTTCAATATGGGTACATGCAGACAATGTGAGGATTTATTCATAGGTGGGAGCTGACCGTTCCCACTGTAGCAGGTGTCCATTGAGCCTTTCAAGTGTCCCGGCCTGTGTCTCGTAGTGCGGGACCCAGACGCCCTGTCTCTCCTGGGTTTTGGCATCTCGTCAGGTTCGGCTTGGTCACGTGAGGCGGGACCGTGTTTGAGGCAGAATTCTGCACAATTAATATTGTTTTTCCACTGTGTGTCTGGTTTAATTTGTAGATATGATTCTAACGTTGGTACGCGGAGTGCGAGGTTGCAACATCGTGCCTTTGATGATTTGGTCTTGGATGTGGGTTTGCAACATTGCGACCTTGGCTGGGTGCTCCACCAGGCTCATTCTGCAGGATCAGCAACCTGACTTTTGCTTTGTTAATGTCCACGGAACTCTTGCTTGAGGCCTACTTGGGCCTGGTGCATAAGTGATCCATTTCGTGCATGGGTGCTTTAGATTATAGTGGCATATATTTCCATGACCAATATCGTGTTTCCATTATACCTCTCACGGTGGTAACGGGTTTCAAGGGAAGCATGAGCAAGCGTTATAGATGAGTTCATGATGCGTCTTGCGTTTCTGTACTCTGAAAGCCTATGTAAAAATAATAAAGATGCATGTCCGTGAATATGCCTGTCGCCTACGTCAGAGCACTGAGTATATTCTTCGTGTAGATTGGTGTGGGAATGTTAAGTGTGTATATTTATACAGATGTGCTTCCCGTTGTCTAGGTCGTCATGGCATCTCTAACGACGTGTGGTTTTTAGTCTAGCTGATCCGGGCCGCAGGTGTCGGCACGGCCAGTGCGGGCTGCTGGGCAGGCAGGTGGACACATCCGTATGTTCCTGTACCATGGTACCTGGTCGTCTGGTAACTGGACGAACTCTTCTCGCGGCGGGTGTCTGGGCCGTGACCCTCTAGGCCAAGCGCGAGAGGTGAAGGACGGGAGCCTGGTCTTCCATTCTCCCACTTCAGTCCCCCCTCTGGTCGACTTGTCGACCACAAACATATCCTTCTCGTTATCTCCTCTTACCCTCCATATCTTAGTTATCCCTCCGAGATGTCCATAATGGTTTACATGATCTTCAAACGACCAATACATGTATTCACATGTTCTTCCAGGAGTACAGTATACCCATCTTCCTATGTAGCTCCTGGGGTTCCTTGGGTTCTCGATCTTCACTGATGGTGGATCTAGATGGTTGGCGATGATTTGTGTGCGCAGCTTCTCCCTCTCTTGTATTATCACCCCTGTATGCTGACCATCATCTGCTGGCATCAAGGGGTGCATTCCCACCATTTCCAGCAACTCGTCAGTCGTGCGTGCCTTCCGGGCCTTCCAAAACCTAATTATTATCAGGGCAGCTCCAGCCAAAATAGCACATCCCACTATTATTTTCAGTCCATCTGACAGCCAAGATGGCATCCATGACCATGATAGTGAAAACCAGCTCTTATCCTTGTTCACACCGTTACTTTCGTCCATCATTTTGGAGTGCATCTGGGCCAATTGTGAAACTGCTTCTGTCAGCGTACCATTGTCAGCATCGTTGGCAGGTATGAACGTGCAGCAAGATTGTCCTATCTTTGCACAAACTCCTCCTTCCATTGCTGTGAGGAGGTCCAATACATATCTGTTCTGGAGTGCAACCATCCTTACAGCTCGCAGCTCCTCTTTAATTGCGTTGAACCCATTTACTGTTGAATTGATGGTCATCATTAGTTCCCACCTTGTTATTTGGAGCCATTTTGCGTTTGCGTATGCCTGCAGTCCCGGATGTATTATTGAGGAGAAGAACATTGCTGCTCTGCTGAATAGTCTATGTTCTGGCGGTATTGATGTTAGTTCCGTTTCCGATCTTCCCCACAGGTAATTTCCTGTCAATGGCTCTCCTTGTCTTTTTCTCCTGTTTAGGACAGTATCATTGCTGTTGGTCCTGTTTCCTTGCTCCTTTTGGAGTGGTGCAGATCTCTTTCTTCTCTTATCCCCTTCATCCATTTTAGGAAATTTCGCCACATCGACATGCTTCTTAGGTACCACTAGTGATGGTACATTGACGTGTACCATTGTGCACACACCATTCCACAGGGGAGGCAATGTATGATATGCCTTTTCCCCACAGGCCCAATAATGGTCCATTATTACTGCTGTTCCCGCTCCCCCCTCAGGTAACTCCATCACGTTTGCACAATTGGTGTTATATCCTACGTCCACCTCTCCTTTATGCTGGTAGCATACTTTGGGTGCAGTCAATGGTAGTATAGTTATCGGGTCTTCATCTTCTTCTACCCATGTGAGCATTGGTACATACTTGATCCACGTCGTCCAACATCGATGATTGTGTGTCTCGATAGTTGAGATAGTTTCTTTTGTTACCATGTTGCTGCCAATCACTCCTATCTCCCAGCTGTTGCCCAGGAACACCTTTCCTGTTATCGTCAGTAGCGGCCTTTCCCAGCATCCTTGTTTACCCGGAACTTCAGTGGCGTACCAATCACATGGTAGGTACTGCAGTGTTACCTTCTTTGTTTCTCCTTTTGCAGGGCCACTTGTTATGTACCTGAATGCTTCAGCATGTAAACTGGTCTTGTGATAACTTAAATAGGTCTTGAGGAAGTTGTTTTCATATGGGTATGAGTCTCGTGTTTTCCATGTCATGTGCACTACTGTTCCTTGAAATCTTCCTTTTGTTTGGAACAGGGCCAAATATATTACGCACTGTGCTGTTTTTTCATCTATTTCTGTGGCAACAAATGTTCGTGAAGCGCTCATGGCGTATGGTATTAATGAGCAAACGTAACAGCTATCCTCAGTTGTCTGCTTACCAATGCGGGTCATGTGTTGGTACCATATGTTGTTTGTGACGTGTGCTGAATCTTGTACATAATTATCAATACCTTTATTGTCTGAGTATGTGCTGCGTTTAACTCTATTTTGCTTGGGTGCAAAATTACTATTACCACCTGACGTAACACCTGTTGCAGCAGGGGACGGGGGTATATTAAGGTTGGGTGCAGCAATAAAATCAATAGCATAGCTGTACTGCCAGACAGAAGCAGCCAAGAACCCGGTGATCATAAAAATCCCTATTATTTTTATTACATATGCTAATTTCACCGGCATTTTGCTCTTACCTTGCTGCGGTCCTGGCAGCTTATTCTTGCGACGTTATAGTTGCCCGCCTGAAAATTCTCAAAAGTGCTGGTTATTAGATGTTAGTTTTGTTACCTTTAAGCTCTCCCTATCAAGTAGTCATTCAGTGCCCAGGCGAAGAGCTGCTCCCACGCTACTCTAAGTGATGGGTCTCTTAGGACTGGTAAGTATGGGTGGAGGTGGGGCATGTGATATTCTATGGCCAGGAGGAAGGCTGTGTAGTATACACGTACCCTTCTCCTTTTTAAGTATGTTGGCCTCTTTATTTCGTATACAAATTGGTGTGACAATTCTTCTGGGTAGTTATCGTCTGGCAGCACCATCTACGCCTGTACACTGAACTTGTTAATTAACTTTTCTTAACAATACAATATTACGCAGTTCCTGTATGTGCGAGAGAAAAAGAGAACATTCACGTGTTTACATGTGTATTAGTGCAAGCATGTCCTTCAGTTTTAGTTACAACTGTACTTAGCAGTCAATGGGGGGGGTTTGTGCTCAAATGGCGGAAGTATTTTTACTCTTTGAGCGAGTGATCATGGGGTGGGCAGTATGGGGATCACTTCCTTCTTGGTCAGTTATTGTCTCCGAGGGAACAATTGGGTCGTTGTCTGTGGTTGAACTTTCTTCCGCTGTAGGGGATGTGGTTGCTGTTCTTCCAATTGCTCTGTCGTTGGCGCTGGGGCGGGTCTGCAGTTTGTAGATCTTTACGTCATGTAGGTGGTTCCAGGCACGCTTATCCTTTAGTTTTACTGCTCTTGTTGATACGTCCTCTACCAGATGGGGGCCAGTGAACCTCTTCTCATGCCACCTTCTATTGAAATTGCGAAGTAGTACGTGGTCACCTTTGGCAAGTTTGCAGGAGTTCTCTTTTCCCAATTCCGTACTTTCGTCTTTTTCTTGATTGCTGGTGGACCCGCCCCGTGTGCGCTCGAGCTGTTGAGACACAAACACGACACTAGTAATCAAAGAAGACACATATTGATACATTTCATCACCTAATACATTCGCTGAACTTTCGTGGTCGGTGAATGCCCTTGACGTTGGTGTTAGGGGAAGGCGCATTTGGCGTCCAGTAACCACTTCGTGTGGGGTGAGGTGGTGGTCGGACCCTGGCCTGTTTCTAAGTTCAAACAATGCTAACGGGAGGCAATACAACCAACTTTTCTTTGTTGTTTGTTGTATTTTAGCAATTGCCTCCTTCAATAAGCCATTCAGGCGTTCACATACACCATTAGCCTGTGGGTGGTATGCACATGCAAATTTGTGTTTAATGTTCAGCAGGGATGTGATATGCTGGAACATTTCGTTTGCGAAATGGGGCCCGTTGTCTGATCTTAACACCTCACACACTCCCCATCTGGGGAAGACCTCCCTTACTATGAATTTGGCTGCTCTAAACGCATCAGGGTGTGAACAGGGCCCTGCTTCAATCCACCTAGAAAATGGGCATACTACTACAATCATATACCTATTGCCTTGACAGATGTTGATCATATCAACATAGTCAATGTGAAGGTGCCGAAAAGGTCCTTCTGGCCGGGGTATTGTACCTCTTATCACTTTTAAAGTATGGCCGGCCGTAAACTGTTGACATGTGAGGCAATTGCTGATAAAATTTGACACATGAGAGGTTAGCTCGGGACAAAACCAATCTTCTCTAATTCGTGCTGCAATTATTTCCTTGCCTGTATGGGCAGGGTGATGTAATTGGCTCAGGGCGGTATTTAACAGTGCCAACGGTATTACAACTTTCCCAGTGCCACCCTGGCGCCATAGTGCGTCAGTTGGTGACATTGTGCATCCTCTTTTCACCCATACTTCTTTTTCGGCCATTGGTGCAGCCGCTTGTAGCTCCATAATCTGTGTGGCTGGGAGATGGGTGTACCCTTCTCTTATTAACATCTCCCTCGCTATTCCCCTCCCTCTCCCTCTCTGTGAGTCGGTGGGGTTCCATATCTCACCAAAATATGCAGCATATTTCGCATGTGCGTCTGCTGCTGCATTTCCTTTTGATACATAGTCTTCTCCATTGGTGTGTGCGGTGCATTTTACTAGGGCTAGTTCTTGGGGATCGTTTATTACTTCAATTAGTTCAGCCAACAAGAGGGCATGTTGTACTGGAGTGCCATCAGCTCTCCTAAACCCTCTTCTTCTCCATTTTGATAGCCCTGAGTGGACAGTGGATGTAACATATGCACTGTCGGAATATATGGTTACTCTTTTATTAAAACTTTCCTTTAATGCCAATATGAGTGCAACGAGTTCCGCCGCTTGAGCAGAGTAATGCTGTGGTAATTGTACACACTTCATAGCCACACACACCGGCGCCTCCATCATTTTTACTACAGCTGCCCCAGTCCTTCGTATCCCATCTCCTTGATCAATAGTTGATGACCCATCAATAAACAAAAGCTCACCTCCCTCTAGTGCGTTTTCTTCAACTTTCCTAGTACATGAGTATAGTTCAGTTACTTGGGTGCAGTCGTGGGCGTAATCTCCTTCTTCAATTACTTCTGCTAGGAACCTTGCAGGGTTAACCGTGCTACATCTAACAATTGCTAGTTCAGCTTTAGACAAAATAATCTCATAACCTGATGCCCTCTGTGTTGTTAGTGTGGACTTAGGTTTATTCAATATCGCAAATAGTGCATGTTCCACAAATAGTGTAGTTGGACACCCCATAGTTATTGCTGATGCTTTTTCTACTGCAAAAGCAGCTGCAGCGAGACCTTGTTCACAAGAGAATTGGCCTAACATTATAGGGTCTAAGTGACCGCTGTAAAATGCTACTGGTTTATAGCCCATGCTAGTCTTTTGGGCCAATACTGCTTTCATCACTGCTGAGTCGCAATGTGAAAATATAAAGAAGCGCCGCTCATAGTCTGGGGATGCCAGTACTGGAGCAGTTGATATTGCGTCTTTTAATTCGTCAAATGCCTCCCTCATTTCCATAGTCCATCCCAACTTTTTCTCCCCTTTATTTGCTTCCTTCAACCCCTCAAGCAGGGGTCCTATGTATGAGCTGTAATCAAATACCCATGCTCTACAGTAGTTGCACAGCCCCAGAAATTGCTGTAGTTCTCTCACAGTCTGTGGCACGGGAGTGCTTGAGATGGCCTGTGCTCTTTGTGGTGCAATCCTTCTTCCATGTTGGGATATCAGTTGGCCAATGTAAAGTACCTGTTCCTGACAGTATTGTATCTTTTCCATGTCTACCTTGTACCCCTTTTCTGCCAGTATCGTCAACATTTTTAATGAGTCCTCTCTACATTTGCTTTCGTTTGTACTACAAATTATTATGTCATCCACATACTGTAACACTGTGCTTTCCACCTCAACGTTACCCAAATCCATCTGTATTACTCTATTGAAAATTGAGGGTGATTCACAATACCCCTGTGGTAATCTGGTATGTTTCCACTTTGTATTTCGGTAAGTAAAGCTTGTCAAATCTTGTGAGTCTGGGTGTAATGGTATTGAGAAAAAAGCATTTTTAAGGTCAATCACTGTAAAACGTGATGCTTCTGCCGGAATGCCACACAATATTGTGGCCGGGTTTGCTGTTACTGGATACTCTGCTTCTACTATGTTGTTCAAAGGTCTGAGGTCCTGTATGAAGCGCCAAGACCCCCCTTTAGCCTTGCGCACCGGGTACACAGCTGTGTTACATGGTGATTCTGAGGGGACTAATATGCCATTGTTTATAAGGGCCGTTATGGTTTCATATATGCCCTCATCTGCCTCTTTTGACAATGGGTACTGTTTCACTCTTGGTAATATGGCACCCTTTTTCAACTTTATCCTTACACCCCCTATGCTTTTTATGCATCCTACGTCATAAGGGCTAATAGTCCATAATGATTTGGGCACCTTTGACATATCCTCCTTAAAAAATGGGACTGGGGTGCCTGCGGGTGCCTCAAGTGCCATTGCAATTTTCTGTGCTACTTGTTTGTGAGCCACTCTTAGCCATATTTCTACGCTCATCATGAACACCATTTCATTTTCTTCCTTTTCTTCTGAGAACAGCTCTTCATCTGACACCTGGGTCAGCCTACACCCTTCTGCTAGTGCTATCACCGCCCTCCAAGCTCTCCCTTCTTTATCTTGGGCGTGCACAGCAACATAATCAGCTGTTGCAATAATGCTCTCAATGTCCACTGCAAACACCTTCCCTTCCAGTTCATTAGCTGGTGTTTCTGGTCGGAATAGATAGGCTGCTGGTCTCCTCCATATTTTCCCTTCTATCCCTGGCATCCATGCAAATGCCATGTCAGTGCCATATTGAAATATCTCGCCATCTACTGGCTCCGCCCTAATCGCTGTCTGTCCACAGTATGCTTGCAAAATCTGTCGTGCTGCGAGCATGTTAATCCCTGGAGTAGAGCAAATTATGCCATCCTCTGTAAACGAGATCGTCATGTTCAACCTGTTCATTATGTCCCTCCCCAGTATATTTACTGGTGAGGCGCTATAATACAAAAGTGGAACTGACAGATCATAATCTCCAATAGATAACGGAACGTTATCAGTAAATGGAACCAACCCTTTAGCCCCAGAAAATCCTTGGGTGTTCATGGCTTCGCCTGACATCTTAAATTTACCTTCCCTTATGCAAGACCGGGTTGCCCCGGTGTCAACAAGAAATGATAATTTTTTGTCACCTATCTTTACCTCTATGCGTGGTTCCTCCGCACTATTAGGTGTTACTGACAGGATGGGACACACCAAGGCCGTCTGTGGGCTGGCCTATTGGGGGTACAATGATTGGCCATTCCCTGTGTAAGGGTTGTGTCCCAACACCGTCACCCCACCCAATTGTGTTCGTTCATTTTGTGGTGGTGGTTGTATTAACGCTACTTGTTGTTGTGGCGGTGGCAGATACTGTGTTATTTGTTGTTGTGGCAGTGAATAGGTTTGTTGCTGTTGTGGTTGTTGTGGTTGGCCACTCCCTTGTTGTGACATCTGCTGCTGTTGTATGCCCTGCTGTTCTTGTGATGTCCTAGGTTGTGCTTGTTCATTCCATGCTGGTGTTCCTGGCCTGACCCTACATGTACGTGACATGTGTCCTAATATTCCGCAGCTCCAACACACGGGTGGTTCCCTGTTTTGCCATGGGAAGCTCCCTGCGTTGTCTTGGTATACGGGTTGCCCTGTGGAGTAGTTATTTCTGAGTCCCCCAGCCTGTTGTTGGGTATTATATCCATATCCTCTCCCTCTCATAAACCCTCCTCTCCCTCTGTTATAACTATAATACCCAGTTCCTTGCATTGGGTACCCTCCTCCCATGTTCGGTGTGTGTAATTGCAGAGGCGGCACTTGCTGTATTACACCTTGTGGGGGCGCTATTTGAGCTTGATCTTGTGCAGCCACTACTTGCGTTGGGCTTTGGGTCATCGGTGTGGGCGTAGTTATTAGTGCCCCTTCCATTGTGTATTTAGTAAGTTTTTTCTGTACTAATTTGGCCTCTTCTGTTTTCCTGTCCTCCTCCTTTTGTTTCATCTTTCCTTGCCATGTCCTGCAGTGATGAACTATAGTCAGTTGTATTTCTGGCCATGGTTTTGCTTCCATTCCTACTACTTTCTTTAGCTGTTTCTGAACTCCTTCTGGGAGCCCTTGTACTAGTATATGATAAAATATGGCTGGTGTCTTGTCCCATTGTTCTCTAGTCTCCATGCGCCACTTCTCTTGAATGTCCTGGATATAATCAACAGGATCCTCATTTTCACCCATCTTACGGGAAGTAATGGCTCCTATGTCTGAGGTGTCTGGGTACTGCACTCTCAGTGCCTGCCATAGCGCATGTCTGCAGTTTGCAAATGGTGCCCCATCATGCGATGTGTTTGTTATTGTTACTCCATGGAATCCCGCTCTTTTCCAAATGTCATCCGCTCTATCCCCTAATATTGATATTAACAGGCCCTTCACATCTCCTACTGCTAGTTTCTGTCCTGCGGTGTGTTTTTCCATTTCATATATCCACTTACCCGCACCTCCACTTAGTGATGGGAGCCTACATTTTATATTTTCCTTATCCGTATGTTTCCAAGGTACATACTGTGGTCTAACCCCTCCTCTCTCCAGCAGTGGCATTAAATTCTGTCTTTTTTCACCCTTTACGCTCCATGATATTGAGTCTTCACACCCCTCCTCTTCCCCCATTTCTTTTACTACTTCAAATTCTTCCTTACTACCTCTTCCCCTACCTCCCTCTTCTTCCTTTCCCCTTCTTTCATCATTTCCTGTGTTCAATATGGGTATGTTTATTTGTCTGTCTTGCCTGCGACTAGGGAGGTCCCTAAGCCGACATGCATACGGTGTAAGTTCGTTCATGAAGGGCGCGAGCTTTATTCTGTGCAGAGAGCGTGCGGTGGTTGAACACGTAGGTAGTGACGTGGGAGGGCGGCGTGATGGAGATGTGGGTGGCGTGGTTTCATTGGTTTGTGTTTCCCCTATTCTTTTCGTTTCCTCCTTACTTCTCTCCAGCTCCTCCCCTCTTCTACTTATCCAGGGCGAATCTATGTTTGTTCTAGTGAGGTACAGTTTATCTAAGCTTTCCCTTTCACTCTCTCTTCCATCCTTCTCCACTCCTTCTTCCTCCTCACTGCAAAAATTATTTATAAATTCCACCCCCCACTCTGCCTTTTTTCCTTTTATTGTTACTGTTTTTAAATCTATTAAGTCTCTTTCTCCCCTTTCGTTGTTACCAACTGTCCCCCCTAGTGCTGATGTCGTTGCTACCTCCCTACTTTTGTATACATCTCCCCATCTTTCACTCTCCCTACCCCTCCCTTCTCTTCCTTCTTCACTTCTCTCCTCCATTTCCCTACTATTTTCCTCTCTTTTCCTTTTTAATTCCTCCATTACTTCGTTGCTCATCTGTTCCAATATCCTTTCATCCTCCCTCTTCCTTTCCCATTTCACCCTCTCTCTTTCTACTATACTCTCTATTACCTTCCCCTCTTCATATTTTTTAGCTGTCTCAGATATTATCCTCCTCCTCCATATTTCCATTTCTTTTTCCTTTTCTTCTTCTTCCTTCTTCTTCTCTCTCAGCACTACTCTTGATACCCTATCTGCTGCTGCTTTTACCCTTTCAGCTTCTCTCTTTTGTTCCTCGCTTCGTTCCCTTAATCTTTCCAATTCGTCCTTACCTTCTTTCCTTTTCCTCACTCTCTCTCTTTCCTCCCTCTCAAGTTGTTTGATCAGTTCATTCTGCTCTTCCCTTAGTTTTGCTAATCTTTCCTCCAAAATCTCTTCCTTCTGCCGTAGTAGCTCCTCTCCCCTCATTTCACTCTCTCTGGCACTATCCTCGTTTGTTCTCCTTACCGCCTCCTTTTCTTCTCCAGTTAGTGAGCCTCGTAATTTCAACAATATCTGTGCAGCTACCCACTCATCGTCTCCTATCTCTACAGTCTGCTCTTCTCTAATCCTCCCTTCCCCCATTGGTATCTTCCCATGAGCTACATATGGTGGAGGGCTGTATGCCGGGTTTGAGTATCCTTCAGCCGCCCTTAACCGTCCTTCTATTTCTCCTAATTCTCTTAACGGGTACAACCCTCCTCCCTCTGTTTTCACTCCCGGTGTTATGGGTATCTCATTGCTCGGTTCCTTTTTTATGTCGTCTGATTTATCAACATTTTCTCCTCCCTGTCTTTCGATCCCCGTATTCTTTGTGCTTTCGCACTCCTTTTCCCCACCCGTTCCTTCTTTCTTAATCTCCTTTTCTTCCGGTGTTTCCCCCATAGTGAACATTCCATTTGGTCCTGGTCGAGACCCCTGGAACATCCTCCATAAGTTAAACACCTCCACGTGGTTTGCCAACTTCTTCCCCTTGTATGTATTGTGCAGATGGTTCAGTAGTGAGTGTTGGGCATATGGATCGAAACTACCATTAGGCGGCCATGGTGTTAACATTTTATTGTCGGTCCCCTGGGTCCACTCTATGCTGTACTTAATTAACTTCTCCCTGTGTGGTGGCAGTGTGGTGCATATGTGCTGTAGTGGGGTAGTGAGGGTGTTCCCCCACCCTCCCGACCCTCTCCCGTATGACATGGTTGTACTCCCCTTGTTACCCTTCCCCTTACTACCAATTTACAATATACAACCTTGTATTGCTTACCTCGCCCCGCAAGTGTGGGGACTTACGACAATCCTTTGACAAATTATGCAATAGTAATAAATGTGATGTTATATTATATTCCTTCCCCTACGGCCCCCTGCGGCCGAAGCGCACGCAGCCCCCTGCGGCTGCGTACCCCTTACGACGATCTTATACAGTTGTCCTGTTTCTCCGTTCTCCTCCCCCTTTTACACTTGCCGTGGCCGGCGTTCTCCGTGCGCAGCCACGCCCCTTTCCCCTTCTTCTTTCGATCCACTGGTTTATAGTTTATCTCCGTATCAGCTCCTTTATCATGCTTCTCCTCCCCACCACTCTCGAACCCAAGGTTCCTTGTGCTCACGATATCCTATTAAATCCCTACTGGTGACGTCACCTATTTCTTCGAGCTACTGGTATATTCGTGTTATGTTCTTTAAATTCAAAATACACTTGTAATCTACCCCGCTAACCCTACAGCTGTCTTCCTGTCTCTCCTGGAACAAGGTAATCTCATCAATACTATAACCGGACTGCGCACGCTGCGTCGCCTCGCGTGTGATACGCCCCTCAACAGGAGGGCTTAACCAGCCAATTATCTTCCGTTTTGGGCAACTATGTAACTAGCCACCGCCCACAGGGAAACGTCATCTACCTATCGAGTTTCTTGCTCGAACAATAGGGAACCTCATCTACTCATTCAATAATAAATATCAAATCGTAGGAAACCACACACCCACCCTCACACGTATCCGCGATTCAGGCCAATCAGTGTCTTACGAGCGGCTGCACGTGATGTTTTCGTACCCCGCCCCCCTCTTTCGCGTAACGTTAGCTCACTGTTACGAGCGGCTGCACGTGATGTTTTCGTGCCCCGCCCCCCTCTTTCGCGTAACGTTAGCCGCCTGCTTTCGCACTCGTTTCGCTACCATTCATTCCATTTAGCAACACTCAATTAAACCCTCGCCACTTTACAATTCCTCCCTCCTCCCTTATTTACTTCCTCCCCCTCCCTCACAATTTCGCATTGCTTGTTGTGCGTGTCATGCTCACCAAGTTCTCTCGATGCAGGGCCGCTCGACTGCGTGCACCCCTCCAAGCGGCTCGCCACCTCCCCTCGTCTGGACCACGTCTGGACACTCGCCGACCGCGGGCGGGATACTTCTCAACCGGCTCCCGAGGGCCAATATCCGGATTGCGCTGTCCGGTCCTCTCGCAGCTCCGCGATGGTCCTGTAGTCCTCAGAAGGGGGCAACGGCAGAGGGGGCCGCGCCGCCGGGCCTCCTCGCAACGGGAGTGCCTGGAAAAATTAAAAATAAAAGTCGATCTTAAACAGATCTCAGCAGTGCCTCCAACTTGTCGGGGGGAAATTCTGCCGGGGTCGGCCGGGCCGCCGCAGACCTCCGGGCAGGGAGGCCCCAACTCCTCCCGTGTATATCTCGGATCGAGACAGAGTATGAGGCACACACAAGGAGCAAGGCAACTTCTGCTGTTTATTATGCAAACGGCAGGGATGGGTCAAGGAGCGTACGCGTTCGTCCTGACACACACACGATCGTGGGGCTCGCAGGCCCTTTTTACTGTAATATGACGCGCTACTTGCGTCACTTCAAAAAGTTAACAAAAACCTACCGCCACTCTTAATTGGTTGCTCGAGTGGTAGGGTTAGTATAGTACACATATAGAGAATGATATTAGTGGTCAAGGTGTAGTCAGGTGGTATATCTGGGTTGTCCCTTCAATTAGATACATAAGAATTGTTACATGAAGACCCCTGAGGATTGGCTAATGTTACTGACGTCTGAGATAAGAGCCCCATGCTCTGATTGGTGCATCCGTGAGCTCCCCAGCCTGGGACCACCGTTGTTCCCAGCTCTCGGTGTACCCGTGTTTGCAACAATGTTTCAATATGGGTACATGCAGACAATGTGAGGATTTATTCATAGGTGGGAGCTGACCGTTCCCACTGTAGCAGGTGTCCATTGAGCCTTTCAAGTGTCCCGGCCTGTGTCTCGTAGTGCGGGACCCAGACGCCCTGTCTCTCCTGGGTTTTGGCATCTCGTCAGGTTCGGCTTGGTCACGTGAGGCGGGACCGTGTTTGAGGCAGAATTCTGCACAATTAATATTGTTTTTCCACTGTGTGTCTGGTTTAATTTGTAGATATGATTCTAACGTTGGTACGCGGAGTGCGAGGTTGCAACATCGTGCCTTTGATGATTTGGTCTTGGATGTGGGTTTGCAACATTGCGACCTTGGCTGGGTGCTCCACCAGGCTCATTCTGCAGGATCAGCAACCTGACTTTTGCTTTGTTAATGTCCACGGAACTCTTGCTTGAGGCCTACTTGGGCCTGGTGCATAAGTGATCCATTTCGTGCATGGGTGCTTTAGATTATAGTGGCATATATTTCCATGACCAATATCGTGTTTCCATTATACCTCTCACGGTGGTAACGGGTTTCAAGGGAAGCATGAGCAAGCGTTATAGATGAGTTCATGATGCGTCTTGCGTTTCTGTACTCTGAAAGCCTATGTAAAAATAATAAAGATGCATGTCCGTGAATATGCCTGTCGCCTACGTCAGAGCACTGAGTATATTCTTCGTGTAGATTGGTGTGGGAATGTTAAGTGTGTATATTTATACAGATGTGCTTCCCGTTGTCTAGGTCGTCATGGCATCTCTAACGACGTGTGGTTTTTAGTCTAGCTGATCCGGGCCGCAGGTGTCGGCACGGCCAGTGCGGGCTGCTGGGCAGGCAGGTGGACACATCCGTATGTTCCTGTACCATGGTACCTGGTCGTCTGGTAACTGGACGAACTCTTCTCGCGGCGGGTGTCTGGGCCGTGACCCTCTAGGCCAAGCGCGAGAGGTGAAGGACGGGAGCCTGGTCTTCCATTCTCCCACTTCACTAGATTTTATTGTTCGGTCAGTCTTACCAGTATACCTCAAACCACAGGGACAGTGTACTAAATAGATCACAAACTTAGTATTGCAGTTTGTGAAAGTCAACAAACAGGGACATAATTTCACCAAAATGCCAGGGGTAGCGGAAGTGACAACACATGGCCCTTGACCTCTGATGACTGAATGACACAGGAAGTGATGTCATTTGACCCCACCCCGAAATGATATCATGGGAAGCGATGGGACTCAACCTTTCACCCCTTGACAAAACAGGAAGTGGCATCACTTAGCATTGTTCCTAAGTACACTACGAAAAATATGGTCACGATATCACTATAATGTGATGTACATTTCATACAAGAATGGATCGCCATATGTATCGTTAGGATCAGTGTGTATAGACCCATATTACCAAATAACTGTGAATGCAGGCAGACATTAATGGGCAAATAATAATGATGTGTTATTATATAGCACTTGCACTTGAGCGCTTTATATAGAAAAAGTATACACCCAATATCCCCCTACCTGTGTAGGTACTCATTTATCAAACTCAGAAGGATGAAAGGCTGAGTCTAGGTGAGTTGCTGTGTTTAAGAACAGACAGACTAAATCAGTGACTGATCCCCTGAAGTGTGCCTGAAATAAACCTTTAATGAGTCTAGCAATTATTGTATAGAATTCCAAAAAGACACCTTATTTGGTATTCCTATTCTTTCTTATTTAGGGTCAGTGCTGAAAGTGTTAGACGTGTGGCACCCCTGTTCTTTTTTTTTCTTTTTTGATTTTTAAGAGGTCTGAACAGGAAAGCCAGCCACTCCAGTAGTAAAGAGTCACATGTTTTTTTAGGGGTAGCAAGGGAGACCATAGGGGAAGCAAGGGGCACATCAGAGGTCGCAGTTGCGATCTCTGGCGACCCCTAAATGACGTCCTTGTCAACAAATGCTATCCCTGCGCTGCCCCAAGGTCAACTAGATCAATTCTGATTGTTTGGGCACACTGCAATTGCCCCAGGGAAAATCTAATTTGGTCCATGAAACTGATTCTGCATGAACTCATTTTACTTTGCCAGGCAGTGGTACAACTTACAGTGATGAGTATTGTCAAATTTGTTTTGGGAAAACAGTGAACTTTGAAAGAGACGTTTGCAAACAATTCAGATTAGAAATGAATTTCCCAAAGCATGGGGGCTATTCCTCAGGGTCCAAAGGCAATCACTCCATGAATGTCTGCCCTTTTACTATCCTCTTGTCAAGGGACCTACAACAGGTCATTCTACACTAACGTGGTCTTCATCTCCGTCCCACTGATATTTATTTGGCAATGCAGCCAGTACGTGTCTGCCAGACACAGTCAGTTCCTTCTGGATTTCCCAAACAGTCACAGACCAACAATGCTACCATCACTGCTAGCAGAAAGCAGCTCTGGTGGTGGTAGTGGCAACATGGCCTTGTTGGTGAATGTTGGCACAGGGGCAGTTTTATGTACTGGTATATTGCACTTTACTGGGATCTTGCATAGGTTGCCTTTCAAAGTAAATATCTCCCTCTGGACAGCCTTACACTCCAGTAAGCTAAAAGATACTCAGACCTATCAAGTTGTGACCACTGTCATAGGTTTGGAAGATGGGAAATTGTGCTGACCTTCACACTTTAACAAAGACAGGTGTGGGTGCAGATGTCTCCTTTTTTGCATCCTCCTCTTCTGAGCTGTCCTCTTGGGAACAACCTTTGCCTTCTCCACATGCTCCTCTTTCATCTCCTGCAGCACCACAACCTTCTCTCTATCCTCATCAATCTCTGGTGTGTGAATTTGCTCCTTCTCCTCCACCTATCTCTCCTCCATTCTCTGCCCACTATATGATTTAATGTCCTTTCTAAGACAGAACTAAAACTAGACACGCACCGCAAAGACAAGTAACTGCCTAGAGTGGGGGGTTTGAAAACAACCGCTCTTTAGATGTATTGGAATAAGGTTTCCTTGATCCCTCCTATGCTGGCTAGGGCTGATGGGAGTTGTAGTCCAAAACATCTGGCAAGAAAAAATATTCAGATCCCTGGGATAGAGCAAACACGTGGATTCGGATGTTTCCGAGAAACACATGGGAAGGTGACTAAATCACAGGAATGATTCTCTGATTCATGTACAAATGGGATGTCAAAAACAAATAGGAATACAAAAGGAAAGATCTTGTTGGATTTTTTAAAAATATTTTTCAGGGAGCTACAGGAAAACTAAGGAAAACAAATAGAAGAAGTCACAGAAAGCCTGATAGAATTAACACAGTGTCAAATTAGATAATGAACACAAAATGGACATTTATTTTATTTTTAAACTTTTTGGGTTAACACAAAGGTGAAATGGACATAACATACTGTTTTGGTATTCTTTTGAATTTGTATGTGGGATCCTCAGGGTAAAACAGGCAATATGACAAGGAAGACCTAATAAGAACACAAATTGACAAAAGGAAGCTAATAGTTATCACTCTAAACCTAGTAGACTGGCAAATAAAGATCACTAAATCACTCTAAAACACAAGTTGTAGACCACCTCTGCACACTATTGCTGTTACAGCCTAACAACCTTAGGAGAACATACAATAACGTTTATAATTCTAAAGAACTCCCAAACATTCCACAGCACAACAAATCTCTCTGGGATAAACCGGTCTACACAAACCAGTGGGCAGGTTCGAGTGCAGTTTTGGACTTGCAGCGTGTCATGTAGCATTTTGCAGAACCACCAAATTCCACCCTCTGGATTCAATTCAGACTGTCAGAGAGACTGGCTGGAGGTTCACAGAGTCACAAAGGCAAGCTCACATTGGGCCTCATTACACGGTAGGCGGTAAGGGTTTACCGGTACCGGTATTTTACCGGTACCGGTAAACCCTTACCGCCTTACTACGAGGTCCCTTTGCGGGTTGGTGAATTTAACGCCTGCAAAGGGACCAGGGAGCTAATTACGGTACCGCAATTTGCGCCTTCCCATTCCCATAGAGCCCTATGGGGCAAAAATGGGAATGGGGAAGGGCAATGGGGGAAAGGGGAATTACCGTCCCGCCAACCTTGGAATAGGGCGGTAATTCCCCTTTCCACCAAGGCGGTGCCGGTATTTTACCGGCATGGACCAAGGTGCTAATAGCTAATAGCACCTTGGTCCACCGCTATCCGTGTAATGAGGCCAATTGTCCCACCGCTTGAGTTAGTTTGGCCTTCACTTCTTGTTTCTATCATAATGCTCTGTGGCTCATCTCTTGTATCATGATAGATTAGTTGTCGGGTCTAATTTCTTCCTCGGGTTTGTTTTAGTTGTAGTATTCTCTTTTCTCCTTGTATGATTGCATCCTCTTTGTGATTAAGGAATACCTGAAGTTCCGCTGCCCTTCTGAGCATTATTATAGGATCTGAGATTTATACTCCCCATCTGTTTCCTACTGGAGTCAAAGTAAGAGAATATGGATGAAAAGGGATTTACCTTGAACTAGTATGGGTCACACAATGTGCTCGCATTGTAACAATGAAACCATTTCTCACCATGTTGTCTTTTTTTCTCTGTTTTTTTCTGATGAATAATTACATCACAACACACCATAAATAAACTCTGTCACTTGCCACACAACATTGTGGCATAACAAGATACATTTGCATGGAACCAAAACTCGATAAATAACAATGGAAGCAATGGGTCATGCACATTTACCGTTACTTGACCCATTCTGTTGTTTCCAACATACTATTTGCTTTTTATTTATTTATCATTAATGTGATTTAGTTTAAATGATAAACTTTATACATAATACATAAAACACACAACACATTTCATTATATTCAAATTGTAACAATCAGTAGATAAAATAATAATAAGCCATTAATAAAAAGAAGATAGAAAATACATAACCAAAGCAAATAACCAAGGAAGAAATTGATTGATAATTATAATCACTAGTAGCCTATTGGCACAAGAGGCTTCCCTTCAGTTCTTTCAGCATTACAAACCATTTATAATCAATATTTAACTATTTGCTTTTTATCTGACAATTTCTTTTTTGTTCCTTTTTCTTTAAATTTGCAGAACTCTTCATATAAAGTGAGGTTACTAGGCTTTGTGCTGGGGAAATGTGAGCCCAAATCTCATTTGTTTTGCTCTGAACTCTGTAATGTAATGTAACAAAAATGTATAATGCGCGACTAAGGCCCTTAGGCATCTTGGTGATGAACACACGCGGACATTAGCGGAGGGGGAGGCTGCATCAGTGAAAAAGAAAGCCAATTAGAAAAGTTACATTTTAAATGCCTTGCGGGAAGGAAGAGACTCCTCAATGACTCTCACAGATAGCAGGAGCTTATTCCATAGAGCAGGAGCTAATACCGAGAAGGAGTGTCTACCTGCCCCGACTCTTTGATACCTTGGTACTCTAAGGAGCACCAAAGAAGATGATCGAATATATCTAGTGGGTTGGTATCGTTCTATCTTACTTTTCATGTAAGTAGCACCTAAGTCGTAGCGAGCCTGTGGAGTAACACAGACAGTCTTAAACTCAACAATTGCCGTGACCGGTAACCAATGAAGTTGGTGCAGCAGACACGTAGTAGGAGCCAATCTAGCCACTGAATTTTGAAGTATTTGCAGCCGCTGTATCTGGTATTTTGGCTGCCCTAGACAGATCCCATTGCTATAGTCCAGTGATGTCATTATTGCTGAGGTACAAAAGGAAAGGAAGTGTCCACGATCTGTGGATCACTCGCGTCCCCTGCACACTCAGGAGATTGTACAATGACAAACAACAGGTACATCTCGTTCCTATATAGAAAATAAATAGTACTTTAAGGCTAAAATGTTCAGACACTCTTATTTGAGAAATCAAAAGTATTGGGTATAAAGGAACTCAATCAATTATGAAAGGGCTTTTTTTTCTCACGAGCAAACTCTTCTAGGTCAATTCAATTAAACATAGATTTGGAATTAGAATATACTTTTAATGCAATTCAATAAAAAGGAGCAAAAAACAACAATCAACTTGATAATACAAGGTTACAATATTAGTTTCATATCGGTGTCCTGTATTCAGAGTTAATTGCTAATAAAAACTTGTTTCGGAAATAGAATTTCCTTCATCAGGAGTGGTTATTTGTAGGTTTATTCATAAAATTCTTTGATCCAGAATTCTGATGTCTGCAGATTCTAAAACAAATGATAATTATCTTAGATTGTATATCTGAATTTAATACATTAGTAGATTTCTTTGTAAGCTCAAATAGCTAAAAATGACCATACCTGGCATGAGTGCCCCACTTTAATTCTGTCTGAGGATCACGGTCTACTATCTCTACGATGGTGAAACACCTGTAAATGTCCCAGAAGTTCGTGAATGTATGGACTCAATCTATCATTGAAAAGGACAATCGTCAGAGGATGAGCGATATACCTCTAGATATGCAGTGGGCTGCTTCATAAGGGATTTTCAGTCACATTTGGTTTATCCTAGCTCAGGAAGTCAATAGTTTAGTCTAGGTGTCCTGGAGCAGGAATCCTAGTGTCCAGAAATTATACTGTGATGTAAGGGTGAGGCAATAATATACCTTAATATCAACGAATTATAGCCTCCATCACTTTGTAACATATCTAGGTCAAGACTTGCTGCTTACCTCCCAAAAAGGGGGGGTGTACGTCCCTGGATCTGATGTACGTTGTGTCTGGTAATTAGTAAGATTCTTCTCGAGAGTGGGTTGTAGTCCACATAGGGGGTTCTACTTCAATAGCTGCTTGGCGTCTGTATGAAAGTAGTTGGAAAAAGAAAAATGATCATTTAATATAATGGTCTGAAGGAAATGAGAGACGGCAAATTGCTTGTGCTGTTAATAGCAAGACTTCACCAAAAGGTGGATGTGTGCTCTGTGAGGAGCCTAAAGTGAGAGTAGGGAACCATAGATAGTATGACCTTATGTCTGTTTAAATATGCTGTAATCCTGTTGTAAACGTAATTACTTGGTTTAGGGTCCAAAAAGTCCAAAGAGAATGGTGCCATGGTCAGTGAAGTTAATAATACCAATATTGTACGTTAGTCCATGCCTGATAAACACGTGCAGATTAATGTTCATAATGTTGTGCCAAGAGATGCATGCCAGAAATCATGTAGAGGATGAACGCGGAATGATGGAATGCGGGATGCGCAATCCTGTTGTAAACATGATTACTTGGTTTAGGGTCCAAAAAGTCCAGAGAGAAAGGTGCCATAGTCCGTGCAGTTAATAATACCCATAATATAAGTTAGTCCATGCCGGATAAACACGTGCAGCTTAATGTTCATATTGTTGTGCCAAGAGCATGCATTGCTGAGGTGACAATCTTTGTCCGGCTGTTAGGTGGAAGCAACGGCAAAATCTTTCTCAAGACTTTAAGCTTGCCAAAGCCAGCATTGCAGACAGCTGTAATCTGGGCTTCATGAGAGCCGCTACACAGAAGCCTCACCTCTAAGCTTTTCACAGAAGAACTGGGTGATGGGCAGGGGCCAAGAGAGTCAGGCTAAACGTGAGAGCTCCAGGAACTAGCAACTGCCTTGGACCAAACACTGGCACTTCAGTTGTTTCCCTGTTAAGTGTAAGCCAATAGGCAGACATCCACCTGCCTATAGTAGAATGACAATTTCTAAGTTTAGCGGGATGTTCAGTCGTGGAGGATTCCAGACAAGACACCAGTTGTGTGTCATCAGCATAGGTATAGAAAAGAACTCCAGACTCCGAAATAAGGTCTGCCAATGGGCGCAGATACAAATTAAACAAAAAAGGGGTCAGCTGACCCCCGAGGAACAACACAGGGAGGCACTGACGGGGGTGAATTTACAAGCCTGAAAAGAGACAGTTTGTGTGTGCTCTGCAAGAAATGAGTTGAACCATGCCAATGGGCCCCCAGTAATTCCTGCTGGCTCCAGATGGGCCAGCACAGTGCCATGATCCACAGTATTGAAGGCCGCAGAGAGGTCAAGGAGGATCAGCACTCCAACCTCTCCACGGACCTGGAGAAGCACACAATCATCCAGGAGTGAGATCATGACTGATTCAGTGCCCATCAGGGGCCTTAAAATGGATGCAGGAAGTTATTGGCTTCTAGAAACTGACAGAAAAGCAGAGTGGCCACAGCCTCCATAAGCTTCATCAGAACCGGCAACAAAGATATAGGTCGGTAATTATCAACCAAAGTGGGGTAAAGATGAGGTTTGTTTAGGAGAGGAGTAACCAGTGCATGTTTCAGGGGGGCAGGAATCTCCCCGGAAGAAAACAAAAACTGCATGGCTGCTGTGAACATAAAAATAAGCTTTTATTGGAAATGTTTTTAAAATATGAAGGGGTACGGGATCGAGAGGCGAGACTGACTTAAGTGTATAAGAGCCCTAACAGTAGTAGCATCGTCAATAGGCTCCAGCTGGAAAGCATAAACTGGAGTGGCTGTAGCAAATTTCCTACAATGACTAGCCGGCAAGCCAGTGTCCTCTGAACTTACATTTTTGCTGTCAGTAATGGCTTTCCGAATGCCACTAATCTTGTCAGAGAAGAAAGTGCTTTGCATTTGAGTCAGTAGCGCTATAAGGGTGAAGGCTAAAATCGCCCTGCAGACCAAGTTAGGGTTGCTCAATACTAAATGGGCAACTAGCTGCACGAAATCGGTTGCAAAATTGGCAAGTCTGTCTGAAGGTGCTCCATACATCAGTAAAACGTGAATTGACACATTAGGAGTCACCTGCACTGCAACCATAAAAGATTCACAGGGCACTGAGTGTTCTACAGGAATGAGCAACATTTAAGGGAAGCTAATGAATTATCTCAATGCCGCCACCTGGGGACGATGCCAGCGTATCACAGCATATGACTCAGGCAGCCTCTGACAGACATCGGGACATAACACCAGGTCTCAGTCACACAGAAAAAGTCTGGAGCCATTTCCTCCAGTATATTATGCATGTCATAACGGTGTGCCCCTGCTGGTTTAGCATTAATCAAGAGTCCCTTAAGGGCCCTCATGGAGGCAGTTTTTCCGCCTCCCCATTCTACTTTCCCCTGGAGTGAAAGTCCCTGCTTTGCCTTGAGGGGAGGGATTCATTAGTTCTGATGAACCAGCCTGGCTCTTCCTCTGGGCACCCACTGGCAGCTGGGAGCAAGGTGGTGCCAGGTCAAGGAGCTCAGTACGAGTGGATTATTTGACACCTTTGTCTGGTAGGTTTTTGTCAATAGTAGCCTAGAGTTCAGAATTTTGACAAAGCGAGAGTGCCCAAGGCCCATCCTGCCCCCGGATGCACACAGACACGCTTGGCGTTCGCGCACCTTCGGAGCCCTATCGGCACACCGGCTGGGACGTAGGCCCAGTGTCCCTTCCAGGCTGCACTTAAATGCAGCCTAGAGAGCAGGAGCGTGACATGGCAGTTAGGGCTGAAAGAAAGACTTTCCGGTCGAAATCTCAGAAGTTTTAACGTGACAAATGCAACTCAACTAACGACCCCAAACAATTGCACGTTAGAAATAACACGTGAATAATAGATATTTTCTATTGCTTATCTTTACGGAGTTGAGTTGGACAGAAACCAATAGAAAAATGCTCATGTCCCACCCTCAACTCAGTATTCCTTCATGCCCATCCCTGTCCCACCATCATATTATTTAGCTCTCAGTTTTCACAAATCCAATAAAGTATTGCATTATTAAGAAACATCTCATTATATACCAATAATATGTATTTAATAGGTACCGAAATAGAAGCTGATGAGTAGCAGACACCTCTACTGTGTTCAACTATTCCAATTACCCATGGCAGTGCATTCTTTCCATCTACTGCTTCTTTACAACATCGGTTTTCAGTAAACAAAGCAAGGCCAATATTCTGCTGCAAAACCTCTATTTAACCTTCGGCATGCATGCAGAAACACCCCATTCTATAAGGGCATGAGGTAGGGGTTTGCAACCTGTGGCTCTCTGTATAGTTTGGACTACAACTACCATGATACCTCACCAGGGTCGAACTGGGCCATAAAATTGTCTTGTGCTGAAAAAGTGCCCACAGTTGCAAATGACTATTCATTCCTTTTGTGACACAGTTTGAATAGTAACCAAGGGCGAGTTGTTTGATGAAGTGTAATGCAATTTGTGCATTTTAAATAATATTTATTCAGCAACACGGGTGAAAACTACTAGCCGCAGAGTGAATTAACTCATCAAACTGGCCCAAATTGGCCAGAAAAGTGACCCACTTTGACCCCCAAAAAACTGGCCTATACCGGCATTTTGTGTTTTTGGTTCTGCCATGGGCCTACAGCCCTATAGGGCAGTCTGAGCCTGACCTCACCACTTACTGCACCAACAAGGAAATAAGTCCTTCAAGGACGTTTGGGAGTTGTAAAGCAAAACATCTGTAGAGCCAAAGGTTGAAGACTACCATCATTAGGCCTTTGAATTGCTGATGTAGTGAAAATAAGCTGAACCAGTTATGCAATGTTGTTCACCGCATCTGTATTATGTTATTTGTAATTTGGAAAACGTTATGCACTCGGACCAACAAGGGTATCTGAGCGCTGGTCAATTCCTGAAATTATATAATTATATATATTTTTTTATAACACACTTAATAGCGAAGAGGTTCCTAAGAGGTGACCCGGGATTCAACCTGTGGTGCTCTGCGTCATCTTGCTTCCAAGACGAGCGCGTTGTCGCTGAGCTATACTACCCATGCAAAAGGAAGACTAACTAATCAAGAGCTAAAAAAGGATTGGTTTAATAATTTTCCTAGATAAGATTAAATGCTTGAGGCTGGGGCTATCCTTAGGTAAAGAATTTCAGGATCTGGTCGCTATGATCACGAAAGAGGTTTCTGATGCTCTCACTAGGTTGCAACTTGGAATGTAGAGCTTATTTCCAATGACCGCACACTGAGGGCACACGGAAGAGCAGATATTGAAGTGATATTTAAGATTGAGTGGCACATTCCAATATCAGGTGTTTAGGCAATAGACTAAGAAGCATAAGGTGACAATGAGTAGAACTGAGCATGTAATCAGTATGGGCACGCATAGGGAGGGTCCCATTTCAACAGCTATTGATAATGATTTCTCCTTGGGCTTGGTCTTGATCAGGGAGACTGACAGTGTCAACTCAAAGTAGATTTTAGATGCCCTGCCGAGAAGGCATGGGGAGGACACCACCGGGATGTTTAAGGCCCAGCCAAATATCACACATCCATTTTGCAATGTGCTGTAAAATTAAGTTGTATGCTAGAGATGTTAGACTGGAATTGTTGATCTAGACTAAAGGTAATCGGCATATCATCGGTGTAGGTTTGGAAAATTACAAGGACCTCCATCAGCACATAATGTGATGGTTTTATGTATATGTGGAACAGAATAGAAGACATGCAGAAGCCCTGAGGGACCCTGAATTTGATTTGCTAACAATTCAAGACAGCATCCCCAACTTTATCTCTAGATGACCTGCTGCTCACGAGAACCATAAACTAGCCAGCGTCACTTTCTGACTCCCAGCCTTCATATGTTGAATAAGTATCCGACGGGGGCGTAGCTTATGCATCCCAGCCATCGAGGAGATTCGGGCCCACATGTCAAAGGCCCCACTCTGACCCTCCTCAGAGCAGGATGCCACCATATTTCCCCAGCCGGGTGCTCTGGTAAGTGCTTCCCTGTGCCACATGCCTCATACCCCACCCCATACTACTCTTTTGCCTATTTTACCCCCTCCAATCCCTCCCACTTACCTTGTGCAGCCTTGTCCCTCGCCGGCGCTGGCGCGTCCTGGCAGCTCTGTGAATGGCCACCATAGTAAGGAAGAAGGAACTACGTGTAGTCCCTTCTCCCCGTTCCATGGTGCCCATCTTTTTTTTTTTTTCAGAAACAAAGATGTTTTCAAACTTACTGATGCACAATATTAATACCCCAGTCCAACGGAACAGGGTACTTATAGCAATAAGCTCCTCACTGGGGCGTGGGTCATTACCTAGGTAGAGCCGAGGGGCCTGCGTTATGGCCCTCTCTTGAAGTGGTAATGGCCCCCTGCTCGGGGTTTATTGCTTAAATAGATGGTTATATGTTTTGTTTGTTTGTTTGTTTGTTTGTTTATTACGTGTATTGTGCTCCAGACCCTTGGGTATCAGGGCACATTGCATAAGATTACTTACAGCTTAGTTACACATTAAAAAGGATTACTTTAGCTTAGTTACACAACATGAAAATAACACACAGAATACACTTTAGTTACACAGCAAGCTGATTATATACATACATGTTGTTCAGGATCGGTCATGGGTAAGGTCAGGGCAAGACATTACTTGTCAAAGTCTTTGAGCCACCTTATAAGGTTCTGACGGAAACCTAATTTTAAACCTCTCAAGTGAAAAAGACCAATTTACAATGACCAATTTTCTATTGATCGTAAAACCAGCTGGGTAAAGGTCTTTTTCTCCTGAGAGCTTTAAAATGAGTTTTATTTATTTGTTTTTAATATTCGGGGGGTTCCATCCCCTGATCCTCCCGTGTTCAAGAGATGCAGTGGTACATAGTGTGAGGGGGAGCATGGGAGGATCGTCTTGTCAGATGACATTGAACAGAGGCTAGACTTGCAACATCAATGTCTAATGAAAGTCAGACATCCAGACCCCACTTTAAATTCATAAATATGATAATACTTGTGATAATAATATTCCCCTCACTGTGCATCAATCAGCATCAAAACATGGGCCTCATTACAAGGAAGGCGGTAAGGGTTAACGGTCACCGGTAATGGTACGGGTGACCGTTAACCCTTACCGCCTTACTACGAGGTCCCTTTGCGGGTAGGTACTTTAACGCCTGCTGTTTAGCAGGTGTTAAAAACCAACCCGCAAAGGGACAGGGTGCTAATTACGGTACCGCAATTTGCGGCACCGCAATTAGCGCCTTCCCCATTTCCATAGAGCCCTATGGGGCAAAAATGGGAATGGGGAAGGGCAATGGGGGAAGGGGGAATTACCGCCCCGCCAACCTTGGAATAGGGCGGTAATTCCCCTTTCCACCAAGGCGGTGCCGGTATTTTACCGGCATGGACCAAGGTGCTAGTAGCACCTTGGTCCTCCGCCTACCGTGTAATGAGCCCCCATGTCTTTTGAATTCACCAGAGAATGCAAAGAGCAAATGAATGTCATATTTATTTAATTCTATGTATTCTATAATATTCCGGAAATCCACAATGGAGTCTGATGTTCTCCATAATGGGGAATAACCTAAAACTGTATTACTGCAGATTTACTGTGATTACAGACAGCTGAAACAGTGTTGTAGTTTGGCAGCATTAGCGGTACATTATTCTGGTATACAAGAAATACAAGTTATTTAATTTTGGGTAAAAAAACACATTTCCAATTTTCTAGATAACACATATACATTTAATATTTGTTTTGTATTTATTTTTATTTTCCTTCTGCCCCTCTTTCCAAAGGGACTTAAAACTGCCCGATAGATTTACCCCCTGCAGCTACTAATTAAGACATTATGGTCTAAAAGCATGACATTGTTGATTGTGCCAGAGCTGTCATTGAACAGAGACCACATTCTCCAACCTTTATTGGACATTGCATACACAGCTATGTATGTCCGCAATGCACAGTATGCTGCTAAGCAAACACATAAAATCATTCTTCGCACCAAGGGACATTGGCACACATTCAATACATGAAGACAGAAAATGTCTCATGTTGACAAGCGAAAGCTACAAGGGTCACAAAGACGGAATGTGTAATTGAACTGTGATGTGTTGCAATACCCCCTAGAGAGCAGTGAGCTCGAGAACTGCGTCAGTCCGGTGCTTATTGATTTTCAAAATTGTTGTCCCAGCGGGCTAGAATCGCAGGATAAAAAGTAGCGCATTACTGCCAGAAAGCCAAGGCAGTAGAAGCCCACTGTGGAATAAAGGCTGACCTATTGTTAAGCATTGGTATTGCCCAAAATTCAATTGCTTGAAAATTCTGTGTTCCGAAGAGAGCTCACATTTCTCAAAGACTTTGGGTTTTTGGGGGAACTGTGCTGAATAGTTCAACATTAGATGAGCTTTCAACAGCAGGTCTCTGTACGCTTTGTAGCCCTAGGGAGAAGAGAATGTTTCCCTCCATATTCAGGTGAGATGTACATGTAAAGCCAGGTCCAGCCTTTGCTCAGACAGTGCCTGGGCGAAAATAAAATGTGTTCCCTCTTCCCCCCAATAAGAGTGAATGGGCAGAAAAAACACAACAAGCCTCCAAAACACAAGTCCCGACCCTCTCTACTACTAACCAATAGGGGATCTATGGGGCAGCCTAACAAACTAGTATCTAGGTAGACTAGGGGTCTGGCCCTTCCCCTCTATTCCACTTAACCAGTATGGAGACAAAGAGGTATCTGGGCAGATTTAGGACCTGCCTGCACATGGATGAGGTTTCCACCCAACCCTAAGCAGGCAGCCATTACAGCTCAGCAGCGAAGCACGGGCTGTGCCACATTCCGGGCCGGTCTGAGCCACAACACATGCAAAATGCACATGATGATCATGCTACTGCAGGGGCACACCGTGCACTGCACTGGGTGAAAGATATAAGTATGTGTTTTAATGAAACCTTACATCTTTCACCTCTTGTAGAAACAAGGGTCTGTCCCAGGTACCTGGCAACCAAGTACACCAGCCATCTCTGGCCAGTAATATTGTGCAGAGTAATGTTACTAAAAGAAAACATTTTCATGCTGTCTCTATCAGTATGTGCCAGTATCCCAATATACGAAAAAAATGTGGTGGCTTTGTCCCTAATGCCCACAAACATCTCCTGCCACAGGAACATAGCATGTTATTGCCGGCTGCACAAATGCCTGCCCAACTGCTGCCCCCACGATGTGAGAATACTCTTCATGTTGACTTTGCCCTCCACGCCAGTAAAACATGTAATGCTAAAGTAAAGATACATTTACTTGCTGAAAGTGCCACCACCCTCCTCATGAAAGAACACAGATCATATTGGCCTCACCCTCTATGAGAGTAAAAATTGCCATGTCACAGAAAATGCTCAATATACCAGCTCCCTTGTGCTGCAAACACTCCTTCCCAAACCCTCCTCCATGTAATCACATTCATCAAGTTGGCTTTGCCCAAAAATGCCAGTGCAATATATAAGAAAATGTCCATGTTCCAATGCTCCATCATTGCACGCACACATTCATACCCATTAACCCACCTATCACTTACCCAGTAGTGCCTGATGAATGTTTTATTTGGAGGGCATAACATTTCCTACAACTATGCTACAGTGACAGAGCGAGAATAATATTACAATAGTAGGTTGAAATGTTTCTTTATACAGCACACGATCAGCAAAAATGTGGGTAAAAGCCAAGACAGTTTGCGATGGGTTTTCTGGGTAACTCCAAACCAAAAATCCAATAGATGCCTTTGCCGAAAATATATACCAGTATAAAATCATTTTCAGGCTGGCTGTTCCAATACATTTCCACTCTGGCTGCAACAACACATGCCAGTATTCCCATATAAGAACATACTCATGTTAGTTTTGCTCACACAGACACACATTTACGCACACACATAACAGAAATATACATTTTTTACTTACCTTTTATCCCTGAATACTCCACTATGAGAAACATCTCTACGTGCAGGCCCAATCCCACAGGCATTTCAGCAAAGATGAACCAGGGACAGCCTCCTGGTTCCTCTCATGTGCAGGATCTGGGGTGGTACCATATCACAACGTGGAGCGCCAACAGTAATGGACATTATTTCTTTCTGAAGTCACTCTGACTTCAGAAAGAAATGATTGTCATTCCGGCCACAAATAAATAATAAATATTTCTTTCTGAAGTCCACAAATATTTTCTTTCTGAAGTCGGAGTGGCTACAGAAAGAAAGCATTTCTTTTTTTAAGTGTGAGGACCCCTCACCCCTCTGTATGTGGTGTGGCGGGCCCATCACACCACAGGAGCTGTGGGTGCCCCCTATGCCACTGATGCAGGGCCATGATGGATGGCCCTGCACCGAGCTGGGCCCACGCCCAGGGCCCCCTTTGTGAAATGGTGTCCTGAGCATGTGCCCAACTCACCCCCTCTAAGGCCAGTCCTGTCTAAAGATAAATATGACATCTTTTGTAATTAGCACCAATTTGCTGTTTAGATAATAGAGACCGGCTAATTCATGGAATAAATGTGCACTGAAAAGGGGAGCGTAAGAGGGAAAATCGCAGCGCACGCATGCTAAAGCCGCACACGTAGCCGTTTGTCGATTAATGGAATGCGCTGCGCGTGTAAACCCTGGGATGTGTGCCAAATCCGTGAGTGGCGCACACGGGCGCACACGTTGTCAGGGGTTTTGACCCGTGTTCGAGTTATTATGCTGCAACATTTGGGGCTGTGGGCTCAGAAAATCCGAGATGGCGGAAGAGCCCACATTTGCGCCAGGATCCAGGAAAATCGTGCAGTTTTTGCGCACACCAAAACGGTCGCCTGACCTACCACCCACCAGTGCGAGCGTGATGGGCCAGGAGTGCCATGAGCGGAATGTGTGCCAAAGGAAAAACAGCAGTGCCTGTTAGCTCAAAAAGCGCTTTGAAATCACCTTTGTTTCTCTGAAATGCAAGCTAAAATGCCTATTTTAAACATTGCAAGATATTCAAAAATCTCACTGAACACCAGCAGACATTTGGCAGAATATATTCTTGTGTGCATACAAAATCTGGGAAAAAAAAGATCCTAAAATAATGTTCATAATGAAACTGGCTGAGCTGTGGATGTCAGCAGCTTAAGTTAAATTGGACTGAAAGCCACTAAAATCTAAATGTTTTAAATAAATGAGTGACCTACTGTTGAGTGTCACATAGTTTGCAACTGTTAAATGTCATAGTTTTGAACTTAGAATCAGCATTCTAGCTGCATGTGTAAAAATTGTAAGTTTGATTTGAATGAAGAAAAACTGGGAACAAAAGTGACATTTAGCTGAAGCCTGGCTTGAAGAGAGTGAATTCTGCCCGGCACTACCCCCGACAGGAGTTGAAACTTGCTCAGCCACTGCATTCCCAGGCCTGGCTGCCTTCTGCTGCCCCACCAACAGGAGATGACACCTCCCTGATTGAATCAGGGGAGGAGCACCTAGGACTGGAGGGAAACAGAACAATGAGCCTTCCTTGGCTCAGGCAAATGTTAAATTAGGGGGGGGGGGGTCGAAATGGCTTCCTCTTGAGAGAAACGGGGTGGGGCAGTGCCTCTGTGAGCAACTTGAGTTGGAGGAAGTGGACAAATTAGAAATTCCACCATGTGCTTTGGGAAACCACACCCCTCTGGGCCAGAGCATAATTTTAAAAAGATGGATAATTCATAGTACGGACTTGTCAAAATTATATAATTAATATCATTATTCTTGTGATTTTTCTGTGCACATTTTAAGAGGTGTTAGGACTCTGTGGTATGTTCTTGGGGGTAGTAGTGGAAAATAAGGTATTACTCCGAATGTCTGTATGTTAAAAATCTGACACTTTATCATCTGATACCCATATTCCTTGTGCATGTTTGTGTAAATTCTGGAAAAGTTTAGAGGTTGTGTTCTTGATGAAAAGGGTAGAATTCTGTCATAAGTGGACATGACATCTCACAAAGACAGGGATCGGATGGTTTGGTACTACAGAAAATATGTTAACTGGACATATAATATTAGAAAAACTGTACGTAGATAAATATGTATTTGGATCAAGAATAGATTTGTGTGCAAATTGACCAGGGGTGGATCCTCTGACCCATAAACTACCTCATCATGATGACACTCCATTTCCTTCCCCCAATCAAGGGAGAGAGGAGAGCTTGGCCAATGATAAGTTGTGAGGGGCAGGCTTAGTTATACCCACCCACACACCCACTTTCAAAACACATAAAAAGAGACTGCTTGGACAGGCGAGACATTCACTTTCCACTTTCTTGCGCAGCATTTTAACGGGAGACTCCAGACTTCAAATTCATCAATCTCTAGAGACCAGAACTTTGAATCCAGACTCCAGAACTTGTAGCAGAGGGGCCAGTCCACAAACTGAATCCTTTTCAGAGGCCTCAGCATCCAGCAAACCTAACCAAACTATTCAACAGCTGGGCTGAGCTGTCTGATTCTGGCTTAGGACTCTGTGCCAGAAACACCCAGAAAGCAGAGCATTATACAGAACCAGCAGAACCAGAGATCCGTGCAGTGCTGAGTGCCAGACCAGACTGCTGTATTCAGAACCGCAGACCAGACCCAGACCAGATCGTTGTGCGCAGAAGTCCAGTCCAACCTGTTGACTAGATCCGTGACGAGGCCCATTCCTTCCAAAATTAGGATGAGTATCCTGAGACCTGTGCAAGACTAATCTCTTAGTTTAAAATATTCTAATTCAAACTATTTTAACCTATCTAGAACTACATCATAGAATCGTGTGTCCATCCTGTTGATTCAAACCTTCCAAAGCGCTTCTGTCATTCTGAAACTGTAATTTCATATCTGAAAATCTACCTCCACTAAATCGTCCGTATCTCTTGAACCGTTTGTGATAGAAGCGGAATTTAACTTCCATTTTTAAGCTAAGATTCTAGGTTTTCCAATGAACCTATGAAACCTACTCCTTATAGTTTTTCCATAATTGCGCTCGACGCATTCGGAAAAATTGCCGCGAATTGACAAATTAGCTCCTGTCAAAATAGCCGCTTTTGCGTGAACTGCTAAAATTCGTTTTCAACCTGCTAATCCCTCATTGAGCATCGCAAGTGTGACTTTAATTAATCTTAAATAGCTATCACTTCCTGGACATCCTATAGGGAATTAAAAACATTTTTAGCATATTTTACTTCATTGCCACCACATTTAAAAGGATCTGCCTGCTTTAAAATCATACCTGTTTTCCTCTAACTCGCTGGGGGGAACTGGAACTTTGTATTGCATTTTGTTTGTATTCGTGAGAACTGTGTGCTTTACTTCCATCTCCTTATATTGTATAGGGGGGGAGTGAATTGCCACCAGGGAAAAGTGAACATATTATCTCTTGTGAAACCCTATCAGTTATTCCTGTACTGCATTCTTTCCATCATTGTTTTTCCTTGAAACCATAAAAGCATTCTCAGTTATCTTATCCTCCCTATACTAACTCTTAAGTAATTAAATCAGTGTGCTAGTATAACATCATCCATTGTTGATCACTGTCATATGCCTAAGTGTGCTATCAAATATTAATTGATTATAAAAGTGTGATATATATATATATTGTTGAATTTTTCCAATAAATCATTTAAATTGCAAAACAAACCTACTTCTTGGCTCAGTGAGGTCAGGGGGGTTCAAAGAGAGGGGCGTTATATAAGGGTTTATCATCCAGGGTATAACTTGCTATAAAAATATATAAATAAGGGCTACCCTTGGGCGTCCCAGATGAGGCACTGACTTAGTGGGATTGCTTGATTGGAGTCACTTGACAGAATTGGGGGCTCGAGCCGGGGATTCTGGATTAGATCTTTCACTTGTGCAGATTAATACAGTGTGCTAACTGACAGGATATATAAATTCTGTTGGATCACCACGCCGTGTTACACTGTAAAAACACCCCTCAAAGGCACGCTCTAAGGAAACGGCCTGTTTTGCAAAATAAAATACAAACTTCTGTAAGTCAGGAAGGAAATCAAATTCCAGAATGACGACCTTGGTAGATATCACAATAGCCAGAGAACACCTCTTACATAAACTATTTGTGAGAGGTGAGTGGGCTCATCAGGACCAGGCGGTCTGGTTGCAGACAATCGCCCCCCAGATCACTGAAACAGGGTCAGATACATGGAGAGATCAGGGTCCCTTACATGTGGCCCTGAGTGAACTATATATGGCCCTTAAGGCCAAGGATGAGCCCAACAAGATTGCCAGGGTAGCGGCATATTTATATTTATATATGGGAGCCATACAGGACAAATGTGCTGAAGGCCAAGATCTGGCAAATAGGCAACTGATGGCATGAGAGAAGGCCCAACCTGACCTGGTCTCTTCTGAGCAGAGGCTGCAGAGGAGCCAGGAGTCAGAAAATGATAGTAGGCAATATATTATTAAAATAAAGGAGGATATGGATATCCTGCAACAGGAAAAGGCTGACCAGGATACTAGATTTCTGGCCTTGCAGAAGGAGTACCAAGAAGGTTTGGACTCCCGACTGCAGAGCCAGAAAAAGCTGGTGCAACAACTAGACTTTAACAGGGCATGCACAGAGCAGGTAGCCACCCTGCAAAGTCATCTAGATAGGGAAAAGGCAGAGAGCAATAAACTGATTTTGAAAGACCTGGATACCCAGGCAGAGTTTGATCAAGAACGCCAGAAAGCTGGGGCCCTTAAAAGGCAGAGGGACGACCTGGCGGCACAGATGCAGGCTCTTACTCAGGAAAGGGACACCTTAGGCCAGGAAGTCTGCCAATTAAAAGATAAAATTGAAGAAAATCACCTGTCCCTCCAGGGGCTGGGTGACCTCCATAAAGAGCATCAGAACTTGTTAGAGCACACCAGGAGGGTGGAAGATGCTCTGGCAAGAAAGGAGCAGGCCAGTAGGGATGGGACTCAGGAGGTAACCCTCCTGCAGCAAAAACTGGCCCAGTACTCCAGGACCAACCAGGAAGTGCAGAGAGAAAATGAGGCTCTCTGTCAGCACAATGATAGGCTCAAGAAACTGGTAGCCATGCAGGAGAGACTGATAGAGTCTAGTAAGGCCTTAACTGAGGAACTGAAAGCGCAGGCTCTTGCATTGCAACAGGGAGCAGGGGCTGACAGAGATGAAGTTCGCTGGGAAAGAGAAACACCTGAGCATAACCCCAGGAGCCCTAGTACCAGAGGCCTTCATCTCTCCCAGTCCCTGGACTCTGCCACCCCCATGTCCCCTGGTGCACATGCGCAAAGGGCCACAGGGAGGGCAGATTACTATCCAGCCAAAAGTATGGGGTTCATAGGCCAGTACCTCCCAGGAATGGAGGGGTGGGCATCCGGGTATGGGCACCCAAGCACAGTGCAATTTAGTGGGGAACCCCAGGAAAGTAGGCCCTCTAAGGGCATCCTAAAAACTTCTGCCCAGTTAGGTCAGTGGGGGGGTACCCATCAAATCCTGGCAGCAAGGAGGGATCTGAAGACTCCTCTGAGCGTCCCAGGACACAGGAGACTAGGTCCCCACATTCTGCCAGCCATTCCCAGGCTCGCAGAATCCGGGAAAACCTGGAAGATCAGACGGGCACCTCTGGGAGCAGTGCTTCTGAGTCAGAAGATGAGTGGACCAGAGTTACCCGAACCAAAAATGCCAATAAGGCAAAAAGGGCCTTGCTTAAGGACCCCTTAAAGCAGATCAAGGCAATAAGGAGTGTCATCACCCCTTACCACAAGAACGCCAAGTATTCTGTTTGGGAACACTTGGAGCTTTATGAGCAAATGATGGAGACTTTCCATTTGAAGGACAGCAGTAGCTGCATTCAGTATGTCAAATGGACATTCTCCCCAGAATACTCCAGTTTCATTGCGGGGCTGGAGGACCAAAATCATTTAAGATGGTCCACCTACAGGGCGGCCATCTTGAAACATTTTTCTGTTCACAGAAATCACCAAGAAGCTCGCAAGGCAGCCTACAATTTGCAATGTGGGGAGGATCAGGCCTCACAAGAATTTGTGCAGGAGTTAAAGCGTGCTTTTGCGCAGACTACAAAAAGGGTACGCACGGACAGTAAAGAATTTTTTAATACGTTTTTCCATGCCTTTCCCAAATACATAATGACCCAGCTCGTGAGAGACTTTCACGAGAAGAGATCTTTAGACTGGGTCATTGAGCAAGCCACCCGCATCTATGAGGTGCAGAAACCAGTGGAAAATAAGAATCAGCCTAAAAACCCCAAAACCAACAGCACCCCTGCTGCTGCCCAGGTGGCAGAGGTCAAGGTTGCCCCCGTTTTAGATTTGGAGATGGGGGGACCTAAAAACCTGCCAGCACCAAATAATTCTAAGCCCAGAAGGCCCTCGGGCCAGTCACAGACAGGGAGTCGAGGAGGTAGTCCCACAAATGGGGTCCCTCGCTCCCCTGACTATGTAAGTCCCCGCTATAAGGGAAATAGTCCATTCCTGGGTTATGTGTGGACTCCTCCGGCCAAAGGGGAGGGATCCAACCAAGCGCCCAACCCAGGGAACTTCCCTCCACACTTCCCCCAGGAGGGCAGAAATTCACCAAATCCTGGGCAGAACTTGTTCCTCAGGTATCCACCCAACTTCCAGCCCCAAAATCATCCATCCTTCTTTCCCCAATTTCCTGAGCCCAGACAACCGAATCCGGGAGAGGGGAGGCCAAGGGTGGAGGGGTACACAAATCTTCCCAACCCAGGGTACTACCAGAGAATGGATAGCTACCCTTCCCGGGATCAGCCCAGGGGAGAAAATAGAACCCTGTATCAGCCTGAGCGGGTTTCACAGTTAGAGCGCCAGGTCCAAAATATGGCACGGGGTCTGGGTCACATACTGAGGGCTCAACAGAACCCTCAGATGAGCATGCCACCGCAGAATGCCCCAAACTCTGGGCCTGGTGCTCCAGAACAATGACGGGGCAGCACCCCGATAACACACCGGTTCCCAGGGAGGAGGCACAAGTGGAAGGGGGGTGGAAAGCCTTGGAGGAAGCTTCCTTCCCCACTTGTAAACAGCCCCTGGAAACCCAGGAACCGGAAATAAAATCTACTACCCCTGAAAGTCTGCCACCCAAGGAGCAGAGAGGAGGTAAGAGAAACAAAAGACCCAAACAGACCCATTTTGTGGAGGAGGTACAGGTCTTCCAATTTGAGGGAGAGGGATCCTCAGAGGATCCTGGGAAAAGGATCTTCTCCTTCAGAGATGGGGATCTCCTCCCAAGGAAAAATGGGTCCCAAGGGATTCCAACCCAGACTGGGTAGATGTGGGGATTGAGCTGTCGCCGCCCATTATTCTATCCCAGAACCAACAAGACTGAAAACCCCTGGTTCAAACCCATCCTGGTGACTGCCTCCAAAAAGGGGGGGGCGGCCCAGAACCGGAACCAGGGGAACCTAAAACCGAATCAATAGACTGGGTAGATGTGGGGATTGAGCTGTCGCCGCCCATCATTCTATCCCAGAACCAACAATACCGAAAACCCCTGGTTCAAACCCATCCTGGTGACAGCCTCCAAAAAGGGGGGGCGGCCCAGAACCGGAACCAGGGGAACCCAAAACCGCATCAATAGACTGCGTAGATGTGGGGATTGAGCTGTTGCCGCCCATCATTCTATCCCAGAACCAACAGCATCAAAATCCCTGGGTTCAAACCCATTCTGTTGACTGCCTCCAAAAAGGGGGGGCGGCGGCCCAGGACCGGAACCAGGGGAACTCGAATATCCTCTTTCAAGTTGCCAACTTTTTCTTGCAGATTCCCATGACTCTCCACAGAATTCTGCCCAAATCTCTTCTCTCGCACTGTCCAAAACCAGAAAATTAGCCCACCAGTTGTCCAAAAATGTGCATTATCTGTGCCCCCTTGAGGAGAAGGAGGGAAGATACTATGCCCCGGTACAAGTACAGGGGCAGGGTACAATTTTGGCACTGGTGGACACTGGATCCCAAGCTACTCTTCTGTCCAAAAGGGCCTTTGATGAACTAAATGCAGGAAGGGGGGAGAATTACCGAATTCCTCTGACCTCTCTTCCTGGACAACTCCAGAACTTTGACGGGAAGGAAATTCCCGTCGAGGGGACTGCAGATTTGGACATCAAAATTGGGCGACACAAGGTGAAACACCCGGTCATAGTAGTGACTCCAGAAGGCACCCCTTGTTTACTAGGGAATGACCTCCTGAGAAGGTTGTCACCCCTAATAGATTGCGTAAACAAGGTCCTCTGGACCCAGACTAGCCGACCAATAAAATTAAAACAGAGCGTCAACCATGTTAGTTTAAACAGCACCTGCCACATGGTTGAGCAAAAATCTGACCAAGTAGAATTTCACTTCCAGAAAAACCAAATTCCAGACGTGACAGTAATAGCAGTAGGACAACAGACTGGTGATGGGGGGTCCTCTCTATTTCTGAAAATCAACCTTCCTTCCAGTTTAAGGTGGTATTCCACACTGCACTGGAAGGAAACACTCTGAAATTCTTTACTAATCCACAATCAGACATTCCCACTCTGATAGTCCAGAAAGAGGTGAAATCATCTCAGAGCCTGGCTGATATTCAGCAAATTGGAGAGCAGTTGTTCATCCCTGATCCGTTAAATGATGGGAAGGACTCTGTTCTCGCCCGAGTGTGTGTGAACAATGGTAAGAGCTTCATCAGCGAAGCCATGTTCCGCCAACTCCCAAAAGATCCAGCCATTCCCGCATTCAAACTGATAGACAAATGGGAAATGGACCTGGAAGCACCTAATTCCAAACATCTCCTGCCAAGCAGATGTATGCTCAAAATCTCCATTGGCAACAAGAGCATAGTCCATAATTGTTGGGTCGTGCGAGATGTCACTGCCGCCTTTTACTTAGGCAGTGACATTCTCAATCGCTTTGCCATTAGTTTGGACCTAAAAAAACTTCAAAGCTTGGTCCCGATTAGTGGATAATCCCATGGGCTGTGATGATCCAGAAAAGCATTTAGGTCAGCTCAATTGCTACCTTATGCAGTTGAAATTCAGGTTAAAGAGGAAGTCACCATCCCAGAAAGGACCCGACAATTCTCCCTGGAAGTGAAAGTTAAAAGAGGACAAAATTGGAAAACCCTGATGCTTATATTCATCTAAATGCTTCTCTCCAACAGCAAGGGTTGGGGGTAAACCCAACACCCTTAGTCAACATAGAACATGACACCATTCCAATAGAGGTGGATAACAGCGACTTAGAGAGTATTACTCTAGCCGCGGGCACCATTATTGGAATGGCGGTTGATGACCGACATTTCTCCATTGATTTAGGAAATGAACTGTTAGGACCAATCCCCAAGGACTGTTTTGACAGTGACAGTGATGACAATACAACACCAGACAGATCTTTACCCGGCATGGGGGGAACTTCCTGGTGTACACTTCCTGCCCTTATGGTAAGGAAGATGTGACTTGTGACTTCAGAGGGGATGAGGTGATTTTCCAGGTCCATGAGGGCTGCCTTTCCCACCTGAGGACTCCAGTCCAAATCAGCACTCTGACCAGGGACTTCTCCACCCAACTGGAGGAGGCCGCTGAGATAGCCAAACCAGAAGTCTTTCGAGGCTTCAGGCAGATGGTGTAAGAGAGAGTCAACCTAGCTGATGCCTGTGTGACTCTGGAACAGAAGCAAAAGTTGAAACAAGTTTTCTTGGATTTCCAAGATTTCTTTGCGGTAGACTCATATGACTGTGGTCACACCGACA
The DNA here is from genome assembly GCF_040938575.1 of Ambystoma mexicanum. Taxonomy (NCBI): domain Eukaryota; kingdom Metazoa; phylum Chordata; class Amphibia; order Caudata; family Ambystomatidae; genus Ambystoma; species Ambystoma mexicanum. The sequence continues at coordinate 328,867,356 of NC_090935.1, forward strand.
TCTACACAACAATAATTCCCACGGACCCTGGCATGACTCCAGTGTTTGTGGAGCAATATCGCTTGCCTCTCGCATCAATGGAGTCCCTTACTGAAATAATTAGGAACCTTGAGTCCCGGGGAATATTGAAGCTAAACGGCCAGTGGAGACTCTGCGCCAACCTTAGGGAGCTCAACAAACGGGTCCATACTTCCCGATGGCCTCTTCCCTACATTGACCAAGGGCTAGCCCAGATTCAGGATCACAGGTATTCACTGCAATAGACCTGACCAATGGATACTGGACTGTGCCTGTCAGTAGGGAGGACCAATACAAGCTGGCTTTTACCTTCGGGGGCCAGCAGTACACATGGACCCGGACTCCCTTCGGATACCTCAACTCCGGCAATGAGTTCAACATTTTCCTACACAAGGCCATGCCCGACCTGGGTGCGAGGGGTAACCTGGCTTATGTAGATGATGTCCTCATCAAAAGTTCAACTGTGGAGGAACATATAGTGGAGATCCGTTATGTTCTGACCCAGTTGAGGGCCGCCGGAGCAAAACTTTCCTTTCAGAAAGCACAGTGGTGTAGAACCTGTGTTAATTTCTTGGGGCATGAGATTACTCCTCAGGGTTTCTGTCCCCAGGAAAAGAAAGTGGAAGCACTTCAGAAACTGAAATCCACAACTCTGCTGGAACAAAGGAGCCTCCTTGGACTGACTAATTACAGCAGAAAGGTCATTGAGGGCTACGCAGAGATCACTAGACCCCTGATTCATCTTTTGAAGGGGGGGGTCAAGTGGGAATGGGGTCCAGAATAATCCGAGGCAGTAAGACAACTCAAAAGAAGCCTCTCTCAAGCGCCCTGCCTAGCTTACCCTGTCAGAAACAAGGAGTTTTTCCTGGAGACAGGATTCTCTAATACTTGCTTGATGGCAGTATTATACCAAAAGCATGACAAGGTCAATAAAGTAATCTCTTATGCGAGCAAAACTTTATCCTCTGTGGAGGAAAAATTCAACGATTGTGAGAAGGCACTCCTGGCAACGGTGTGGGCATTGAAGAATTACCGCCCGTTCATCCAGGGGGAACACATCATAGTGGAGACTCCACACCAGCCTCTGCAATATCTCCAAAGTGACAGAATCCGGGCCGGAAGTGTGAGTAATTCCCGAATTACTTCCTGGATCCTGTCAATGCAAGGCTTTCCTGTGGAGGTCAGATATGGCCAAAACAAGAAGAGTCCCCTCGCGCAAGGTCTGGCTGACTTGCATGATTGTGCCAGAGAAAACTGTCTCGAGGACGAAAGTCTGAAAATCAAGGACAACATGGAGGCATACCTTAATTCCCCACACAAAGTATTTGAAGAAGACAAGTGTGAGGGAATGCCCACGGTCTATGTGGATGGATGCTCTTACCATGTTGACAACAATGGGGAGAAAGAACTGGTGGCCGGCGTAGGGAATGCATGGGTGAATGAGTCCCCAGGACCCTCCGCTGGGTACAAAATTGGTCCCCGAAGTAGTCAGGTGGCAGATTTGATGGCTGTGTATCAAGCCATCCTCACTGCTGTCCAACATCAACTCCACGAATTGGTCATAATCACAGATTCAGATTATGTACGGAACGGGTTCGTGGAGCACCTGGTTAATTGCAAAACCAGAGGCATGCTATGTGCTAATAACAAACCCTTAAAACATGGGAAGTTAATTCAGTTAAAGTGTTGCCATCCCAGGCACACTCTGCAGCAACTGGAGGAGTCCTCTGCAATACCAGAGGGGGCCGCTCCAGAGTAATTCAGTTCCAACCCTAAAATATCCCACATATAGTCTCTAAAATATTATGATTCTTGAATGCAAATTGTCTCCTGATTAAAAAAACTGTATATGTTCTTGGCTCCTGATTAAAAAAAAAATGTATATGTTCTTGTCTCCTGATTTTAAAAAAAATGTATATGTTCATGTCTTTGGATTTATAAAATGAATATGCTGCCCCACTATATCAATAGTAGGGGAGAAATGTCTACGAATAGGTATTGCCGCTTTGCTTTGTCATACTAGGAGAAAGAAAACCTGGAGACTGACCACGGAAGACGACCTGGGGACCGGGAGCACAGATCCGAGGGGTCCGGGGTACCCCCCAATACTCCCATCAGGACCGGCGAGGAGAACCGATCGATCCACCCTGATGGAGGAAAAGATGCTGAACCTTGTCATCTGCGGAATCGGAAGAAGATGATGTGTTCATCCAGGGGGAACACATCATAGTGGAGACTCCACACCAGCCTCTGCAATATCTCCAAAGTGACAGAATCCGGGCCGGAAGTGTGAGTAATTCCCGAATTACTTCCTGGATCCTGTCAATGCAAGGCTTTCCTGTGGAGGTCAGATATGGCCAAAACAAGAACAGTCCCCTCGCGCAAGGTCTGGCTGACTTGCATGATTGTGCCAGAGAAAACTGTCTCGAGGACGAAAGTCTGAAAATCAAGGACAACATAGAGGCATACCTTAATTCCCCACACAAAGTATTTGAAGAAGACAAGTGTGAGGGAATGCCCACGGTCTATGTGGATGGATGCTCTTACCATGTTGACAACAATGGGGAGAAAGAACTGGTGGCCGACGTAGGGAATGCATGGGTGAATGAGTCCCCAGGACCCTCCGCTGGGTACAAAATTGGTCCCCGAAGTAGTCAGGTGGCAGAATTGATGGCTGTGTATCAAGCCATCCTCACTGCTGTCCAACATCAACTCCACGAACTGGTCATAATCGCAGATTCAGATTATGTACGGAACGGGTTCGTGGAGCACCTGGTTAATTGGAAAACCAGAGGCATGCTATGTGCTAATAACAAACCCTTGAAACATGGGAAGTTAATTGAAAACATTGATGATCTGGTCACCTCGAATGGGATGACCATCTACTGGAAGAAGATCAAGGGTCATTCCAAAGTAGATGGACCAGACAAAACTGGAAATGACTTAGCTGATCAGCTGGCCAAAACCGGGGCCATCCAAGGGGATCTAATAGAGATTGAGTCCCTGTTCGGGAAATCCAGGTCACTGCTATCACTAGGTGCCAGACAAATGCTCACAATGATCTTTCAACTGCACAATGGAGTAAGGAGACCCCAGATGCTGATTTGATTACGGCTCAAAAGGGGGATCCAATAATTGGTAAGTTTTACCAACACATTGAGGACCCTGAGAACTTTCCCCTGACGGATACCGATTACATTGGGAAAGAGGACCTTAGAGTGTTGATGAAATGTCCAAAGATGTTAAGAATCCAACACGGTTTGTTGGTAAGGAAATCCCAAGCTGGCCATGATCAGTGGGTGGTCCCTACCTCATTCCGAAGCCTGATGTTAAGTTACACCCATGATGCGGCCACCGCCGGTCATAGGGGGTTTCATACAACACTTGAGATCTTAAGCGAGGTTGCATACTGGCCACACATGGGGCAGGACCTTGACCAATACTTGAAGGGGTGTCTTGTGTGTGCACAATTTCAGCCAACATCCCTCACACACCGGGCGCCTCTCCAAAAGAGGGGGATGACACTGCCATGGTCAGATTTGCAAATAGACTTCATAGGCCCCGTGATTCGCTCCTCTAGGGTAAACAAGTACATGTTGACGGTCACATGCTTGTTTACCAAGTGGGTGGAATGTCTCCCGGCCCCAAACTGCAAGGCAGAAACAGCAGCTGCCCTGATGATCAACCACATCTTTTCGCTTTTTTGGTATACCCCAAAAGATTGAGTCAGACAGAGATAGCCATTTTACCAGAGAAAGTAATGACTAAGATGTGGGAGATACTGGGGGTGAAAAGGAAGCTACATATTGCTTACCGCCCAGCCTCTTCTGGTGCAGTGGAGAGATACAACAGAACCATTGTGAGCATATTAAAAAAGTTTTTGGCAGATTCTGGGCCAAGTTGGGATATCCGATTACCTCTGGTCCTAATGGCCATCAGATCTACCCCTTCATCTGCAACTAAAATGTCACCGTTTGAGCTGATGACTGAACGCAAGATGGTGCTTCCCCAGCATTTGCTCTGCAGGACCCAAGAGCAGACATTGATAAATGCCTCCACAACTCATGAGTATGTGGAGATTTTAAGGAAACACCTTCAACATGCTTTTGCCTATGCTCAGCAGAATCTAGAAAGATCAGCTGATAGCATGAAGACCCATTACGATTTGAAAACTTCCAGGAAAGTATATAATGTGGGAGACCGGGTCCATCTATACAATTTCCAAAGAAACCAGGCCAAACAGCGAAAATGTTTGCCTACATGGAAGGGACCGTTTGAAATTATCGACAAGATCTCCCCAGTTGCCTACAAGATCCGCATCCCCAAAGGTAGTTCGGCAGAAGGGGAAGACAAGTGGGTCCATATAAATCAGTTAAAGTGTTGCCATCCCAGGCACACTCTGCAGCAACTGGAGGAGTCCTCTGCAATACCAGAGGGGGCCGCTCCAGAGTAATTCAGTTCCAACCCTAAAATATCCCACATATAGTCTCTAAAATATTATGATTCTTGAATGCAAATTGTCTCCTGATTAAAAAAAACTGTATATGTTCTTGTCTCCTGATTAAAAAAAAAATGTATATGTTCTTGTCTCCTGATTTAAAAAAAAATGTATATGTTCATGTCTTTGGATTTATAAGATGACTATGCCGCCCCACTATATCAATAGTGGGGGAGAAATGTCTACGAATAGGTATTGCCGCTTTGCTTTGTCATACTAGGAGAAAGAAAACCTGGAGACTGACCACGGAAGACGACCTGGGGACCGGGAGCACAGATCCGAGGGGTCCGGGTACCGCGCAATACTCCCATCAGGACCGGCGAGGAGAACCGATCGATCCACCCTGATGGAGGAAAAGATGCTGAACTTTGTCATCTGTGGAATCGGAAGAAGATGATGCGGACATCCCAGCGCATGGATCAAAACATCCTTGGCACCCGACTCCCCCTCGACTCGAAATCAAAGCGCAGTCGGGCAGGGGGGCTTGTCAGGGGTTTTGACCCGTGTTCGAGTTATTATGCTGCAACATTTGGGGCTGTGGGCTCAGAAAATCCAAGATGCCGGAAAAGCCCACATTTGTGCCAGGATCCAGGAAAACTGCGCAGTTTTTGCGCACACCAAAATGGTCGCCTGACCTACCACCCACCAGTGCGAGCGTGATGGGCCAGGAGTGCCATGAGTGGAATGTGTGCCAAAGGAAAAACAGCAGTGCCTGTTAGCTCAAAAAGCGCTTTGAAATCACCTAAAAATGCCTATTTAAAAAAAAAAAAATAATAATAAATAAAAATGCCTATTTTAAACATTGCAAGATATTCAAAAATCTCACTGAACACCAGCAGACATTTGGCAGAATATATTCTTGTGTGCATACAAAATCTGGGAAAAGAAAGAGCCTAAAATAATGTTCATAATGAAACTGGCTGAGCTGTGGATGTCAGCAGCTTAATTTAAATTGGACTGAAAGCCACTAAAATCTAAATGTTTAAAATAAATGAGTGACCTACTGTTGAGTGTCACATAGTTTGCAACTGTTAAATGTCATAGTTTTGAACTTAGAATCAGCATTCTAGCTGCATGTGTAAAAATTATAAGTTTGATTTGAATGAAGAAAAACTGGGAACAAAAGTGACATTTAGATGAAGCCTGGCTTGAAGAGAGTGAATTCTGCCCGGCAACTACCCCCGACAGGAGTTGAAACTTGCTCAGCCACTGCATTCCCAGGCCTGGCTACATTCTGCTGCCCCACCAAAAGGAGATGACACCTCCCTGATTGAATCAGGGGAGGAGCACCTAGGACTGGAGGGAAACAGAACAATGAGCCTTCCTTGGCTCAGGCAAATGTTAAATTAGGGGGGTTGTAAATGGCTTCCTCTTGAGAGAAACGGGGAGGGGCAGTGCCTCTGTAAGCAACTTGAGTTGGAGGAAGTGGACAAACCAGAAATTCCACCATGTGCTTTGGGAAACCACACCCCTCTGGGCGAGAGCATAATTTTATAAAGATGGATAATTCATAGTACGGACTTGTCAAAATTATATAATTAATATCATTATTCTTGTGATTTGTCTGTGCACATTTTAAGAGGTGTTAGGACTCTGTGGTATGTTCTTAGGGGTAGTAGTGGAAAATAAGGTATTACTCCGAATGTCTGTATGTTAAAATCTGACACTTTATCATCTAATGCCCATATTCCTTGTGCATGTTTGCGTAAATTCTGGAAAAGTTTAGAGGTTGTGTTCTTGATGAAAAGGGTAGAATTCTGTCATAAGTGGACACGACATCTTACAAAGACAGGGATCCGATGGTTTGGTGCTACAGAAAATATGTTAACTGGACATATAATATTAGAAAAATTGTACGTAGATAAATATGTATTTGGATCAAGAATAGATTTGTGTGCAAATTGACCAGGGGTGGATCCTCTGACCCATAAACTACCTCATCACGATGACACTCCATTTCCTTCCCCCAATCAAGGGAGAGAGGAGAGCTTGGCCAATGATAAGTTGTGAGGGGCAGGCTTAGTTATGCCCACGCACACACCCACTTTCAAAACACATAAAAAGAGACTGCTTGGACAGGCGAGACATTCACTTTCCACTTTCTTGCGCAGCATTTTGACGGGAGACACCAGACTTCAAATCCATCAATCTCCAGAGACCAGAACTTTGAATCCAGACTCCAGAACTTGTAGCAGAAGGGCCAGTCCACAAACCGAATCCTTTTCAGAGGCCTCAGCATCCAGCAAACCTGACCAAACTATTCAACAGCCGGGCTGAGCTGTCTGATTCTGGCCTAGGACCCTGTGCCAGAAACACCCAGAAAGCAGAGCTGTATCCAGAACCAGCAGAACCGGAGATCCATGCAGTGCTGAGTGCCAGACCAGACTGCTGTATTCAGAACCGCAGACCAGACCCAGACCAGATCGCTGTGCGCAGAAGTCTAGTCCAACCTGTTGACCAGATCCGTGACGAGGCCCATTCCTTCCAAAATTAGGAGTGAGTATCCTGAGACCTGTGCAAGACTAATCTCTTAGTTTAAAATAATCTAATTCAAACTATTTTAACCTATCTAGAACTACATCATAGAATCGTGTGTCCGTCCTGTTGATTCAAACCTTCCAAAGCGCTTCTGTCATTCTGAAACTGTAATTTCATTTCTGAAAATCTACCTCCACTAAATCATCCGTATCTCTTGAACCGTTTATGATAGAAGCGAGATTTAACTTTCATTTTAAAGCTAAGATTCTAGGTTGTCCAAAGAAATCTGATAGTTTTTCAGTAATCGCGCTTGACCCATGCGGAAAAATTGCTGCAAATTGAAAAATTAGCTCCTGTCAAAATAGCCGCTTTAGCTTGAACTGCTAAAATTCGTTTTCAACCTGCTAATCCCTCATTGAGCATCGCAAGTGTGACTTGAATTAATCTTAAATAGCTATAGCTATCCTACAGGGAATTAAAAGCATTTTTAGCATATTTTACTTCATTGCCACCACATTTAAAATGATGTGCCTGCTTTAAAATCATACCTGTTTTCCTCTAAGCTCGCTGGGGGGAACTGGAACTTTGTATTGCATTTTGTATGTATTCCTGAGAACTGTGTGCTTTACTTCCAGCTCCTTATATTGTATTGGGGGGGAGTGAATTGCCACAGGGGAAAAGTGAACATATTATCTCTTGTGAAACCCTATCAGTTATTCCTGTACTGCATTCTTTCCTTCATTGTTTTTCCTTGAAACCATAAAAGCATTCTCAGTTACCTTATCCTCCCTATACTAACTCTTAAGTAATTAAATCAGTGTGCTAGTATAACATCATCCATTGTTGATCACTGTCATATGCCTAAGTGTGCTATCAAATATTCATTTATTATAAACGTGTGATATATATATATATATATATTGTTTAATTTTTCCAATAAATCTTTTAAATTGCAAAACAAACCTACTTCTTGGCTCAGTGAGGTCAGGGGGGTTCAAAGAGAGGGGCGTTATATAAGGGTTTATCATCCAGGGTATAACTTGCTATAAAAATATAGAAATAAGGGCTTCCCTTGGGCGTCCCAGATGAGGCACTGACTTAGTGGGATTGCTTGATTGAAGTCACTTGCCAACATCACTAAACGCTGTGCGCGATGCGCACAGCGAAAGCGCACAACGTGTAGCACACACAAGAAAAGGAGGCAGAACACGGGGCACGCAGAATGGGGATAAACGTGTGAAAATGTGGGCATTACGGGGGAAGTACCGGAGGTAAATGCTCGCAACGCCCACACGTGCGCTAACAGCACGTATTCATGGAATCGAACAGGGGAAACCCGTGTGCCAAAAAAGACGTGCTAATCCAGAAACACGTACGCCAGCAGGAAGCAGGCGTAAGCGGCGCGCGCAGCATAAAAGTGCGCGCAAACAACAAACAAGCTCATACGCTACGATGAATATACCGTTCCTCGCAGCAATGGTCGTGGGACACCGCAGGAGGAGGAGGATAGCCAGGCCCCACATTTTGTTACCCAGGACCAGCCTTTTTGGGATGCCTGATGACCAGGTCTATGCGAGGTACAGGTCTCCACCACTAATAATCCTAGAACTGGTCAGGGAGTGGGAGAATGACCTCACATCACCCGCCCTGTGCTCCCAAGCACTGAGCCCCTTGGAAAAGGTGCTCAATCTACTGCACTTCTTGGCTACTGGGTCATTTCAGCAGACAAGTGCCATAGTTGGGGGTGTCTCACAGGCCACGCAGTCACGCTGCCTACACCAGGTGTTGGCGATCATGACTGCACGCCCTTCAGTCCGCAGGCACATATACATGCCCAGAACACATGCAGAAAGGCAGGCCGTCGTCCAGGACTTGTGCAGGGTGGCACACTTCCCCAAAGTGCTAGGTGCCATTGATTGCACCCATGTGGCTCTACGTCCTCCCAGGGCCACTGAGCACATCTATCGGAACCGCAAGCACTGGAATTCCAACAACGTGCAGGTTGTATGTGATGCCAAGGGAATCATCACCTCAGTATATGCCAACTATCCGGGGTCCAGCCATGACAGTTTCATATTCCGAATGTCATCCCTAAAACGGGACCTGGAAGCTGGGAGGCATGGCAACACATGGCTAATTGGTGAGTACAAATGCCTCTGCACATGCATGCATGTCAGACACTGAGAAATGGGAAATCCCAACTAATGACAACCTCTATCACCTCCCCAGGGGACAGTGCCTACCCTCTTAGCACCTACATGATGATGCCAATACGGAACCCCACCACACAACCCGGGGTATAATGGAGCGCACATTCGGAGTGCTGAAGTCACACTTTCGCTCCCTTGACCGCTCTGGTGGGCAGCTGCTATATGCGCCCACAGTAGTGTGCAGGATCATAGTGGCAGCATGTGTCCTGCACAACGTTGCAACCCGGTGGGGCGTGCCGGTGGACATGGTGGTGCCTCCACATCCCCAACCACATGCACGACCGCTGCGCATGGGAGGTGAAAGGGCACGTGGTGAAGCAGCCTGTACCTAGCTTGTGGCAAATTTCACCTAAATCCCACCCCTGCGGAGTGCACACAGGCCTGGCACATACCAGCTGACAATTTATGATGATGACAAAAGGGACAGTCAACTGTCACAACCATACCACCCTGAGACTGTTTACCTGGAAGTGCTACATTGTGTGCATCCCTAGCTACTGAAACACACCCAATGCTGTGTCAGTAAAAGGCACACATTCATGCATCATGAAGGACTACCCCCTTGAAAAATACTACAACCAAATAGTGGCATGTCACCCAACCCCTCCCTAACCCCTTCTCAGCTACCCAACACACCATGGCATGGCATGCTATTTGAAAGCAACCAAATGAATGCACAACACATGACACAGGTGTCACAAAGAGCACTGTCCCAAATGGAAACAGGCCAGAGACAATTTCCTCTCACTAATGAAAAAAAACAGCACACATGAACAAATACTTACCAGCAAGACAAAACATTAGTACAGGATACAACAGTGGCAACGTATGGCAGTAAACAATGAAAGTAGTGCAAGTGTCACAATCTGACAAAGGCAGCACATCGACCCCTTCCAACTGCAGTGTTGGTGGTAGGCAAATGTGGCAGTGTACTGCATACAACATGAATTGTGTCTGCAATGGAGACGGGCTCGTTAAGACATGAAGAAGCTATATGTATATATGCAAAAGTCCTGTATGTAATACTATATACAAATCAATCATGCCGTGGAGAAATCGACACCAATCCCCACTAGGGATGTATACACAGGTTGGACTACAGACTGCCCACACAACTTATGGGAGCCCAATGCCTCTGTGTAAGTTACTGTCACTTGGTCACACCCTTTGCGAGCCCAAGTTTCTAACCCAAAGACAGGAAAAGCCTGCATGTGCCCAGCTGGAATACACAGTGGATGCCTACGAGAGCCACACAAAGCAACACACTGTAACATGAAATCACAATCTGAAAGAAAATGTAAATGAAAAGTAAACCAAATAAATAAAATAATAAAGGAAAAATCAGAAATACAATTAAAATAAAAAAATGTAATGAAAATAAAAAAAATAATTAAAAATTAAAACAAAATGAAAACAATAAATTGAAAAAAGAAGAAGAAAAATAGATAATAAATAAATTAAAATCTAATTCTAATTTGCAATTCGGAATGGAATATGAAAAAACCAATAGAAAAAAAAAATCAAAAATGGCCATGTGTCGACCGGGGGATGGGGGTTCACCCAGGAGGGAGGAGGTACAGGGTGCACCCCAACACCCACATGCGTGGAAGTTGAGAACATTTTTTTTTAAAAAACCTCCATGGGCTCATGGCCTGCACGGCTACCCTACAGTGGGAGAACTGCCGTCGCTGTCTTCACCCTTTGGTGGTACATCAGAAGGTGTGCGTGATATGGGAGGCAGACCACGCAAAGTCCTGGCATGCTCCTCCATGGCAGCAAGCATGCAGGTCTGAAAGGTTTGGTTCTGCAGGATGATGGTACCGAGATCCCCATGCAGCACCTCACGGGTAGCATCCCTGTGAGCCTGTGACTGTGCAGATATGGCTGTGCGCAGAGTCTCCAGTCCAGCCCGTTGGTCCCTGTTGGACGCCAACATGTCCTCCCTGTGTGAGCGGCACATGGACTCTGTTGCCTGCTGTTGCCTGCTGCTGGAGCTCCACCTGCCTTTCAGGGGTGAGAATGGAAGTGGCCACCCTATCCACGGCCTGAGCCATCATCTCACACGATGCCCCCTGTTGTGCTGCAATAGTATACATGGATTTCTCCCACACAGTATTGCCTGGTGGCGCATGGTCACCGCGTTGGGGCAAGGTAATGTGCACCTTGCTGTGCTGGCACTGCCTGAAGCTTTAGGACTGCATTCCTCCTTTGATCTGCTTGCCCAGGAACAGGAGCAAATATAGTGGAGTGTGACCCTGCATCCGTAACTGCCACAGGCAGAGTTTCCAACACTGAATGCCCCATAGAGGGGTATACTCCCAGTGCAGGTGGGTTGGACAGAACAGCATCCCTGTCAGAAACACTCACCTGCGATGGGACATTTGTCTCAATGTCAGATTCAGCACCTGAGGCATAGAGATCTTCGGAGGAGTACCCAGAGACACCCATGGACAGGATGGTGTGTAGGAGTAATGGATTTTCACCCACCATCACCCCACGTCCTCCACTGGTGCCTGGTGTGGCTGTGAGTTCACCTGCCTCTGCGCCATCTCCTCCTCCTCAAAAGCATCTAGTGCCTCATCACCCGCAAAAACATAAAAGAAAAGTAATGAAGACAGGCATGAGCAGCATAGCCCACACACATATGCATCACGAGGTATGTTGAATTTGGGGCAGAACGGCACAAAAATGTGTGTTAATCATGCAAAGGATTGCATCAATCAGGCAGAATGAACCGGAAAACAGTGTGTACAATGTTGTGGCATGATGGCAGTTGAAGTGCAGTAATAAGGTGCAAATTGTTAACTGCGGTCAGAAGGGATACTGCAAAACCCAAACCCAAGGCCAGGGGAGGGTTTGGAGGCACCACATGGGTGACCCATAGCAATCTTGACTATACAGCCTCACCTGGCACTCAATTAGAACACATCACCCAAGCAACATACACATGGTTTGCACACACATGCATGCCCACTCACCGGACATTGCCTCAAGATTTGGTAGGTCTCCCACGCCTTGGATCTGATCCTCTGCGATGAAGCCTCCAGCGATTGACTCATGTTCTGTGAGTACTTCCTCCTCTGGTGGAGACACACTGCCAGTCACCAGAGTAGTGGCATGATTGGAAGCCAGCTTGTTTTTTGCTCTGCGTTTGAGGTCATTCCACCGCTTAGAACAATCATCAACTGTGTGCCTCACGAATCCAAGGGAACTAATCTGGTCCGCGATGCACTGCCAGTGGGCCCTACATTGAGCAGTCATAGTCTTGCACCCTGCAGTCACCAGTATTTCGCGGCCATGGGCCGACACGTAGTCCACAAGTGCGTCTAGTTCCACATCATTGAAACTCCGCTTCCTTGACGTGCCGGAGGGGGGAGCCGTGTCTGGGGTACCAGCCTGTACCGCAAGAGCACCCTTCTTGCTCTTGAGAGGTGGTGCGGACCCTGAGTGGCTTACGCCACTCTGGTTGGTAGGGGCTGAAGCGCAGGTGGACTGGGCACTGGAAGTAGCCAAAGGCACTGCAGGCATTGGCTGCTGGGTGATGTTGGCAGGACCAACCTTGGTGTGATGGTCTTGGACCAACACTGTCCTGGCTGGGTGACTCGGAACTGGGGTGGATTGAGCTGCAGCTGCCCCTGCAGCCCCCTAACCCTGGCTACTTGGGGCAGCAGATGACATTGCTGCCCCAGATCCACGTGGCCTGGTGACAGCAACTTTCACCGCCACATGTGGCTCTGACTTGGTGACACAGGAGTCGGCCTGTGAGTTATCCTGTGCCGGTTCGGTTAACAACATGGGCTGGGTTAACAAGGCCTGAGCTGGGATGGTGTCAGCTGCATCTCCCCGACCCATTGGGTGGGGGGCATAAGTGTCCCTGATTGGTCCTCCACACACTGGCCTCTTGGGCCACCCTGCACATCCTGGCCACGTCCCCTACCGCAAACACCTCTTGGAGGTCGGCCACCTTTGCCTCCCTTACCACTTGGTCGCCTCCCAACCATGGCACTGATGTTCTTGTGCAAATGGGAGGTGCAGTAAACAATTGTCCTGGGCAAATGGAGTGAAGGGGGCAGGGTACTAGATGGAATACGTACCCTAGTGCTCTAGCAAGGCTGCCTGTGACCCCTGGGGGAAGATGACGGGTCACGCAATGCTCAGGCACCCCGAAAACAAAATTTAACGTGCAAGCGAACCCTGGTAGCCCACGTGCGTGGAATAAAGAACCAGCACTACGCTGTGGCACCCAGAAACACAAAAATAAGCGTACACGTGGTACACGCAGGCTGCAATGACCTCTGAATGGGTATGCGAAACACGGAGCCAACCACAGTTGAAAAATACGTGCGCGACTCACCGTCTGCCTGGTAAAAGAATGTGGAAAAGACGCGCGTGTGCCCGTTGGCAACATCCCCGCCAAAAGAAGAATTGAACGCTGTCTGAGTATACAAGGAGTACGAACTGAAACCGTTGTGAAGTAATCGCGTGTGAACCAACAAGAAGTACAAGAATCACCCGCTCGCTCTCCACAAAAAGCATGTACAAGAAAATGGCATCCTACACGTACGCGCTAAGGGCCTTTCCTCCAATTACACGCAGTGACACCCGGACGTGCAGTTTTTGCACGTGTACAATCACTGTGCGTGTTACGTCAAAGACTTGCTTACACGCTAAGGTCCTTTCCTCAAATTACACGCTGACGTGCAGTTTTTTCACGTGCCAAATCACTCCGTATCAAGCTGGCCACGCGACAACACACAGAAGACCACGCTCCTGCCCAGAAGGCCACTTTCCTGCCCCTCAGTACCCCGAGCCCGCTCCCACCTGCCATCTGCTGCTGCCCGCTGGCCAGGTGCCCTGCTATTTGGTGCCTGCATGTCAGCCATTTGCAGGGGTCCAGTTGCTGTGACCACCCCTGCGGAAACAGAAGACTCCCGACTGCAGTTCCATCGCTCCACAGCCCAGCACAAGGACCCAGTTGCTCAACCACACCTGCCTCGGGGTTGCCATGTCGGGGAATACACCATCAGAGACCACTGGCAACCCCCAGCCAGAGAGGCAGAGGGCTACCAGCTTCAGTGCCGCAGAAGTTGGCATCCTGGTGGAGCAAGTCCTGGTGCATTATGATGACCTCTTCGGAAGACAACGCGCCGACAATGAAGGACAGAAGAGGATCTGGAAGGACATTGTGGCTGCCATCAACGTGGAGGGGGTGGCAGCTCGCGACATGGCACATTCTGGAAGTGCTGGGAGGACTGCAGGTCCAGGACCCTCAGCAAGGCCTGGCACCTCTTGGAGGCAGCGCATGCAGAGGGGTGCCGGGTCTGCCTTACCAACATCCGGATGAGGGTCCTGGAATATATACGCCCAGCGCTCCACCTCCAGGTCCTTGAGAGGCAGACCCGTCTGGAGTCGAGCGGTAAGTGTCCATGCGCACTGATTGGATGCAGTGCATGTTGAGGTATGCCAGAAGTGTGCAGGTGGACATATGTCTTGAAAGGCCCATCTATGGATATGTATGTACAGGTACATGAGCCTGCCACATGTGAGTCCAGTCAAGTGTGAGGCACATCAATGGTGTATGTGTTGAAATGCATGATGCACTTATGCATGTGGGGATGAACACATGTTAGCATTTCTGTGTATGTACTGTGGCATGGTTCGGGTGTGACACATGGATGCTGGTTCCACCTTCATGTACGTGCACAGTGTACATGTGTGTGTGTGTGTGTGTATTTGACATGTGTTTGACTGTGATACACCATGGATGCATGTGAACCGACATGTAGGAGGCTGATTGCCAGATGTGAAATAGTTGCCGATGATTTCACTGTGACAGATATGATATGGCATTTATAACACGCCTATACACAAGTGTTTCAAGGTGCGACGAGGCAAGGGGGGAACAAAGGGAGGACAGACAGTGATCCTACTAGGCCAGGTGTCATTCAGATCGTGGAAGTGCATGGGAAGGGGGGAAAGGAAAAGTGCGCAGGGAGAAGGGAGAGGGGAAAGTGCAGTACATGGGAAAGTGGAATAAATAAGATAAATAAGACAAATAAAACAGCCAGCTAGTGGCACGTGCAAGGAAGTGCAGACATAAGTGCTGGTAGGGGGACTGAAGGGATACAGGAAAAACAGTCCCCAAGTGCAGGGGTTGCCAGGGAGGCAGTGCAGGTGGGCAATTGATGGGCCTGTGCCAGAGATCAGAAAGGGTGGCCATGTAACCAGTGCAATTTCAGTCAGGAATTCAGCAAGGGAGGGAAGGGGAGAAAGCAGAAGCAAAGAGGAAGGTTTTGAGGTGTTTCCGGAACCGGAGATGGTTCTCCTCGAGTTTCAGGGAGGAAAGAAGGCTATTCCAGAGAGAGGCCCCTGCCAAAGAGAGTGATCTGCCACCAACTCGTTGCTTGGAGAAGCGACTGACCCTGAGGGAGTTGGAGGCAGAGGAACGAAGAGCTCAAGAAGGAAGATATTTAGGAAGAGAGAGTTGAATGTATGGCGGCCCCAGACCCCAGAAGGCCTTGTGTACAATGCAGAGGGTTTTGAACGTAATCCTCGCAGCCACTGGGAGCCAGTGCAGAGATTTCAGTCCAGGAGAGATACGATCCCTGGGCTTGTGGCCAAGGACAAGTCTCGCAGTCCTGTTCTTGATAAGTTGCAGAGGGCGGAGAGTGGAGGCAGGCAGATTTAGATAGAGGCTGTTACAGTAGTCCAGCTTGGAGAGGACCAGGGCTCTGGAGACAGTGAACTTCTGGGGGAAGGAGAGGAAAGGAAGAATACCTCTAAGGAGGTGCAGCTGGTAGTGTGACTTCTTAGAGACGTCAGAGATGTGAGGGGAGAAGGAGAGTGCAAGGTTTTTAGCCTTGCAGGAGGGAGTGGGAGGAGGGCCAAGAGAGGCCGGCCAGAGAGCTACAGGGAAGGAGGGAGTGGGTGTGCCGATGAGTAGAATCTCAGTCTTACTGGCATTAAGGCAGAGGTCGTTGGCGGTACAGCATTCCTGGATGGCAGACAGACAGTCAGAGATGAGTGAAGGAGAGGAGGAGGAGACAGAGGGTAGCCTGAAAATGAGCTTGGTATCATCTGTATTGCACTGAAAGTTGGGACAGAGAGCGGTGATGCGGTGGGCAAGGAGTGCCAGGTATTGGTTGAACAGCAAGGAAGAGAGGATAGATCCCTGGGGGACACCACAGGTAGAGAAAAAGATGTCGGAGAGGAAACACCCAAGTTGGACCTGGGAGGGTCGGTCGGAGAGGAAAGAAGTCAGCCACGCCAGAGCCTGACCAGTGATACCCAGGTTATCACGGAGACCGTTGAGCAGGATGGCATGGTTGACAGTGTCAAAGGCAGAAGAGAGATCAAGCAAGATAAGAACGCAAGGGGTGTTAGAGTCGAGGTTGGTGAACAGGTCTTCACGGATGTTCAGGAGAGCAGTTTCCGTGCTTCTGGCAGCTGGTGGAGGAGATGTACAGATGCATGTATGTCTGGTGGCGTGTGTCCATGTGTTCCGCACTCCCTGTGTTGCATGTGACGTCAGGCTAACTTTCGGATGCTCATGCTGTTGTATGTGAATGGATGGTGCTGCCTGCTGCAACATTCCGGTTAATTGGTGCATGTGTGTGGGTTCAAATGATATGTGTGTTGGGGAGTGTGATGCCATCTGTGAAGTTAGACATTGCCACTCATGTACAACTGTCATGTGTGTATCAGCCCATTGTACAGTGCCCTGATGCCTGTGTTCTGTCTCTCCCTGTCTGCAGCATCAACTGATGAAGAGGGTGGAGACGGTGCTGTGGAGCACAGCGGCAGGGATCCCACCACCAGCCGGAGACGCAAGGCTCAGCTCCCCTCCTGGGTTATCATCTCTTCGGGGAGTGAGGAGTCTGGTGCCGTGCCCGCGGCCGCAGCTGCCAAGGGTAGGTCCAAGAGGCGGAGGTCGGAGGTGCACTCCTTGGCAGCAGAAGGGCCAGCTGAGACCCCACATGGGCCTATGGACAAAGATGGCATGGAGTCATCCAGGTTGGTGGGGGGTTTGTTTGAGGAGGAGGCCGTGGAAGGCCCACGCATGGGGCCTGTAGGGGGGCATTCCACTGGTGCTTGAAGTGTAGTCCAGGGGCAAGGCAGGAGGCAGCACAGGCCGCCGCGGAGGTGCCTGTGTGTAATCCTGTCCCCGATCCTGTGACTGCATCATCCCGCACCAGCAGGGATGCCTTCGTCCAGGCCCGTTTTCAGGGAGGGTATGTGCAAACAACAACAGGCCTTCTTCTCCCTGCGGATGTGGCTATCCGGGACCGGGTTGATCCTGTCCTGGTTGGGGTGGCGGTGCGTCAATGTGGCATTGAGGATGACGTGCAGGGTTCTCGTGTGGACAATGCACATCATTTTGAATGCCTCATTGACCACGTTGGCCTACTAGGATGGGTCAGCAGTGCTGGGTTCCTCCGTGTGCTGGAACTTCTATCAACCCCCTCCTCAACTGTACCCCTTATGCTCCAGTCGTCCTCCGTGCCATCTTCCTGCCCACTTATCACCTGGGCACTCTGTGGAGCTGGCCTGACCCAGCGGCCAGGCTGGTGGAGGACACATCCCTGCCACAGTCAGGAGTCGGAGGTCCAGCAGGGGTGGCCACCCCAACAACTGGACCCCAGCAGGAGACGGACGTGCAGGCATTGACAGGCAGTGCACATGCACGGCAGCAGCAGGCTCAAAGTGGGAGCAATGATGGCTCGGGGCCATCAACGTCACAGGGGCAGGCATCGGCCGGAGGGCAGGAGGACCCTGGATTCAGTGTGTCTTCCAAGTGGCAGCGGTTGGGCCGGCAAATAGATGCAGAGCGGCAACAGGTGGAAGAGGCGCGGCTCACTATGGTCAAGGCGGAGAACTCCATGCACAGGGCATTGAGGTGGGATGAGTGCCTCGAGGCAACTCGCAGGGAGTTGGAGGAGGCCATGGCTGCATCCCTGCGAGACCTCGGGGCCAGGGAAGAGTCCTGCCTCCAGGACGTTGAAGAGGAGTTTGATGATGCCCTGGCCCGGGATATCAACAAGTGAGCCGTTGGACTTGCCCGCCACCTTTGTACATAGTTCTTTAGGGTTAGGTTTCATTTGTTTTTTGTTTATTTTGGAGTTCATGGACTTTTCTCCACTTTATGTACATAGTTATTTTTTTAGGTTTTTTGGTAGGTTTCCTTTTGTTTGGCCATCATGGACCCTTTGGACTTTCACTGTATATAGTTCCACATTTGTACATACTGTAGTTATTTTGTCATCCCATGGATCAATGGTTTTTTAAAACATTTTCATGTACTTTGTTTGTACATTTGAAATGGACAACTTCAGTTTTTTACTCTTGTAGATTTTTGGTTTACATTGGATTTGTTTTTATTTGGGATTTCATCATTTCTTCATTTACAATTTTCATATTTTAATACAAATCATATTTCTTCATTATTGGTGTTGTGTACTCTCATTGGTTTTGTGCATGTCTCTATGAGCATTGCCTCAGTCATGTGTTGCCACTGTGTGGCTCTGTTGTACTATTATGCATGGCCATGGTGGTTCTTTTGAGGCTCTCATGGCATGGGTACTTTGGGAGTGGGTGCAGTGGATGGTTGCTTGCATGCACTAGGGGGCCGGGGATTTATGTGGGCATTAGGCCCATGGGTCTCTTTCGTTAGAACATGGTGTTTGGTGGGGGACATGAGTCGGGGCCTGCTGGCAGGTGCCCGTCAATGGTGGGTGGGTGGGTAGGGGACATGAATCGGGGCTTGCTGGCAGGTGCCCGTCAATGGCCGACATGAATCGGTGCCTGCCGGCAGGTGCCCGTCAATTTTGGGACATGAGTCGGGGCTTGGTGGCAGATGCCCATCAATGGTGGGTGGGTGGTCGGGGGACATGAGTCAGGGCTTGCTGGCAGGCACCCATCAATCTAGAGGACATGAGTTAGGGCCTGCTGGCCGGTGCCCGTCATCGGGGGACATGAGTCAGGGCTTGCTGGCAGGTGACGTCAATGGTGCGAGGGCTGGTGTTGGACATGAGTCAGGGCCTGCTGGCATGTGCCCATCAATTTGACATGAGTCGGGGCCTGCTGGCAGGTGCCCGTCGGGGGACATGAGTCGGAGCTTACTGCCAGGTGCCCATCAATGGGGAACATGAGTCGGGGCTCACAAGTGCATTGTACCATGTGAGCTGCCTGCAGGGCATGGTCAGGGGTGTAGGGTAGTCCCCTGTGGTGTGGGCTGCCTGCAGGGCATGGTCAGGGGTGTAGGGTACTGCCCTGTGGTGTGGGCTGCCTGCAGGTCATGGGGTGGGGGGAAAGGGCACACCTGGGATGGGCCACAATGCCAAATCGCATGTGAAAATTCCAGCGCACGACTGAAATACACGCACCCCGCTCTTGCCAGGACTATCATT
The DNA here is from genome assembly GCF_040938575.1 of Ambystoma mexicanum. NCBI lineage: Eukaryota > Metazoa > Chordata > Amphibia > Caudata > Ambystomatidae > Ambystoma > Ambystoma mexicanum. The sequence goes on from NC_090935.1 coordinate 328,886,966, forward strand.
TGTGAAACTTCCTGCGCACCCCCAAAATACACGTACCCCGCTCGCGCCAGGCCTATCGCATGTGAAAAATCCTGGACACCCCCGGTATACGCGCGGCACCCCATCCACCCTGGGCATGCCCCACAGGCAGCCCACTCACCCTTCTCATGCCCCACAGGCAGGCCATCCACCCTGGGCATGCCCCACAGGCAGCCCACTCACCATCCCCATGGCCAAGAGGCAGACCATCCACCCTGGGCATGCCCCAGAGGCAGCCCACACCACAGGAGGTACTTTTTCTATGCAATTTACGTGGCGCGAGTGGGGTACGCGTATTCCGAGGGGTGCGCAAGGAAAATTTCACGTGTTTTGGCTGCCGTGAGCAGGGTACACGTAGTATTTTCACGCAATTACAGTGTAGAGGCCCTGTAAACTGGTCCAGGGTTAGCACGGCCCTTTGCGCCATATTGGGGATTTCAATGGATTTTCCTTGCGCAAGGGGCATTCTTGGGGGCGTAACTGGCACTGCGGAATGTTCGTGGCGCCAGTGCTCCAAAACGCTTGGAAATTCCATGAATACGTGGTGTGCCAGAATACTGTTTAGCACACACGGCTGGCTCAGGCTGGCACACGCTCCTTCTCTGCACTGCTCGCGTGCGCTGCCTCCGCGCTGAACTGTATGAATTACCCCCAGAATGTAGCAGATAGGCATTGCTCCAATCGGTATTATCAAAATAAAATGTCACCAGGGCAAAATTGAAGCAGGTTGTTTTATTAGCTACATTTTCTGCATAACATGAAAAGAAGTGTAGTAAATACATTTTTGTTTTTATAATACAGCACACTTTGCACGAAAAACAATCTGATTCATTGTTGGCCTCATGCAAACGTTTGTTAGATAATACAGATTGTGACAAAACCGGGTTGCCCCATTTTGTATTATCAAAGCATTTGTGAGCATGACTAGTATGGATGCCAAGGTGCATGTGCCTATTATTAATAACTGTTTATTAACACCATACAACAAGAAGGTATTTTTTTCCTAAACAATGACCCAACACAGACTTAACATTTCACACAATATCACTTTCTGTGATCCTATTACCACTTGTCCAGATTTGTATGATTTCACTTCTACTACCTCAAGAATTCCCCTAAAAGGACACAAACGTACAGCCTCCATATAATATATACTGTCGGACCAAATCTTAAAACATATGCAAGAGCAAAGTTCACCTCACACTGTTCTCTCACAGCTGCTACATTCACTAGTGTGAGTTGCATGAAGGAGAACAGGCTCCAGTTGACAGTCGCATATAAATCGTGCCCTACATCCAGGTGGATGGGTGGCTGTGGTCCACCATTCTTGCTTACGTGCAGGTGCAGGTCAGTGTAGTCCGTAAAAGTGTCTGCCATTGTCAGTCCTGTTTTTTTATTTCCACCCAGCTCATGGGTGAAAATGTGAAAAAATAGAAAACCTAATTAAGCAATAAGCCCTGAGCCAGGGGGCGGAGGGGGGCATTACCGCATCAGGTAATGCCTCAGGGCCCAAAGTTACAGGCCCGAGCGAAGCTCCGGGCGAGGGGCTTAGTGCTATTAATACCCCAGCCTGTTGGACCAGTGCTCTAATAGTGTCTTTAGCAACTGAAAAAAGAAGGGAAAAAATATGCCTGGCTTGGCCACTTTCCATGGCGGCCATGCATGCAAAAAGGGGAAAAGTAAGAAAACAAAGAATATCCACGCATGGAAAGGAATGAAGGGACTACACAAAGGGCCTCATCACGAGTCTGGTCGTAACCATTAAATGCAGCGATAGCGCTATTACCGCCGCATTTAAGGGTATGCCAGATCATGGGCTTGGCGGATTTGCCCCCAGCTCTGAGCTGGGGAAAAACCTGCTGCGGTTTTGCCGATTTTTGGCGCTATTACCACCAGCGCTAACAACGCCGGCGATAACAGCATGAATTCCCGAATGGGCCTAATGGGGAATGGGAACCATACGTTCCACCAAACCCGTGATCCAGCGCTAATAGCGCCGGGGGTTTGGCAGTAGGGCTAAAGAGTAGACAAAGACGGGAACAAAATGTAGCAGGAGGAACAGTTAAGAAAGGAAGTGAGAGCAGAAGAGCAAAGAAAATATGACAATAGGCAGAGAGCAGGCTAGAAAAGAAAAGAGAAAAAGAGATAAAAGAATGCAAAGACACAGAGATGAAGAGGTGTGTAGGGCAAATGAGAGAAGGGAAGCAAGAACACAGGAAGAGGAAAGGGCTAGGGAGGAAGCAAGGAAACAAAGAGAATTTGATGAGGAAATGGAACGAAAGAGAAGGCAGAGGGTGCACAACATTGATCTCATTGAGAGAGAGCTAATGGAATCTAGTCCAGTAGTATTATGGAAGGAGATGAAGGAGTTCCTCCTATCACAAAACTTATGCCAGGACCCTCTTGAGTAAATCTAGAGAAGAATTTTGAGATAGGAAGCATCAGAGACAGAATGGAGAAGGCTTATCAAGAGATGAGGACAAAAAGTGAATCAAGAAATAAAGGGAAAGATGATCGATCTGAAGGTGCCCAGTCATGAGGGTATCAGCTAATAATGTCCCCATGCATAATGTCAGCGGGAAAAGCCATTGGTGACATTATATACGGTGGCATTATGTATGGGGATGTGTTGCGGGGACGTTCCCTGCACCCCTTGTAAAAAGAAAATAACATTCAGGGGATGCAGTGGTGTCCCCCGCATGTTCAATGTAATAATGTCTCTGCAAAAAACAGTGGCATTTTTGTCAAGAGACATTTTTGAAGCAGCATTATTACATGGAACCGTCACGAGGCAAGGAGGGGGGCCTGTTTAGCCTCGAGCATAGAGCCCTGTCTTTGGACAGGCTGACTCTAAACAGAGATGAGAAGGATGACAGTCATACTAGTTGGGGACAAGATATGTCAGACAAAGACAGGGAAACCTTCTGTGGGAGGAGGGTGACGATGCGTGCTGTCCCCAGGGGTGTTTTCAGACAGACAAGGAAATAAGGTGGTCAGATTTGAACCTGCCTAAAGAAAGGACACCAGAGCCTATGGTGCAGCCAGAGTGACTTAAAAGGTGACCTCCTAGTGAGAGGGGGGACTCGCCAACTTATGTGAGCAGGCTGAGGACATAACCAGCGATCAGGCACCTTTGTCCCTACTATGAATAGGCAGATGATGGGAGACAATTGTGATTTTGGGATTTCACAATTTCCCTTGTTCGAAAAAGGAGGGGCCAGACCACAGTATATCCCCTGGCCCCAGATGGATAAGGATAATCTAAGGTGTAAGCTCCTGAGTTTGACTTCAGGCACTGGGAAATAGATCTATAGAGAAAATGAAAGGAGGAAACACGTTAGCTATAGGGGACATTAAGGGTCTTCTAGCCACTATCCTTGGGCAGAGGGCTGATGATATTTGGACGAGAGCAGGATGCTCAAGTGTCACAGCACAGAACACAGCGCATGATGGGACGGTGTTTAATAATTGCAGAGCGGCAGCCTGGAAAGCACTTAGAGTACAATATCATTGATACGTTGGATATGGGTGCAATTATAGCACGCAAGATGCAGGAAGGTGAGGATCTGCTTCCTTACATTCTGAATTTTCAGGAACAGTGGTCTTTGGAAACTCGAGAGCCACGGGGGAAATCGATTTCTGGTGAGTTTGGAAGCAAAGCCATGGTCAGAAATACAGCTGACCAATACGCCCCATTGCCAATTGTTGCAAGAAAAAAATCAAAAGAGGGAAGATGCTAGGAAGCTTGAGGACACCAAACTAGTACAGAAAAAGCTGTCAAAATATATTCTATAGAAGGGGCAATGTTGACTAGTGGAGAGGGGCTAGGGTCACAGCAGGCAGTGGGTATGCCGCAGGTGAATAACCAACGGCAGTTGGATCATGGAGGGAACGGATTTATGCCGAGAGGCAGAGGAGGCTTCCGCAGAAGAGGAGGCTTTCAGAGTAATCAGTGAAACTTTCAGAATAACCAAGATGGTTTTCAGAACATGCAAAATGATAATCAAGCCCTGCAGGGAGTGCAAATTAGAAGACCCCCTCCCGTGTGTTGGACATGTGGAATGACAGGTCATATTGTGCGAACATGTGGGAGCCAAGGGTATGTGCAGAATGGACAATTCTCAAGAGGGGGACAGCTTATCCTCCAGCATATAGCCCACAAAGTAGGGACGGGTTTGCCCAAGATCAGACAGTGTATCAACCACAAGCACCACGAATACAACAGGCTTTGCACCAATGAATCTGTTGAAAGGGCAGTCAAAGCATGCACCCATGCACCCATATAGATACAGCAGAGCGCAAATACAGTACATCTATTGACTCCTATAGTTGGGGGTGTCACCATTGATGGTGGGAATCCTTTTGCAGGTACGGGAATAAATATGTAGCCACAGTAGGACAGCTCACAAGGTGACTTGATGTGTTCAGTATTATCAGTGATGCCAAATCCTCAAGAGGAACGAAGGGTTGACGTTACCATAGGAGGAAACTCATTTTCTTTTTTAGTAGACACAGGGGCAACTCGCTCATGTATACGAGAGGGAACATTGTCATTATCAGGAAATGCCATGAATGCTCAAGAGTTTTCTGGAGCTACAATTAGAGTTCCTTTTACTGAGAAATTGCCAGTGTCGATAGGAAAGTGTGATATGTCTGTCCCGTTGTTGTATTCAAGGCAGAACCCGGTTAATATATTGGGCCAAGATTTAATGACAAAGCTAAATATGATGATTTCCTTTACTGATGAAAGCATAGGCCCTCATTAGGACTCCGGCGCTAAACCATGGTGCTATAAGCACCATGGTCCATGCCGGAATCCGCCATGGTGGAATGGGGAATTACCACCCCATTCCGAGGTTGGTGGGGCAGAAATTCCCCATGCCGCCATGGCCCTTCCCCATTCCCATTTTTGCCCCATAGGGCTCAAAGCGAATGGGGAAGGTGCTAATTACGGTACCGCAAATTGCGGTACTGTAATTAGCACCAAGGTCCCTTTGCGGGTCCCTACTTTAGCAAAGGGACCTCGTAATTAGGCGCTAAGTGTTTAACGGCACCGCAGCCTTCTACGGTGCCGTTAAACACTTAGTGCCTGGGTCATAATGAGGCCCATAGTGTGTTCAACGTCAGGAACACATTATTTATGGGCAAATTTATCATGGTATTTACAGGGCAATAGCCATGCGAGGAACGCCGTTAGAGCCAGAAGTGTTTCACTATGGGGTATGCATTTTATTAACGTGGTTACCCAGTTTAGTGAGCAAGATTATGAGAATACCTGATAATTTTTATTCAGGCCACAGATACCTATGGACGAAGAGGGGGGACAGGCTTTTCCCTTGGAATTACAGGCAGCCATAGTGCGAGGGGAGTTGGCCATGCTCGAAGGTTGGGATAAAGGCAGGGCATGGAGAACAGTGATTGCAATTGTGGAAGGATATAGATTGAATGACATCACTGAGGAGGATATGTTTAGAGATGACCTGTCAGATGACAAAGTAGTGTTCGAGATGAGCATTGCATATTTGATCATAACAAAAAAACGAGTGGTTCCACAGAAGATATTGATAGTGTGGTAGTGTCCCGCATTTTTTGATGAGCATATGGAGAAAGTACCAATTTCCTTGTGGACTACAGGCCCTGCTAAAAGGGGTGGGAGAAGTTAAAATTAAGTTGCAACCAGGAGCAATACACCTCGGGCAAGGCAGTATCCCATGTCTCGAGAGGCAGACAAGAGTATTTTCAAGACTATGGGCCTCATACCGAGTATGGAGGTAATCATGGCACTATTAGCGCCATGACTACCTCCAATACCGGTACCGAGTCCGCCCTCGTTCAATGGGGACTTACCGGTCTATTCCGACCTTTGCGGGACCGGTAAGTCCCCATTGAAAAAGCCATTCCCTATTCCCATTTGAGCCCCCATAGGGCTCAATGGGAAGGGGGAAGGCGCCAATAACGGTACCGCAAACAGCCTATCACATCCCCAATTAGGTTTTTGTAGTTTGCCACATAGTGTGACATCACTGATGACGAATTGTGACTACAAGAGTTGTGTTTTTTATGAAATTTACTGAGACTGTGCTTTGCGATGTCCGTTGATGTCCATTGTAACTTTCTGTTTTAGATAATTGCAAATAAAACAGAACTATGTTTTGCCAACTTCATGAGTCGGTTTGATTATTGATTTATGAGTAAGTTCTGCATCCCCATCCATCTCTAAGTATTGCTACCTCGTCTTAATGGCCCAGGTCTATGGGTTCACGTGCAACCACTAGATTTAAAATGACGTCCCAGGCCAACAGTGTAATTGGCTACTCTGCTATCCGTGTGTAGAAAGTGCCAGTGTTTAGCACTGCCTCCCAAAAAAGTCCCTGGGCTGAACATGGACAGCGACAGCCCTGGCCACAAATTAAGCACTGGGTGACTATGCCACTGACCGCAGCATCCGATTTATACAAAGAAACACAAACTTTTTCTTTAAAATCTAGGCGTTGCAAAGTGGGGGCAGCAAATGTGACCCCTGGCGACCGCCGAATGACATCCCTGGGGTCATGGTTAACAGACGGCTCACATGGAAGGAAAATATACATGCAAAAAGATCAAGAATTAAACAGGCCACAGGATGCCTTTTAAGATTTGCCAAAATCGTGCATGATCCATCAGTGGCACATGTTCTTACAGCCTATAAAGAGAAGGGGCTGCGTGTGGGCACCTATGGCATTGAACCATCGGGAGCAGGGAATTTTATAGGGCTACAGATGGAGGAAAATTATTTCCTTTCCAGCCTGTTAAAGGTGCCTAGAACAACTACATCTTACATCACACATTTAGAGATGGGGCAGTGTTTTATTATGTATACATTATGGCTAAAATATGCCTTTTTCTGGTACGCTCTGTGGTGTTTGGATGCCGACTGACAACATTTTTGCTGAAGCATAACTTAGCTTTTGGTAATTATAAAAGAACTGAATGGCTGACGCATATTAAATCGACTCTGAAGTCTGTGGGCCTAGGTTCTTATTTGAACAATCCCTCATGCATTACTATTGTTCCCTTCCTGCACTTAAATCATTGTTTATTGCGCATTGAAAACCACAGTCTTAATGGTTCTATGTTTCTCAGCGGGATGGTCCCCAACCTCGGTTTACCATTACTGCCCCGTGCAAGGTTTAATGCTTTGCCTCTGTAGGCAGTAATCAGACTATGGGCTGCTTTTTCCTCTACCAGTGTGGTGCGCCTTTGTGCTGCTGTTGAAACACTGGCCCACCTCGCGATCTTTTGCCCCCTATAAAATGATTTGCACAAATATGTCCTTTATGATTTTCTCAAGGGTGCTGGCTATAGGCAATGGCGTCCTGCTTTTTTACTGTTGTTATCCGCTCAATGTCAGTGATTTGTTTTTTAAACTACTGTGCTTGTCACTGGGTACTCTGAGCATAGCAGTGAACCTGGAGGTGGGCCAATCAGACAGTAGCCATCATGCTCAATTTAAACCAGTCTTATGTTGGATCCAACTGTGGACACGCCCAGAATTGGGGGTGTACAAGAAGACCTTGCGAAATGTTTTACGCAATAATCGTTCCTGACCTTGGGCATGGTTCAATCAGATGGAAACGGTTTTACTGGAGATTGGTTTGAGTGACTTCTGGTTTGCTCTGGAAACTCTGACACCACATTTTCAAACCGTGATATCAGCAAAATGGGAAGGGGCTTTTTGGATTCACTGTGTGCCAATGAACCTACAAGCCTTTTTTTTAGTATATTTACACAATAAAAGCTTAGAACGGTATTTCACTTGGGTTATGAAATCTGTGTGGGGGGTCCTTGTACATTAAATTGTGTTTTGGAACCCTCCAATTAAAACAATGTATGAAGAACTGGATGAATGCAGGAAATTCATACTTGCCCATTGTGTGGATTTGTAGAGGTGGATGTCTTTCATTTTATGTTTTTCTGTCTTTATTTGTTTGACTTAAAGCGAAACTGGCTCATACCGCTTTTTCAATGTAACAATGTTAATACAGCCCTCGGCAGACTGGATTTTTGTAAATTCCCACCCAGTATTTACAGGGTTTATGCGGTTTCAAACTATCTTGTAAAAGCTTGGAGGCAATGACAAAGAATAATCATAAAATAGGTTGCAACTGTTATCCTGCTGCCATTCTTGCACGCCCTCTTGATATAACAGCGATATAGTGTTTAGAGCCTGGTTGTTCTGTTGTACTGTAGGCTATTATATGATGATTTTTAACATTTTCATTATTGTGATATTTAACTGTTTTTTGTAAAAGCTTATTCCAATGAAGACTCGATTGCACACATCTTTCCTTATGTGAAATTCCTTGTATTTGCTGTGTTTTTATTTTTCATGTGTTTATGGTTTCATTTTGATTGTATTCAGCTTGTATGGTTCATTGTTATCCGAAATGAAGCTTACTGGCTGACTATTGACTACTGTTATTATCATTAGAAATGGTCACTATTACTTCCAAATGTGTGTGCTTCTTACAGCTCGACCAGGAAAAGAAGAGCTATGTTTGTGGACTATTGTTATAGCTATATGACATTGATTGACCGTTATATGGTTATTATGAAGTGCTTTCTGGTGAATTTATTTTGTGTTTCTGCTCCTAAGGATGCAATTTTTGGTCGATTTATTACCTTTTATTTGTTTTTATGTTTATATGTAAGTTTTATGGATATAATTAATAGCTGCAATAAACACATTTCACTTACTGGTGTAGCTTTGGCATCGAGGCAGTCCAGTGTTGAGATCAGAGATGACTCTGCTAGTACCCTTGCAGCAGCTTGGACAGTGTTGAAGGTAAGGTTCTCTAACTGGCATCAAAGCAATTCAGAGGTGAAGGGAACGCCAGAGATCACTTCCTTGGCTCGTTGGTTGCTGGAAGACTCTGTCCAGGACCTCAGAGTCAAGGTGCATCCTTTGTTCTGCCCTTTCCAATCAGGATGGTTTGTAGATAGCACTTGAAGGGTTCTGTCACCTCCATTGAGAAGGATCCTGCTTACCAGTGTCTCAGTTGTAGTAGGCTTTGTCCATTCAGATGGTTACCCCAAATATGGCCTTGGGGATGTTAGGAAGAAGAGCTTTCCTTTTCCTTGGAGCTCCAGGTCTTCATCTCTCTGGCAGAGGACTTTGGCGAAGACTATACTCCCAATCCCTTTCCAGTGAATCCTTCAAGCTTTTTCAAAAGATGAATGAACTAATGGGAGGTTCCCCCCTTATATAGGCACAATGCTATAGTGTATTGGTCCACAGCAAGCGTGTCTTTAAGGATCAAGTCCTGGCTACTGTAACAAGTGTCATTTGCCTGCAGATGGCATATCCAGAGTGCCTGGTCTGCAGGACATGGGAAGGCAGAAAGGAAAATAGAGAGCCCTATCAAAATACAAGATGATGAGACTCTCACTGTGGACTGGAGCTCTCCTCTGGGCTACTCTAACCCCACCCTCTTTATCTCTCTACCCAAATCAAAAGGCCCCCAGTAATCAGCACCCTGGTGTGGAATGGCAATTGTAATGACAGTACTGTTGTCTTTGAGGCACTGATTCCCAGTGGACCTCCCAGTGAGTGCTCCTGTTTCCTGAAGGAAGGTGACAACCCTTCACAGGGGGACCAAAGAGAGGGCTTCCAGGGATGGTCCCAACATGATTGTATTGGGTACTCTCATCCCATACTGCTTAATACACACCAGGTGTTGCCATGAATGAGGAATTGTCCACCAAGTTGACAATACATGACATCAAACACTTTTGACTGTATGATTGTGTAATCCCAATAGCCACAATGTCAAAACTAGATGTGGTTTATAATTAGATATTAACAACTGCCACCAGGCAACTAGGGTACACAGTTATGCCACTTTGAACCATATATGCATACATTTTAAAATAAAACACCTCTCTCCTTTGGAAATGTGTGTTCCAGCAGCAGTGTCAGGAATGCACGTCAGGAATGCACATGTGACCCTTGACCCTATCCTGCTGCCACTTGAGGGTAGCTGCTAAGAACATCAGGAGATGGTCACAGAAAATAACAAGTGAGCATGCTGTATGTATTTTGGTATGGATCATTCTGAGAGTGCGGTCTGATTAGCAGCTATCACTTTCATTGACAAAATTACCTACATCATTTTATTATTCAAAAATAAAAATAGACTCAGGCTTCTGCCCTCACAGAAAGCATTTTTCAAAATAATGAATGGATTTGTGGACTCTTTGAACAACCAAAGACTTGTATTTGCAAGAAAGATTGTCACGAAATATGAAGACAATGCTTGTGGTCTGCCTGAACAAGCACATTCTTAAATGCCTCTACAGATGCAGGTTAGTCAAGTTACAATTACCTTTCCTCATTGAGCAAGGTATAAATGTTTCAAACCCAATACATGCATCCAACCACACAGGGCTCTGTCAGGACACTGTAAATGGAAAATGGTGTGCAGCTTCTCTATACACAATCAAACATATGTTTGCAAAGGTCCTTTATCAACCAAATATGTCAAATTACACAAATCTCTCTCTTGCTGACATACAGTCCCTCATCCTCCAAAACATCCTGGTGTTTCCTGAAAGTCTATGGCAGCATTTAAATGACTGCTTATTATCACCATATTTTATATTATATATGGCAAAGTACTACATTATTCTCAATTTAATAAAGCAGGGTCTACTGGCAGACATCGGACTGATGCATGCACACTCACACACAACCTTGATCACCCATAGGTTTTATACCCCAATATGCATCATCTATGAACTCATCCTTCGTGGCAAATTGTAAAACCTATCAACGGGAGGGATTGGTTAGGGGAACATATCTATTTTTATAATAAAAATGGGTCAGTACTTCATTGGCTGTCTCTAATCTGTGAGGCACTCCTTGAACTACCTCTAAATGTGCATGATACTGATTATAGTGGCCCAAAGGGCAACAGATTGGTCTATGCAACATTGTATAGCAGTTTGCCCCATAGACCCACTGATTGGTTGGCACATTCGGGTTAGCTAGCAGCATGTAAGCAAAATGAAACACATGTGCTTGAGACACATCCGATTAGTACCCAATTTCCCAATTAGTCCATCATCTCTCATCAGTCCGGACATGAGCCAAAGTTTCCTGTTTGTAGTTGACCTTGTAGCCTGCTCTCTGTTCTGGGACATTCGAGGGAGTGTAAGCTTTTAACTACATTCATCCCCAGCTTAATGAAAAGCCCTTGTTTTTGACTTCTGAATCACGTGTTAGGAGACTGCAAATTTGTCATTTTCAGCCTCCTATTTACTGCAATTTGATTTAATTATGCTGGGTGTCATTGCACCTCTTGGCCTATTGACACTTCCTCACTCAATCTTGTAGGGGCCTTATTCATTGTTAATTGTCCAATACTTTGGCTATTGCAAATGTTTTCTTCTTCTTTAATCTAAGACAAATATGTCTCAAGTCCTTGGCGTATCCGTCTGCCTCCTGTTGTGCTTTGCAGCTATTCATTGGACAACTATGGACAATATAGACTCCTCTTCGTTTTGCACACAAAGCTAATTCTCCAACGTCTGCTGGCCCTACAGCCCTGTTCTGTCTCCGAGGTAGCTGAATTGAATCTTTGAATGAGCTGGCGTCCATTTTTCTATCATGGCCATCCGTGCCACGTTATATTTTCCTCTATAGCAAGCTTCTATATATCTCATCTACCTTGAGTTGCTGCATATTTACACTTATTGGTCAACACGTTACTTAATTCCTGTTTGTATGTATGATTAAATTATCATTTCGTACATGTTTCTCTTATCACTTCAGTTACATGGTTACTCTTCAGTCGTATGTCCTCGTATAGCTTCTTTATGACATCACTCTGCCCACATCAGATTTCACTCAGCACTTCATGATATCCAGTGGTGCGTGCTGACATCCCTCCACACAACACCCTTCCATTCCTTCAGTGCGAGGATACATTCAATACAACGGTCTGAGTGCATATTGTCTCTCTTGCACTCAATGCAGTATAGGTAAAAGACATGGAGTCCCATAGAGGGCCCTTCTCCTGTTGTTCCAGTATGACAGCAGTGAGGTGGCGGGAGTTAGGGATAATGCATCCACCTGGTCTTCTGCATTCCCCCTTCTGGTCGAGACCTAAACCACATTCTTCTCTTCATTCTCCTTTATCATCTCTTCATTCTGTTCTTTCTTTGGGACTGTAAGGAACTCATTGTGGCAACAGTAAAGACAGACACAAGTGATCACAGTTCAAGGATGTTTATTAAACTATATAAATGGGTGAGAAAAATGCCTAATTTAAACCTAAATCTAAGATGGAAGCAAGCTACGACCATCAAATAATAAGCCCTAGTAGCATCTAGCCAAATAAAAGGGCCAATACTAAAAACTATTGCCAATCCTTACCACTAAATTACAAAAGAGTGTGGGATAGTGTTCACAAGAAAAGACAGAAGTGTTAAAAAAATAATAAGTCAGAATGTTAAAGTCGGGGCTCCCTTTCTTTAGTGCAGGACACAGTGGGACTCTGGAGCACAGCACACCCCTGGGCCTCTCCAGCACAAGGCTACAGTTCTTTTCAGCGATAAAAGGACCTTTGGTGGTTAAGTATCTTTTTCTACAAAGTCTCTTGCTTCGGAGGGCCTGATGTGTCCAAAATAGAAAAACATCCAATAGAAAAACAAAATGTCCTTTCTGTGTGTATGTTGGCTGATGACTCTTCACTCTTGGATTCTCCTCTTCGGGGCTCAGACTCTTCTCGAATGTTAGCCTCCCTCTGTCATGTTCACTATGGCATTTTACTCCGAATATTTCACTTGTATTCACGAGTCTCAATGTCCTTTTAAACAATCTTTCACTGTGGGCATCCCTCAGCCGGGTTCCCTCTTGTCAAAACAATGTTCACAGGGTTATTGCACTTCATCCCGTTTTGCAGGCATCAGGGTTCACATTTTCCAAATACACATTTCAATTTACTTTATACAATGGGGATTTTCTTCCCTCAGCTTCAAAGATTTTCAATTGTAGAAGGGGCTTTACTCGACCCTTGTATGACTACTTTGACCTCTTGCATTGGCTCTCCTAGGGCATCCTGGGATCTGTAGTCTTAACAAATGGGACCGCCCAGAGTCTTTTAAATGAACATGTGGCGCAGGACCACTCTGCGGCTGGTCTCACCCTGGGTTGTTTAACAGTTCTGTAACACACAAAGGCTTTGTTCTTTGATTCACATTATGTTGACATTTGTTCAACACAGTTCCATTTACTATCGGTTCTCCCTCCGACTCACCGGCTGTGATGAACTGCTTGGTATTTCTTGTCTCTGGATTCAAGGATGGTACCACGGTAGCAAGCATCTCTCCCGGACTTGGCTATCAGTGTAGGACTCTGTGCACCGTTTCCATGCCGGCCGTGTGAATGTGGACGATTGAGTAGCAAGATACAGTCACACATACGTAGAAGAAATCTGGCATCTGAGTACCTGTGAGTACCTGTGACCAGAAATCATCGCAAATCTCCCTACTGCGTCTGCCTTGTTGCAAGTTTTTGTAAGAAACGGGGAAGTTTTCTCTGACTAATGCTGCACAAAAATGAATTGTATGTCCTGAAGATGGCTCCTCAACGAATTAACTGTGTACACGTCAAGTACAGTGTAATATAGTCTGAGACCCGAAACATGTATCGACAATCTGAATAAGAAAATCTAACTTATTGTGTGCTCTTCAGAATAGAAAAGACACCATGTTCCCCAATGCACCTTGACAGAAAGACAGTAGATATACCACTATCATGCAAAACCCCAGTCACAACGTTTTTTGCTGTGTGTAATATTTGCTGTACTAATTATGTTCTGTATTTAGCATCTATATCCTCTAAACACTACATGTACACAACCTGAATATTTATGTTGTTCTGTTTGATCATTTTGACTCAGTGATTAATCTTTTTCTTAGGTTTGTTTATGCATTCTATAAATAAAACTGTTTTTGGAATACAAAAACATACAAGTAATACAATAATCTGTCTCATAAACCAGAAGCATGACAGCTGATGGTTAGGTAATACAGGAAGGGAAAGCATTTAGTGCACTTCACTAAGTAAGGGAGGGGTAACCAGTCTCCTATTTTTTGACTTGTGTCTGTATTCTTCCACACTTGAGCCTGGTCGCCTGACAAAAAACACATTTGTAGAAGTACCCAATAGATGAGAGCCTACTGCATCTCCTGTCATTGCCGACAAATCATGGTGCACCACCATACAAAATGCTCTAGCTCTCAAAATCTCCTCACTAAAAGCGAAAATCAGCACCAAAAAAGCTTACCTATTCTCCCACCCTAAGGACCATACTGCCAGCATTGACCCATTCAAATTCAATACAGTCACTAAAGAGGAAGTGCTTACTGCTATCCTTGCACTAAAACCATCCAACCGCAAAGGGGATGCTTACCCAGCACACATAGTCAAACTCTGTACACCCACTTTGGTCCCTTTAATCACAAGCTTTGTCAATGTTTTATTTCTTCCCAATGAAGTTCCACCCAATATCAAGTAAGCACAGATCATACCACTACTTTTGACTGCTCCAACTATTGGCCAATTACCACTGTCCCCTTTCTCATCACAATACTGGATTGCATGGCCTACATCCAAGTACAGCAGTTCCTAGAGCGTAATCACTTGCTTGGAAGGAGGCAATCAGGCATTTGCCCAAAGCATACTACAGAAACAGCCTTATTAGATCTCAAGAAACCCAATGGTCCTCATCAGGGACTCAGGACACCTAGGCATACTCCTACTATTGGACATATCCGCTGTATTCGAGCTAGTCGACCATGGCACTCTCTGTCAGCATTTTAGCCAGCATTTTCACTTCTCGCCCGATGCCACTGACTGGATACACTCTTTCCTCAGTGACCGAACCACCAGAGTATTCATTGGTGGTAATGTTGCTGCTGATCCTATCCTGGAGCCGCTAGGGGTACCCCATGGCTCCTGCCTCTCACCCACGCTTTACAATACTTACACCAAACCCCTCTTTGACTCATTGGATTCCTTGGGTGTCATCTACACCAACTTTGCTGATGACACCCAAATACTCATCCCCATCTCAGGTAACTTCTCCCAAGACACCAACTCAATAAACTCGGTCTATAGTACCATTCAAAACTGGCTGGCTACACACAACCTTTGCATGAATGAGGAGAAAACTGAGCTACTCATTGTCGGACATCCCTTTAGCCTAAAGAACCTAGATACATCGTTGTCCTCCATCTGCATAGATGGACCACCACCCCAATCCTGAAACAGTTAAAAACCTTGGAAGTACACCTTGAGGCAGATCTAACAATGACAAAACCCATAAACACACTATCGTCAGCAGCACCCTATAACTCGTAACTCATCTCACTGAGTAGATAATTCCTGACTCCTACTAACTACCTCATTCTTGCACGTGCTCTCATCCTATCCAAACTGGATTACTGCAACGTGCTCCTCAAAGGCACCTCTGCCAACAACTAGCCAAACTACAACTTCTGCAGAATGTAAGATCATATCTCTGCCATCAAACGAGCGCTACATTGAGTTCAAAACTCTATCCCTGGCACACAAATGTATCCATAGAAAAGCACCCACTTACCCCAATGAAATACTCACACAAAAACCTGCAGGTAGAGTCCGTAGATCCAATGTCAGTATCTCCCTGGTCGTCCCTGACTTCAGGAGTAAAAAAGCCATAGGTTGTAGCTTTGCGGTTACTGCACACACCCTCTGGAACACCCTCCAAATGAACATTGGAAATTAGCAAACATACACTATATATTAAAAAAAATGACAAAACATGGCTATTCAATAAGTACGAATGACACTAATACCATATGGGTCACCAATGCTCTATCCGTAATAAACACAATGATATATGTGTAACCAATGCTATACATGTAACAGACACTGTAATACCCCAGGTTTTGTGTGTTATATAAATGCCATACATAAATAAAATAAATAAGTGGGGTTCTCATGCAACGTACAGTCACCAATTCAAGAGGAGTAAGTTGGTGATCAGAGCCAGGCTGGTTTCTTAGGGCAAGAGATAGGCAATATAGCCATCCCTTTTTAAAAGTCACCTTTACTTTCGCAATCCTCTCCTTCAGTAATCAATTTAATTGTTCACAGACACCATTTGCCTGTGGGTGATACGCAAAGTATGCCCTGCAGTAAATTTCTGGCACACAATGCAATTTCCAATAAACTCGCCACATGTTCTAACAGGTTTAGCGAGAACCACTCTTCTGCTATTGTAGCAGCTAGACACTCTTGAGTCACATGAGCAGGGGCAGTAGAGCTGCTCCAAGCCTACCCTCAATAATGCTAGAGGCTTTCCAGTGCTATTCTGTCTCCAGATTACATCATCTATGGGATAAAGAACACTGCCACCTTTTCCCTAAATTATTCTCTTCTTGTGGTGCTCAACGTTGTACCTCAACTAACTGGTCAATAGACAGCATGTTAAAGTCCTCCTTTACCAACATGCATCGTCCTGTCATCTGTTTAACACTTCCTATTTCAAAATTAGAAAATAGGCTGCCCTTTTGGCTTCCAACTAT
Source organism: Ambystoma mexicanum (assembly GCF_040938575.1). Classification (NCBI taxonomy): domain Eukaryota; kingdom Metazoa; phylum Chordata; class Amphibia; order Caudata; family Ambystomatidae; genus Ambystoma; species Ambystoma mexicanum. The sequence continues at coordinate 328,903,598 of NC_090935.1, forward strand.
GTGGCTACGTTTCCATGGGAACCTACATCTTCTCTTTTTAAACAGGGCCTCTGACGCAAGTGAAATGGTCTCAAGGGTACCAGCAGTACCCACCCAATCCGCCACGGTCACCCTCGATGCGGTTTGTGGGTTAACAGCAGTTATGTGTGAGCTCCAACTGCTTCAACCTGTATATCACCTAAAGGAACTTTTGTTCCAATAACTTCAGGAGAGGGGCAGTCCAAGATTACAACATCTAAGGACTCCTGAATCTCAGTACTTGTTAATTTAGATGATGGTAGAAAGATCCACTGCGGGAGTGGTACAGCGAGACTCGCTCGAGGAAACATTCGGTTGGACAGTAAATGTTATGTCTCCCTGCTGTTGCCCCCCACCCCCTGCTCATGCCCCGTGTCTCTCTCCTGTTGCCCCCACCCCCTGCTCATGCCCGTGTCTCCCTACTGTTGCCCCCCAACCCCCGCTCATGCCCCGTGTCTCTCTCCTGTTACCCCCACCCCCCTCGCATGCCCTGTGTCGCCCTTCTGTTGCCCCCCACTTCCCGCTCATGCCCTGTGTCTCTCTCCTGTTACCCCCCACCCCCCGGTCATTCCTCGTGTCTCCTTGCTGTTGCCCCCCACCCCCTGCTCATGCCCCGTGTCTCCCTCCTGTTGCCCCCCACCCCCCACTCATGCCCCATGCATCTCTCCTGTTACCCCCCACCCCCGCTCATGCCCTGTGTCTCCCTCGTGTTCCCCCCACCCCCGCTCATGCCCCATGTCTCCCTGCTGTTGCCCCCACCCCCGCTAATGCCCCATGTCTCTCCTGTTACCCCCCAACCCCCGCTCATGCCCCGTGTCTTTCTCCTGTTGCCCCCCACTCATGGCCTGTGTCTCCCTGCTGTTGCCCCTCACCCCCCGCTCATGCCCTGTGTCTCTCTCCTGTTACCCCCCACTCCCCTCTCATGCCCCGTGTCTCCCTCATGTTCCCCCCACCCCTCGCTCATGCCCTGTGTCTCCCTGCTGTTGCCCCCCACCCCCGCTCATGCCCTGTGTCTCTCTCCTGTTACCCCCCACCCCCCTCTCATGCCCTGTGTCTCTCTCCTATTACCCCCACCCCCCTCTCATGCCCCATGTCTCTCTCCTATTGCCCCCCACCCCCGATCATGCCCGGTGTCTCCCTGATGTTTCCCCCCACCCCCCTCTCATGCCCCGTGTCTCCCTTGTGTTCCCCCCACCCCCGCTCATGGCCTGTGCCTCCCTGCTGTTGCCACCCACCCCCGCTCATGCCCCGTGTCCCCCTGCTGTTGCCCTCACCCCCATTCATGCCCCGTGTCTCCCTCGTGTCTCTCCCCACCCCCCGCTCATGCCCCGTGTCTCCCCTGTTCCCACCTACCCCCTGCTCATGCCCCGTATCTCCTTCCTGTTCCCCCCACCCCCCGCTCATGCCCTGTGTCTCCCCTGATCCCCCCAACCCCCGTTCATGCCCCGTGTCTCCCTGCTGTTGCCCCCAACCCCTGCCCATGCCCTGTGTCTCTCTCCTGTTACCCCCACCCCCCTCTCATGCCCCGTGTCTCTCTCCTGTTACCCCCCACCCCCTCTCTCATGCCCCGTGTCTCTCTCTTGTTTCCCCCACCCCCGTGTCTCCCCTGTTCCCCCCACCCCCCGCTCATGCCCCGTGTCTCCCTCGTGTCTCCCCCCACCCCCCGCTCATGCCCCGTGTCTCCCCTGTTCCCACCCACCCCCGCTCATGCCCCGTGTCTCCCTACTGTTCCCCCCACCCCCCGCTCATGCCCTGTGTCTCCCCTGATCCTCCCACCCCCCGTTCATGCCCCGTGTCTCCCTGCTGTTGACCCCCAACCCCGCTCATGCCCCGTGTCTCCCTCCTGTTGCCCCCCACCCCCCGCTCATGCCCCGTGTCTCCCTCTTGTTGCCCCCCACCCCCCGCTCATGCCCCGTGTCTCCCTTGTGTTTCCCCCACCCCCCGCTCATGCCCTATTTCCCTGCTGTTGCCCCCCACACCCGCTCATGCCCCGTGTCTCCCTGCTGTTGCCCCCCACCACCCGCTCATGCCCGTGTCTCCCTGATGTTTCCCCCCACCCCCCTCTCATGCCCCGTGTCTCCCTCGTGTTCCCCCACCGCCGCTCATGCCCTGTGCCTCCCTGCTGTTGCCACCCACCCCCCTCATGCCCCGTGTCTCCCTGCTGTTGCCCTCACCCCCCGTTCATGTCCCGTGTCTCTCCCCTGTTCCCCCACCCCCTGCTCATGCCCCGTGTCTCCCTCGTGTCTCTCCCCACCCCCCGCTCATGCCCTGTGTCTCCCCTGTTCCCACCTACCCCCTGCTCATGCCCCGTGTCTCCCTCCTGTTCCCCCCACCCCCCGCTCATGCCCTGTGTCTCCCCTGATCCCCCCACCCCCTGTTCATGCCCCGTGTCTCCCTGCTGTTGCCCCAACCCCCGCTCATGCCCTGTGTCTCTCTCCTGTTACCCCCCACCCCCTCTCATGCCCCGTGTCTCTCTCCTGTTACCCCCCAACCCCTCTCTCATGCCCCGTGTCTCTCACTTGTTTCCCCCACCCCCGTGTCTCCCCTGTTCCCCCCACCCCCTGCTCATGCCCCGTGTCTCCCTCGTGTCTCCCCCCACCCCCCGCTCATGCCCCGTGTCTCCCCTGTTCCCACCCACCCCGCTCATGCCCCGTGTCTCCCTCCTGTTCCCCCCACCCCTTGCTCATGCCCTGTGTCTCCCCTGATCCCCCCACCCCCCGTTCATGCCCCGTGTCTCCCTCCTGTTGCCCCCCACCCCCCGCTCATGCCCCGTGTCTCCCTCTTGTTGCCCCCCACCCCCCGCTCATGCCCCGTGTCTCCCTTGTGTTCCCCCCACCCCCCGCTCATGCCCTATTTCCCTGCTGTTGCCCCCCACCTCCCGCTCATGCCCCATGTCTCCCTGCTGTTGCCCCCCACCCCCTCTCATGCCCTGTGTCTCTCTCCTGTTACCCCCTACCCCCTCTCATGCCCCGTGTCTCTCTCCTGTTGCCCCCCACCCCCTGATCATGCCCTGTGTCTCCCTGCTGTTTCCCCCCACCCCCCTCGATGCCGCAGGCGTTCCGGTTTGGGAAGAAAAATCTTTTTTTTACCACCCCGTGTTCCCACTTTGAGAACCTAGGATGCTAGTGGTCTTCATCCATTGAAAAGGACGTTATGGATACGTTGCACTAATAAAAAACTATGAAATTCAATGAAAAAACTTTGTTAAAGGGACGTTATGGTAAAGTTGCACTAATAGAAACCAATGAAATTCAGTGAAAAAACATTGTTAAAGGGACGTTATGGTTAAGTTGCGCTATTAAAAACCTATGAAATTCAGTGAAAACACTTTGTTAAATGGACGTTATGGTTCCAAGTAAAACCGAAAAACCCTTGAAATTCGCCAGTTATGGTAAGCTAAGCAACCATAACTCGCGCCACCACCGTGCACTGCTAAGCCTAACACCCAGGACATCAAAGATGATATCACAAAGGTCATTGATGACATCACTAATGACATCACATGTGCATTTACCTTTCATGAAAAGTCTGTACAAGGGGTTCTTAGTGTAATGTTAATAAAATAAGTGTCAAAGATTATTGGAATAAATATCAAGTGCTAATCAGTGCATTAAGCTATGCATTGATATACATAGCATTCTATTATTAACTTCAATTCAGTATACTAAGGTACTCATCTAGAAACATAGGCATTGTGCGCAGCATACATGATGGAGGTGCAATATTCATAAGCTTGCCATGTTGAATAATGAAATGATAACTGTTTTCATATTAGAGTTTTGCGTACAGTGAAACTTGTGATAAGTAGTTAATAAAACCCACTTAGTACATAATTGCATTATTATAGACAAATCACAAAGAGACAGCGCCACATACAAATATGAATATATACAAGGGAATTGAAGTAAGAAAAAAAACAGCAATAGTAGCAGGAAGTGTTCATAACCTAACTGATTACCTTAATAGCTTAATACCTTAATATGGTGCCTGCAGTCACCCGCTCAGCCCTGGAAAGACGTGGCGAGAGCGGTTAACTGCTAGGCTGCCTAGCTTGGGCCGGCACGTACAGCAACCAATCAGTGAGGGATAGGAGGGGTGGGAGTTGGGAGGGAGGGGCAAACCTGCAATCACACAGAAGGGGAGACAGGATTTGTATATACAGATTTGAGAACACTACTTACTAAAATAATATATTGTAACAGTTAACTTCCCTGCACGCAATTCTTCCTCAAGCACGGTTTTGTTGCTTGCTTGATGGCTTCTTACAAAAAAGCTGTAAACAAAAACATTTGGGATGGTGAAGGTCAGTGCTTGTGTGCTTTATATTTTCAATATATGATATGAATTGTTGTTTACATAAAATGTATTCATTATGTTTAGATTTTAAAATTAAATAAAGTTCATAGATATTACTTTGAAAGTCGTTTTTTAATATTCATATTTTATTTCAGTGCTATCTGAAGAGTGTTCAAGCAGTAGTACATATTATGCCATGGCAAATCACATAGTTGGTGCATATCTTTCACTTCATATGTGCATCCCTTATCATGACTTCTTAGACTGTGAAACAAATGGTCTAAAATTAGCTCAGGTTTCATTCAGGCTTAGCATCTTGAAAATGTTCTGTGCCAACCACAAATGGATCACAAACTGAGAAACTCAGTTGCCACCCATTGAAACTCTACTTTGGTCATTTTACTTACGCTACATGCAATCCTTCACACACTTCCTCCAATCATATGAGGCTAATCTACAAGAGGTGTGTCAGCCTATTGGGCAAAAGGAATTCCTTCACCAGAAATTTGAAGTAAGAGCACAGTCTTCACCCTCTACATTCACTGATCACTATAAACTGAAGGTGCAAAGTGAGCATCTTAGTTCTGAGAACAGTTAACATTGCCTAAATTAGCACATACATAAAGGTGTTGCAAGATAATCTGTTACACATCTTTTGTTTGATGTAGCAACCTGTCATTCATCAATCTCGGGTGTGTCCTCAATTTATGAGGAAGGTGATGAGGGAGGAGAGCTGGAAAGTAATGCACTGTCACTCAGTTGCTCCGCCTAGCTCCAGTTTTCAAGCCTTGCAAGCCTCTACTTAAGGACTGTAGCACAGCTCCAGGGAGACAGCATTGAGTAGGTTGCTGGTCGCCTGATCGGGCCTACCACTCACTTTCTCCTCCCACTAGCTATATGATCAGTCCTCCTTAGGCGTCCTCATCAAAGGACGTGTGAAGACAAGGATCTCAACTGTTTCTACCTGTTCAGGCCTGATAGGGCCAATGGCCTGACCTGCTATCCTGCATTTCACCTACAAACTAATCGCTACGACTGCTACTCACCAAAAGACATCACCATGTGTGTTCTCCCTCCACTGCCCATCCCCACTCTCACTAGAGTTCGAATGGCCAAGTACCCTGGACAGCCCCAGAAAGCTACCCTAGCAAACCTCATCAATATTGCCCTTGCCCCCATCCCACTGAACATTTCTTCAGTAATACCTGGTATAGTGTAGCCATAACTTCAGAGTATAATTCCCATACCACTTCCCAAGAGGAGAAACGGTCACTAGAAACATACCCATTGAAATTAACTTTCGCTGTAAGATGGCAGAATTCATGAATTAACAAAAATAAGGAAAATAACATTTGCCAACATCATAACCAAGTTGGCATTGATCAGCTGCACTCCATCAAACCACTTGTCATATTTAAGGCTACATTCAAACACTACCACAAATCGAACACACAAAGGCAGCAACCAATATGGGGTCAGAGGGAAGAGGGAAGAGATTGATATCCAACTTCGAAACAGAAACACAGCTGCATTATTTTTCAAGCTTAGATGTATTCTGCTTGTTGGAGGAATTGCTATGCACCCCCATTAATTTTACACTTTCCCATGTCTGTGCATTGTGTAACAACATATGTGATCACATAGCATGGACCACAAGTGGGTTCCTGTCCTTCTAAACCATTTGCTACCTTGCTACCGCAGGCCATGTAATATAGACATATATGTAACGTCAATGAGAATAAAGAGGTGGTAGTAAGGTTAATCTCTCAGGTACAGAAGCAGTTAATAGATTCACTAGATATAGAAAAGGGAAGATACAATAATTATCTTCCATCTGTAAAAAAAGAAAACATAATTAGTTAAAGAACACACACTCTTTGAGAAACACAATTTAATGCCCACTTGTGTATGACCCTCATATACTGTATGAAGCGCATCACATGCATTATATAAGATACCACATGTGTGCATACAACACTGTTGTTCTCTTCACGCATATTAATCATTGGGACATTGGGTACAAAAATCCAAGGTGGATTACAAAAAAACATAGTGGCAGTACACCACTAAATTCCACTTCTGACACCACTGTCACTTCCTTCCAACCTCATCCCATCTTGTCTACACCTGATCCACAAGACTGTCAAGAACAGGTGCTGCTCCCATCTCCTGAAGTGCCTTTTGGATGAGCAAGAGGCCTTCCCAGATTTGTTTCTTGTTGATGCCAATGCATCATCCCAATTTTGTGGACCAAAGTTTGTTTTGAATTAAATCACAGAATTTGTTTTGCTGATTTTCATGAAACACTTTATACCTGACAAAGCAAAGTATTCCATCTGACAATAGTAATAAATACTGATTTGCATTTTATTAAGCAGCATTAAAGTCAAAGTAAAAAAATACATGACAAATAAACTGCCACTAAATCTAAATAGGCACAATAGTGCCAATATGTAGCATCCGATAGTAGTGGTGATGTATATGACACATAACACCCCAAACAAACATTTACATATGTAATTTGATACTGGTACTTGCTTCCACAACAGCCATACACTCTGCATACTGTACTGTACCAGTTCTCCATTCAAAATGCGAATATGACACAAAATGGTGGCTTTTATAATACTCAAAAGCAATAACACAAAAGGAAGAGTATATTAAACAAACTATCAAAATGTATGACACATTTTCACTACAAACTATCACAGACAGCTACACATATAGAACAGTAACAGCAACCAATAACAAACAATCATATTTACAGAAATCATTTTTAGCCCTGCCCAGCATCTCTCGTATCCGCGGCTATTCGACACAGATATAGATCTTGCCTTGTAGCCACGGCTACACATACATTTTCTGCAAATTCAAAATCAAACTAAGCCAACCTTCAAAACTTCAACTTAGGCAAGGGAACACCTAAGTACGTAAAATAACAAACACAGATACAATTCTGAGCTGTATCATCCACATAACAATATGAGTATTTCACAGAAAATGAATGGTCCAATAGACACAGCTATAATAATAACCGTGCCTATCAGAACGACCAATGAAATGGCAAAAAGCGTTGATGCGCCCACACATGTGCTTGTTATAACCACGGTTATAGAGAAGCCTCACCTGTTAATAGCTGTGGCTACCACATGTGCACAAACAATCAATGTACCATTTGCTGCTATGTAGCCGTGGCTGCACAGGGTGTCACTCCTACCCGCTGGTAGCAATTTCACGCACCATATGGGTGCTGTATAGCCACGGGTAAACAACACAGCTATTGCTGTGGCTAGATACGATCCTCTATACACCAATCACACCCTTTTTTGTGTAGCCCTGGTAATAAGATTTATTTTTAAATCTGAGTATGAAATAGAAATGATGAAAGCGTCAGTAGTGATACAATGCTAGTTAAAATGTGCCTCTACAGTATATGACTGCTCATTGAGTAATGTTAAGAGGATGATGATGATAAAGAAAGTACAGTATACATAGAAATAAGGATACAGAAGATGGGGTTAACTTTGCTGCATGCATACAAGTACATATACATTAGGGTTCTTCTATCTGCAAATAAAAGAAAACACAGTTAAATAACACACTCTATGAAAAAACAATTAAATGCATTTGTTTACCCTCATATATAGTGCAATTTATACAAGATATAAGATAAAACATTTGTACAAAGTATACCGTTGTTCTCTATGTACATACTAATCATTGGGTCATTGGGAACAAAAATCCAACTTGGATTAAAAAAAAAACATGCAATAATATAAAAAGTATTAAAACTGTCACTACAATAAATAAACAACAGTAAATAAACAACGATATATAAACTTGGTAAGAATATATCACTGCTTATTTATTGTAGTGAAAGTTTTAATACTTTTCTTTGTATTATAATATGTTTATTTTTATCTAAGTTGGATTTTTTATATATTGTATTTTATATTAAATACATTGGGCCTCATCACGAGTTTGGTGGTAACCCTTAAATCCTGCGGTCGCGCTATTACCGCCGGATTTAAGGGTCCGCCAAATCAGGGCTTCGGCAGATTTCTCCCCAGCTCTGAGCAGGGGGGAAATCCGGCAAAAAATGTGCGCTATTACAGCACGCGGGAAATCCGCCGGCGGTAAGATTGCTAAAATTCCCCATTGAGCCCAATTCCATTACTGCCAAACCCGTGATCTGGTGCTAATAGTGCCGGGGGTTTGGCGGTAGGGCTAATACCACCGGCGGTAATACCGCCGGTGTTACCACCCAACTCGTGATGAGGCCCATTGTGTTTACTCTCATATATAGTGCAATATATACACAATGTAATATACAACATATGTGCACAGTACAATGTTGTTCTCCTTGCACAAACTAATCATTGGGACATTGGAAAAAAAATCCAACTTGAATAAAAAAAAACATACAATAATATAAAGTAGCTGCGATAGAACGGATGAGATAGGGCAGGTAAACCTGGGGACAAAGAGAATAAAGGTTGGGATAAGTAAAGTTAGAGGACACGGGATAGAAAACAATCACACAGGTAGAAACCCTAGAACTTTTAAAAGCAAAACAAAAAATCATTTTTTTGTATAATTGTCCTTTTCACCCCACAAAAAAACGATCTCCAAGAAGACCGCTGCATATAGTTGGAAATATTTCAAGATATAAGAACACTGTTAAAAAAAATGGATACAATCCTATGCACCTTGTGCAAAAAGACACTAAGGCGTGGGCCTTCAAAAGTTCAATTTCAAAGCTTGGAAGCATCAAGTTTCGGCAGGACACCACCAACAGTGAATGAACCCTCAACTTCTGCAGCATTGCCAATCACGCGGTTTCCAATTGTACTGCCTCCCAATGTTTCAGTTATGACAGTAATGTGCTGCCTAAGCCACAAAGGGCTTGTCCCAAGAGATGCCACACTAACCCATTGGGAAATGAGTTTCTCCAAACATAATATAAATAGACATAACTAAATCACTATCACATGGGGCATGTTAGGTAAACATGCACAGCAAGAGAGGATGGAGTAGGTTAAGTAAATATGGACAACTTGGGAAACAAAACAGTCACACAGGTAGAAACAGTACCCATGACCAAGCAGAATCAACCATCTGTTAAAGGTGAACAAGGGCAATGAATGTAGAAAAGAAATACCTCCTCCATCCACACTTATGTTTTGAACATGGGTTGGCCTTTCTTGGGATTTAACTGTGCAACATTTCCAAAGACAATAACATGTGGTACAGGTCCACTTGGACAATGTGATTAATACCAACTAAAATGTGGCATTCTATTTTTGCTCTTGACATTTTTACTGTTTTATATTGTTAAGGATTTCAATCAGGCAATACACCCGGGTCTCAGCCTAGCATGCAATGCATACATTCAATATTTATTTTATTGTGTCTATAGGTTCACTATACCACTCGTATCACACCCCTTCTCAAAATACCACCAGGTCACAATGGACCAGGAATCAGGCTGGTTGGTAAAGGTAATATTTATTTATTTATTTAAAAAGCTAACCAAACAGATGTTTTAATTTATGGGGCAGCAATCACCAGTGTGGTGACAATACAAATCAGAAAGTAGGTAAGGCAGTTGAATTCACTTATAGCAACACAGAATATAAAACACAGAGAAAAGAACAGTTTTGGCTTGTTGAAAAGATAGCGCTTAAGTTATGATTTCCCCCTGTAAATTTCTCAACTCACAAAGAAGCAATTCTGCACAGGTGTAAGTAAGTAGCAGGTATTCAGGAATAAAGAACAGTGTACAGGGTTTGAATACAATCTTCCCTCCCCAAACAAGAGTGAAAAACATTTTGGAAATTTTACACTTTTAAAATGACATTCAAAAAATGGCTTAGAAAAACAATTAAAAGTGTGCAAAAATCCTTAAACTGATATATATTTCTATGGGGGCAACACAGAAAAGATCCTAACAAACATAAGCTATAATATGAGCAACAGTACACACTTTGAATCACAATGGAAGTTTGTAAATACTTTGAATTGGAAATCACACGTGTAAACTTTTGCAAAATTGCGAATTCCCGCCTAATTTTCACGAAACTGTTTTTAAGAAAAATGGGTCAAATACATTGTTATAGGTTGGGATGTAGATAAAGGTCTTAGGTTTTAGTCAGAGTTGAAATTAAGTCTCTAGCTATTTATTTGAGGAAGTTATGCAAGGTTGAATGAGAGGTGTTTTTAGAAAATAGAACAGAGTAAATCAGAAAATCGGTTTTAAAATGACAGGTTACTTTTACTTAAACTAGATTAATGGCTAAGAAAAAGAGAATGCCACCCGTGAATCTCCACAGTTACTTGGCCACTGTAACCCTTCACGTGGTGGATAACCTGTTTACTTTATGGAAATTACTTGATTTAATCCAAATCACTAATGGCTTATGGTCTAGTACAACAAAAATGAATATAAAATCGGCGCTAACACTAGGAATCACAGACAGGGTTGCAAGAATGGTTTTGGCAATATTACAGGTTTTTAAGGCAAAGACAGGATGGTTTAGAGATGTGGTAGGACAAGGTAAGGCAAGATATGCTATGTTTTACTATGATTCTTATTTATACTTACAGTCTACTTTATTAATATTTTGGACCGTCAAGGGCTCTGGTCATCACAGATTGGGTCTACGGACAGCAGGGCACTTCTGGTGGGATAGGTCAGCTGGGCGCCTCTGGTCAACTGGACTGGCACCTCAAACTGGACTGGACTGGACTGGATTGTATTGGCCCTTCTGGTTGCTGGATACTGAAGATCAGTGGGATGGTGAGTTTCAGCAGGCAAGACTTTATGGTAGCAAGCCAAACTGGATCAAATTGCTTCCCTTTGGTTTGCGATGGTTTCAGGATTTGGGCCTAGCTGAAAGGGCCTAGCTGAAAAAGAGTTCAGAATTGCTGAGGCCTTGGCTTTGCAAATAAATCTGGATCAGGAGCAAGATGGAGAATTCAGGAACAGGGTGCCACGCAGAAATCAGGATGCAGTCAGCAATCAGTGTGTGTCTGTGTGTTGTGAGGTTCTCTTATTTATCTTGCCAAATGACATCACTCAGTTTATGGTAGGGGCAGACTTACAACCCACACCCACAAGGCTATGATTGGTCAAAGGCATAGTTCCCACCTTGATTTTTGTTTTTTGCTGGTTGGATTACAGAAAGGATTGTCATGTTTTATGCTCCAATCTGGAAACCTCCCATAGTTATTGGGACCAAAATTTAACTTTCCCACAAATACATATTTATATAATTATGCCGTGTAAGAAAACCAGACACATAAATTACATATTTCGTGGGTCACATTTACATCCAACTCCCCAGTCGGTGGGACCTGGTTTCGTCTTTCTATGGAACTTTGGCAATTTTAATCATAAAAGTTTGGCCTAACAATTCCTAATTTAGTACATTTGTGTGCAATCACCCCTAGTACATGGGTAGATTTGCAGCATTAATAGTTTCGGCGCAATTAGTCATTTTTTATAACTTCCACTCCTTATGCAGTAAGAAATTCTACCAAGTCTTCAAATGTCTATCATAAATTCAGATTCATGTGTATGTACTTTTCAATCGTTTACTTATTCTGGCTGCCAAGTTAAATGTCGTGATGTTCATTGCCAAATAAGCATTTTATCTCCAAAAATCACATGTCAGTTTTTACTTTCCATCTCAAGTGGGAGCAAATGTAAAGTCCTTTGAAATTCAATGAGAAGCCTCTCCCTGGAGAATGGAGCATCCTGCCCCTCCCCCGGAAAGATGAGTGTCCAAGCCTTCTATTGTCTTTGCCTGGGGCAAAAGATTAATGTCTAATGAGGTCCTTTGTCATGAGTATGCGAGGCCTCCCCGCAGCAATTAGTCCTCTCCTGCCAGCAGTGAAGTGTCAACCTTTCCCATGCTAAGGACTGTCAAACCAGAATTGTTTTTTTTTATAGTTAATTAACTCAAGACTGGGTTTTAACTTTAAGTTTCACCTAAATCTTGCATTTAAACATATAAAATAGTTTATAGGTGGATTTTTACATTAGCAATCCTTTGACATTTCTGAAAGAATTAAGCCTTTAAACAAAAACATACTTTCACAACAGGTGATTTTGCACTTCATTCATGGAAATGCACATTAAAATGAGTTCTTTTAAATCTGATTTTCCTATGCAGCACATACATATTTTATTGAGCATAATTTTCTCCCTTGAGTGCTGGAATTGTTTGCAGTCTGGATACATGTATCCAGTCCTTATTTAGAGTTTCTCTCTGCACAGCTGATTCAGTTACTTGTTGCAAATTTAGCATTTTTCCTGTGGAGAATGAAAACAAGGGTTCCTGGGCTGCTTTTCATTAGATACATTTTATAGAGCTGTCAATGAGGCCCGGTTCCTCCGAGACACACTGGATGATCATGGGCACTGCAGTACCCTTTTAATCTCAATGATTCAATGGAAATAAATGGATCCAGCACCAAAAACAGCATCTAGCACCAAAAACAGCACTTTTGAAAATTGCAAAGATAACATTTTAAAAGGCATTTTCGGTTTTCAGCACAATTCTGCTGCTTTGCTCCATTTTGAATGTGGCAGAGCCCACTGGCATGCTCCTGCAGTGAGAACTCTGTTTTTCACCCGCCCTTGACTGTGTGTGGCAGGGTGTGCAGCTTTTTCTTGGTTGTGACCGAAACACAGTTTCAATATTTTGGCGCGCACAGGAATCAGCGCATGCATTTTGGGCTGTTTCTTTCACCATTTGGAAAGTGATGCAGACGGAATGGGTAAAAATATCCCACAGAGCCTCCCCAACTTCGGCTTGACTTCTAGTCATGGGGAAGTCAGACACATGGGATTTTTCTTTCTATTCATGAAGAACACACGTTTCTTCAGGTGTAAATTCTTCTTCCATCAGCAAATGATGCAACACGCTCTCCTCGCTGGCTCTGGTTGGAACAAGAATGATACCCCTGTCTTCTCTCATGTTTTCTTTTCCGGTGTGGAGCGACACTCTGGATTTCTTTGGTTTTTCCTCCCGTTTCCCCAAGGAGGTCCTCCTTGGTTGTTAGGTACATTCAGTGCCAATACTAGGAAACAGAACACAACCCAAATATGAAAATGTTCCCACTACTAGCCTCCAATAGGGTTGACAGCCGTGGGATATACATATGCATTCAGTGAGAATTTACAATATTCCCCGCATGTAATTAAAAGGGCTCCATTACTGCCATGGCTCTCATATAATGAAGGGTGCCGGTACGAGACTGGCACCTTTCATTAAAGGATGCCCTATTATGAGGTTCCTTTGCGAGACCCGGTAAGTACGCCTGCTAAAACCAGGCATCCTTAGCGGGTCGCGCAAGGAGACCAGGGAGCTAATAACGGGCCTGTTATTAACGGCCTGTTATTAGCACCCTCCCCATTCCCATTGAGCCCTATAAGGGCTCAAATGGGAATTGGGATGGGTTTTTCCAATGAGGACTTACCGGGTCCTCCATGGTTGGAATAGCTCGGTAAGTCCTCATTGGAGGAACCCGGTACTGGAACCCGGTATGGGGTCAGCCATGCCCTTGTTAAGGGCATGGCTGCCTCCATACTCGTAATGAGGCCCAATGACAATTTATAAATTTCCTAGGTTTCTGTCAGGGTTCCGTCGAATGCCTCGTTGGACAAACATAGATGGAGCTCGCCCAATAACAAATTACCTAGAAACCCCAGGGGAGCAAATGTTTTTGGTTCAAAATCAAGGTGGTCTGCTATGCCTCAGAACCGTGCTGCATCGTTTCTGGCATCCTTTTACAGAATGCTATGGGTTGCCAGTACTTAAGCCGCGCCCCCGGCTGCGCTTCTGAATTTGTCTGTTTTCAAAGCTACGTACCTTTTACCTTGTCTTCTTGGCTCCTTGATTCCCCGGCCTGCCTTGTGACCTTCCTTGCTTCCTTCTTGTCATTGCTCTCAAGTCTTACCTGCTGAAGCCCGACCCGGAACGTCCACGGACTGCAATCATCTTATCCCTCAAGTCTTACCTGCTCATACCAGACCTGGAACGGCCACGGACTGCATTTGTCTAATCCCTCAAGTCTTACCTACTCATACCAGACCCGGAACGGCCACGGACTGCATTTGTCTAATGCCTCAAGTCTTACCTGCTCATACCAGACCCGGAGCGGCCACGGACTGCATTCGTCTAATCCCTCAAGTCTTACCTGCTCATACCAGACCCGGAAAGGCCACGGACTGCATTCGTCTAATCCCTCAAGCCTTACCTGCTCATACCAGACCCGGAACGGCCACGGACTGCATTCGTCTAATCTCTCAAGTCTTACCTGCTTATACCAGACCCGGAACTTTCACGAACTGCAGTTATCTCATTTCACAAGTCTTACCTGCTTGTCGTTACAATTGGAAAATCCACGGACTCCATACATCTCAACTCTTGACTCTTACCTGTGTCATATCTTCTTTCTGGAACTGTCAAAGACACTTTTGGAACATTCAGGACTGTCGCGCATCGGCGCATGGACCTAAGGACATTGGCGCATCAGCGCAAGGATCAAAGGACACCAGCACAATGGCACCCGGATCAATTAACTCTTTAGGCGTCCTTGTGCCGGCGGGTATAGGAAAATAAAACATTGTGTTTCCCAGACTGCCACTCTCTTTCCTACTCTCCTGCAACACCTATCCAGGTCACTCATTTGGTAAGCACAAGACTATTTGTTTCTCACTTTCTTGCTACTTTTTTCAATGCCCACACCATTGCCATTAGTGCCTTCTCACACTCGTTGAATTTTTCCTCCACAGAGGATAAAGTCTTACTTGCATAGGAAATGACTTTATTGACCTTGTCATGCTTTTGGTATAATACTGTGGTCAAGCATGTATTTGAGAACCCTGTCTCCAAGAAGAACTCCTTGTTTTTGACAGGGTAAGCTAGGCAAGGTGCTTGTGAGAGGCTTCTTTTGAATTGCTTTACTGCCTCGGCTTGTTCTGGACCCCTCTCCACTTGACCCCCCCTTCAACAGATGGATTAGGGGTCTTGTGATTTCTGCGTAATCCTCAATGAACTTTCTACAGTAATTAGTCAGTCCAAGGAGGCTCCTTTGCTCACGCAGAGTTGTGGGGTCTTTTAGTATCAGGAGTGCTTCCACTTTCTTTTCCTGGGGACAGAGACCCTCAGGAGGTATCTCATGGCCCAAGAAATAGACACGGGTCTTGCATCACTGTGCCTTTTGGAAAGATAGTTTTGCTCCGGCAACCCAAAACTGTGTCAGAACATAATAGATTTCCGCTTTTGTTCCTCCACAATTGAGCTTTTGATCATAACATCATCTACATAGGCCAGGTTACCCCTTTCACCCAAGTCGGGCATGGCCTTGTGTAAGAAGATATTAAATTGATTGCCGGACTTGATGTATCCGAAGGGAGTCCGGGTCTATGTGTACTTCTTTCCCTCAAAGGTAAAGGCCTGCTTGTATTGGTCCTCCCTACTGACAGGTAAGGTCCAGTACCCATTGGCCAGGTCAATGGCAGTGTATACCTTTGACCCCTGGATCTGGCCCAGCCCTTGGTCAATGTAGGGAAGAGGCCATCGGGACGTATGTATCCGTATGTTTAGCTCCCTTAGGTCAGCACAGAGTCTCCACTAGTCGCTTGGTTTTAAAATCCCCAGCAAAGGATTATTAAAGGTGCTGTGGACTGGACGAATTATCCCACGGGACTCAATGTTTTTAATTATTTCTGTGAGGGACTCCATGAATGCGAGAGGCAAGCGATATTGCTTCACAAACACTGGAGTCAGACAGGGTCAGTGGGAATTGTTGTATGGATTTCGGTGCGACCACAGTCATATGAATCCAACGCAAACAGATCCTGAAAATCTAAGAAAACTTAGAGTCTCACAGGCATCAGCTAGGTTGACTCTCTCTTCAACCATTTGCCTGAATCCCGGAAAGACTTCTGGTTTGGCTATCTCAGCGGCCTCCTCCAGCTGGTGGAGAAGCCACTGGTTAAAGTATTGACGTGGACAGAGGGTTTCAGGCGGGGAAGGCAGTCCTTGTGGACTTGGAAGAATACCTCATCCCTCCTGAAGTCACAGGTCACCTCTTCCTTACCGTAAGGGCAGGAAGAGTACACCAGGAAATTCCCCCCAGGCCGGGTGAAGATCCTGTCTGGTGTTGTGTCATTGTCGTTATCACTGTCAAAACAGTCATTGGCGATTGATCAGTTCATTACCTAAATCTATGGAAAAATGTTGGTCATCAACCGCCATTCCAATAATGGTGCCTGTGCCCAGAGTGATACTCCTAAGTTTACTGTTATCCACCAATATTGGAATGGTGTTGTGTTCTATATTGACTAATGGTGCTGGGTTTAACCCCAACCCTTGCTGTTGGAGATGGGCGTTGAGGTGAACATATGCGTCAGGATTTTGCATTTTCTGTCCTCTTTTAATTTTTACTTCAAGTGGTACCAGTCATGTCCATCCTGGGATGGTGACTTTCTCTCCAATTTGAACTTCAACTGCATACGGCAGCAATTGGGCTGACCGAAATGCTTTTTCTGAATCATCAAAGTCCATGGGATTACCCCCTAATCGGGACCAGGCTTTGAAGTTTATCAGGTCCAAATTAATGGCAAAGCTATTGAGAATGTCACTGCCTAAATAGAATGCAGCAGGGACATATCGCACAACTCAACAGTTATGTAATATGCTTTTGTTGCCCATCGAAATTTTGAGAATACACCTGCTAGGCAGGCGGTGTTTGGAATTTGGGATTTCCAGGTCCATTTCCCAT
This sequence comes from Ambystoma mexicanum, assembly GCF_040938575.1. Classification (NCBI taxonomy): domain Eukaryota; kingdom Metazoa; phylum Chordata; class Amphibia; order Caudata; family Ambystomatidae; genus Ambystoma; species Ambystoma mexicanum. The sequence goes on from NC_090935.1 coordinate 328,920,710, forward strand.
TTGTCTATCAATTTAAATGCGGGAATGGCTGGATCTTTTGGGAGTTTTCACTCGGGCGAGAACAGATTCCTGCCCCTCATTTAACTGAATAGGGATGTATAACTGTTCTCTAATCTTCTGAATAGCAGCTAAGCGTTGAGCTGGTTTCTCATCATTTTGGACTATGGAAGTGGGATTTTCTGATTGTGAATTAGTATATAATTTCCGATAATTTCCTTCCAGCCTGGAATGCCACTTGAAACTGGAAGGAAGGTTGATTTTCAGAAATAGAGAGGAATTCCCATCAACAGTTTTTTGCCCTACTGCAATTACTGTCACGTCAGGGATTTGGTTGTTTTGAAAATGGAACTCAATATGGTCCTGTTTTTGTTCAGGCATGTGCCATTTAAACTAACATGTTTTTTTTTAATAACATATTTTATTGAAAGTTTTTGAACATTCATACAACATACCAACTGTTTCCCCCCACCCTCCAACTCCCTTTGCCGGGTTGATCGTCAATCTGTTTGTCTCTTGCCACTCTGTACATCACCTGTCCAGCAATAAGTTATTTGCCATGTCCATGTTGTGCTCCTGCACTTCCCGCTCTCCCATCCCTCAGAGCGATCTCAGGTCACACGTTCTTCCTACTTTCCCCAGATTTTGTGGCCTTTGCCGGGCATCCACATGCTGTATAAATTCTGAGTTCTTTCGCCGCGCAGATGTCCATTTCGTTGGACCACTGAGCCGCTGTCGGGCACTCCGGGGCTCCCCATTTCTGCACAATGTAAACTAACATGGTTGACACCATGTTTTAATTTTATTGGTCATTTATTCTGGGTCCAGAGGACCTTGTTTACACAATCTTTTAGGGAGACAATCAGTGCAGGATGTCATTCCCCAGTAAACATGGTGTGGCCTCCGGAGTCACGATTATGACCGGGTGTTTCACCTTGTGTCACCCAATTTTAATTTTCAAATCCGCAGTCCCCTTGACAGGAATTTAATTCCCATTGAAGTTCTAAGTTGTCCAGGAAGAGGGGTGAGAGGGATCTGGTATCTCTACCCCCTTCCTGAATTCAGCTGATCAAAGGTTCTCTTTGACAGAAGAGTGGCTTGGGATCCAGTGTCCACCAGTGCCAAAAATGTACATTGCCCTTGTACTTGGCCCAGGGCATAAAATCTTCCCTCCTTCTCCTCAAGGGGGCAAAGATAATGTGCATTTTGGGCCAGTTGGTTGGTTAGTTTCTTGATTCTTGATTCTGACACAAGGGTAGTTTAGGTAGGATTCTGTGTGGGAGCTTGGGGATCTGCAAACCAAATATGGCAGTTGGATATTGGGGGGGTTTTGGGCTCCCCTGGTTCTGATTCTGGGCAGCCCCCCTTTTTGGAGGCAGTCCCCAGAACAGGTTTGGGAAAGATGGTTTTCTGAATTATCATTCTGGGGTTCAATAATCTCTCGCAACCCATTTTTCTTTGGGAGGAGTTCCCCCAACTCTGAAGGAGAAGATCTTTTTCCCAGAGTCCTCTGAGGACCCCTCTCCTTCAAATTGGCGGTCACTAACCTCCTCCACAAAATGGGTCTTTTTAGGTCATATATTTCTCCTACCCGCCCTCTGTTCCTTAGGTTGCAGACTTTCGGGAGCAGGAGATGTTGGTTCCGGTTCCTGGTTTTCCAGAGGCTTTTCACAAGTGGGGAAGGAAGCTTCCTTTAAGGCTTTACACCCCCCTTGCCCCATGCCTCCTCCTTTGTAACCAGTGAGTTGTCAGGGTTCTCTCCCAGTCATTGTTCTGGAGTACCAGACCCTTGGCTTGTGGAGTTCTTAGCTGCCATGTTCATCTGAGGGTTCTGCTGAGCCCTCAACATGCGACCCAGATCCTGGGACAAGTTCTGGACCTGGCCCTCCAATTGGGACACCAGCTCTGGCTGGTAAGTGGGTCTCTGGTCCATCCTAGGTGGATCATGGGAAGGGTAACTGTCCCTTCACCTACAATACCTTTGGTTGGGATAGTTTGGGTAACCCTCCACCTATGGCCTCCCCTCTCCTGGATTGGGCTTCCTGGGCTCAAGAAAGTGGGGAAAGAAAGGAGGGTTGTTTTGTAGGTTGAAGTTTTGAGGGTACCAGTGAAAGAAGCTCAACCCGGCATTTGGGGGATTACTGCCCTGCTGGGGAAAGTTAGGAGGGAAGTTTCCTGGGTTGGTACCTACCTGGTTGGATCCCCCTACCTGGGCTGGGGGAGTCCACACATACCCCAGGATAGGTTTGTTGCCCTTGTATCAGGGGCTAATGTAATCAGGGCTGTTAGGGGTCCCATTTGTGGGTATACCTCCCTGACTACCTGTCTGGGATTGGCCCGAAGGCCTTTTGGTCTTTGGCTGGATAGGGTCCATATAGGTATATTTTTAGGCCACCCCCCCCATCTCCAGATCTAAAATGGGGGCAACCTTCACCTGCGCCACCTTGGCAGCAGCAGGGGTGTTGGCTGGTTTGGGGTTTTTATTGGTGTTCTTGTTGTCTATAGGTTTCTGCACCTCATAAATCTGGGTCGCCTGTTCTATGACCCAGTCCAGTGATCCCTTCTCATGAAAGTCCCTCACCAGGTGAGTTGTGATGTATTTGGGGAGTGCATGGAAAAAGATGTCGATGAACTACTATCTGTGTGCACCCTCCTGGTGGTCAGAGCAAAGGCACGTTTGAGTTCCTGCACAAATTCTTAAGGGGCCTGATCTTCCCCACACTGCAGATTGGAGGCCGCCTTGCAGGCCTCTTGGGGATTTCTATGGGCAGAGAAGCATTTTAAGATGGCCGCCCTGTAGGTGGTACCATTTAATGGGTGACCTCAGAGGATGGATTTCACAGAAGATTCCTCATAATGTATGGGGGCTCCTGTCCTTAGGCATGGGGTGCCTGGGGCTGTTGTCCATTTCAGAGACGATTGTGTGATTTCATAAAAACTTGGGGCCACATTTCAGTGAGGAACTATTTTTACTTTTTATTCGACCTTCATAAGAAGTGTGTGGTCCCTGAGTTATACGTCACTCGGTAGTATTTCAAGAGTGAGGTTTTTGTAGGAGAAATTTAAACTTTAAAAGCAACGAACTTCGTCCATGGTGCAGAGTTATATGGTGTTGTTCACAGGGTATCCCGAGTTGGTTTTTGGAATATCCTTAGTTAAAAAGTGGTCGACCGGTTTCGATGAATTTAATTGATCATCTTCTTCAGGACCTTGATTTTGGCTTGTCTCTAGGAGATCAGGGGTATGGAAGGGGCACCGTCATCCCTTTTACCTAAGAGAAATCAAACCGAAATGGGTTTTAAATCTTGAGGTCACAGTGGTTCTTGAAGTTTTATTCTGTGGTATTTTCTATTAACTTAATACAATTAAATTGATATGCTAGCATTTTTTGACAGTCATTTGGCTATTTAGGCTAAAATGGACATAGAAGGCAGCTGGTGATTACCTCATATATAGTAACTGACAGCCGGGTCTTTTTTGTCATGCGTGACTCCAGTCCTGTGAGACATTAACAAGGTGTTTTTTATAAGACAAAAGCCTACGTGAGGCTGTATCATAAATGAGTCGTAATACAATTATAGGAGTGTCTAGTACCGTCTGATTTGGGGTTGACAGACGAAGCGCTGGTGTGCATTCATATCTCTGTGTTTACTTCCAAATGCGGTTCGCGGTATAGTGCGGGGAAACCCTTTGTTCTAAGAAGCGCCACTTTCTTGTAAAGAGGTGCTGTCCCAGTACCAGGCGCTTATGCCGTGTGGGAATACATCTGCCCACATTCATGCATCTGCCCACATAAAGACTCTACATGAAAAACATGTACATGCGCGGTGAATAGGTCTACATCCCAGTCCAAGATACCGGTCGCGGGCGCGGCTGGTATCCCAATAATAGTTCGCGGTCATGCGCGAGTGATCTTAATTCTGAAAGGGCCACGAGTGTTGACGCGTAAATCGCGTTCGACTTGGAATTCACTCACCGTGTGCTGCATGGTGCACTAATGGTAGAATATCTAAGAGCCCATGCAGCACCCAGTGGGCTCATCATACACATAGAACCGAGAATCTTCCTAGACGACCTGCAATTTAGAAAAGACTGGTCCTTTATAGCTAACAAATGCACAAGAGATTGGCTAATTCTCATCATTAATACAGCCAAGACAGATTCAGAAAAACTAATGAAGGACATCCAAACCAAATTAGATACCAACAAAGCCAATATCGCATTAGATTTACAATACTAAATTAGCAGCACTCGAGACATCATTGAAGGAATTCCATGAACTAAATCTTACAAGGAAGATCAACAAACTCAAAAAGGATCTGTCAGCCTTCTCACACGAGAAAATCTACCCATACACAACGGAAAACTACTTCTCTGAAGAGGCGAAACTAGCGAGGAAAAATGCTTTCCTACAAAGCCAACAAGTGGGTGGAAGACAGGTCAGAGGCAACAGATCGGGTTCCTCTAACAACTCTAGTATGAGCTCAGATGACGACCTCAGGGCACAACAACATCAATCAACCACAACAGGCCAACCTCGGAACACCTGGGGACAAGGGCGAGGCACCAACAATGTCCGTTTTTTAGGCCAACAAGGGAACCAACGAGGGAGGCCACGGTGGCAACCCTTTTCCCCAATGACAACCCGCAGTCGCGGCAAAGGATTCCAACAACCGAACCTTCCCTAGTCATGAACCTGTCATCACATATACTCACAGAAGCAGAAAGAAAAATTCTAGAAAAAGGACTCTCTTTTGTACCAACTGCTCGATATGACCCATTCCAAACAAGAATCGAAATAAAACAACTGGTCAGAAAAATAAGATTGAAACAATTCTTTCAAGAAACCACGGAAAAAGAAACTGGGAAATTTACGGACCTCCATCCGGCCTCACAATTCTTTCCTCCCACTGAAAGCAATACCTCAGAGTGCAACACTTTTGAACAAGCACTCATCAAAAAAGTGGAAATAATGGAAAAAGAACACAAATTCGTACACAACAACTACAGTAAAGCAGAAGCAGAGGCCTTAAAAACATTGGCCAATGATGATACAATAATAATCAAGCCAGCAGATAAGGGAGGAGCCACGGTCCTAATGGACACACAAAACTACCAACAGATGGTCAACACTCTGGTACAAGATCAGACCAGTTACAGAGCTCTTCCCTGTGATCCTACTCCATCTCTACGAAGATTGATTGCACCTATCGTGGAGGAGGCACTCAATGAGGAACACATTAACGAAAAAGAAGCCGCTTTCCTCACACCAACACATCCTAGACTGCCAGCGTTTTACGCACTACCAAAGGTACATAAAGGGACAATTCCCATACCTGGAAGACCCATAGTATCAGGAATCAACTCGATCCTGGAACCCCTGTCCCAATATGTAGACAGATTCCTACGTGACAGGATCCCCAAGATGACATCCTATGTAAAGGATTCAACGGCCAAACTAAATCTGCTCACTGCTCTCCCTTTTTATGGAACTAACCAATGGCTAGTAACAATGGACATCGAAGCACTCTATACCAGTATTCCTCAGCAGGAGACAGTGGAAATGGTAAGAAGAACCCTGACTAATGACCAGAGTCTAACCCCAGGACATGTGGGCTTCATCACAGAACTTGCTAGAATAGCCCTAACTAGAAACTTTTTCATTCTGGAAAACGTATTCTTTCAGCAGATTTCCGGGACAGCAATGGGCGCAACTTTTGCGCCTAGTTTGGCTAATCTCTATGTTGAACATTTTGAAAAGGAATTCGTATATGAAGACACAAATCCCTATCGGGACAAAATAAAGGTCTGGAAAAGGTACATCGACGATGTCCTCATGATATTTGAAGGGTCTGAACAAGAACTCACAGCCTTCCACCAGTTGCTGAACAACTGTAATGCACACTTGAGATTCACCATTGAGGCCAACAGGACAGAGACACACTTCCTGGACCTTCATATCAAAAACCAAGGAAATGAACTGCTGGCACGGGTCTACAAAAAAGACACTGATAGGAATTCACTACTACAATACAACAGCTATCACCCGAAAGCCCTGAGGGATAATCTCCCATTTGGACAATTCCTCCGGTACCGCAGGACATGTACAAGATTGGAAGATTTCAAAGAACAATCTGCAGCTCTCAAGAAACAACTGAAAAAAAGAGGCTATCCGAAAAGAATCATTAATGACACATACAAAAGGGCAAGAAATATACCGAGAGAAATTACTCTCCAACAACACAAAAAAGATGAAAAAAGAGAAGAAATAACAGCAGTAATGAGTTATTCCCCCATGTTCAACCGCATCAAAAGAGAAATAAAAAAACTTTGGCCCATCCTAAATACAGGCGCCAGCTCCTTGCCTCTACCGTCCTTTGCCATCAAAAGACGTAGAAATCTAAGGGAAAGTCTGGTCCACACTATGAGAGAACCAAGCAACAATGAGTCGGAGAATACTATCTGGGGAGCCAACAAGCCAATGGGACACACACCATGTGGAGGGTGCTCAATGTGCGCCCAAACCACACGCAGCAAATCGATCGAGATCGGATGGCACACACCATGGCAACAGAGGAGTTTCACCAATTGCAAATCCAAAGGGGTAATCTACCTCATCACGTGCCCATGCACCCTACGATATGTAGGCATGACAACGAGAGAAGTAAAAACTAGACTTATTGAACACAAATCATGTATTCGTACAAAAAAACTGACAGCCCCCCTTGTGAACCATTTCGTGAAAAAAGGTCACAAACAAGAAGACTTCACATGGACCATCTTGGAAAAACTAACCCCACCCAGAAGGGGAGGGGATTTCGGAAAAATGCTCCTGAAACGAGAACAACTCTGGATTTTTAGACTCAATACAGAGAAAAATGGACTCAATGAAGAAATCCAGTGGAACAGCCTGGCCCTAATGAAATGAAGATATTGTTCAAAAAAGAGACGAAGAAGCATGACAAGAAACTCAATATGGGATTCCGCTTATTGGGGATACACCTGAGAAACGATAATGTACACCCCCTACATATGTGGAACCTCCTCTCCGCAGTCAAGTAGTGCTGAGGCCCCGCCCTGCGCCCGCCCCTATACATAACTCAATCACCAAGCCACGCAAAATAAGGAATCGCAATTACGCCTAGTCCCCCGCCCAGCATCCTTGATGAAGACAGAAGGCGAATACATATGTAGGTGGCAAAAATACAATTTGGATATTGCTTAGAATAACAAACTGTCTTTGCTTTTTTCCCCCCTTCTAAAAACTAATAAGGGAATGAGACCACTGTATATATATATTTTTTTTAAAAAAAAGGATTGTCATAATGAATACAGGAGTCAAAAGAAAGTAAGGCTACTGCATCAGCTACTTTGCAGCCCGCACTTGAACCGCCCGTGCAAAAATGCATACCCCTTAAATGTAACTCTAGTCACTCTAAGATGGCCCCCAAAAATGAGGATCATCAACAGCAAAAACGGCCAACGTATAAATGCCGCCGTTGCTGGGCAACGGTTGCTAAAACTGAACAACTCCTTCGGCGTCTCACAGACACCAGCAAGCATTTGTGCCACACGGTGAGTGAATTCCAAGTCGAACGCGATTTACGCGTCAACACTCGTGGCCCTTTCAGAATTAAGATCACTCGCGCATGACCGCGAACTATTATTGGGATACCAGCCGCGCCCGCGACCGGTATCTTGGACTGGGATGTAGACCTATTCACCGCGCATGTACATGTTTTTCATGTAGAGTCTTTATGTGGGCAGATGCATGAATGTGGGCAGATGTATTCCCACACGGCATAAGCGCCTGGTACTGGGACAGCACCTCTTTACAAGAAAGTGGCGCTTCTTAGAAGAAAGGGTTTCCCCGCACTATACCGCGAACCGCATTTGGAAGTAAACACAGAGATATGAATGCACACCAGCGCTTTGTCTGTCAACCCCAAATCAGACGGTACTAGACACTCCTATAATTGTATTACGACTCATTTATGATACAGCCTCACGTAGGCTTTTGTCTTATAAAAAACACCTTGTTAATGTCTTACAGGACTGGAGTCACGCATGACAAAAAAGACCCGGCTGTCAGTTACTATATATGAGGTAATCACCAGCTGCCTTCTATGTCCATTTTAGCCTAAATAGCCAAATGACTGTCAAAAAATGCTAGCATATCAATTTAATTGTATTAAGTTAATAGAAAATACCACAGAATAAAACTTCAAGAACCACTGTGACCTCAAGATTTAAAACCCATTTCGGTTTGATTTCTCTTAGGTAAAAGGGATGACGGTGCCCCTTCCATACCCCTGATCTCCTAGAGACAAGCCAAAATCAAGGTCCTGAAGAAGATGATCAATTAAATTCATCGAAACCGGTCGACCACTTTTTAACTAAGGATATTCCAAAAACCAACTCGGGATACCCTGTGAACAACACCATATAACTCTGCACCATGGACGAAGTTCGTTGCTTTTAAAGTTTAAATTTCTCCTACAAAAACCTCACTCTTGAAATACTACCGAGTGACGTATAACTCAGGGACCACACACTTCTTATGAAGGTCGAATAAAAAGTAAAAATAGTTCCTCACTGAAATGTGGCCCCAAGTTTTTATGAAATCACACAATCGTCTCTGAAATGGACAACAGCCCCAGGCACCCCATGCCTAAGGACAGGAGCCCCCATACATTATGAGGAATCTTCTGTGAAATCCATCCTCTGAGGTCACCCATTAAATGGTACCAACATAAGGATCAGCCTCCACACTGAAAAGGTGGACCCCAATAAGTGTTTTTGTGTGCTAAAAACATTGTTTTGAATAACACTTTGGGAAAAATTTTGAAGTCTAAATGCCTCCCTGAATGTGATCCAGCGCCCTGTAGGTGGACCATCTTGAGTGGTTCTAATCCTCCAGTCCCACAAAGAAGCTGGAGTACTCAGGGGAGAATGTCCATTTCACATATTGTATGCAATTCTGACTATCTTTCAGATGAAAAGTATCCATCATCTGTTTGTATAATTCAAGGTGTTCCCAGACTGAATACTTGGCATTTTTATGATAGGGAGTTATAACACTCCTAATGTCCTTGATCTGGTGCAGGGGATCTTTTTGCATTGCCCTCTTGATTTTGTTTGCCTTTTTGGTCTTGGTCACCCGCGTCCACTCATCCTCTGACTCAGAGGCACTATTACCGGAGGTGGCTATCTGATCCTCTAGCCCCCCCCCTGATTCTCCAAGCTTGAGAAGGGCTTGCAGAATGTGGGGGCCTAGTTTTCATATGCCTGTGGTGCTTAGAAGAGTCTCTGACTCTCCCCAGCTCCCAGGATTGGCGGAGTAACCCTCCCCCCACTGCCCTAGCTGAGAAGAGGTCTTTAGGATACTCATTTTTATTTCCTGGAGTTCCCCACCAAATTTAACAAATTGATCTTTTGGTAGGCGTTATTTTTGAAGATCCAATTCCCTGACTCTCCCCTCACAGGAGTCTTCCTGATCAGATAGGTTAGCCCTAACATTTGGGGATCTGTACAGAGACGCCTGTCCATCAATTTCTGGGAGGTGCTGATCCGTCAGTCCCATCTTACCAATTCTGTTGAAGTCTATCATCCTCATGGCCTTTGGTTAATATGAGCCAGTGGACATGAATCTGGCAGAGTCCATGGTACTGAAGGGGTTAGAGTCCCTGAGTAGAGGGGTCCTGATGTTAGGATCAGGGGTTTCTCTATCCCTCTCTACCTTTTATCTTTCAGCACCTATTCCCTGGTGATATGCCAAAATCTGAGCCTTTTGCTCCTCTATCAGGGCCTTACTGTTCTCAATAATTCGCTCTTGCATTGCTATCTATTGGTGGAGAACATCATTCTTTTCACAGAGTGCCTCATTGTCTCGCTGCGCTTCCTGCCTGGTCTGGGAATACTGGGCCAGTTTCTGCTGCAGGAGACTCACCTCCTGAGTTTTAGCATCATTGGGCAGGGTGTTATTTTCCAGAGCATCCTCCACCCGTCTAGTGTGCTCTAGTAGCTTCTCATATTCTGTTTTTACTTCATTGAGCTCCTGGAGGGCCAGATTTCTTCCCTCTAGCTTGGTTTTTAATTGGCTTACTTCCTGGCCTAAGGTGTCCCTCTCCTGATTTAGGATGCCCCTCTGTTCAGCCATTGCGTTTTTGAATGCATTGGATTTCTGGCGATCCTCATCAAATTCTGTTTGAGAGTCTAGATCTTTAATAATTAATTTATTGTTTTCCTCTTTTAATTTGTCTATCTGGTCTTGTAAAATCACCACCTGTTCCGGTTCTGTGCAGACTCTATTAAAAGTTATTTATTGCACCAGTTTCTGTTGACTCTTTTGTAAAGAGTCCACCCTTTCCTGATACTACTCTTTCAGTGCCTGTAATTGGGTGTCTTGGTCTGCCTTCTCTTGCTGTAGGAGAGCCAGCTCTTCTTTTAATTTTGTAACATACTGTCTAGATTCTGTCTCTAATTCTTGGCTCTTCTGTAGCCTTTGCCCTGCAGAGTCTAGATCAGTCTAGATTCCTTCTATTGCTTCCACTTGATTCTTTGCCAGAACTATGTTCTTAGCAAGCTTTTCCTGTATTACTCCTATGTGGAGGTACAGGTAGGCCGCTATTTTGGCAATTTTACTCTGCTCCTCTTTCACTTTTGGGGCCATGCACAGTTCACTAAGAGCTTGGTGTAATGGGCCCTTGTCCTGCCATATATCCAGGTCCATGTCAGTGACCTGTTCTTTGATTTCCTGCAGCCAGACCTGCTCATTCTGTTCGGGCCACTCGCCCCTGACAAACAGCTTGTGCAGGAGGTGCTCCGTAGCCATATTGATTTCTACTGGGATCGCCATTTTGGAAATATCAATTTCTTTATGACTTAATTTAGGGTTAAATTACTTTTATTTTTACAAATTTCGGAGTATTTATTTTGAGATGTGCTTGTACAGTGTAGCACAGTAAACCAACCAAACAAGGTGTCTGTACCCTGCAGGCTAGTCTGCTGTGTTAGACTGTCTCGGGTGGTAACTCAAACTCAAAATCACGGCACGAGTCCCTAAATCTGTTAAGGATTTCAATCAGGCAATGCACCCGGGTCTCAGCCTAGCATGCAATGTTGCATCTATAGGTTCAATATTCTGAGTGATATACCACTCATATCACACCCCTTCTCAAAATACCCCGAAGTCACAATGGACCAGGAATGAGGCTTGTTGGTAAAGTAAATATTTGTTTATTTATTTATTTAAAATTCCAATCAAACAGATGTTTTAATATGTTTTAATATATGGGGCAGAAATCACCAATGTGGTGACAATACAAATCAGAAAGTAGGTAAGGCAGTTGAATTCACTTATAGCAACACAGAATACAAAACACAGAGAAAAGAACAGTATTGGCTTGTTGAAAAGATAGCGCTTACGTTAAGATTTCCCCAGTAAAATTTCTCAACTCACAAAGAAGCAATTCTACACAGGTGTAAGTAAGTAGCAGGTACTCAGGAATAAAGAACAGTGAACAGGGTTTGAATACAATCTTCCCTCCCCAAACACGAGAGAAAAACATTTTGGAAATGTTACACTTTTAAAATGACATTCGAAAAATGGCTTGCAAAATCATTGGGGGTAACATGTTGTTTGCAACCGAACACCAATTTTGGGACCAAAGGGTTACACACTTTATAATAGCATCAGGCTCTTTTTTTCATCTATCAGTAAGCGCGCTATAGCATAGCAGGAATAACTATTCCAATTACTCATAATTGAGCTACAAACAAACCAGATTGGCTTTCACAAGTGCATCATAAATGCAGAGTCTATTCTTATTTATACGTTTGAAATCAATAACAAACATTACAATTAAAGTACATGCACCAGGATATTTAGATTTTAGCTACATACATTAACAAGCACAATGTAGGCATGATACTCTACTCGTTTCAGAGTATGATCCAAAATAAACTGTAAGTGATCACGTATATTGTTTACATTGTGACGTCACGCACAGCATTGCGCGTGATGTCGTTACGTAACGCGCAGCCGCCATTTTGTTTTGCCACTATCATTTCAAACGAGATGGAACAGAAAGGACGTTTGGATCGATGCAGGTATGAGGCTACTCTAGGGATTGACCCTTATTCAATAGGTGAAGTGAATTATATTTTATTGCACACTTTTTTTGTAGTTTGACAATAGACAATGTCAGTGAATATATATTTTTGATTTATTCAGGATACTGGGATTTAACCCAAGACATTTTCTTGACTGCAATAGAAGATATGCTTTATTACGACTGGAATATTGAGCAGAATATGAGGGGGGCATAAATATTACTAATTACATGAATTCATGCACAGGAAAGTACTTACTGACCACGCCAACTGATAACATCATATTTTTGAATACAGATATTGAAGATTAAACATAGGACAAGGGTAAGAAAAATACCAATGTTATGGCTAGAATGTAGGGGAGCACAATTTGGGTGCCCCACACAATTTGGATACAAGCATGCTCTTTATACTAAATCAACTCCAATATGGTATGGTGATTTAAGAACCTGTAACAATATAGAATTGGTAGAAGGTTGCACTAAACGCATGTACCCTCATGATGGTTTATGGACCACACTATTCAAAAGTTATTTAAAATAGTCTATAGAATAAGACAACTATTTATAAGAACTGTGTGAGAATACATGTGAATCCCAAAGCATAGTTAATTGGAAATTCTTTTTCTTTTGCCCTGCGCCTTGATTGCCATGGATGTTTACACTTCCCAACCTTCAACAACCTGTGTGGTATGTTTTGACAATTTGCTTTCTCTTTTTATGCTGTTAATTATGGTTTGCTTTTACCGGACATTACCGTATTGATTCTGTTATGAATGGCAATGATCATCTATTTGCTTATGTTTGAATATGGTTTTCATGGATACAAATAGCCTTGAGGACGACCGTACTGGTCGAAACACGTGTCGGCTATATCATTATTGTACTGCACGACAAGAATATAAAGAAAACAACACTTTGATTCCAATGTGTGGACTTCATTGCCTGGAATTGAATATCATGATGTCTTGCTACTGAATAGAATATTATGGATGTTGAATATTAGTTCCAAGTGTTGTGTTAGTCTTGCAACATTCAATCAATTATCATCACAGATCGGTTCTATGGACAGCAGGGCACTTCTGGCGGGATAGGTCAGCTGGGCGGTTCTGGTCAACTGGCCTGGCACCTCAGACTGGACTGGCTGTATTGGATTGGCCTTTCTGGTTGCTGAACACTGTAGATCAGTGGGATGGCGAGTTTCAGCAAGCAAGCCAAACTGGATCAAATTGCTTCCCTTTGGTTGGGGATGGTTTCAGGATTTGGGCAAAGCTGAAGAAGAGTACAGAATTGCTGAGGCATTGGCTTTGCAAAGAAATCTGGATCAGGAGCAAGATGGAGAATTCAGGAACAGGGCGCCACGTGGAAATCAGGATGGAGTCAGGAATCAATCTGTGTCTGTGTCACGCTCACCTGGTCTCCATGGGGGCGTAGCATGTAGCTGCATGAATGATGTCCGCACTGGCGTGGCACTGCTTGAATGATGATGCTTGCTTGCGTCTTCTCCCTTTATATCACCCCAGGAGGCGTTTGCTGCAATGTCGAAACAAGATATTAGCTACTGAGTGGAGCTGGCTTGGTTCCACCTCCTTTCACCTCCTGATGCACTGCTCCTCTTCTGTCTCACCTTGAAGTTTTGTGGGGTAGGCTCTCCGTCCTGCAATCTCTAGCAGTGGCGCAGTAAGCACAGTCTTTACCCGGACCTAGTTACTTCACTGATCCAGTGTGGCTGTGGCTGAGTCTTGAATAGCTGGATTAAGCATGTAAGTCTCTATGCCAATGGATGCTTGGTATAGGTGCTTAAAGTCCTTGTTGCCCAAGTTTTATTAAACGTGTTTTGTCTTTTCTTTCAGGCGCGGTCTCATGCGGATTTTGGATGAAGAATGACTCTTCCTAAAATGCTGAGCAGATTTCCTTCAGGTGAGTATTAGTGTGTGAGTGGGTGGTGCTGGAGTGGTGCTGGATGTCTGAATAACTGTTCTTTTTAGTGGCCGACTAAACTGCTGTTTCTTTTCTTTCTTTGCGCGGCTCCAGGACAGCGATGAGAAGAACCACCCCAATGTATTCCGGAAGAATGCCGACCCCGGGTGAGTATTGGATGCTAGTGTGGATACCTTCTTCTCTGCAAGGGCGGTGGTTCGGAGATCAGCTGAAGGCGTGACCGATTGGATGAAGTACTGCAGGTAAGGCCTTCGTTGCTGGACTAACTCCTATTCTCTTCTCTTTCTTCTCTCAGGTACCGATGGATTGCAATCTCAGAACAGGCATGGCTGTAGAAGTTCGAGGACTGAGCAGACACGGTGAGCAGTACACTGCAGGAGTGCAGAATAACGCGAAGCGTGTTCTGCCTGCAGAGTGTGGCTTAAATAGTAGTTCTAGGTAAAGTAGTCCCTTTACCACACCCTGCCCTTCAGGTAAAGTAGGCCTTCAGCCACACCCTGGTTATGAAGAAAGGCTCAGCCTCACTAGGCTGAGTAAGTAGTCCCAAGCAGTTCAACAAATATTATGAGCCAACGGCGCCAGGACTGAGTTCAGGAGGTTCTAGGACACTCGTTTAGGGCTAGAAAAGCCCTTATGGGTGCCAGTGACTGGGATGGGCCCATCAGTTCCAGGGGTTTTGAAGCACGCACCATGACAGCACTTACCCACAAGGACCCCCTAACGGTGAGTTCTCCCATTGGTCCCGGTTTGTTCGGGTGATTATGATGAAACCTTTTCAACAACCGTGGAGCATAAATGTGTTCAATAGGTTCCAACAATCTTTCATGTGGTCTATATCATTTCCAGTCTATTAGATCAAATAGTTTTGAATTGATCATTTTTGAGTCCAGGATATCCTTAACTTCAAATTCAGGTTCTCCGTCGACTGTGATCGGTTTCAGTGGTTTCTGCACTCGGGTCCCAGGTTGCACTGGTTTTAAAAGTGAGACATGAAACACGGGATGAATCCTCATGTGTGGAGGTAAGTCCAATTTCACAGCTACCGGGTTGATGATGGCCTTAATGGTGTATGGACCTACATATCTGGGATTGAAGGTGCGGGTTCCTTTCATTGGTATGTGCTTTGACGCCAACCAGACTTCATCTCCAATTTGATACCTAGGAGCTTCACTTCTATGCATGTCTACCAATTTCTTGTATCTTTCTTTAGCTTGTCTCAGGTGGTCTGTTGCTTGTTTAAAGGCTTGAGTAATAGTCGTGTGCAAACCTCTTACTGCTGGCATTTCCAGAGGTTGAGGCGGGTCAAGATTAGAGGTTCGTGGATGCATCCCGTAAATGGTATAGAAAGGGCTCTGTCCAATGCTGGAGTGTAGAGAATTGTTATATGTGTATTCGGTTATCCATAACATATCTTTCCAACAGCTTTCCGTTTGGTGTAACATACATCTGAGGTATTGCTCCAAAGTCTGGTTGGTCCTCTCAGTCTGACCATCAGTTTGGGAATGGTGGCTGGGGGAAAGTCTTACATCAATTTGAGCTAACTCGCAGCACTTTTTCCAAAATCGTGAGATAAATTGGCTGCCACGATCTGAAATCAGGATGGAAGGGAATCTGTGTATTCGGACTATCTGTTCTAAGAATTCTTTTGCCAGGATTGAAGCTGAGGGTAAGCCCTTCAGTGGGATGAAATGGGCCATTTTGGAAAACAAGTCCACCACCACCAAAATTGTGTTAAACCCATTACAAGGAGGAAGGTCAGTTATAAAATCAAGAGAAAATGTATGTCAAGGTGTAGGTGGAATATCCAGTGGTTGCAGTTGACCTGGTGATCTCTTCTTTTGGGCCTTGTTTCATGCACAAACTCCACAGGATAGCACAAACAGCTTGATGTCCTTACGCCATGTTGGCCACCAAAAGTGCCGCTTGATCTTGGCTTCGGTCTTATCGATCCCAGGATGACCTTCTATCAGTAAGTCGTGGTAATTTGAGATTACCTTTTCCTGAAGTTCTTTGCTGTGCAGGTAGAGACGTCCCTGAAAATATGGTAATTGGTTTGAGACTAAGTGGTGAGCACTTTGGGTTGGCCAATTCCTCAGAGTGTTGGTATCCATGTGATGTGTGATTTCCTCGTGGATGTCATCTAAGGTTAGAGACGTAATACGTAATTCCTAAGATCTTTTCTCTGGGGATGATGGGCACTGGGTCGGGGTTGGTGGATTCCTCGTCTACCCCTATATGAGATAGGGCGTCTGCCTTGCCATTTTGACAACCAGGTCGGTAAGTAATTACAAAGTCGAATTCAGCAAAAAATAATGCCCATCAGAGTTGGCGGGATGATTGTGCCTTCGCCACCTTCAGGTACTGTAGATTGCGGTGATCAGTGATTACTGTGATCGTATGCCTTGCTCCTAAAAGATAATGCCGCCAAGCCTTGAAGGCCGCCTTGATGGCCAAAAGTTCCTTGTCCGTAATGGCAAAATTCAGCTCTGATGCTGTGAATTTCCGTGACCAAAAGGCCACCGGATAAAGTTGACCTGTTTCAGGATCCTTTTGCGAGAGGACCGCTCCCATTGCCAAACTAGAAGCATCGGTCTCTACCACGTACGGTAGATCGGGATGAGGGTGTTTCAGGATGGAAGCTGAGATAAATGTTTGTTTTAAGTCCTGGAAGGCTTTCTCTGCCTCCTCTGACCATTGAAAACGTTTGTTCTTTCGCAGTAGAGAGGTGATGGGATGTACTAGCTGCGAAAGCCTGGACTGAGGCGGCGATAGAAGTTCGCGAATCCGAGCATACTCTGGACTCCTTTAATTGAGGTTGGAGAAGGCCAGTTGAGGATGGCATCAACCTTCTGTGAATCCATGCGTACACCATGAGGGGTTAGGACAAATCCAAGGAACTCGACCTCAGTAACATGGAAGAAGCATTTTTCCAGTCTTGCAAATAGTCTGTGTTGTTGAAGTTTGTCCAGAAGAGCACGGACATGTTTCACATGTTCTTGTTCGAATGGGGAATATACCAGAATGTCGTCGATGTATACTACGACACACACATCAATCAATTCTCGCAGGACGTCATTCATGAAATACTGGAACACAGCTGGGGTGTTACAAAGGCCAAAAGGCATCACTTGGCATTCAAATAGCCTGTATTCGGTGCGGAAGGCGGTCTTCCATTCGTCTCCTTTCTTAATTCGTACCAGGTGGTATGCTCCTTGGAGATCTAACTTGGTATAAATTCAGGGCATCTTTAACTTGATCCAATAGTTCAGGAATCAGCGGCAAGTGGTAACGGTTTTTAACAGTGACTTGGTTCAATGTGCGGTAATCGATGCAAGTCCTAAGGTCTCCTTCTTTCTTAGGCACGAAGAATAAGGGTGAGGCTGCCACGGACTTGGAAGGGCGGATATAACCGTTAGCCAGGTACTGGTCTAGAAACTTTTTTAATGCAGATTTTCAGGTTCGGTGAGTGCATAGATTCGACCGCATGCAATCTGTGCGCCAGGTATGAGGTCGATCTGACAGTCGTACGATCTATGGGGAGGAAGAGTGTTAGCTTGATCCTTCTGGAAGACATCCTGATAGTCTTGATATACGGGAGGTAGCGGGTTAGTTAGACTCATGATTGTTGTCACTCTTTTGTTTGATAACAAGTACAAACACATTCAACTGAGAAGGTCAGACTCTTAGCACGCTAGTCGATGCAAGGATTGTGTGATTCTAGCCATGGCATTCCCAGAATTATTTGAAATTGTGGAGCCTTGATTATATCAAGCACAATGGCTTCCCGATGTCCGTCTTGGCACAAAAGTGTCATCTCTGTCGTTGAGTGCGTTACTGGACCCGAAGCGATCTCAGTTCCGTCAACAGTGGTGACTAAATCTGTTGTTGCCTTTTCACAAAGAGGAAGATTCATCCTTGTAGCCAATTCTTGATCCATATAATTTCCAATAGCTCTGCTATCGATATATGCTCTGACTGCATACATTCGAGACGGCTGTTGGTGACTTATGAGGATCATTGGCAGAGCTAGGTGTGAGGTCTGGGAGTCTTTCTTTTTGCTCGACAAGCCACCTCTACGCTTGTCGGGCGGGGAAGTTTTCTGACTCTGGCTCTGCTTCAACTTTGCCGGCAACCCCGACTGCTTTCTTGGGTGGTTTACTGGGCATTCTCAGAGGAAATGGCCGGCTGACCCACAATACAAACACAACTGTTGTTGTCTTCTCCTATCTCTTTCAGCCTTGGATAACAGCCCTCGCACTCCTCCAATCTGCATGGGCTCGGCCAAGTCGGTGGTCTTGGATGTATTTTCCTTTGGGCGCACAAATACCCGAGTGTCCATTCTAGCTCGATCTGCCTTATGGCTCTGTAATCTATAATCAAGCTGAACCACAAAGTCTATGTATTCAGCACAATCTCTGGGAGGGTTGACCACTTGAGCTAAAACATCCTTTAAATCCCCTCTCAAACCACGGTAAAACAGGGTTGTTTTTTTTGTCATTCGGCCAATCGGTTTCCACTACCAGTCTATTAAAGGTTGCAATGTAAGTTAACAGATCTTGGTTGCCTTGACACAGAGACAAGAGTTCATTATCCAATGCTTGACCCTGAGAGTGGAGGGCAAACAACTTCCCCATGTCCAATTGGAACTTCTGGAAGTCTCGTAAGAGGGGATCATCCCGATTGACTAGTAGTACTGACCAGTCTGCAGCACTTCCACTAAGATACGAAAGCACAAATGCCACCTTAGATTGGTCATTTGGAAAAGTTCCTGGTCTACATAGGAAATGTAGTCGACACTGATTTATAAAAACCGCATACCTTTTTGGGTCTCCTGCAAAGCGTTCTGGAGGTGCCAAAGGTACGGCTCCTGGAAAGACCACCGGTACTGGATTGCTTGGTGCAGTCGGAACCGTTGACTCCAATCCTGGTAACAGTGTTTGCCCCACCTGTGATTGAAGCAGTTGTCTAGCGAGCTCATGATACGATCCTTGGCCACGACCAGTTCTCTCCTTAAGGCATTGGTTTCCTGCCGAGCTGAATGTACCTCGGCCCTGAGTTCCCCCAAAAGCTGGTCTGTCTCAGAGGTTTCCATGACGCCCAGGTAGAGAATTTGTGGAAGACTTCGTGTTCTGTCACGCTCACCTGGTCTCCACAGGGGCATAGCACGTAGCTGCATGAATTATGTCTGCACTGGCTTGAAACTGCTTGAATGATGATGCTTGCTTGCGTCTTCTCCCTTGATATCACCCCAGGAAGCGTTTGTCTGCAAGGTCGAAACAAGATATTTGCTACTGAGTGGGGCTGGCTTGGTCCCACCTCCTTTCACCTCCTGATGCCCAGCTCCTCTTCTGTCTCACCTTGGAGTCCATCCTGCAATCTCTAGCAGGGGCACAGTAAGCACAGTCTTTGCCCAGACCTAGGTACTTCACTGATCCAGTGTGGTTGTGGCTGAGTCTGGAATAGCTGGATTAAGCAGGTAAGTCTCTATGCCAATGGATGCTTGATATAGGTGCTTAAAGTCCTTGTTGCCCAAGTTTTAAACGTATTTTGTCTTTTCTTTCAGGTGCGGTCTTGTGCAGATTTCGGATGAAGAATAACTCTTCCTAAAATGCGGAGCAGATTTCCATCCAGCGCGAGTGAGTGGCGCTGGATGTCTGAATAACTGTTCTTTTTCATGCGCGTCTAGCCTGCTGTTTCTTTTCTTTCTTTGCAGGTGCAGCGCGGCTCCAGGATGGCAATGAGAAGAACCGCCCCAACGTATTCCGGAAGAATGCCGACCCCGGGTGAGTATTGGATGCTGGTGCGGATACCTTCTTCTCTGCAAGGGCACCGGTTCGGAGATCAGCTGAAGGCGTGACCGATTGGATGAAGTACTGCAGGTAAAGCCTTTGTTGCTGTACTAACTCCTATTCTCTTCTCTTTCTTCTCTCAGGTACCGATGGATAGGAATCTCAGAACAGGCGTGGCTGTAGAAATTCGAGGACTGAGCAGACATGGTGAGCGTTACGCTGCAGGAGTGCAGAATAACGTAAAGCGTGTTCTGCCTGCAGGGTGTGGCTTAAATAGCCTTGCAAGTAGTTCCAGGTAAAGTAGTCCCTTTACCACACCCTGCCCTTCAGGTAAAGTAGTCCCTCAACAGCACCAAGACTGAGTCCAGGAGGTTCTAGGACACTCTTTTGGGGCAAGATAAACCCTTATGGGTGCCAGTGACTGGGATGGGCCCATCAGTTCCAGGGGTTTGAAGCACGCACCATGACAGTCTGTGTGTTTTGAGGTTCCCTTATTTATCCTGCCAAATGACATCACTCAGTTTATAGTGGGAGTTTATAGTGGGGGCAGACTTACAACCCACACCCACAGGGCTATGATTGGTCAAAGGCACAGTTCCCGCCTTGCTTTTTGCTGGTTTGATGACAGAAAGGGTTATCATGTTTTATGATCTGATCTGGAAACCTCCCATAGTTATTGGGACCAAAGTTTTACTTTCCGACAAATATATATTTATATAATTATGCCCTCTAAGAAAATCAGACACATAAATTACATATTTCGTGGGTCATATTTACATCCAACTCCCCATCGGTGGGACCTGGTTTCGTCTTTCTATGAAATTTAGGCAATTTTTATCATAAAGGTTTTGTCTAACAATTCCTAATTCGGTACATGCATGTGCAATCATAGCTCGAACATGGGTACACAATATTAGATTTGCAGCATTAATGGTTTTGGCGCAATTAGTCATTTTTCATAACTTCCGTTCCTCACGCAGTAAGAAATTCTACCAAGTCTTCAGATGTCTATCATAAATTAAGATTCATGTGTATGTATTTTTCACTCATTTACTTATTCTGGCTTCCATGTTAAATGTCTTGAGGTTCAGTGGCAAATAAGCATTTTAACTCCAAAAATCACATGTCAGTTTTTTTTCTTTCCTTCCCAAATGGGAGCAAATGGCAAGTCCTTTGAAGTTAAATGAAGCCTCTCGCTGGAGAATGGAGCATCCTGCCCCTCCCCTGGAAAGATGAGTGTCCAAGCCTTCTATTGTCTTTGCCTGGGGCAAAAGACGAATGTCTAATGAGGTCCTTTGGCATGAGTATGCGAGTCCTCCCCGCAGCAATACGTCCTTTCCTGCCAGCAGTGAAGAGTCAACCTTTCCCAGGCTAAAGACTGTAAAAGCAGAATTGTTTTTTTTTATAGTCAATTAACTCAAGACTGGGTTTTAACTTTAAGTTTCACCTAAATCTTTCATTTAAGCATATAAAATGAACACAGTTTATAGGTCGATTTTTACATTATCAATCCTTTGACATTTCTTAAAGAATTAAGCCTTTAAATATTTTCCTATGCAGCACATACACATTTTATTCAGCATTATTTCCTCCCTTGAGTGCTGGGATTGTTTGCAGTCTGGATATATGTATCCAGTCTTTATTTGGAGTTTCTCTCTGCACAGCTGATTCAGTTACTTGTATCAATTTTAGCGTTTTCCCTTGGAGAATGAAAACAAGTG
The DNA here is from genome assembly GCF_040938575.1 of Ambystoma mexicanum. NCBI lineage: Eukaryota > Metazoa > Chordata > Amphibia > Caudata > Ambystomatidae > Ambystoma > Ambystoma mexicanum. The sequence goes on from NC_090935.1 coordinate 328,942,271, forward strand.
TTCCTGGGCTGCTTTTCATTTGATACATTTTATAGAGCTGTCAGTTAATGAGGCCCGGTTCCTCTGAGCCACACTGGATGATCCTGGGCATTGCAGTACCCTTTTAATCTCAATGATTCAATGGAAATTAATGGATGTAGCGCCAAAAACAGCCCTTTTGAGAGATTGCAAAGCTAACATATTAAAAGGCATTTTTGGTCTTCAGCACAATTCTGCTGCTTTGCTCCATGTTGTATGTGGCAGAGCCCGCTGGCATGCTCCTGCAGTGAGAACTCAGGTTTTCACCCCTTCTTGACTGTGTGTGGCAGGGTGTGCAGCTTTTTCTTGGTTGTGACCCAAACGCAGTTTCAAGATTCTGGCACACACAGGAGTCAGCACATCCATTTTGGGCTGTTTCTTTCAACATTTGGATTTCACCATTTGGAAAGTGATGCGGAGGGGCACATTGGAATGGGTCAAAATATCCCACAATATTGTCCTCCCCTATAAGACATTTAAACATATTTGACAATCATAGCAGCATCCCCACCCCACAAAGAAAAGAAAACAACATGAAGATCACCACCTTGAGATGAAAATATTTCAAAGTAAAAGAACACTTTAAAAAAAGGAAGAAAGTCCAATGAACACACAGAGACGTGACCCTTCAAATAATCCTACTCAAAGCTCAGGAACATGTGTGCTAAAAAAGAAACATCTGGTGCAAGGCCACTGGGATGATGTGGACGATGCATATCGGAAATTGCATGAGCACCACAAAGTAAAAAAGACATGGGCCTCGGGAATTACATCACAGACGATCATAACCTTATCCAGCAAGTCCATCCACCAGTGGGACACTTCCAAAAAACAGTCAAGCCTCGACTTCTGCAAGTGCTGCTTCAACTACACCTCTTGCTAAACTACTGGCAACCAATTTATCTGTTAAGAAAATAAAGTGTTCCAAGTCACAATTGGGTTGCCCCAAAAGATGTAACAGTGCAGATTGGCACAGAGGTACATCTACTTTTTAGCTAATCCTCTTTTTGCTGGGCAAGTTATTTTTTCAGTACTTCTTCAGTAGTCACAGAGCACCTGAGGTACTTGATATTGTATCAGTATCTGCATAACATAGAAACAATAAAAACCCAATCAGAAAATAAATGCAAAGAATCAAACTCTCTTTCAATAGATACTAAAAAAGCAACTAAAGAATCAAAGCAGATCAAAAAATGTCTCAGAAAACCATCTGATAGCAGTGGTTAATATAAATAACACACACAAGACTACCAAAAAAAACCTTCAAATATATAAACATTTATTAACACTTACTTTCATATCCGCCACACCCTCACCATGTGCACAGTGTGAGTTCTGGAATCAAAAGGATAAAACTGCAGAAAATGGTGACTTTTATACTTTTCAAAATGAAAATCAGAAAAATAGGATTATATACTAATAAAACTACTAGAATGGATGATACATTTTCACTACAATTAGAGAGCTATACAAAAAGAAAAGTAACAACAACCAATAGGAAACAATCAAACTCACAGAAATTCTTTTCCCCCATGCAGCATCTTTCATAGCTGCAGGTATGCAACGTGGCTAGAAATCCTGCCTTGTAGCCATGGCTACTCATACATTTATTTGCAAACTCAAAATCAAACTAAGCCAACCTTCAAAACTTCAAAGGAACACCTAAGCACATAGAATAACACCGCAAATATAATTATGTGCTGTATCATCCACATAACAATATGATTATTGCACAGAAAATGTATGGTTTAATAGATGCGGTTTTAAGTAGAGCTGCACCTACAGGCACAACTAATAAAATGATGAAAAGTGTTGATGCCTCTACGTAGGTGCATTTTAATAGACGCAGTGACAGAAAAGCCCCTTCATCGCAGTTTGCTGTTAGCCGTGGGTATACGAAATAAACTACGAGCAAAGAAATTTATTTTCAGGCCCAAACCCCAAATAAATGTCCCTAACATGCCCTGGTCTCTCCCAATCCCCCAAAACACTCCATGGGTCTATGATTCAGCCCCACCCAAAATGTCAGATAGCCACAGGTACCACACATCCACAAACACTTGATGGGCCATTTGCCAGTATACAGCCACAGTTGTTTGGTTTGTCACATATACCTGCAGCTACTACACATCCATAAACCCACGACGTGTCATTTGATGGCAAATACCACGGCCACGCAGAAGGGGTGTTGCTTGTACCTGTGGATAGCAATGTTGCATGCCATGTGGTTGAGGGATAGCCGCGGGTAAATACCATAGCCATTGCTGTTGCTAGGCGCGATCCTCAACACACCAATCACACCTCTTTTTTGTATAGCTGTTGTTATGAAAATTATGTGTAAAACATTTTTTAATATGGAATATAAATGACAAAAACGGTAGTGAAAGTACTTAAAAAGAGTCAATACAATAAATGACTGTTCATGGAGTTATTTAAAGTGGATGATGATAAAGAAAATGATTACTTTTATACTTTCCGAAATCAAAACCACAAAAAGTGAACTACATTTCCTAACCAAAATTCTAAAATGGCCAACACATTTTGCGTGTAATCTATCAAATCACAAACGCAAAATAACAACAGTAACATCAAACACCAAAATGCACACATCATACACTCTTACAAAATACTAGAATTTCAAACTAGGAATCATTTTCCTGGAAACAGAAAGACTGCAGATATCATGGCTGGCTTGAAAGCTGTGTGGCTGATCAGAGACAGTTGGCTGTTTTGGTTAGAGGCTTTTTGTGAGAAACTAGATATTAACATGAACCTTGGTTTGAGATTTGTACAATTAAATGGTTTGGATTGTGGGGAATGCGTTGGTTCCAAGTCTTTCCACAATTGTTCTGTCTGCAAAGTACTGGGCAGCCAGACGTCATACTAATTCATTGTGGATGTAATAATATGGGATAATAAACGAGGTGTGTCCCTTTAATGATGAAACTATATATATATATATATATATATTCAGTGAAAAAAACGTTGTTAAAGGGACGTTATGGTTAAGTTGTGCTACTAAAAACCTAAGAAATTCAGTGAAAAAACTTTGTTAAAGGGACATTATGGTTACAAGTAAAACCGAAAAACCCTTGAAATTCGCCGGTTATGGTAAGCTAAGCAACCATAACTCGCGCCACCACCGTGCACTGCTAAGACTAACACCCAGGAAATCAAAGATGACATCACAAATGTCTGGCTCCCCCTTTTTTCCTTTACTGACATATCTAGGCCACATGGTTTTCTTCAGTAACAGTCAGGAATTAAAAGTGGAAAAGGTAGTATATTTGTAGACTTATCCTTCAAGTATGTTCTGACAATAATTCCCTTAGGGTCCAGTCAGATCATATGAAACATATGCATAGGGGAAGACACAAGCTTGAAAGACAGCAATCCTTTCTGTGCATTAAAATAATCAGTAGAGTTGTCAGCACTTTCTGATAGTTCTGTTCTTTTTTATTACTGCACTTTCCCTGTATATGTTCCTATTTTTATATCTTGTATTCACACTACTTTCCTTAGAGTCCAGGCACATCATGTGATATATATATATATATACATATATATATATATTACATGGCCACGGTAGTGGCCATGTAGTTATGGTTAAGTTGCTGTTTCCATAGGAAGAGCACTTTTTGGGCGGCTTATAACTTGGCTCTCCCTGGACGGATCCTCACCAAACTTTGCAAAAAAAAGTAGTTGGGTCACTCTGAATATTTTTGCAAAGTTTGGTGAGGATTCGTCCAGGGGGGGCAAAGTTATAGGGGGGGTCCCAAAACTTTTTTTTTCCCATAGACTGAATGAGAAAAAACTTTGCGCACGGCTACAGCCTGAACCGCTGGACGGATTTACACTAAATTTGCGGCAGGAGCTGCGGCCTTGTCCCAAAAGCGTGCTTTTGTAAATTTGGTGTAAATCTGTCCAGTAGTTTTTTAAAAAATGACTAAAATGTAAGGCAGAAAATTAGTGATATCTGCGTTCGCTTCGCGGACAGCACCCCGATTGGCCCATGGGCTTGCGTCATGTCCGCGGACATGCGACGTGTTCGCTGATTGGACGGCGAGGGGCGTGGAGCGCATCAGATTTTCTGTGGCGCCCGCCATCTTGTATTCGCAGTCGACCGCGTACAGCGCAGTGAAACGTGGATAAAAAATTGTATTTAGTGCCGTGTGTTGGTGTGTAAGAGTGTTTGGGGAGGGTGGGGAGTATGAGATAGGTTCACTGCTTTGTTTTTTTATGTGCTAGACGTTTTTGTTGCGTTCGATTTGTCCGCGGAGAACACGGCTGTTCTGACCATTTTATAAATAAACTAAATGGTGGGGTGTTTAGAGGACGGAGTATGTGTCATTTTTGTTCGCAAGGAAGGTAAAAATGAGCTATGAACACTCGCAGTGTACTTAATTGTTCGTAAATACACAAACTGGGGGTGTCCTCAGGACGCTGTCCGTATTGTAATCTGTCTAGTTGAATGTGTTCTAAGAACACTCGCAGTGTCCCGAAATGGTTGCAATTACACAAAATGGGGGTGTTCTGAGAACGTTGTTTGTATTGTTCGTTGTCAGGGTGAAAGTGTTTTAAGAGCACTCCTTTTGTCCGCTAATAGTACAATTTCCTAGGGGCGTCAACCGACTTTTTGTCCACTGAAGAAACGATAAATCCGGCTGGTGTGCGTCGACATTATGTGATAATCCTATGACTGGCGCTATTGACCTGGCTGACTTGCTTTTGCGGCACTAAATCATATCTCCCGCCACTAAGCCTGATATTATCAAAGCATTCATATTCCCCGCCTCTCTCCGTGACGTTACAGGGTGCGTAATGAAACGCGCCCAGTCGTCTCCAGTACTACGCGACTTTACACAGAACCCGGAAGACAACACACATTATGTCACAACACAGCGCGCCACAATTTAGAATATGAAACTGTGATTTAAAAGCGAAGAGCAAGATTGTAAATGTTGTAAAGTACATTTATTTGACATCAAATGTTTAGAGAATATTCAGCAATTTGCATTTGTCTTTGTTGTCGATCCGCAAAAGTTCATGTTGAGACACGCGATGTTCCTTTGCGGTACAGAGAGTGTTAGATCAGGTTACAACTCAGTGCGCCACAATTCGGAATATGAAACTGTGGTTTAAAAGTAAACAGCAGGATTGTACATTTGGTAAAGTACATTTATTTCACATGAAATGTTTTGTGAATATTCAGCGATTTGCTATTGTCTCTGCTGTCGATCAGCAAAAGTTTATTTGGAGCCGCGCGTTGTTCCTTTGCGGTAGATAGGCTGTTGGTTTATGATAAAAGCAGTAAATGGTCTCGCTGATAATCGGAAGGTTGCTCCAACAACGAGCCATTAGACCACCGTATTGGTTGGTATGTTGTTTGTAGCCGCTAGTACTGCGTAAGGGCATATTTGTCCTTGGCGATTGTCCCATAAAATGGTGAGGGTCATGAAGTTGCATATTTGGACTTGCACCTGGCAGTTGAAGACCCCATCCGCTGGAGTCTGTAAATCGTGACATAGACAAAACGGGGCCACGTACCTGTTTTGTCTATGCCACGTACCTGTTTTAAAAAACATAAATTAGTCTCACCAGCCGATCTTCATTAAAAATCATCATTTTATTTATTAGGGCGTGAAACTATTTGCTATCAGAGTATGTTAATAATAAAATAATAATATTTTCCCATTCATATAGCGCTAAGAACTGTGAGGTATCTAAGCGGTGCTTATTATTAACCACGGTGTGTGGTGCTCATTTATCGACCACGGAAGGATGAAAGGCTGAGTTTGGGCTTGCCGGGATTCGAACTTGCGTTAGCATGCTGTGCACGGATGTCAAAGCGAGCGCTGTACTCGCTGTGCCACTTGACAGGCTACAGTAAAGTGGCACAGCGAGTAGAGCGCTTGACCGCCTATAGACCCGTTAAATTATTTCTATTAACCCACTCTGTGTCGTCTGCCTTTTTCAGAGCCCTCTAAACGACAGGGGATCAATTCGGCGGTGATAGTACGCGGTAGAAAACATTATGCCACTTTCAACGAACAAGTTCAACTTCAGCGGTCTTTAATGCTACGCTATTGTAATTATATTTAGTATAAAGTAATGTAAAGGGTTACTTACAGTACAATTGCAATTTCCATTGTCTACGAGTGGTGCAGTCCGAAAATACGACTCCGCGTGTGCCAATGATCTTTCGCATAGTGATATAATATGTAAAAGTGGTTTCGTTTCACAAATTTCATCTTTATCTTCTCTTACGTTTTAGCAACACTCCTTCAAGAGAAGTCTTTCATCACAATCTCTGTCTGTCAAGGTCAAAACACAATACAACCTTATAGTCTGCTTCGTGAGCCTCTCCGGGGCCCGAGAAAAAAATGAAGCAGCTGACCTTCACTGTGAACGAGCATAAATTCTTACTTTGCAACATTCTGTGTAAAGCCATCTGTAGAAGTTGGTTTTTGCACGCCATGTTTGTATATTGTTTGCGTGATATTAAAAAAAGTTTGTTTAAAGGACGTTATGGTTCTAAGTACAGCCGAAAGACCCCTGAAAATAGCAAGTTATGGTAAGCTATGAAAAATAACTCACGCCAACACCATGCACTGCTAAGACTAACACCCAGGACATCAAAGATGACATCGCAAATGTCATTGATGAAATCACTGATGACATCACATGTGTATGTACTTTTCATGGAATTTGTGTACTAGGGATTTTCATTATAATGTTCCGAAAAAAGTGTCAAGGATATTGCAATAAATATCATACCGTTATTAGTGCTTTGAACGATGCATTTATATCAATAAATAGCATTGTATTATGGGATTCTATGTAGTATACTGAGCTGCTAATGGAGAAAGATAGCATTGTGTGCAGAGTACAAGATAAAAGTATAATATTTGTAATGTTAATATGTAGAATAATGAAATGATAATTGTGCTGAAATGTTGGAAAATTCACAAAATGGGGGTGTTCTGAGGACGTTATTCGTATTGTGTGATTGCTTAGCTGTATGCAATGAGGGAATGGTACAGAGAGTAAAGTGGACGCCGTCCGCGGACACCGCGGCTGTTCGTGGACAGGGCGTGGTAAATCCAGGTTTTTCCAGGAAATCCAACATGGAAAGAAGACTGTACGGATCAGCCAATCAGATGTCGAGGTTGTGGATTTGTGTTGAAAGAGACCGTGTGTGGTGAAGATGGCAGAAGTGGAGAAAGTCAGGGTGTTGGTGCTCAGAGATATGTTTTTGCATGGTTTACAGCAGTACGCTGAATGCAGGCATGTTGCAAAGAACTTTGATGTCAAAGGAGTGGAGGTGGTGTGGAGCACTGTGTCTGATTGCAATGTACAGGGAATTGTACAAGTTTGTGCGGATATGGCCACGATGAACAGTCCGCATGTGGTAGTTATGCACTATGGTGCTTTCCATTTGGGCAACGTCAGTGCCCCTACTTTGTTGGCTGATTTGGAACGCTTGGTTCAAGCCGTAGTGAAGATCCTTCCAAATGCGAAAGTAATTTTTTCTGGATTACTACCTAGGGCAATATGGGACAATAGTTCAGTTTTTTGTCCTCAGCAAAACATTGCTAGGTGTGTCATCAACCGAGGCATGTGTGCCTTCATGCTTAGAGCTGGTATGTTCTTCTGTAACAATGAGAATATTGATGCCTGTAATGCTGTTAATTTTAAAGAAGATGGCATTTCTTTATCTTTTACCGGAAATGCCTTTTTATTTTGGAATGTAAGGGTTGCTTTGGAGAAGGTTATGTGAAGATTTTAGGAGTAAAGTAAGAAAAAAAAAACAAGAAAAAAAATATAAAATAACTGGTGTCTGTCAAGCATCTGTAAAAAAAAAAAAAACGGCTCTTTTTAGAGCCAACTTCAAAGGGGAAATGGGGCACACTATTTAAATTTACATTCACCACGCTCAGATTTTCGATGTGTCCGCGGACATGGCGGTAGTCCGCGGACATGAAAATCGCTACGAGGGGGTTAGTATGTTCTATGTTACATGTCAGGGATATTATGGTTAAGTTGTGTTACTAAAAACCTATGAAATTCAGTGAAGAAACTTTGTTAAAGGGACGTTATGGTTCCAAGTAAAACCGAAAAACCCTTGAAATTCGCCAGTTATGGTAACATAAGCAACCATAACTCGCGCCACCGTGCACTGCTAACACTAACACCCAGGACATCAAAGATGACATCACAAATGTCATTGATGACATAACTGATGACATCACATGGCTGGCTCTCCCTTTTTATCCTTTACTGACATATCGAAGCCACATAGTTTTCTACAGTAACAGTCAGGAAGTAAAAATTGAAAAGGTACTATATTTGTAGACTTGGGTTCCTGTCACATCATATATGAAACATGTACGTAGCGGAAGATACAGGCTTGAAAGAGAGGAATCCTTTCTGTGCATGAAGATAATCATTATGGTATCAGCACTTTGTCATAGTTTTATTTTTATTACTCTACCTTCCCTCTATATGCTCATATTTGTATACATTATAGTCACTCTCCATAGAGTGAATGGGAAAAAAATTTTGCTCGTGTCTACAGCCCAAACCGCTGGACGGATTTCCACCAAATTTGGACCAGGAGCAGCGGCTTGGTCCCGAAGGCATGCTTTTGCAAATTTGGTGAAAATTCGTCCAGTAGTTTTTTTTTTAAAATGACCAAAAAGTAGGTAAAAACATATTAGTGATATCTGTGTTCGGTTTGCAGATACACTTGCCTGTTCGCTCCGCGGAAAGTGTCCTGATTGGCCAATCGTCTTGCGTGATGTTCGCGGACATGCAAAGTGTTCGCTGATTGGACGGCGTGGAGCGTGAAGCGCGTCAGATTTTTCGGTAGCGCCCGCCATATTGGATACGCGCACATTCCCGGACAGCGCGGTGAAACTTTGTTCAAAATGTGTATTTTGTAGAGTGTGTTGGTGTGTAGGAGTGTTTGGGGAGGGTGGGAGTGTGTGAGATAGGATGAAAGTTGTGTTTTTTATGTGTTAAACGTTATTTTTGTGTTCGATTTGTTTGCGGACATCACGGGTGTTCTGAAATTTTCTAAATAAACTGACTAGGGGGTGTTCTAAGGAGTCAAAATGTGTCCGTTTTGTTCGCAAGCAAAGTGAAACTGTTCTAAGAACACTCGCGGTGTCCGGGGAGTGTTCGTAGGTGGTGTCCTGAGGACGCTGTCCGTATTGTTCTCTGTCAAGTTGAATGTGTTCTAAGAACACGCGCGGTGTCCTGAAATGTTTGCAAATAAACAAAATGGGGGTGTTATGAAGAAGCTTCTAAGAACACTCCCGGTGTCCGAGGAGTTTTCGTAGGGGGTGTCCTGAGGACGCTGTCCGTATTGTTCTTTGTCAAGTTGAATGTGTCCTAAGAACACTCGCGGTGTCCTGAATTGTTCGCAAATAAACAAGATGGGGGTGTTCTGAAGACGTTTTTGAGAACACTCCCGGTGTCCTGGAATGTTCGTAGGGGGTGTCCTTAGGACGGTGTCCGTATTGTTCGTTGTTAAGTTGAAAGTGTTCTAAGAACTATCGCGTTGTTCTGAAATGTTCATAGAGGGTGTCCTGAAAACGGTGTCCGTATTGTTCGCTGGCAAGCTCAAAGTGTTCTAAGAACACTCACATTGTTCGCGGACATTAAAAGTTTCCCATAGATCATAGTTGAAATGTTTGACTCTATGGATGTGATATGCTGCGGTGGTTGTTGCCAGGGCATAGAGTCTTGGGTGCATGGCCATTTGGCCATTTGGCCATGCACCCAAGACTCTATGCCCTGGCAACAACCACCGCAGCATATCACATTCATATTTGTTTATAACTTTGGGTGAAAAACAAATGTATAAGGAACAAAGGTATTAGATACTATGGATGTGATGTGCTGCTATGGTTGTCCTTATTATTGTATACTTACTGTTTGGTCTAGTAGTGGGAGTCCATGTTGTTTTCTTCATTTCTGTGATAAAAGAAAATAGCATGTTAGTATTAGTATTTTGTAATGACTTATTACATTGTATAAGCAATATACTTTTTCGACCCTCATATTTAGTAGAGTACAAATCAGAGTACTGTGCAATTTGCTCAGTTTCTGTATTTGTTGCTAAAATCATTGGGTCTGTGGGAGAAAAAAAAATCCATGCTGGATTTTAAAAAAAAACCTTTTCTGTTATGCTACAGTTTATTTTTTTGTTTGTTTTCAGTGTTCACTTGTTGTTTCCGGCTAATGCTTTATACTTTGCTTTGTTGTATTTCTTTTGGAACAGTAACAGATTCTTCATTTGTTTTGATATTATAAAATTTTGGAGCAGTTAGATACCAATTGGCGTATTCTAACTGTCTATTTTTTTAATATATTGTAGTGGTTTTCATTTACCTATTTGGATATTGTTAAATTTTGGGACCGTTAGATACCAATTGGCGTATTCTAACTGTGTATTTTTTGGCCTAATTTAGTGGTATTCATTTATCTTATTAGTTGTTGTAGAATCTTTGAGCTGTTAGATAGCTTTTGGAGTATTCTAACAGTTTATATTACTTTAACACACATTTATAATTTTGGGACAGTTAGATACCAATTGGCGTATTCTAACTGTGTATTTTTTGGTTTTTGGTCTAATTTAGTGGTATTCATTTATCTGATTAGTTGTTGTAGAATCTTTGAGCAGTTAGATAGCTTTTGGAGTATTCTAACAGTTTATATTTTTGTAACACAAATTTACTTAAAGGTTTAAATACAGTTTATTTATCAAATTTTGGTTTTAAGAACATCAAATAAGCGTTTGTAAGATTTGCTGGTAATCTCTGCTTTAGAGTAATGGTACTATCATTACATTCAAACCATCCACATTTCTTTTTTATGTATGCAGCGTAGTGCCCTGAATTGGTTGTGGCTCCTGCGTGGTAGATTATACCTATTGTTGTGAAGGTTTTCTTATCAAGTGATATTTGACCATGTGTGAATCCAGTCAGCTTGCAGTTGTTTTTGGTACCAACTGCATTGTAACATAGAAGCATTAGTATTATGTATTTACTATGTGTTTGTATTACTAACGTGGAGCGATTATCTGAATTGCAGGTAGAGCATAATCTACCATGGTTTGCATTTTGTACAAGTTGCTGAAATGGAATGGATTCACAATTTGGTATTGATATATATATGAAGCGTTCATTGGGGATTTCTTCTTGTGTCACATTGTTGCAGAGAGTGCATGTATGTTTCCACATGTATGAAATCTGAAAGATTTCATTTATAAGTATGTTTTTGTTTTCCAGTACTTGTAGTAAGTACATTAGAAATTCTTGTGGATCTTCCTGTGAGTTTATAGTGAATTTCACCATTCCAGCACAGTAGTCCAATTGTCGTCTTATTCCAAAAACACTATATGTGTTGTCAGTATTGTTTGCTGCATTTCTGTGAAGTACTAACATTTGCAAACACAATGGGTTTGTACTGTGTGAGTAAATGTTGTCAACAATTGGTGGTAATTGAAATAGAATATTCATTGCTACATTTGCATAGCAACTTACACCAACTATATTTGAGAATTTAAATGGTCCAGGTAGTTCTGTATCTAACTGCTTTTTTTGGAGTTTGTCTTCCTTCTTTAAAGAAGTACTTGGTTTACTTTCTCTAATTGATTCTTTTTTGTTTGTGGTACTTGATGGAGTATTAGTTTCTTTTACTCTCTTTGGAGGATTTCCAGTGACGTCCTGTTGCATTTCAGTTTGATTTAGTTTTCTTTTACAACGTTTTAGTTTTTGTGGAACAGAATATGTGTTTAGATGGGGAGTGTATAGTGAGCGAAGTCTATTATATTCTAAAATGCAAGGAATATCAGCGTTTACTTTACTTGCATCAAAGTTGATTAGAAATAGACCGTCAAGTGTACGTAAGCGTGATAGTGGTACGTAGCTCATGCCTTCTTTAAAGACTGTGTTACCAATATCTATCATTGCTTTGTCTAGGGTAAGACCTTGTGATTTATGAATTGTGACTGCGTATGCAAGAGTTAGAGAAAATTGTTCTCTGCGTACATACATATCTTTGAAGAGAAGGAATCTAGCTGTTGAGCGTCCTATCCGTTTTACTTCTGAAAGTTTGTCAAAGAGTATATTGACAAACTGAATTTTGTTGTCACGTGGGTATGTTTGAAAGCCAACAACCGTACCCAGTGCTCCATTAACTAGTCCTTGGTCCACGTAAAGGTTACGTTTAAGCATTACTCTGCAATTTAAGGATAATTTTAACATCTTTTCTAAGCCTGCTGTGTTTGAGATTGATTTTTCTAAATTATTTAGTCTTGTTGTGGCTTGGTCACACATGGGTAGTGTCATACCATGTACATCTAGTTTGTCTTTGGCGCTAATTTCCATTATTGGTTGCATTTCTTTACTTAGCATGATTTCATTGAATTTGAAACAGCTTGCAAGAGTTGGCATTAAGGCCATACAATTGACATTTTTGTGGGCTAATTGTTCCATAACATCTGTAGCACATGCATTATCGCCATAAAGTGCATTAATGTGCCGGGTTTTCAATGTTGCTTCTGCTTCTTTAGAAAGTATACCAACTCTCAAACTTTTTAAAATGTTGGCATAAGTGAGATCTGCAGATTGGCGCATGTTTTCTGTTAATTCTCTGTATTGGAAATGTTGCCAAAGGTTGACATTTCCAATGCTGCCAACAGTTCTATGGCAGAGTTTGTGCCCTAATGTTTTAAAAATAGGTTCACCTTTTACTGGTGTTAATTGAAGCAGATCTCCAAAAACAATAATGTGTTTTCCTGCAAAGAGCTCTTCATAGTCTATTTTGAGTACTTCTTGTAATCTGAGGTGAATCAAAGCTAACATCAGGTTGGAGACCATGCTCACTTCATCTATTAGTAGCATTTTCATTTGTTTCAATACTCTGCGTAATTCCATTGCAGCTTCTGCAGAAAGTTTGTAATAGTCTAATTTGTTCTGGTGTTCTATGGTAATAGTAGTAATCGGTGTAATGTAACACCACCTATGTTCTAGGCAGCTAAACCTGTGGGGGCAGTGACAACAGCTGACAGTTTGTTGTTTGTCAATTGTTGAAGGAACTTAGTAATGATTTTGATTAGGAATGTTTTGCCAGAACCAGCTTCACCACTGACGTACAGTAGTATAGGTTTATAATTATGGCAGGAACATTCTTTATTTTCATGTATTACACCATGTGCAATTTGTTTTGTTACTTCTTGAAAAATGCTACTTTGCTCATTGTTTAGTTTTGATTGTAGTATAGTTAAGTCTTCCTTATCTTCATACTGACACATGGTGTTTTCTACTTCTATCATAGCTAATTCTGCCTCATTTGTTATTAGTGGTTCTCCCAGTGGTTCTTGGCTTCCTGTTACAGAAGGTTGACTACTGTCAGGAGTATCCTTATCTAGTTGAGCTTGGAGTTCTTCTTCATGTTGCTGTTCATTGTGCAACATTGTTTTGTACTGTGTAAAGTTTACATCAGTTATAGTGCTTTCATTTGCTTTGAAAGCATCCTCATATGAGTCATAGTTTTCTAGTAATTGTTCTTCTTTTCTCCATGGTTTGAAGAGTTGTAGCAGGGACATGTAATATACTTCTTTATGTTGAGGAGTCTTCAATGACAATTTGATATGATTAATTAAATTTGGTTTAGTGAGTTTAACTAAGCTGCCTTCACAGTCTGTCACTCTATATTTACCTTTTTTTTCATCGGGTTTCATATTATTTTTGTATGTGTAGTTTTGGGCTATTTGGTATAGACACATGTTTTCCAAAGTATTACTTCTGTTTGGGTAGTATGTGTCCAATAAATTGTTTTTTAAAATGTCTTGGCTGTTGGGATCATGTTTGGCTATTGTTTCTATATCTTCATATGATTTTAGAACTCTTTTTCTAGATTTAGCTGGACCAAGACTTAGCCATACTATATTTTCAGATTTACAATACAATGAAGTACCAGTTAAACGATCAGCTGCTTCATAAGATCCACATTCTCTATGGGTGAGCATTTTTATGTCCAAGCTGTATAATTTCTGAGATACTGTTTTATCTGATGACAGGTCATTCCAGAGGTCTTGGAGCTCTGTCTTTTCTGCTTTAGTTAAGTATGCTGTGACATATCGTGCAACTGCAGTAGAATTGTCTGCAATGTACTGCACATCTATGTTTGCATTCCATAAGTGGGCAATGATTGCATTATAATCATTGATATATTTTTCTTCTTCTTTTCTTTTTATGTAATATGTATTTTTAGGTGACTTTCCTTTAACAGTATGTCTAACTGAAGACATGAGGTTGTTCACTTGACCTGTATTTGTAACTGGTCTAGGGAAACCAAATCGGCATTTGGTGTAGTATTTGCCTTTGTTTTTGTATTTGCAACGACAATATTTTCCACATTTGTGTCTTTGAAATTGTAAAATTTGTGCACAAAGATCACTATTTGTGGCTTCTGATGGAATTTGACAAGTGACATATTTTTCAATAAACTGTAAAACAGTGGCATCACTGTCTTGACCAAATTTAGGAGCATCTTTAATCCATAAAAGCATGTGGATATGTGGTGCTCCTCTGGCTTGGTATTCTTTTCTCCAAAAGAAGTGTTGCACTTCTCCAAGGGGAGGAACAGTTTTATTACAAATAAAATGTAGCATAGCAATGAAGCGATGATGAAAATATCTTGAAACATTAACAGGATCCAAAGAACAAAGTTCTCCAGGTGTTAGAATATCTATGTTTGTTTTGTTTTTATTTGATATGCGTAGGAAATCATGTAAATCTTCCCATGCATATTCTGCACAACTTAATGTAACAAACCAAGTGGTTGGGCCAAGGTTTCTGATCATACAACGTACATCTCCATGACGTCGAAACCAGTACTCTTTAGTACCACGCATATTTGCTAATAGATTTGTAATATTTGATTGTAAAATCTCATCCTTTTGTTGCACTTTCTCTAATAATTGTGTAGCTGTCATATTTTGAAAGTGTGATCCTGATTTTAATATGTGTGCAACTCCGTAACATAAAGTTGCTAGTTCACTTTCAAAGAGTAGGTGGAATATGTATTCCACATTTTGTCTAAATCTGGGATCTTCAGAATACATCCGTAATGAGCGGTATTCTGAAGCTGATATTTGAATAGGTCTATCATCATATCTTCCTCCTTTGCCAGTTGGAAAGAGTAGAGGAAAAGCACGTGCTTCTATACTTTTTTCCCATATACTGATTGGCGATCCTTTTGTTTGACGCATTTGGTAAGTTTCCAGTACATCTTGTACGGTGTCATTACAGTGCAAAGGATGAATTATATACTGGTCTAAAGTATTTGATATTGTAGCAGGATCTAGTAGCTCAAATTGACCAGCTTCTTGTGTTTCTTGAATTATTTCAGTTGTATCTTTCAAGTTTTCTTCAATATTAATTTCTTTGTAATATTCATTATTTTCTTTAAGATATTGGAAGGCTTGTCTAACTTTATATAAATGTACCAGCTGTTGCCATATTTTTTTGTCTTTTGTAGGTACTCCATTTACTAATATATTTAAAGATTGGTGCATTGGACGTTGCACTCCTAGAGTATGCACATTTTCTTTTAGATTTAATGGTAAATAAACTACTTTTCCACGAATGCCTTTTACCAATTCAGAGGGAGGTAATTTTGCTTTTTTTGGTTGAAGGCGTATTATTGCTTGAAATGGGTGTACTGTTTGAATTATGATGCTCTCATATAAATGAAGTTGTTGTAGAGGTTTTGGTACTGGGTATAATTCCAAATTATTTGTGATAGAACGTGAAGGAGTTTGGTTGTTGTCAAGTTTTGTGGCGCAATAACTGCAAAGTATTAAGGGCTCAGTTATTTCATATTTGTTTTCTGCTAGAAGGTAGAGAGCTAATTCAAACCATTTAGAATCTTCATTGTCTTCTATTTTGTATGATAGTTCCACAGTTTTTGTGTTACTTTTATAAAAAATTCTACGGCAACATACACATGCATGGTTCTGTACTTCAAGTGATGTACTTTTAAATTTTAGTATTTCTTTTTTGTATGTGTTTAGCAAAAGGTTGCCATGTGTAGAATTGTTGCTTAATTGGTTTAAAGCTATTTCATTCTGTAAATGGCTTTCACTTCCAAAATATTTTTTCTGGATATAGTGAATTTCTTCAAGTAGGTCTTTTGCTGTACCATGTAGAAGGATGTTATTTAACTTTGCTAGTGCTAAAGCAGGACTTTTAGCATAGTACAGTTTATAGACTAGATTTCTGATAGTTGAATGATGTGTTGATATCCTTTTGATATCATGGAAAGTGGTTTTACAAGTAGGTCCTGTAATGCAGGCCAATGAATGTCCTTGTAGTCCTGTGTACTTGCGCACTGGACAGGTATCTATATTTTGCAGTAATTTAATTTTGATTTTGTCTTTGCTTTTTACATATTTATTGAGGAATTGGTGTAAAGATTTGAAACATTGTTTGGGAATGTTACACATTGACGTGCATGGCCATTTGTACACTAGACGTTCTGATTCAGTTGAATGGAGGGGTAATTCTAAGTTTTCAGGGCATATTTTTGTAAGGAGTACTTCTTGTTCCATTATGGTATTATTCACTTTTTCATAACCTCGACCACTGCTATTTATGGCAATTGTATTCGTTTGCTTTTGTTTGTACGCTTCTTCATTAAAATATGGTTCTGTGCTCGTAGTGTGATTCCATTCACCTCCGCAGATACTTAAGAAGTTCTTTCTGTTGACATTTCGCTTATTGAGAAGTCTTTTTTGTAATTTAGTTATTAGTTTTGTTAGTGGTTTCATTTTGTTTAACAGTAAAATAAATACATTTCTTTTGAGAAGAATTGCACTGTCCATCAATGCTTCTAAGATTAATTTCCTACGATAGGTTTTAAGCTTTGAACCTGATTTCTCTCCTGTTTTTAAAGATTTTGAAGGACTTTGTGACGGTATATTTTGGCTAAAATACTTTTCTTGGTATGCTTACTTTGCACTATATTAAAATTTGAAGAAGTAGTTTTATCTGTACTGATAGGTGATTTTCTGTTAATTGTTTTTTGGTTTGTTTTACATTTTGATAGAGGAAGCGAAGTTGTTGTACTTGAAACTTTTTGTGTTTCACTAAATGATTGTATTAGCTGTTTTGTTTCAACTTTTTTTACAAATTCTGCTATAGATGGATGCTTATGTTGGACACCTTTATTTTCATTTGCTCTAATTTTGCGTTGCTTTCTACAGAGTTGTCTTTTGGTAGGCATTCTTTAGGGTCTGTTGAAAAAAATAAAGAAGATATGGGTTGGGGTGTTCTGGAATGTATGTGTGCTGTGTGCATGAGTGTTTGAGTAAGATGATAAAGATGTATGTAATGGTGTGTGATTGTGCATTGGGAACTAAAACTAGTAGGGGTAGGTATTCTTGAATTTATGTGTCACTAAACTGGGGTTCAGATGACAAAAAAAAGTAAGCTAGTGGTGTGGAAAAGTACAAATAGTAAATGTAATGTATACAATTAAAACAGTTGTTTGTTCTATAATATGAAAATTGTAGTGGTTCAGTTGGCTAATTTGTGTGTCCAAAAATAGAAATTTGTGGGCCATTCTGGTTGTAAATCGCTGTTTACGACATGGACATTTTTGGACAAAATGGTACAAAATCTCTATTTTAAGAAACCAAAATAGCTGGTATTAATGTTATAGTATATTTGATTAATAATATAAATAATATGGTGATATTTTACTTACTTTTTTTTTTAAATTAACAGGTAACTTCTTAGTTTTTCTTTCTTCTTCGAATTCAGCTGCTTCTTTTCAGGAAACTGGTCTTCACTGCAACTGTGAAAGCTTCAAATTAGTAACTTTGTATATAGCACTGTTTTTAATTTAGATATTGATTTTTTTAATTGAAATCCTCAGTGCCTTCTGTAAAACTATTAAACTAATTTATTTACATAAGATACATTGCATCAGTTCAGTGTATATGATATGTTCTTAATGAACAAATTGTATTGAATGACTAACTGTAGCAAAAATAAAATATCTTTACTATGTCTTGTGAAATTTATAATATATTAGTGAATACCACTATTTCTGTAAGTAAACTGTTCTAGGTAATAGCGCCTCAATGTCATGTCTAATTTAAAGTAATTAAGTAAATAAATAAATAAAAACAAAAAATATGAAATTGTATAAGTATTTTTATAAAGGTTTAAACATAGATTGTGTTTGCATTCAATTTTGTTTGAATATATGTAGTCTATATATTTCATTTAAAAAAATGTTAGTTTAACATGATTTGAGTGTGTGTGTTTAAAGAAAGTAAAAAGTATAAAGGTGTATAAGTGGTAGTTGATTTTAGGAAATTGAAAAAAGTACAGTAAATTCATTCAACAGATTTTACAAGGTAAAAGTCTGTTTGAAAATGTGTTCATCTACCATAGCTCTCAAGTCACACGCTTTTGGCGGGTGTCACACGCCTTGTAAAGGGCAGACTCACCTGCCAAGCCTCCTGCACGCCCATTCATTCCAATGGGCGTCTCACCCGCTAAAAACAAAATCGGGTGATTTCACCCGCCTGTAAAACAAAAATGGTTGAGAGCTATGTCATGTACTATACAGAAAATATGCATACCTGAAGTTTGTGTTCATGCATATGGATATGCGTGGAGCTGCAAGTAGAAATCTTGAAGACTTGTACAGTATTTGTGGTAGATGCTGCTTGCCAATGATATGACACTTGTACTCAGAGAGATTCAGAGTACATTTGCAGTGCTGATCTATGATGATGCAGTTAGATGTAGAGGTCTTGAATGTGATTGGTGCATGGTCATGTGATTTTTGAGGTACATCCAATGAGGGAATGGCAGAGAGAGTGTAGTGGAAATGGTAGAAGGGCTGTTCATGTTACGATATGTCCGCGGACATGGCGCTAGTTCCAGGACATCGGGAGTTACATCCGGGGATTTTTGGGTTCAGAAGTCATGCAAATGAGAATAAGCACTGAAAGAGATTGGTCAGGAAAGTTTGGTGGGTGTGTTGTGCCAGGAGAGATTTATTGAGATACTCTTTTTGCTGAGAGAACAAAAGATAGCTATGGCTGTGTGTTTCAGAAAACAGATTGTTTGGATTTTAGGAGATTTGTGGATACATTGGTTGAAGGTGCACGCAGAAAGCTGTGGAGTAGCTGTAGATCTTGGATTCCCACATGTGGAAGTACACTGGCATGGAGTACGTGGAATGAAGTGGTTGGATTTGCTACCTCTCTGTGCTACTTTGGAGAGCAACATCCAGACATAATTGTAATTCATTGTGGAGGGAACAGTTTAGGGCATGTGAATGGAATTTTTTTGCAATTTGCTATGAAAGAAGGACTGAGGAAGGTTATGGACATGTTTCCTAATTCGCAAGTGATATTTTCACGGATTGCGCAGAGACAAATGTGGCTTTGTTCTTCTTCATTTGGTCCACAAATGGAAAAAGCAAGGCGGAATGTTAATAAGGCTCTTTGTGGCTTTCTAAGAGATTTTGGCATGTCTTCTTTTCACAATGAAAATATTATGTTTTGTAGTACATACATTTTTCGCAGAGATGGAGTCCATCTTACTTATGCTGGCAATCAGATTTTTCTGAGAAATGTACAAAATGCATTGCGACCTTTTTTGGAATTACAACAACGATTTTGAAGTAGATGTTAAGCATTTACAATTTTTAACTTACAAAAACCACCCAAAGGCTCTTTTCAGAGCCACCACTTCTTTCCAGAAAAAATTACAATGTATGTGATGGAGTAGTAACCCAATTTTTTTAATGTTCGCGAACTGTTCGCGGACTTCTAAAAAATACAAAGAGCCCTGCTTCATTTATTTTCACTTCTATTTTTTAACTGGGAAAGGCGGCTCTGAAAAGAGCCTTATTTTTTTTTGATTTTTGTAATTTTGTATTTTTTTTGGTTTTTCAGACACGACACAGCAGGAGAGGAGGGTAAAGGAGGGTAAAGGGGGGGACACCAACCACAGGGATAAGAAAGGGCGAGCTGAGAGAGGAAGATGTAGAGTGGGTTTTATTTGGGTAGTGAGCAGGTCTTCTCGTGCTCTGAGACGATAGTCTCAAAAGCACTCCGAAGTCGCTCCCCCTGCAGAGTACTGTGTCACAGTACATCACTGATGACATCACATGTGCATTTACCTTTCATGAAAAGTCTGTACAAGGGTTTCTTATTGTAATGTTAATTTTAAAAAAAGTGTCAATGATCATTGGAATACATATCAAGGGCTATTTAGTCCATCCAGTATACTAAGGTGCTCATGTAGAAACATAGGCATTGTGTGCAGCATACATGATGGAGGTGCAATATTCATAAGCTTGCTATGTTGAATAGAGAAATGATAACTGTTTTCTTATTAGACTTTTGCATACTGTGAAACATGTGATAAGTAGATAATAAAACACAAAGAGACAACACCACATACAAATATGAGTATATACAAGGAAATTGAAGTAGTAGCAAAAAGTGTTCATTACCTAACTGATTACCTTTATGCAGAGAAATGATTGCTCTCTTTCAAAGCTGCTACTTACCCTATATATATATATCACATGATGTGCCTGGTCTCTAAGGAAAGTAGTGTGAATACAAGATATAAAAATATGAGCATATACAGGGAAAGTACAGTAATAAAAAAACAACAGAACTATCAGAAAGTGCTGACAACTCTACTGATTATTTTAATGCACAGAAAGGATTGCTGTCTTTCCAGCTTGTGTCTTCCCCTATGTATATGTTTCATATGATATGACTGGATCCTAAGGGAATTATTGTAAGAACATGCTTGAAGGATAAGTCTACAAATATACTATCATTTCCACTTTTAATTCCTGACTGTTACTGAAGAAAACCATGTGGCCTAGATATGTCAGTAAAGGAAAAAAGGCGGAACCAGACATGTGATGTCATCAGTGATGTCATCAATGACATTTGTGATGTCATCTTTGATGTCCTGGGTGTTAGTCTTAGCAGAGCACGGTGGTGGCGCGAGTTATGGTTGCTTAGCTTACCATAACTGGCGAATTTCAAGGGTTTTTCGGTTTTACTTGGAACCATAACGTCCCTTTAACAAAGTTTTTTTACTGAATTTCATAGGTTTTTAGTAGCACAACTTAACCATAACGTCCCTTTAACAAAGTTTTTTTCACTGAATTTCATAGGTTTTTAGTAGCACAACTTAACCATAACGTCCCTTTAACAAAGTTTTTTTCACTGAATATATATATATATACATAGGGTAAGTAGCAGGTTTGAAACAGAGCAATAATTTCTCTGCATAAAGGTAATCGGTTAGGTTATGAACACTTTTTGCTACTACTGCTGTTTTTTTTTCTTACTTCAATTTCCTTTTTTATACTCATATTTGTATGTGGTGTTGTCTCTTTGTGTTTTGTCTATAATAATGCAATTATGTAGTAAGTAAGTTTTATTATCTACTTATCACATGTTTCACAGTATGCAAAAGTCTAATAAGAAAACAGTTATCATTTCACTATACAACATGGCAAGTTTATGAATATTGCACCTCCATCATGTATGCTGCACACAATGCCTATGTTTCTACATGAGCATCTTAGTATACTGGATGGACGAATTAGCACTTGATATTTATTCCAATAATCCTTGACACTTTTTTTAATTAAAATTACAATAAGAAACCCTTGTACAGACTTTTCATGAAAGATAAATGCACATGTGATGTCATCAGTGATGTCATCAATGACATTTGTGATGTCATCTTTGATGTCCTGGGTGTTAGTCTTAGCAGTGCACGGTGGTGGCGCGAGTTATGGTTGCTTAGCTTACCATAACTGGTGAATTTCAAGGGTTTTTCGGTTTTACTTGGAACCATAACGTCCATTTAACAAAGTTTTTTCACTGAATTTCATAGGTTTTTAGTAGCACAACTTAACCATAATGTCCCTTTAACAAAGTTTTTTTCACTGAATTGCATAGGTTTTTGGTAGCACAACTTAACCATAATGTCCCTTTAACAAAGTTTTTTTCACTGAATTTCATAGGTTTTTAGTAGCACAACTTAACCATAACATCCCTTTAACAAAGTTTTTCCACTGTATTTCATAGGTTTTTAGTAGCAAAGCTTAACAATAGTAACTTTGACTTTATGTACATGTAATATGGAACATACTGAACCACTTCTACTGAATGTAATGTCCGCAAACATTTTTGATGTCCGTGGACATATTCAGACAACAGTACCACTACCTAAAAAGTCCTGGGGGGGTATGTTTAATTGTTATATTACAACATGATAACATTTAAAAAATTCACAAAGTAGTACACATAAATATTATATGAAGTAATACATAAGAAATGTAACCCATAAATGTACCGCACTAACCATTCAATTAAATACAATATATTCTAAAATGGAATATACCAAGAAAAGATAAATAGGCTTCCAACATAATTACCTCACAGACACTCCACAACTAAGACCAAGACCAGACCTACAGAGCACTCATAACATATATTACCTGAAATAGTAAGTATACACCATTTTACTCATATCTTTATAAACTTTCTGTATTAGATTTAAAAAAAATATTATATATTTTTTTTTCTCACAGAAATGTTTAGTACTCTGGAATGGCTAGAGGAGCACTTCCCACATGACGAAATGTCAGAAAATAATAAAGCTAATGGTACACACTTTACAATATAAACCATTTAATTGTTATTATTTTATATATATTTGACATATATATTTCTTTTGTACAGAGCATACCAAAATAGAAAATATGTCTGAAGAAACTGTTATGGAAAACACGCTTGACAGCTTAAAAGAAAAAATTGATTTATTATTGAGCAATTTTAATAATTTGAAAACTTTTGTTGAGGATCATTTTAAAACAAAAACCTCATACCATTGTCCCACATGTACTTGTCCGCCCTCACCATATCCCAGTCAATTATCCCCAAACCCTCTCCATAATCCAAAACGTTTTGATGAGACTTCCATCCCTTCTTCACCTGATACCAATCATGTTGAAACCCCTAATTGTCCTGTTTTTGTTTCTGTTTCTGCCTCACCTTCTCTGTCATAAATTATTAATTTATGTGAAATAAAGTTACATTTTTATATTGTGTTGTAATTACTTCCCATTTTTTATTTTTTTAAAAACAATGTAGCTGTCCGCGGACAGCGTGGGTGTTCTGAAATGTTCGTAAATAAACAAAAATGGAGGTGTCCTGAAGAACACTATACCTGTCCGTATTGTTTGCTAGAAAGTTGAAACTGTTCTAAGAACCCAATTGGTGTCCTGAAATGTTGTAATTAAACGAAAATGGAGGTGTCCTAAAGAACACTATACATGTCCGTACTGTTCTCTAGCAAGTTGAAACTGTTCTAAGAACACAAGCGGTGTCCTGAAATGTTCGTAATTAAACGAAAATGGAGGTGTCCTAAAGAACACTATACCTGTCCATACTGTTCGCTAGCAAGTTGAAACTGTTCTAAGAACACAAGCGGTGTCCTGAAATGTTCGTAATTAAACAAAAATGGAGGTGTCCTAAAGAACACTATACCTGTCCGTACTGTTCGCTAGCAAGTTCAAACTGTTCTAAGAACCCAATTGGTGTCCTGAAATGTTTGTAATTAAACGAAAATGGAGGTGTCCTAAAGAACACTATACCTGTCCGTAATGTTCGCTAGCAAGTTAAACTGTTCTAAGAACACAATTGATGTCCTGAAAAGTTTGTAATCAAACGAAAATGGAAGTGTCCTAAAGAGCACTATATCTGTCTGTAGTGTTCGCTAGCAAGTTTAAACTGTTCTAGAACATACGCAATGTCCAGAAATGTTTGTTTGATGTGTGACGCACTTTTAATCAATTCAGGACCCGAACACTGTCCGTAGAACATCAACCCGCATGCGCAAACCAATGTCCGTGCATTTGGTTTCCTGCGGACAGGAGCTTCCTTCGCGGACCCGTTCATGAAGGGATCATGAGACCGCGCCCATGCTGATCGCGTGTTCTGAATGCAGACACTGTTCGTGTCCCCGAACAATTTAAAAGTACATTTTCGAGTAATCCACAATATTTTTCCATAAAAACTCACCATGGCACAAGTACTACATAGTAATCCTGAGTTTCTACATATCTTTTGAAACTTTTTGAACCCTTTTTTGTGTTCGATCTGTCTGCGGACAGCGCGCATGTCCACAAACCGCGTACAAGCACCCCTATAAAAGACCACGCCCTAGAGCTTATTCTCATTGTGTTACTGGCTATTCTTCAGAGCACAGCTATTTCTCCAGACAACTTCCTGATTACACCATCGAGATGGCACCCCTGTCTGCAGAACTGCCACCTGGTGCTGCACCTGCTTCAGCACCACCCCCAACCCCTCCACCACCACCACCTTCCCAAGGGCCTGAAGAGGGGAACAGGAGTGAGGATGCAGAGGAGGAAGAAGAGGATGACAAGAATGAGGTAGAGGAAATCCCTACTACCCGCACTAGGCGTGAGTCTTGGGTGTGGCGGTTATTTTCCATTTATGGGAATGGTCCTAAGGCTCGTGCGAACCATGTTATCTGCAATGAGTGCCAGTCGCGGGAAGCACGGTTCGTACAGCTTTGGGACCACGACCATGAAGTGACACCTGAGGTCATTTCACTCTGGGGCTATTTGCAAGGTTGTACCTTGCGAAGAACGTAGTAGGTTGATTTCCTCTACTTCATCCTCTGTTTCTGATCCTGTCACCACAAGGACCACCTCTGTGGGACAGCGTCTTCCTCAAGCTGCCTCACAGGCCATACAGAATTCTGATGACCATTACCTTTCGAGGGTCACAGTTGTATGTATGTACTGTGACACAGTACTCTGCAGGGGGGAGCGACTTCGGAGTGCTTTTGAGACTATCGTCTCAGAGCACGAGAAGACCTGCTCACTACCCAAATAAAACCCACTCTACATCTTCCTCTCTCAGCTCGCCCTTTCTTATCCCTGTGGTTGATGTCCCCCCTTTACCCTCCTTTCCCCTCCTCTCCTAGTGTATCGTGTCTAAAAAACTACAAACAAATACAAAATTACAAAAATAAAAAAAAATAAGGCTCTTTTCAGAGCCACCTTTCACAGTTAAAAAATAGAAGTGAAGATAAATAAAGCAGGGCCCTTTGTATTTCTTCAAAGTCAGCAGACAGTTTGCGAACATTAAAAAAATTGGGGTGCTACCCTATTGTTACTATTGCATTTTTCTCTGGGAGGAAGTGGTCGCTCTGAAATGAGCCTTTGGGAGGTGTTTGTATGTCAAAAATTATAAATACTTAACACCTACTTCAAAATGGATGCTGTATTTCTAAAAAAGGTCGCAATGCATTTTGTACATTTCTCAGAAAAATCTGATTGCCAGCATAAGTATGATGGACTCCATCTCTGTGAAAAATGTATGTACTACGAAACATAATATTTTCATTGTGAAAAGAGGACATGCCAAAATCTCTTAGAAATGCACAAACAGCCTTATTAACATTGCGCCTTGCTTTTTCCATTTGTGGACCAAATGAAGAAGAACGAAGCCACATTTGTCTCTGCGCAATCCGTGAAAATATTACTTGAGAATTAGGAAACATGTCCATGACTTTTCCCAGTCCTTCTTTCATAGCAAATTGCAAAGAAATTCCAGACACATGTCCTAAACTGTTCCCTCCACAATGAATTACAATTATGTCCGGATGTTGCTTTGTTTCCAAAGTAGCACAGAGAGGTAGCAAGTCCAACCACTTCATTCCACGTACTCCACGCCAGTGTACTTCCACATGTGGAAATCCAAGAACTACAGCTACTGCACAGCTTTCTGCATGCACTTTCAACCAAAGTATCCACGAATCTCCCAAAATCCAAACAATCTGTTTTCTGAAACACACAGCCATAGCTGTTGTTCTCTCAGCAAAAAGAGTATCTGAGAAGATCTCTCCTGGCACAACACACCCACTAAACTTTCCTGACCAATCCCTTTCACTGCTCATTCTCATTTGCATGTCTTCTGAACCCAAAAATCCCCGGATGTAACTCCCGATGTCCGCGAACTACCGCCATGTCCGTGGACATATCGTAACATGAACAGCCCTTCTACCATTTCCACTTCACTCTCTGTGCCATTCCCTCTTTGGATGTAGCTAAGAAATCACATGACCATGCACCAATCACATTCAAGACCTCTACATCTAACTGCATCATCATAGATGAGCACTGCAAACGTACTGTGAATATCTCTGAGTACAAGTGTCATATCATTGGCAGGCACCATCTACAAGAAATACTGTACAAGTCTCCAAGATTTCTACTTGCAGCTCCAGCATATCCATATGCATGAACACAAACTACAGGTATGCATATTTTCTGTACAGTACATGAACACATTTTCAAACTGACTTTTAGCTTGTTTAATCTGTAAAATGAATCTACTGTCGTTTTTCCAATTTCCTAAAATCAACTATCACTTATAAACCTTTATACTATTTACTTTCTTTATACACACACTATCAAATCATGTTAAACTAACATTTTTGAAATTAAATTTATAGACTACGTATATTCAAACAAAATTGCATCCATGCACACTCTATGTTCAAATCTCAAAAAATAATACTTATACAATTACATTTCTTTCTTTATTTATTTATTTGATTACTTTAATTTAAGCATGACATTAAGGCACTATTACCTAGAACATCTTAGTTACAGAAATGGTGGTATTCAGTGGTACATTATGAATTTCACAAGACATACTAAAGATATTTTGTTTGTTACAGTTACTTATTGCAATACAATTTGTTCATTAAGTACATATCATATGTATTGAACTGGTGCGACGTATCTTATGTGAATAAGATAGTTTTAATGGGTTTAAAGAAGGCGCTGAGGATTTCAATTAAAAAAAATCAATATCTAAATTAAAAATAATACTATATACAAACAAAATGACTAATTTGTTTCTTTTACAATTGCAGTGAAGACCATTCTCCTGAAAAGAAGCAGCCGAATTTCAAGAACAAAGAACTAAGAATTAAACTGCTCATTTTAGAAAAAAAGTAAGTAGAATATCACCATAATATTTGTATTATTACTCAAACATACTGTAAAGTTAATTCATGCTATTTATGTGCCTAAAAATAGAGATTGTGCACCATTCTGTCCAAAAATCCCCATGTCTTAAACAGCGATTTACAGCCAGGATGGCGCACAAATTCCTACTTTTGGACACACAAATTATCCAACTCAACCGCTAGAATTTTCATATTATAGAACAAACAACTGTTTTTATTGTATACATTAGATTTACTATTTGTACTTCTCCACACCACTAGCTTATTTTTTTCTGTCATCTGAACCTGAGTTTAGTAACATATTAATTGAAGAATACACATCCCTAGTAGTTGTAGTTCTCAATTCACAGACACCATTACATACATCATCTTACTCAAACACTCATGCACACAGCACACATACATTGCAGAACACTACAGCCCATACCTTCTTTATTTTCTTCAACAGACCCTAAAGAATGCCTACCAAAAGTCAAGTCCGTAGAAAGGAACGCAGAAGTAGAGCAAATGAAAATAAAAGTGTCAAACATAAGCATCCATCTCTAGCAGAATTTGTAAAAAAAAAGTTGAAACAAAACAGCTAATACAGTCATTTAGTGAAACACAAGAAGTTTCAAGTACAAAATCTTTGCCTCCTCTATCAAAAAGTAAAACAAACCAAAAAACAATTAACAGAAAATCACCTATCACTGCAGATAAAACTACTTCTTTAAATTTTAATATAGTGCAAAGTAAGCATACCAAGAAAAGTATTTTAGCCAAAATGTTCCGTCACAAAGTCCTTCAAAATCTTATAAAAACAGGAGAGAAATCAGGTTCAATGCTTAAAATCTATCGTAGGAAATTAATTTTAGAAGCATTGATAGATAGTGCAATTCTTCTCAAAAGAAAGTTATTTATTTTAGTGTTAAACAAAATGAAACCACTAACAAAACTAATAACTAAATTACCAAAAAGACTTCTCAATGAGCGAAATGTCAACAGAAAGAACTTCTTAAGTATCTGCGGAGGTGAATGGAGTCACACTACGAGCACAGCACCATACTTTAATGAAGAAGCGTACAAACAAAAGCAAACAAATACAATTGCCATACATAGCAGTGGTCAAGGTTATGAAAAAGTTATTAATACCATAATGGAACAAGAAGTACTCCTTACAAAAATATGCCCTGAAAACTTAGAATTACCCCTCCATTCAACTGAATCAGAACGTCTAGTGTACAAATGGCCATGCACGTCAATATGTAACATTCCCAAACAATTTTTCAAGTCTTTACGCCAATTCCTCAATTAATACATAAAAAGCAAAGACAAAATCAAAATTAAACTACTGCAAAATATGGATACCTGTCCAGTGCGCAAATACACAGGACTACAAGGACATTCATTGGCCTGCATTACAGGACCTACTTGTAAAACCACCTCCCATGATATCAAAAGGATATCAATACATCATTCAACTATAAGAAATCTAGTCTATAAACTGTACTATGCT
This sequence comes from Ambystoma mexicanum, assembly GCF_040938575.1. Classification (NCBI taxonomy): domain Eukaryota; kingdom Metazoa; phylum Chordata; class Amphibia; order Caudata; family Ambystomatidae; genus Ambystoma; species Ambystoma mexicanum. The sequence continues at coordinate 328,970,939 of NC_090935.1, forward strand.
AAAAGTCCTGCTTTAGCACTAGCAAATTTAAATAACATTCTTCTACATGGTACAGCAAAAGACCTACTTCAATAAATTGACTATATCCAGAAAAAATATTTTGGAAGTGAAAGCCATTTACAGAATGAAATAGCTTTAAATCAAATTAGCAACAATTCTACACATGGCAACCTTTTGCTAAACACATACAAAAAAGAAATACTAAAATTTAAAAGTACATCAGCTGAAGTACCAAACCATGTATGTGTATGTTGCCGCAGAAATTTTTATAAAAGTAACACGAAAACTGTAGACCTATCATATAAAATAGAAGACAATGAAGATTCTAAATGGTTTGAATTGGCTCTCTACCTTGTAGCAGAAAACAAATACGAAATAACTGACCCCTTAATACTTTGCAGTTACTGCACTACAAAACTTGACAACAACCAAACTCCTTCACATGCTATCACAAATAATTTTGAATTATACCCACGACCAAAACCCCTACAACAATTTAATTTATATGAGAGCATCATAATTCAAACTGTACAGCCATTTCAAGCAATAATATGCCTTCAACCAAAAACAGCAAAATTACCTCCCTCTGAATTGGCAAAAGGTATTCGTGGAAAAGTAGTTTATTTACCATTAGATCTAAAAGAAAATGTGCATACTCTAGGAGTGCAACGTCCGATGCAGCAATCTTTAATTATCTTAGTAAATGGAGTACCTACAAAAGACAAAAAAATATGGCAACAGCTGGTAGATTTACATAAAGTTAGACAAGCCTTACAATATCTTAAAGAGAATAATGAATATTACAAAAAAATTTATATTGAAGAAAACTTGAAAGATACAACTGAAATAATTAAAGAAACACAAGAAGCTGGTCAATTTGATCTACTAGATCCTGCTACAATATCAAATACTTTAGACCATTATACAATTCATCCTTTGCACTCTAATGACACCATAGAAGATGCACTGGAAACATACCAAATGCGTCAAACAAAAGGATCACCAATCAGCATATGGGAAAAAAGTATAGAAGCACGTGCTTTTCCTCTACTCTTTCCTACTGGCAAAGGAGGAAGGTATGATGATAGACCTATTCAAATATCAGCTTCAGAATACCGCTCATTACGGATGTATTCTGAAGATCCCAGATTTAGACAAAATGTGGGATACATATTCCATCTACTCTTTGAAAGTGAACTAGCAACTTTATGTTACGGAGTTGCACACATATTAAAATCAGGATCACACTTTCAAAATATGACAGCTACACAATTATTACAAAAAGTGCAACAAAAGGATGAGGTTATATTACAAATCTATTAGCAAATATACGTGGTACTAAAGAGTACTGGTTTTGACGTCATGGAGATGTACGTTGTATGATCAGAAACCTTGGCCCAGTCACTTGGTTTGTTACATTAAGTTGTGCAGAATATGCATGGCAAGATGTACATGATTTCCTACGCATATCAAATAAAAACAAAACAAACATAGATATACTAACAAGATATTTTCACCATCGCTTCATTGCTATGCTACATTTTATTTGTAATAAAACTGTTCCTCCCCTTGGAGAAGTGCAACACTTCTTTTGGAGAAAAGAATACCAAACCAGAGGAGAAACAAATATCCACATGCTTTTATGGATTAAAGATGCTCCTAAATTTGGTCAAGACAGTGATGCCACTGTTTTACAGTTTATTGAAAAATATATCACTTGTGAAATTCCATCAGAATCCACCAATAGTGATCTTCATGCACAAATTTTACAATTTCAAAGACATAAATGTGGCAAATATTGTCGTCGCAAATACAAAAACAAAGGGAAATACTACACCAAATGCCGATTTGGTTTCCCTAGACCAGTTAGAAATACAGGTCAAGTGAACAACCTCATGGGCCTCATTGCGACCCAGGCACTAATGGGTTAACGGCGCCGTAAAAGGCTGCAGCGCCGTTAACCTATTAGCGCCTAATTACGAGGTCCCTTTGCGGGACCCGATCTTAATGGCTGGTTAGACCAGCCATTAAAGTAGGATGCCGCAAAGGGACCTTGGTGCTAAGTACGGTGCCGCAATTTGCGACACCGTACTTAGCACCTTCACCATTCCCATTGAGCCCTACGGGGCAAAAATGGAATGAGGAAGAGCCCATGGTGAATGGGGAATTACCGCCCCGCCAACCTTGGAATGGGGCGGTAATTCCGCCATTCACCTGGTGGACCCCGGCATGGACCATGGTGCTAATAGCACCATGGTTTAGCGCCGGGGTCGTAATGAGGCCCCATGTCTTCAGTTAGACATAGTGTCAAAGGTAAATCACCTAAAAATACATATTACATAAAAAGAAAAGAAGAAGAAAAATATATCAATGATTATAATGCAATCATTGCCCACTTATGGAATGCAAACATAGATGTGCAGTACATTGCAGACAATTCTACTGCAGTTGCACGATATGTCACAGCATCCTTAACCAAAGCAGAAAAAACAGAGCTCCAAGACCTCTGGAATGACCTGTCATCAGATACAACAGTGTCTCAGAAATTATACAGCTTGGGCATAAATATGCTCTCCCATAGAGAATGTGGATCATATGAAGCAGCTGATCGTTTAACTGGTACTGCATTGTATGGTAAATCTGAAAATATAGTATGGCTAAGTCTTGGTCCAGCTAAATCTAGAAAAAGAGTTCTAAAAACATACGAAGATATAGAGACAATAGCCAAACAGGATCCCAACAGCCAAGCCATTTTAAAAAACAATGTATTGGCACATACTACCCAAACAGAAGTAATACTTTGGAAGCCATGTGTCTATACCACATAGCCCAAAACTACACATACAAAAATAATATAAAACTTGTTGAAAAAAGGTAAATACAGAGTGACAAACTGTGAAGGCAGCTTAGTTAAACTCACTAAACCAAATTTAATTAATCATATCAAATTGTCATTGAAGACTCCTCAACAAAAAGAAATATATTACATGTCCCTGCTACAACTCTTTAAACTATGGAGAAAAGAAGAAGAAATACTAGAAAACTACGACTCATATGAAGATGCTTTCAAAGCAAATGAAAGCACTATAGCTGATGTAAACTTTACACAATACAAAACAATGTTGCACAATGAACAGCAACATGAAGAAGAACTCCAGGCCCAACTAGATAAAGACACTCCTGACAATAGTCAACCTTCTGTAACAGGAAGCCAAGAACCACTTGGAGAACCACTAATAATAAATGAGGCAGAATTAGCTATGATAGAAGTAGAAAACACCATGTGTCAGTATGAAGATAAAGAAGACTTAACTATACTATAATCAAAACTAAACAACGAACAACGTAGCATTTTTGAAGAAGTAACAAAAAAAATTGCACATGGTGTACAACATGAAAATAAAAAATGTTCCTACTGTACGTCAGTGGTGAAGCTGGTTCTGGCAAAACATTCCTTATCAAAATTATCAGTAAATTCCTTCAACAATTGACAAACAACAAACTGTCAGCTGTTGTCACTGCCCCCACAGGTTTAGCTGCCTAGAACATAGGTGGTGTTACATTACACCGATTACTACTATTACCATAGAACACCAGAACAAATTAGACTATTACAAAATTTCTGCAGAAGCTGCAATGGAACTACGCAGAGTATTGAAACAAATGAAAATGCTACTAATAGATGAAGTGAGCATGGTCTCCAACCTAATGTTGGCTTTGATTCACCTCATATTACAAGAAGTACTGAAAACAAACTATGAAGAGCTCTTTGCAGGAAAACACATTATTGTTTTCGGAGATCTTATTCAATTGACACCAGTAAAAGGTGAGCCTATTTTTAAAACATTAGGACACAAACTCTGCCGTACAACTGTTGGCAGCATTGGAAATGTCAACCTTTGGCAACATTTCCAATACAGAGAATTAACAGAAAACATGCGGCAATCTGCAGATCTCACTTATGCCAACATCTTAAATAGTATCAGAGTTGGTATACTCTCTAAAGAAGCAGAAACAATATTGAAAACCCGGCAAATGAATGCACTTTATGGCGATAATGCATGTGCTACAGATGTTATGGAACAATTAGCCCACAAAAATGTCAATTGTATGGCCTTAATGCCAACTCTTGCAAGCTGTTTCAAATTCAATGAAATAATGTTAAGTAAAGAAATGCAACCAATAATGGAAATTAGCGCAACAGTCAAACTAGATGTACATGGTATGACACTACTTATGTGTGACCAAGCCACAACAAGACTAAATAGTTTAGAAAAATCAATCTCAAGCACAGCAGGGTTAGAAAAGATATTAAAATTATCCTTAAATTGCAGAATAATGCTTAAACCTAACCTTGACGTGGACCAAGGACTAGTTAATGGAGCACTGGGTACAGTTGTTGGCTTTCAAACATACCCACGTGACAACAAAATTCAGTTTGTCAATATACTCTTTGACAAACTTTCAGAAGTTAAAAGGATAGGACGCTCAACAGCTCGATTCCTTCTCTTCAAAGACATGTATGTACGCAGAGAACAATTTCCTCTAACTCTTGCATACGCAGTCACGATTCATTAATCATAAGGTCTTACCCTAGACAAAGCAATGATAGATATTGGTAACACAGTCTTTAAAGAAGGCATGAGCTATGTAGCACTATCACGCTTACGTACACTTGACGGTCTATTTCTAATCAACTTTGATGCAAGTAAAATAAACGCTGATATTCCTTGCATTTTAGAATACAATAGACTTCCCAAACTATACACTCCCCATCTAAACACATATTCTGTTCCACAAAAAGTAAAACGTTATAAAAGAAAAATAAATCAAACAGAAAAGCAACAGGATGTCACTGCAAATCCTCCAAAGAGAGTAAAAGAAAGTAATACTTCTTCAAGTACCACAAGCAAAAAAGAATCAATTAGGGAAAGTGAACCAGGTACTTCTTCAAAGAAGGAAGACAAACTCCAAAAAAAGCAGTCAGATACAGAACTACCTGGTCCATTTAAACTCTCAAATATAGTTGGTGTAAGTTGCTACGCAAATGTAGCAATGAATATTCTATTTCAATTACCACCAATTGTTGACAACATTTACTTACACAGTACAGACCCATTGTGTATGCAAATGTTAGTACTTCACAGAAATGCAGCAAACAATCCTGACAACACGTATAGTGTTTATGGAATAAGACCACAATTGGACTACTGTGCTGGAATGGTGAAATTCACTATAAACTCACAGGACGATCCACAAGAATTTCTAATGTACTTACTACAAGTACTGGCAAACAAAAACATACCTATAAATGAAATCTTCCAGATTTCATACATGTGGAAACATACATGCACTCTCTGCAACAATGTGACACAAGAAGAAATCCCCAATGTACGCTTCGTATACATATCAATACCTAATTGTGAATCCATTCCATTTCAGCAACTTGTACAAAATGCAAACCATGGTAGATTATGTTCTACCTGCAATTCAAATAATCGCTCCAAGTTAGTAATACAAACACATAGTAAATGCGTAATACTGATGCTTCTACATTACAATGCAGATGGTACCAAAAACAACTGCAAGCTGACTGGATTCACACATGGTCAAATATCACTTGGTAAGAAAACCTTCACAACAATAGGTATAATCTACCACGCAGGAGCCACAACCAATTCAGGGCACTACACTGCATATATAAAAAAGAAATGTGGATGGTTTCAATGTAATGATACTATCATTACTCTAAAGCAGCGATTACCAGCAAATCTTAAATATAAACTGTTAGAATATTCCAAAAGCTAACTGCCCAAAGATTCTACAACAATTAATCACATAAATGAATACCACTAAATTAGAGCAAAACATAGACAATTAGAATACGCCAATTGGTATCTAACTGTCCCAAACTATGACATTCTAAATCTAAATCTATCTAATATTTGTGTTCGGTCCGCGGACACACTTCCCTGTTTGCTCCGTGGACAGTGTCCTGATTGGCCAATCGGCTTGCGTGATGTCCGTGGACATGTGACGTGTTCGCTGATTGGACGGTGTTAAGCGTGAAGCGCGTCAGATTTTCGGTAGTGCCCGCCATCATGGATTCACGGACGTCCGCGGACAGCGCAGTGAAAGTCTGTTCAAAATGTGTATTTAGTAGAGTGTGTTGGTGTGTTGAAGTGTTTGGGGGGGGGATGGAAGGGTATGAGATGGGTTAAATGTTGTGCTTTTTTATGTGGTAGACGTGTTTGTGTTTGATTTGTCTGCGGACATCACGGGTGTTCTGAAATGTTCTTAATAAACTGAATGGGGGGTGTTCTGAGGACTCAATATGTGTCCGTTTTGTTCGCAAGCAAGCTGAAACTGTTCTAAGAACACTCGCGGTGTCCTGAAATGTTCGCAAATAAACAAAATTGGGGTGTTCTGGGGACGCTGTTCGTATTGTTCTGTGGCAAGTTGAATGTGTTCTAAGAACACTCAGGGTGTCCTGAAATGTTCGCAAATAAACAAAATGGGGGTGTTCTGATGACGCTGTCCGTATTGTTCGTTGTCAAGTTGAAAGTGTTCTAAGAACTCTCGCGTTGTCCTGAAATGTTCGTAGGGGGTGTCCTGAAGACGCTGTCCGTATTGTTCGATGGCAAGTTGAAAGTGTTCTAAGAACTGTCTCGGTGTCCTGAAATGTTCGTAGGGGGTGTCCTGAAGATGCTGTCCATATTGTTCAATGTCAAGTTGAAAGTGTTCTAAGAACACTCGGGGTGTCCTGAAATGTTCGCAAAAAACAAAATGGGGGTGTTCTGAGGATGCTGTCCGTATTGTTTGTTGTTAAGTTGAAAGTGTTCTAAGAACTCTTGCGTTGTCCTGAAATGTTCGCACATAAACAAAATGGGGGTGTGTTCTAAGAACACACGTGTTGTCCTGAAGAGTTCTAAGAACTTTTGCAGTGCCCTGAAATGTTCGTAGGGGGTGTCCTGAAGACACTCTAAGAACACTCGCGGTATCCGGAAATGTTCGCAAATAAACAAAATGGGGGTGTTCTGGGGACGCTGTCCATATTGTTCTGTGGCAAGTTGAATGTGTTCTAAGAACACTCGGGGTGTCCTGAAATGTTCGCAAATAAACAAAATGAGGGTGTTCTGGGGAGGCTGTCCGTATTGTTCTGTGGCGAGTTGAATGTGTTCTAAGAACACTCGGGGTGTCCTTAATGTTCGCAAATAAACAAAATGGGGGTGTTCTGATGACGCTGTCCGTATTGTTCGTTGTCAAGTTTAAAGTGTTCTAAGAACTCTCGCGTTGTCCTGAAATGTTCGTAGGGGGTGTCCTGAAGATGCTGTCCATATTGTTCGATGGCAAGTTGAAAGTGTTCTAAGAACTGTCTCTGTATCCTGAAATGTTCGCAGGCGGTGTCCTGAAGACGCTGTCCGTATTGTTCGATGGCAAGTTGAAAGGGTTGTAAGAACACTCGGGGTGTCCTGAAATGTGCGCAAATAAACAAAATGGGGGTGTTCTGAGGACGCTGTCCGTATTGTTCGTTGTCAAGTTGAAAGTGATCTAACAACTCTCGCGTTGTCCTGAAATGTTTGCACATAAACAAAATGGGGGTGTGTTCTAAGAACACACGCGTTGTCCTGAAGTGTTGCAAGAACTCTCGCGGTGTCCTGAAATGTTCGTAGGGGGTGTCCTGCAGACGCTGTCCGTATTGTTCGATGGCAAGTTGAAAGTGTTCTAAGAACTGTCTCAGTGTCCTGAAATGTTCGTAAATAAACAAAATGGGGGTGTGTTCTAAGAACTCACGCGTTGTCCTGAAATGTTCGTAGGGGTTGTCCTAAAGACTTGTCCGTATTGTTTGATGGCAAGTTGAAAGTGTTCTAAGAACTGTCTCTGTATCCTGAAATGTTCGCAGGCGGTGTCCTGAAGACGCTGTCCGTATTGTTCGATGGCAAGTTGAAAGGGTTCCAAGAACACTCGGGGTGTCCTGAAATGTTCGCAAATAAACAAAATGGGGGTGTTCTGAGGACGCTGTCCGTATTGTTCGTTGTCGAGTTGAAAGTGTTCTAAGAACTCTCGCGTTGTCCTGAAATGTTTGTAGGGGGTGTTCTGAAGACGCTGTCCGTATTGTTCGCTGGCAAATTGAAAGTGTTCTAAGAACACTGGTAATGTCCGTGGACATTAAAAGTTTCCATAGGCCATAGTTGAAATGTTTTACTCTATGGGTGTGATATGCTGTGGTGGTTGTGGCCAGGGCATAGAGTGTTGGGTGCATGGCCATTTGGCCATGCAACCAACACTCTATGCCCTGGCCACAACCACCACAGCATATCACATTTATAGTTGCTTATAACTTTGGGTCAAAAACAAATTTATAAGGAACAAAGTTATAAGATACTATGGGTGTGATATGCTGTGATGGTTGTGGCCAGGGCATAGAGTGTTTAATATACTTACTGTTTGGTTTAGTAACTGGAGTACATGTATTTCTTGTTAATTTCTGTGATAAAAGAAAATAGCATGTTAGTATTAATATTTTGTAATGACTTTTTACATTGTATAATCCACATTATTTTTTTTGTACCCTCATATTTAGTAGATTATAAACCAGAGTACTGTGCAATTTGCTCAGTTTCTTTGTTTGTTGCTAAAATCATTGGGTCTGTGGGAGAAAAGAAAATCCAGGTTGGATTAATAAAAAAACTTTTTCTGTTATGCTACAGTTTATTTGTTTGTTTGTTTTCAGTGTTCATTTGTTGTTTCTGGCTAATGATTTATACATTGGGTTGTTGCATTTGTTTTTGGAGCAGTAACACATTATTTATTTGTTTGGATATTATGAAATTTTGGAGCAGTTAGATACCAGTAGGCGTATTCTAACTGTCTATTTTTTGATATATTTTTGTGGTATTGATTTATCTGTTTGGATATTGTTAAATTTTGGGACAGTTAGATACCAATTGGCGTATTCTAACTGTCTATTTTTTTATATATTTTAGTGGTATTGATTTATCTGTTTGGATATTGTTACATTTTGTGATTCGTCCCGGGGGGCCAAAAGTTATAGGGGGGGGTCCCAAAACTTTTTTTTTCCCTTAGACATAATGGGAAAAAACTTTGCTCACGCCTACAGCCCAAACCGCTGGATGGATTTACACGGCAGGAGCGGCGGCTTGGTCCTGAAAGCGTGCTTTGCTTTATTTGGTGTAAATCCGTCCAGTAGTTTTTTAAACAAAGGCAAAAATGTAAGTGAAAAAAATTAGTGACATCTGTGTTCGCTTCGCGGACACACTTCCCTGTTCGCTCCGCGGACAGGACGGTGATTGGGCAAGCAGCTTGCGTGATGTCCGCGGACATCTGACGTGCTCTCTCATTGGATGCGGTGAAAGCATGCAGTGCGTCTGGCTTCAGAGACGCCCGCCATCTTTGTTCCTCGCTGCCTGCACAGTAAGTCATGTGTCTGTCTCCTGTTCCTCCCACCCCCGCTCATGCCCCGTGTGTCCTTCTTGTCCCCCCAACCCCACTCATGCTCCGTGTCTCCCCTGTTCCTCCAGCCCCCCACTCACGCCATCGGCACACGGTGGCCAGCGGAGGGCTGAGGAGCAGGATCTGCCACCTGCACAAGAATGCCATGTGTCTCTCTACCCCCCACCCCCGCTCATGCCCCGTGTGTCCCTCTCCCTCCCCCCAACCCCCGTTCATGCCCCGTGTGTCTCTCTCCCCTTCCCCCCACCCCCGCTTATGCCCCGTGTGTCTCTCTCCCTCCCCCCACCCCCGCTCATGCCCCGTGTGTCTGTCTCCCATTACCCCCACCCCGCTCATGCCCCGTGTGTCTCTCTCCCTCCCCACCAGCCCTGCTCATGCCCCTTGTGTCTCTCTCCCCTTCCCCCCACGCCCGCTCATGCCCCGTGAGTCTCTCTCCCTCCCCCCACCCCCGCTTATGCCCCGTGTGTCTCTCTCCCTCCCCCCACCCCCGCTCATGCCCCGTGTGTCTCTATCCCTCCCCTCCTTCCCCCGCTCATGCCCCGTGTGTCTGTCTCCCATTACCCCCACCCCGCTCATGCCCCGTGTGTCTCTCTCCCTCCCCACCAGCCCCGCTCATGCCCTGTGTGTCTCTCTCCCTCCCGCCCACCCCTGCACATGCCCCATGTGTCTCTCTCCCCTTCCCCCCACCCCCACTCATGCCCCGTGTGTCTCTCTCCCCTTCCCCCCACCCCCGCTCATGCCCCGTGTGTCTCTCTCCCTCCCCCCACCCCCGCTCATGCCCCGTGTGTCTCTCCCCGCTCATGCCCTGTGTGTCTCTCCCCCTCCCGCCCACCCCCCGCTCATGCCCCATGTGTCTCTCCCCCTCCCCCACTCCTGCCCTGTGTGTCTCTCTCCCTCCCCTCCACCCCCGCTCATGCCCCGCGTCTCTCTCCCCTTCCCCCCACCCCCCGCTCATGCCTCGTGTGTCTCTCTCCCCACCCCCCACCCCCGCTCATGCCCCGTGTGTCTCTCCCCCTCCCGCCCATCCCCGCTCTTGCCCCGTGTGTCTCTCCCAATCCCGCCCACCACCGCTCTAGCCCCGTGTGTCTTTCCACCTCCCACCCCGCTCATGCCCTGTGTGTCTCTCCCCCTCCCGCCCACCCCCCGCTCATGCCCTGTGTGTCTCTCCCCCTCCCGCCCACCCCCAGCTTAACCCTGTGTGTCTCTCCCCTTCCCCCCACCCCCGCTCATGCCCCGTGTGTCTCTCTCCCTCCCCCCACCCCCGCTCATGCCCCTTGTCTCTCCCCTTCCCCCCACCCCCTACTCATGCCTCGTGTGTCTCTCTTCCTCCCCCCATCCCCACTCATGCCCCGTGTGTCTCTCTCCCTCCCTCCACCCCCGCTCCTGCCACGTGTGTCTCTCCCCCTCCTGCCCACCCCCCACTCATGCCCCGTGTGTCTCTCCCCCTCCCGCCCACCACCGCTCATGCCCCGTGTGTCTCTCCACTCCCGCCCACCCCCCGCTCATGCCCCGTGTGTCTTTCTCCCTCCCCCACCCCCCGCTCATGCCCCGTGTGTCTCTCTCCCCCTCCCCCCACCCCTGACCCCTGCTCATGCCCCATGTGTCTCTCCCCCTCCCGCCCATCCCCCGCTCATGCCCCGTGTGTCTCTCCCCCTCCCGCCCACCCCCCGCTCATGCCCCGTGTGTCTCTCTCCCTCCCACCCCCCGCTCATGCCCCGTGTGTCTCTCTCCCTCCCGCCCACCCCCCACTCATGCCCCGTGTGTCTCTCCCCCTCCCGCCCACCCCCGCTCATGCCCCGTGTGTCTCTCCACTCCCGCCCACCCCTGCTCATGCCTCGTGTGTCTCCCTCCGTCCCCTCCACCCCTGCTCATGCCCTGTGTGTCTCTCTCCCTCCCCCACCCCCTGCTCATGCCCCGTGTGTCTCTCTCCCCCTCCCCCCACCCCCGCTCATGCCCCGTGTGTCTCTCCCCCTCCCGCCCATCCCCCGCTCATGGCCCGTGTGTCTCTCACCCTCCCGCCCACCCCCCGCTCATGCCCCATGTGTCTCTCTCCCTCCCACCCCCCGCTCATGCCCCGTGTCTCTCTCCTATTCCCCCCACCCCCGCTCATGCCTCGTGTGTCTCTCTCCCTCCCCCCCACCCCCGCTCATGCCCCGTGTGTCTCTCCCCCTCCCGCCCACCCCCGCTCTTGCCCCGTGTGTCTCTCCCAATCCCGCCCACCACCACTCTAGCCCCGTGTGTCTTTCCACCTCCCACCCCCACTCATGCCCTGTGTGTCTCTCCTCCTCCCGCCCACCCCCCGCTCATCCCTGTGTGTCTCTCCCCTTCCCCCGCCCCCGCTCATGCCCCGTTTGTCTCTCTCCCTCCCCCCACCCCCGCTCATGCCCCGTGTCTCTCCCCTTCCCCCACCCCCTGCTCATGCCTCGTGTGTCTCTCTTCCTACCCCCCACCCCCACTCATGCCCCGTGTGTCTCTCTCCCTCCCCCTGCCCCCGCTCCTGCCACGTGTGTCTCTACCCCTCCCGCCCACCCCCCGCTCAGGCCCCGTGTGTCTCTCCCCCTCCCGGCCACCCCCGCTCATGCCCCATGTGTCTCTCCACTCCCGCCCACCCCCCGCTCATGCCCTGTGTGTCTCTCTCCCTCCCCCCCACCCCCCGCTCATGCCCCGTGTGTCTCTCTCCCTCCCCCACCCCCCGCTCATGCCCTGTGTGTCTCTCTCAAACCCTCCACCCACCCCTGACCCCTGCTCATGCCCCGTGTGTCTCTCCCCCTCCCGCCCATCCCCCGCTCATGCCCCGTGTGTCTCTCCCCCTCCCGCCCACCCCCCGCTCATGCCCCGTGTGTCTCTCTCCCTCCCACCCCCCGCTCATGCCCCGTGTGTCTCTCTCCCTCCCGCCCACCACCCGCTCATGCCCTGTGTGTCTCTCTCCCTCGCGCCCACCCCCCGCTCATGCCCCATGTGTCTCTCTCCCTCCCCCCGCTCATGCCCCGTGGGTCTCTCTCCCTCCCCCCACCCCCGCTCATGCCCCGTGTGTCTCTCTCCCCTTCCCCCCGGCCCCCGCTCATGCCCCGTGTCTGTCTTCTGTTCCCCCCGCTCATGCCCTGTGTCTGTCTCCTGTTCTCCCCACCCCCAGCTCATGCCCCATATCTGTCTCCTGTTCCCCTCATGTGCCGTGTCTGTCTCCTGTTGCCCCCCACATCCCCCGCTCATGCCCCATGTCTGTCTCCTGTTCTCCCCACCCCCCACTCATGCCTCGTGTCTGTGTCCTGTTCCCCCCACCCCCGCTCATGCCCCGTATCTATCTTCTGTTGCCCCCCACCCCCCGCTCATATCCTTTGTCTGTCTCCTGTTCCCCCCACCCGCTCATGCCCCGTGTCTGTCTCCTGTTCCCACCCCCGCTCATGTCCCGCGTGTGCCCTGTACCCCCCGCTCATGCCCCATGTCTCCCTCATGTTCCTCCCCACCCCCCGCTCATACCCTGTGACTCCCATCAATTTGTCATGTCATCTTTGATGTCCTGGGTGTTAGTCTTAGCAGTGCACGGTGGTGGCGCGAGTTATGGTTGCTTAGCTTACCATAACTGACGAATTTCAAGGGTTTTTCGGTTTTACTTGGAACCATAATGTCCCTTTGACAAAGTGTTTTCACTGAATTTCATAGGTTTTTAGTAGCGCAACTTAACCATAACGTCCCTTTAACAACGTTTTTTCACTGAATATATATATATATATATCTGCTTCACAACCACCATTAAATGTATGTATGTATTGTATGTATTGTTTGCAACATAGCTTATCTGACCAGGTGCCAACTTTTGCTTTTTAGGTAATAGTGTCTTGAAAGCACTGCCTTCCATTTTATTAATTCTAGGCACCAATTGTATGGAAAAAGGACAAACTACATGCCCCCGAATGCAGCCATCTCCTGACTGAACAGCAAGGGCTAGGCAGAAACATACATGGGTCAAGTCCTACAAATGTAAGTGTGGGGACTCATCAATGGGATGCCACGTCACCAGAAATTAGCATATCAGGGTGAAATATGGACATTATCTTAAATTGGCTTTGCATAACCTCCGAAATAGCACAGGACAAATGCCATTTGCCTTTCACAAAATCAACACACACACACAAAACCAAGAGGGGACATTTTCTTCTAATAATGTTTTTGAAAACGTTAAAAGGTGTGCATGTTTTAAACTCCAAGAATCAATACAAATGTTGTCCCTGGGACTTGCAGTACCGAAATGGGACATTTCACCTTTAGTTATTTCTTATTTTTCGTCAGGTTATATAGTGCAGTGGTGAAGTGTCCAGCCTACAAACCTGATGACTGTGCTCCGATCCCCGTGGTCTGATTTAATGCATACATTCAAAATGGACATTCAATGTTTCTCATATTAGCTGGGGGAGGGGCTGAGTCCACCCTCTGAAAAAAGTGTACCCTTGATTTGAGCCCAGGAGGAATGTCATTGGGCCACTTAGTAATACTTACGGTTTTGTTGTAAACTATCAAAATGTACACCGTCCATTGTAATGAAGATTGTCCATGCTTACAACGCTGGGTAGTCATGATTCTATTAAAGACAAGGAGGCGAGCACTGTGCTTTTCTTCATTATTACTTCTCTCACAGAAATTGAACTTTGAAACATTTTAACTTTCTTTTAAAACTCAGTTTTGTTGCCCCGCAGCTCCTCTGGAGGCTCCAACAAAAAGTGGGTCATAGAGTTTTAACCAACAAAGTAAAATGTCTCGAGAACTACTAACCCCAATATTGCCTGGGCTCTGAGTAGTCCTGGGCTACTCCTACTGCCCAATCAGGATCAGCCTCTGCCTATAAGTAAGCCTCTCCAGAAGCCTACTCCTCTTTCTTTGGCAGTGAACACCACCTTAATTGAAACACCAACAGTCAACTTGGAATCAACTGAACAACTGGAACTGTCCCTCACAATGAGATCCAGCCCTCTGGACGGCAAAGAGTTTTCCTCTCCACTTTCATTAGCAAATTTTGTCCAGGTCATCCCTCAAGTCGCCTTCTGCTCATCTCTTGAAACAAATGGAGACGCTATCATAAGAGCGGGTAATACGTGTACATAACTCATCAATCAATACAGTTTTGCAATACGTCCCCTTACGTATTCAGGCTGGATATAATGCTCACCTCCTCGTCGTTAATAGAATCAAGACTACCCTGCGGTATACGCATGGGCAATCTTCATTCTATGTCGAGACAGGAGGCGAGCATTATGCGTGTTCAAAGCTGTCAATTACTGTATCCACAATCTGAGAAATTGGCTTAAAATAAAAGGTCTTAAATGTTGATTTGTTAGACCAATCAGCAGACCTCATGATATCTTGAAAAGGTACCCCTGCTTAAAAAGCTCTAGATGTCATTGCGCCCCTTGCAGAATGTGCGTCAAACCTTGAAAAATCAATTAATGCGCAATGCATCACCTCTCTGACCCATCTTGCAATCGTGGCTGGCGCTACTGCATGAACGGGCTTCCTGCACGCAATTAAAAGTGGAGTTGCACATGTTGGCCTCGCCTCTGCTGTGGCTATCACATAGTCTTTGATACATTGCGCTACGCATATCTTTCTATTGCTCAGGAAGTACGGGTAGGAAAAAATGGTCGAATCTGACTTCGTCCTGCTCGCTATGTTGAAGGCTACTCCCTCTGGATAGAACTTTTTCCTAGCGCCTTCACTTCCGAAACTCTCCTGCAAGCTTTTAAGCAAAGCATGGCTAATCACCCTGAGAGCTGAGACCATGAAAGGTCTCTATTATTCGGCCAAGTTAGGAACAACTGAAAAACCACTAGTACATCCCAGGGCACTGAATATTTGGGCTCTGGAGGCTTCCTTATTTTGATCCCTTTTAGCAAACGTAGAACTGCTGGATGTTCACCTACTAGCTTCCCTTCTACTTTATTGTGCCCTGGTGATATACCGGACCTGTAAACTACAACTGTCCTGTAGACGCAACCGTTGCTGAACCTCTCCGCCAAGAAGTTTAGTATGTGTACTAAAGGGGCCAAAACGGGATTAATACCGAAACCCGTGCAGTAGACGGTCCAGCGTTTCCATGCGGCACAATAGCTCCTAATGGTGGAAGGCGCCCAGGAGTCTCTAATACTATCGGCAAAGAGTCACAAAATGCCTGGCAGCTCCCATCGTTGCCTGAAACCCTGTATGCCATATGTCACAGGGTGTCCTCCACCACTAGAGTGTTAAGTTGCCCATTCGGGCCCCATAGGATGTCCCTCCTGTGGGGAAGAATCCTCGGGAAATTTGTAGAAAGTGCCATCACTACTGGAAACCATGGCTGGGACTTCCATAAGGGAACTACCAACACTAACTCTGCCTGGTCCCTGCAAACTTCTTCTAGCACTCTTGTCAGCATAACAAATGGCGGGAATGCACTGCTCCCATCCACTGTTGCAAGAATGCATCCGTCCCCACTGCTCCTGAGTCTATCCTCCAACTGATGTACTT
This sequence comes from Ambystoma mexicanum, assembly GCF_040938575.1. Classification (NCBI taxonomy): domain Eukaryota; kingdom Metazoa; phylum Chordata; class Amphibia; order Caudata; family Ambystomatidae; genus Ambystoma; species Ambystoma mexicanum. The sequence goes on from NC_090935.1 coordinate 328,986,908, forward strand.
GGGGTTTGCTTTGGCCGTTGAGCCTGGATGCAAACAGGTCGATATCTAGGGGCCCCAGGTCTCCTGAATCTGTGCGAATATGTCTGGGTGTAGCCTCCAGTCACTGGAGTCTACTAGATATCGAGAATTCCAATTTGCCACTATATTCTGCACCCCTGGCAAATATTCTGCAGACACTGATATCTACTGCTGCAGGCAGTGATGCCAAAAGTCCTTTGCTAATTTTGCTAGAATCATGTAGGAGGTCTCCTCCACCCAGCTTGTTTATATAGCAAATGGCTGAAATATTGTCCATCTTGAGAAGGACACAGCATTGACTCGGTCTCTGGTAAAGGCCCTTACAGCGAAGGACCCACCAGAAGCTCTAGACAATTTATGTGGAGGTGAAGCTCCTCTTCAGACCATTTTCCTCCTGTTTCTAAACTTCCACACCGTGCTCCCCAACTGACTCTGCTTGCGTCTGACTCTATCACCACATCTGGGGTATGCCCGAAGATTGCCCTGCCATTCCAAGGTTCCATGTGCTGCAGCCACCAATGCAGCTCTGTAGGGGCTTTGCGATCTAAAGTAACAAACTGGTAATAACCTAGGCCCCCTCTGAGATGCCTGATCTTCAGCCCTGGAAAAATTCCTTGAATTGAGGCCGCGAGAAGACGCTGATCCTGATCCCTCTCTCTCGAATGGCTGCTACCACTGGTTGCATAATCTTGGTGAAGGCCCATGGTGCTGACGCTGAGTCTAGCCCGAAGGGTAGGCACGTGAATCTCCAGATCTCTGTGCCCCAATGAAAACGAAGGTACCTACGATGTTCCACTGCTATCAGAATGGTAAGATAGACGTCCTCACATCTAACGGGATGAGCCAGTCTCTCGTCCTGAGGAGGTCGCGAAGAAGGTGTATCCCTTCTATCATGAAGTGTTGGTACATAATCCATTCATTTAGACTCTTTACGTTTATTACAGGTCTGACTTTCTCCCCTCTGCGCACTAAGAACATATTTCTGAGAAAACTCGGACCCTCTTGATCGCCCTTTTGGCTGCTACGCTGTGCAATTCACTGAAGAGCTGCTCCTGCTCTTCTGTGGGCTGAACATCACTGGGGGTTCTAGCGTGAATTCTCTTTGCATGCCTGATATCGCTTGCAGCACCCATGCGTCGCTGGATAACATGCGCTATGCATGCAAAAACAAGAGCGTCCTGCCTCTCACTTTAGGGCCACTGCTTTTAGGGTACTCACTGCATGGTGCACTCTGTTGCCTGTAGGCGGCTCTCCCTCTACGATTCCTGGGGAAATGGACTCTGGCCGATTAGAAGCTATCTTGTTACCTACTTTCCCAGTACTGTGCCCTTGGGGTCTCTGCTGTGTGCCAAAACCACAGGACGCCGACCCCACTGCCCCCCGGTCCCTGCGAAAACCCATCCAGAGAATATTCATCCAATGAAGCTCTGCACCTTCTCCAGGGCATAGTATGTTCCCACGAACTGTGACATTTCCTTTTCGAAAGCATCTCGGAATAGTAAGCCTTTTGCGCCCTCACCTGCCTTTTACAAGGTTAGGTCACTGAGCTTGTTGTCTATTTTCAAAAACACTCCTCTCCTTCTCTCCGATGAAAGAGCGCAATTAGCGTTGCCTAAAAGGCAGACTGCTCACTAAGCCCAGCTGCCTAGGGATAGCACATCTACCGGTGTGCCTGTATCTATGACTCTCTCGGCCAGGCCCATAATCTTTGCAAGTGGGCCTGCCAGATCTAAGAGCTTATCGTGGCATCCTCACCACGCTCAGTCCACCCCTTTTCTAATGTCCTTGGTTGATTTGGTAACAAAGGTCACCACCTTTGGATCTAGGTCTGGGGTGTTCGTGACCTTGCCCGGCAGGTCAGGCCTAGGGCATTCTGCCCTCATATTGGACCGGACTTCTCTGTCCAACGGTGTCCTCAAATGCTGTGCCATATACTGCGCCACTTTAGGCGATGGCACCCATTCAGTGGATCTAGGATGCCTTATTGCCTCTGGGACGAACATGTTGGTTAGACCCTCTTCTTCTTCTTCCGGAGGCTGTTTGGTGATGATGGATCTTGAGGAGCTTCCTCTTCCTCCCCTCCTTCATAGTCCGGTGAGTAACCGGCATCCTCTTCCTCACCTTAATTGTTCACCCCTGGGCTAAGGGGTTGAAAGAGTGGCACAGTTGCCTTCAATAGAAAGGCTTTCTTTAACCTACTGACAGGGTTGATCGGCTCTTGTGGTCTCAAGTCTACCCCTCCTGTGTTGCTTGCGGGAGTCAAAGAGGTGGTTCTCTTACGAGCCTTCTTACAGCCCTCTTGTTCAACACCTAACTCAGGGTGTTGTGCTGAGGTCCCTTCTCTGGGGCTAAGTGCCCTCCTCTACCTGGACTTATCTTGCTCTGCCTTCTGCTTGTAAAAAATGGACTCCAGCTGGTGCAGTCGCTGTGTTAGGGGCAGCACTGCTTCTGACAATGCCTGGGTCAATGAGTCACTCAACACCCTTTTGAAACCCTTTTAAAACTGAGGGAGAGGTCTTCTTCAGCCCCTGTGGGCTCCTCCACTAACTCCTCACAGCTCAACTCAGGGGAGGTACTCTGTGACACCCTGGGCTCCTGGTAATGTGCCATTCCCCAATGCTTGACTATGCGAGCTGCTAGGGAAACTCAGCAGTTTTATAGGTGCACTGATGTCTGGTAAATGTTTAACACACATGCCCTTTTTTTAAATATCAAATATATTCGTTGTCGCGCCGTGCTGCCAGAACAAACGTGCACTCTCTGCGGTATACCGTTTGAAAACTGTGCGGTTCTTGCCAGGATGCGAGAGGCCGTCAGTGGGCTTCTGCTGGGTGCTAGAGTCCGATGCTGGCTAGTGACGGCGAGCTGCTCTGAGGCAGCACGGCCCCCGCCGGGTCATAGGGCCTTGTGTCTGCCAAGCGTTTGCTAATGAGAGGAGGCGAGGCTGGCTGCCTAACGCGGGCGCGTTCACCTGCGGCTCTGGCCCGACTCCTGAAGCAAGAAAGAATTAAACTGCTCACATGCGAACGACGACTGATTTCTTGCGCCAGTGATTACCAACACGCCCGCTAAGTGTGCGCAGTGTTATGAATCCTGAATGAATAAATTCTGTTACACCTAAAATGTGATTACTGAACACACGTTTGTTACCACAACAGTTTCAACCTGGTAAATCTACGTACTACATCAACCATTATATGAGTAAATACGTTATGAGTTGTAAGTGACAGAAAGAACACTTCTCTTGTGAAAGCCTTAACAAAGAAAGTACGCTTCTGGGGAGGCTTATAAGCAGAGGCTGATCCTGATTGGGCAGGAGGAATATCTCAGGACTGCTCAGAGCCCAGGGATTATTGGGATTAGTAGTTCGAGAGATTTTATTTTGTTGCTTAAAACTCTACGACCTCCTTTTTGTTGGAGCCTCCAGGGGAGCTGCAGGGGCAAGTAAAATGTGTTTTTTCAAGTTTTAAAAGAAAGTTAAAATGTTTAAAAATTGAATTGCTGTGAGAGCAGTAATAAAGAAGAAAAGCATAATGCTTGCCTCCTGTCTCGACATAGAATTGATGTTTTTCTTTTTTAAATGTAGTTGCTAGCTATACCACACTTACTTTTTAAGGGAACAGTCATCTTTTGGACCTGAGGAAAACCTGGCCTGACATTTCAGTGGCAGATGACGCTGAAATTAGGCAGGCAATTGTTTAGCAATCTACATCCAATTCATACTTCTGGAAAAGTGTTGTGAAGTGTTGTGATTATTAATTAGTCGACTAAACATTATTGGGTTATCGCCTGTTTCACATATTAAAAAGAGTGTTAATTTGGATTTTTTTTGTGTTTGAAAGATTGTGTTTTGAAGTGTCTCCAACTCTTGTAACATTTTTTGAGATGCAAGATGTTCTTTTTCCTGGTCCCTCCTCGGGTTTTCTTTGAAAGTAGGGGGACCTACCTTGCTTGCATAATTATCTAAACTAAATGCTATCATAAACAAAACAGAAAGAATACATTTTGATCTTTCATTTATTCGTAAACAAAATTGGATCCCGGCCTACTATTTCAGATTTTAAATTGAGCCGACAGAGCCACGCATTGTACACATATAACCACAACCCATGAGGTTGTTTTTTTCAGGTTATTCATTGAAAAGAGAATAAGCAAAGTTTCGCAAGAGCATGTTCTTGTGGTTCCAGCTGCCTTGCCAGACTTGAGGTTTGTGGTTATCACCGTTTTTAAGAAATATGCTCTCTGTAAACCACAAAACCAGCTACTGTGCAAGGCCACCAGATGTGAACCATTGAAATGGAAAGGCATTGTTCTTTCCCTTCAAATAAAGCACGTAATGGGATTCATGGAGTGTGAACAAGGAAGAAAAGAACGCTGTAACTTTACCGTGGTCCGTGACAGGAAGCAAAGAATGTGGCTTTTAAATATGTAGGACATTTCCTGTTGATAGGTTTAGATTGGGAGAACGCGGAATGATGGTCGACAGTTGCTAGATACACACTGCAGAATCCCTCAGTGCAAAGATATATGGAGTCATCACTTTAACAACCCTTGTCTTAAGACACCTGATTTGTAAATCCTGCTGCAAATGTGTTGTGCAGTCTGACTCATGCTCAATACAAACCAAAATCTATGTATGTTGCAACATGGGAACCAGCTGCGTGTCGTAGGAATAGGCTGTTGCTAGATGCCCTCTTCTGGCAGGGCCTGGCAAATAAGGTTGAGACTGTGGCATAGAACGACTCTTTCTGATTCAATCAAAAAAGCAGAGTTATGCTATAGCATTCCTTTAGAACAAGGCCTATCTAACTACTTCGCCTAACACACATTGATGACATACCAAAGAATTGTAAAGCTTTCTTCTTCAGAACCCCAGCTTGGCCAATCCAATTCAAACTGCCACATTGTTTATAGCCCTGCCCCCTAGCCTCCCTCAATGTAGTTCTGCTAAGCGGTTTGATCAGCACTTAACTAAAACATTAAAAGAAATGAATTAACAAAAAGTCTTCGACTTACTGGCCAGAAAAGGACACACAGATATAGACGAGTCTCCGGGGAAGGTTCGGAAGATCCATGATTAATCACATCACACACAGCTCTCTTTTTATGACAAATACCTTGACTGAAATCCCTGTGGCGTGTTTACAGTAAATCTGAGGCAGCCAGCAGTCACAGAAGAAAGACCATCATTACACAATAGATATAGAAGAAGAACTTCCATTGACGAAGTTTGTGGTATATGCATGCGGATGGTAGACTTTCTTCCATGTCACAAAAACAGACACATATCAATCAACAGAGCAGAAGTTAAGCCTTCTGTGAGTGTGTATAGTGGAAATCAGAGTGGGTAGCCTCTTGCAGGTTTGCTTCTTAAATATTTGTATCTGTCAGAAGGAGCTGTCCTGATCATACTCCCATAATGAACAAAGTAGAAAGATAACAATCTCTCATTTGAATACAATATTGATAATATATTCTAGTCTGTTCTCAATGTCGGCATACATGTTTCCTCTTCAGCTCACTGCTGGTTCAATATTCTGAACTAGTGTGTATACCATTTTTATCTAGAGCTGTTCTCAAAATCTGCTTTAGGTTAGTTCAGGGTGTGTGGCAAGTCTGCGTTATGCACACCACATCTCCATCCTTCAAGACTCACTATACTGCAGTGCTTGGCTGTGGTCCAGTGGTGGACATGGTGTAAGGTAAACTGGGCCTTCGTGGATTGTGGCTCTCATTAGCCATTGTTGTCAAATGAGCTGGCCCACTGTTTATTGGTAATGGTAATTGGTAGGTTAACCTCTAACTTCTCTTGAGGGCGTTTGCTATTTTCTCACTATCATGGTGGTCAAACCAGAGCTAACACATCCTGCCTTGGCCACTCACTTTCATCCGTCAGCCTCTCCCAAATTGTGAGTTGATCCGGTTAAATTGAACTTGGAGTTAGTTAGAAATACACATTGTGCCTTTCTTCTTCATATTTCTTTTGCAGCCCAGTCATTCCATAAAATAGGGAACCCCCAACTGTATACATTACTGTTGCTCCATGTTGAAGCTTCCTATTGTATCCCAGGGCTCAATATGCATGAGAGACTGTAAATGTGTGCAACTGAACAGTTTTGTTTTGAGTTTTGGATGTTTTGCAACTCTCTACAACTCATCCAGAACAGCACTGCGAGACTGGCCGGCCTCCCTTGGCCTTCTTCCCGCTCCCACCTGAGAGCCTAAGAACCTCGGGGGCATCTTCGACTCCACGCTCTCCTTTTCTCCTCACATCTCTGAAGTCTCTAAGAAATCAAACTACCAACTGCACCTCATCAGAGGTATTCTTCCTTCCTCTCCTTCCCCCAGAAACTCACTGTCTCTAGAGCTCTGTTTCTCTCTAGGCTGGACAACTGCAACAGCCTCTCTCTAAATCTGCCTGATTCTACTCTGCGCCATGTTCAACTCATCGAGAACAGGACTGCGAGACTTGTCCTTGGCCTCAAGACCCCCTGCATTGTCCACAAGTCCTTCTGTGGCTTGGGTCCTCAATACCTTCAACTCTCTCTTTGCAAATACTTTTCTACTCAAGCTCTTCACTCCTCCAGCTCCAACTCCCTCAGGGTCAGTCACTTCTCCAAGCAACAAGTTGGTGGTAGATTTCTATCTTCGGCTTGGGCCTCTCTCTGGAACAGCCTCCCTGCCTCTCTGAAACTTGAGTAGAACCATCTTTGGTTCCGGAAGCACCTCAGGACCTTCCTCTTTGTTTCTGCCTTCTCACTTCCTCTCCCCTGCTGATTTCCTGTCTGATACTGCACTAGTCACCTGGCTACCCTCTGCATCAGGCGCAGGTCCTTGCCCGCCCAGTTGCACACCTGCACTGCCCCCCTGCAACCTTTGCACTTGGGTCTGTTTCTGTAACCCTACCTGCACATTTGGACACCTGCTATCTGCAATTACCCTTGCACCTGCCACCTGCTGGCCGTACTTCTTGTTATTGTTATTGTTTTGATCCCATGTACAGCATTGCCCCCATCTCCTTTCCCTGGGCACTGTTCCCCTCCCCCTCCCCTGCACTTGCGCAATCTCATTGTCACTTGGCCTAGTAAGATTGTTGTCTCTGTCCTTCCTCTGTTCCCCCTTCCTTGCCTCGTCGCGCCTTGAAACACTTGTGTATAGGCATGTTACAAATGCCATATCATATCATATCATTATGAGACCTAGGAGTCACTAGTGACTGTGACAAGGCCAGTAAACTGACAAAGTCTGGAGGGGATGACAACACCTCTAACGTGGGGGGAACGGGGAAGCCTAGGTAGAAATCCAGACACAGTCCTACCTCTGAGGTGGATGGTAGCAGTTGAAAGGCCTGCATTTCTGTCCCCCTTGTGCAATACGTTTCTGGGCAGACCGCTTATTGCTCACTTAATTCCACAAACAGATGCTCACCAGTCTTCTCTTCTGTGTTTCAGAAAACTTCCATGTGAAAAAATTGAACAGAGTGCAGAGAAGAGGCATAAATGACCTGTCGACTACGAGAATGAGCAGAAGCAGAGAAAGCAACAAAAACTAGCCTTCAAAAGCCCTCAGATACACTGCTAGATCCTGCAGTGGGGAGAGAGAACCCACGGCCCAGCATGGCAATGCTGCAGTACTTGAGGAGCTCCCAAACAACAGAGAGGGCCTCTAGACCACTGGGGACTGAAAGGGAAGAAGAGCCCACCATGCCCTCAGAGACTTCCCGGGAGACCACAAGACAAGGGCTCCTGGAACAAAAACATGAACATTGGCCTTCCGCTTTCAGAGCTGCGAGAGTCAGTATGCGGTGAGCCCGCATGGAGAAAGTTTGTTTTTTTGGGTGGTTTCAGTGGTGGAGGTGTAGGATGACCAGAAGGAGGAAGGAAAGAGCAGCAGTTGTGGAAGTGATTTGTTGCACGGGTAATATATTGGCTAAGAACTGAAAGAGGTTGTGCAGTGTGGGTCTGTGATTGTGTGGTGAGTAAGTAGTGTAGGGATGGCACAATGGATACAATTTGTAAAACCTTTATTGAAAATTGTTGTTGGAGAAACTCCTATTTTGCCCTATAACTAAGATGGGAGTAGTCATGACCATAAAATGATAAACAAAACAGTCCTAGTGGAGTCTGTCAAATCAAAATGGCCTATCCTATCAAAACCTAATGCCCAGGAAGAGTAGCAGAGGGCTGAGCGTAGAAGCAGGCAGATTTAGAAATAGGCTGTTGCAGTAGTCCAGCCTAGAGAGAACCAGAGCTCTGGAGACAGTGAGCTTCTGGGGCAAGGAGAGGAAAGGAAGAATACTTCTGAGGAGGTGCAGCTGGTAGTGTGACTTTTTAGAGATGACAGAGATGTGAGGAGAGAAGGGGAGTGTGGACTCGAAGATGACCCCAAGGTTTTTAGCCTCCCAGGTGGGGGTAGGAGGAGGGCCAAGAGATGCCTGCCAGAGAGTAACAGGAAACGAGGGAGCAGGTGTGTTGATGAGGAGAATATCAATCTTACTGGCATTGAGGCACAGATCATTGGCGGCACCCCACTCCTGGATAGCAGACAGTCAGAGATGAGCGAAGGAGAAGAAGTGGTGGAATGGAGCCTGAAAATGAGTTGAGTGTCATCCACATAGCACTGAAAGTTGGGGCAGGGAGCGGCAATGTGGAGGGCAAGAAGTGCCAGGTATTTGTTGAACAGCCAGGGAATGAGGTTAGACCCCTGGGGAACACCACTGCTATAGATAGAGGAGAGGAAGGACCCAAATTGGACCTGGGAGGGTCGATAAAAGAGGAAAGAGGTCAGCCAAGCCAGGGCCTGATCGGTGATAACCAGGTTATCATGGCTACAGTTGAGCAGGATGGCATGGTTGACTGTGTCAAAGGCAGAAGAGAGATCAAGCCAGATGATGACACAGGGTGTGTTGGAATCGAGGTTGGAGAGCAGGTCTTCACGGATGTTCAGCAGAGCGGTTTCCATGCTTCTGGCAGTTCTGAAGCCAGACTGATGGTCATGGAGACAACCAACAGATTCAGTGTGAGGATTAAGCTGGGAAATGGCCAGCTTTTCCAGGATTTTGCCCAGGAAAGGGGTGATGGAGATTGGGCGATAGTTAGCCGGGCAGAAGCGGTCGTCTGTGGGTTTCCTTAGAAGACGGTGCATAAGGGAGTGCTTCAGGGGGCAAGGGAAGACACCAGTGGCAAAGGAGTGGTTGCAGAAGTCAGCCAGAGCAGTGGCCAAGGTGTCAATGTGGTCCTTGTTGGTTTTGTAGGAACAGGGGTGAACCTGTTTTGACTAGACTTTCGAAGATCGGACTTGTCTAGAAAGCTTGTCTGGGGAGAAAAAGGGAAAGGCAGAGAAGGAGGGAGCAGAGATGGACGAAGAAGAGTCAGAGGAAGACCAGGGAGTAGAGGGGGCAGGGGGAGAGGAAGAGAGAGAGGACAGAATGTCCTGAGTCTTTGAGATGAAATGAGAAGCCAGGGCTGTGCAGAGGGCCTGGGAGGATACAAGAGCGGTAGAGACTGCAGCAGGATTTGCCAGCTCCTTGCAGATTTTAAAGAGTTCGGCCGAGTTGTTAGATGCCGCAGAGATGCAGACTTGTATGTGGGCTCTCTTCTTGGTGCAGACAGTGAGCCAGTATTGCCTTTGGAGCAGGCAGCAGGCCAGTTTGTCAGAGGATGTTCCGGAAGCACGCCATTTCCTCTCAGCCACCCTGTACTTGTGTTTAAGGGTAGCGAGGTCTGCGTCGTACCAGGAGGTTCTCATTTTTTATCAATTGCATCAGATCCCACTCAGACACCATATGTAGGGAAGGCATGGTATCACATGTATGACACTGACACCATGGATGCAAATTGTAAAAACTTTATTGAAAATTCTGGAGTTGGAGAAACTACCATTTTGCCCTATAACTAAGATGGGAGTAGTCTCGGCCATCAAATGATAAACAGAACAGTCCTAGTGGAGTCTGTAAAATCAAAATGGCCTATGCTAACAAAATCTAATGCCAGCCCTATCTCTTGTACAAAAAGTGTACAAAGGGGAAATGTATGCAAAGGAAAAATCAGTGTTCAAAAGAATGAAGGTAGTTGAAACAGCTCCCCTCCTTATGTTAAACCTCACAGAGTAAGGCTGTCTTTGTAGGCAGGATGACACACTCTGGCTCGGTTCTAAAACTCTAAGCAGTTCTAAACCATGGATGAAGGCTGCCCTGGCCTTCCACGTTAAAGTCTCTTTATTGACATTCAAAATTATATTCCAACATAAAGTTCACAAAGGTCCCCCTCTGCCCGGCTAAGAACCAACAGCCTAAAGTTCATGTAGGCTCAGACCTCTTACCTCACAGTTCAACACAAACCTGCAAGGGGGCTCCCTCTGCCAAGCTTTGTACTTCGGATTTTCCCTCAATTGGGCTCGGACCCCTTTTGGATACCAAAGACTTTCGAATGTGCGTGGCTCTCTTTACAAACCACCAGAGGACCACTTCAACTCAGAGTTCACGTTTACTCTCGCTTAATTCACTTTTGCTCTTTGTTCACCTCTTAGCTTCAAACAATGTACTTTTCCGAGACTTCCAAATGGGCTCCTTCCTTTTGCCGAACCACTCCATTACTTAGAGTCGCTGATCTCACAGCTGCCTTTTATTTCAAAGTTCATTCACAGGTCTGCGTTTCTTTGTGTCTCATCCACATGCGTGCAGCCTTCACTTGTGATATAATATTGATACTTCATTTGCTTTAACACACTCCGGTCTCTCAGGATGCTTGCCAACTCACCAGCTGTGTGCGCTTCTTTCTTGTTTTGGTATTTCCAATATTCACATGTCAAGGTTAGTACCACAGGCTTGGCCTCGCCTCCCCAACTCTTCCGTTCACCCAGGAAGGTTGCATGCGTCCTTGGAACAAAATGCAATCTTCACTTGTGGGATATGGCCTTCTCCCCGTGTTTTTTGCTGCCCGTCAGACGCAATGACCTCCAGTAGGGACCACTTGGGGTTTTCGTCCCGCTGCTTTCATCCCTTGGTCCATTGATCTGCTCAAGTAGGTGTGCCTTTGTACCAGAATTCTGTTCATACTCGTGTCCCGTCTTGCTCAGAGTGTGTCTTGTTATTTGTGTGAGGAGGGCTAACTGGTATCAAGTGTATGCACTTAGTGTAAAGTGCCTGACATTACCTGACCTGATTAACGGGACATGTCCAGTACGATGTGAGAGAGTTAGTCTGGTAACTCTCAGGCACCCTCTTCCTCTGCCCAGAGTTTGTGTAAAAAAGGGGTGGGAATTGGGCGTTTGGAAAATACTACAAAATAGGATAAGGTAGATGAACTGAAAAGGGGGGAATACTGTGTCTCACCATCGCTGTCTCTCCGCACTCCCCAAGGACCCCTCAACCAGGTGATCCTCCTGCACTGGTCCACCCCCAGGAACAGGATCCAAACATGATGGCTGTCTCCTGGCCACCTGGATGACAAGTCTCTGAGGACTAGCGGGTGAGACACCCTTTGGTTTTTTTCACAGTAGTCAAGCTAGAGTAAGGAGTAATTGGGAAGCTAATGTGTCTGAGTGAAAGGTTGGTGTTTGAATAGTAGTTTGGAGGGAGCAGTGTTAAGTTGGATAGAGAAGTTGGAGTTGGAGGGAGGAGTGGTAGGTTGGAGGAGGAGTAGTTTAGAGGGAGGAGTCGTTCCTGGTAGGAAGTGGTAGTGTGTAGAGTGAGCGAGTAGAAATGTAGAAGAGGAGGTAGTGGTGTTGAGATTCTATCTAGTATTCTATCGGACAGAATCCGTCCAGAACCTATGCTGAATTGGGGATTAAGCCCCTGCCATTGATACTTTGTATTAACCTACATATACAGACTTCTCTTGATGACATCCAATACATAAAGTTAGAATACTTATCATTGCTACTGAACCTACAGGAGTTTGTTAACCCCATCACCACCAAGATACTCTTACATATACCCAGGTCCATTGCCTTGACAACGACCCAGGGGGTCGAAACACGTGTCGAATGACTTTTCTACTAGCACAATAAATTCCAAGACGTATTGCAGACAACAGGCTCACTGTGGATTTATATTGGAACAACTTGGTCTATCCTAATACTTGAGACTTGCGCGTTGAATGTACCTTCATTCTGTTATATATACGTGAGATGTGGTGTGAGAAGTGGGATTCCCGAGACCTCTATTCAGAGGTCACCCAGCACCATCTGAGGTGTTGAGGGTGATGCAAGTGACCAAAACAGCTCTGTTTCCAACCTGGGTCATAGCGGGCACCGTGGGCTGTGGGCTTATATGGCGATGAAGAAGTCACCATTCCTCCCAGGAGTCAAGTCATGTTTGGAACCAGGCTGAAGTTTGAGATTGACATACTGGTTTCGAACATATAAAAGAGTTGCTACAAAATTGGCTCACTAACACTCCCTGGAGGTGGGAGTCAGAGTGATTGACTGAGACTACAGGGCATTGGTCAAGGCCATTCTGTTGAACACCAGGAATAGTCCATTCATACTTAAACAGACCAAACCATTGCACAACTGTTTTGTGAAAACATACTCATTCTGAGTATAGAAGAGGTTGAAGCATTAGACATAACTGAATGAGCACAGCCAGGATTCGGGGAACTAACCGAATCCCAAGAAGCGGAAGGCCAACCAGGAGACCTACCCAGTACAAGTAAAAAGGCTCATCATGAAAAATGACATATATGCCTTTCTAAGCCTGGTCAGATATTATCATTACATAATACTGAAATTCTCAGAGACTGCTGGCCCCCTGACTGACAAGATAAAGAATTAACATCCCAACATCCTCAAATGGGACGATAGGGCGGGCCCCAAGAGCTTTCTACTAGCCTCAAAGATGGTATGTAAAAATCCAATACTCACATACCAAACTTCTATAAAACGTTAATTCTACAAACATATGCCTGGACAGTAGGGCTGGGAGCAGTGTTATCACAGGTGGACAACAGACAGGAGAAACCTATCATGGATATTAGTCAAAAACCGCACCAAAAGGAAATTAACCATCCTATTATTGAGATTGAGACCCTTGCCATCAAATGGGCAGTATACAGCCTTCGATATTATCTCACAGGATGAAAGTTCATATTGGTGACAGACCATGATCCATTAGTTTCAATGGCCAGAACAAAGAAACTAACCCTGAGTCTTGAGGTGGGCCTTGGCCTTGAACCCCTTTCTGTTTGCCGTGGAACCCCGGGCAGGTAGAAAGTAAGCTAATGTTGACTTTATTTTCCAGTGTCCAAAGTCAGACAGTCTGCAGGGGAGAGGAAGCAAGAAGAAGAAGACCTAGGAGAAAAGGAGGAGGTCTGTGAGAAGCATGGGAGGCCTACCAGGAAAATTCCAGAGCCTGTCCTACCCCTGAGATGGACAGTGACAGTTGAGAGGGCCCAAATTCCAGACCCCCCATGTACCGACATGTATTGACACGTTTCTGTGAAGACCAATAATTGCCATGAGTCAAACAGTTGCTTGCCAGTCTTCTCTTATGTGTTTAAGAAAACCGGCATGCGAGAAGATGGACCAGAGTGTAGAGAAGAGCTTAAGGTCCTGTCAACTACGAACGTGTTCAGGCGCAGAGAGAAGAACAAAATTCAGTCTCCACAAGACTGAGGTGAAGAGAACCTACTGCCCTGTGCGGCAATTGCTGTAGATCTTGCAGAGCTCTGAAATAACAGAGAGGAGTTCAGCAACAACCCAAGGACTCCCATAGACCACAGGGCACTGAAAAGGGAGAAGGATCTACCTTCCCCTCAGGGACTTACCGAGAGAACCAATGACTAAGACCAGATCAAATTGTCACCCCCAAAACAAAATTGGTTACATTTGCCAACAGTTCTGTATCGTGGGTGTGGTTCCACAGTTTTTGGCAGATATCTTCTTGCACTGAAATTGATATTTGTTCTCCATATTTAATTTTTTTGTGGACCAGAATGACTTTAAAAACAATATTTTGGGAAAAATGAAATTTCAGAAGGGAAAACATACGAAAATGTCATCTTTTTTGGGAGAAAACATATACATGAAAGAAAAACATGTAATTTAACCTTGGAACAGGCTTGAAAATACTAATTTCACTCCAGAGGGAACATTGTTGGATTGGGTGAATTTTGCCCGGAATTTGCACATTTTTCTGCAGGACAAAATTCAGGCATTTTGCCCACCTCTACCCATGACAATGGGTCCAGAACACAAACATAAATGTGTGTCTACCCGAACCGCCAGAGTCAGTACACAGCAAGCCAGCATTGAGAAAGTCCTTGGCCATCTGTATATGACTTTATGCTATGCATAGACATTTCAGGTGGGATAGACAGGGCCAGGTTTGCCAGCGGAGAGGAACAGAAATAGGAGGAGGCAACAGGAAGCATGAAGTTTGGACATTTTGGGTGAGTTGAGAGGTTGATGTGGAGGTTGACCAAGAAACCAGCAGGAAGAATGAAGCCGAGGTGAAGCAGTGGAAGGAATGAGCAGTGGAGGATTTACATCATCATGCTTGGGATAAATCCTCCACTTTAAAGACGAGAAACTGCTGAATTACTGCAGCGGAATCTCTGCTTGTGGTAATTCAGCCCAATAACCCCCTGGAGTCCTATGGACTCATACAATGGAGACAAACATCGTCCTACCACCATATGTAATCCCATGGTAAACCCACAGGGCTAAGTGGTGGAAATGATTTTTGCAGTAATCTGGAAAAATGTCTACCAAATTACTGCCAAACTCAGAATGAGGCAATAAATATGTAGTTAAGCTTAAGGACCATGTTCTTTTTGGTAATCTGTACCTTTCCCCATAGAGAACTGTCACTTCTTCCACCTTTCTAGATCTCGACTGATTTTGTACTACAGCAGATGCATGTTGTCTGCGACCATAATGGGAAGTACTAGTTTTACCTTTACTGACGTCCAGTCAATCATTTCACCTGATGTCAGAATATTATATACTAGTATATACTGTTTGACGCCATAAGAGGCTTGCATTTCATACATGCTAATTTATACAATGTGTGACGAATCCTTGGATGTCATCCCTTCTCCCCTAGGGAGAGCCCCTTCCTATGAGGCCAGGGAGGGGAGACCTCTACCCGATAGTCCCCCTGGGGAGGGATCCCTCTATGGGACTAAGGACGACTGTCCGGGATGAATGCGGTATGCCCAAAGTATATTCCTACCTCTGTCATCCTATGACCCTATACAGGGTCTCATAATCCCACACACTTCCATGTATCTCTTTATGGTAAATTTTATCTGATCTCCCTAAAAAGTACTGGAAAGAGGAAGAGTAGGGCCTACCTATGTGAGTCATATACAGCAATTGGGACGTAGAAGAGTGCAAGTAACCCAGTTGAGGATGACAACATCAATACTGAGACAAGGAAGGGGCACAGAGCAATGCAGAATGCCCAGCGGAAACAACATGTGCGGCCTAGACTACATGGAACAAGTAAGTCCAACCCGATCATAAAAAGGGAAGATGGACTTCACGGGTTGTCAGACCATTCCTGGAGGAACCAGGAAACTCAAAACGAACTGGAGGAACAGAGACACCGGGAGTGCAGACCGAGACACTTGGCCGGGGCAGAGGTAACTGGTATGTGTGCCCCCCATGGCTGTTTTGAAGCTGGATCCTTACAACATTCCCCCCTTTGATTGGATTATCAATTGACACATCTTTTGCCAGCAGCTCTCTGCCACAGACAACTGGAGGTCATCGGTAACAACCCTGGAGAGGTTGAGGTAAATGGGACAGTTGCTGGGAAACCCAAAAGGCAGAAAAATCACAAAGTAGGGGTCTGGGAAGCCACACCTAATAACAAACTGCCTCCAAAGTCATCTTCATAGCCACAGTACCTGGCAGATTAGTGAGCCTGGTATGCAGCCTCAAGAGGAGAGAGTCTCACGTGTATAATTATAATTGTTCATTTATAACGCACTTAATACCAACTAGCAGTTTCTAAGCACAGGATCTTGATTCAAACATGTGTCGAGTTGCGTTGTTTTGCTTCCAAGAAAAACATGTTGCCCATGAGCTATCCTCCCGCCCCAAGGCACCCTTTTATGGCGAGTAACCTGATTCATTATCAAAGTCACAGTTCCTGGCAGGACGGTGAACCATGTCTGGAGCATGAAGAGAAGAGAAGCTCATGGTCACAGTACTTGACAAGGTAGTGAACCAGGTGGGCTGTGAGACCGTACAAGGGGAAAGGAAAGTAATCCAAGAAGGAGCATACACCAAGCAAGAAGGAAAGTGGATTTATTGGATCCAAAACAACTGGGAGACATGATTCAGAGCGCCCTGTGGAACTGACCTAAATTAAATGAGCTCTCGACGCTACCCACTGTGCCTGGTCATTTTATGCACAAAAATGAGAATTACCATATTACATTTTTGTTACATTTTTGGGGCAGGTCAAAGGAGCTGATTGCAAAAAATGCTTTCCTAATGTGGGCCTACAAAACATGGCTTCTTTAATTTTCATATATTGCTCAAACAGCCACCTTCCCCTAAACCCCCTAAAACACATTGGAACACTACCCTATGCCTGCGCTGCGCCGGCTATCTCCTCAGTAACCAAATTACACACCCTCCATTCAACAGAGCCATTGGAATTCTACTGCTGCGCCAGCTCTGGTGTCTTACCAAACGTTATCCATGCTACCTGCGCCATGCTCAGACATTACCACTCCCGCTGTCCCCCACCACATGACTTTTATGTCACCACGTTACTTTCGTAACTGGTATGTGTGCCCCCCATGGCTGCGTTGAAGCTGGATCCTTACAACATTCCCCCATTTGATTCTCTTATCAATTGACACATCTTTTGCCAGCAGCTCCCTGCTCTTTTCCTTTGGTATCTATATCCTTGTTACCCTGGGCAGGTTCCCCCCTCATGCCTCATACTGTTCTGGGGGACAATCCAGTATCAAATAAGCCACCTACTCAGTAGAATAATCTATCAAAAGGCCTCATAATTATCTCTATCCATGGGTGGCATTGTGAACATTCCCAGGGAGCCATAGTCTGGCATTTCCCTTGCTCTGTCAACATTCAAGGGCAATATATATATATCCCCCATCGCTGCTCCCGCTTCCCTTACTTATTTGTAACACTATTTGACGTGCACAAAGGGTGATGAGTATCAAAACGAGGACTGGGACATTTATCTTAAAAATATTAGACAACCACATGGCGACCCAGGAAAACAGGTTAACAAGCCAGTTTTCAGGTGTTACTGGGCTTGTTTCTTTTATGATAGTCTCATGGAACACGTGCAGTTCTTAAATAGCCTCAGACGAAGTTACATTGGCAGCACTGTTTGCAGGTAGGAATGTACAACAGGTTTTGGGTAAGACCCAAAATCAACAAGGAGCTGCATCAGAGATGCTGCTAGTATTGATTGGTTCAATTATGTTTTTGAGCAAATAATGAGGAGTCTTGTCATTTTGAGTAATAGGGTAATTAATTAAACAAATAAGCTGACACTAGTTTTGACCTGACAAGGTTCTTTTTCAATGCATGTGGTGAGAGCAAATGGGTTTACTGTTGCCAATAGCACAGTTAACCGAAATAGTGGGACCCCCGGTAGCAGTGCCAGAAACTGTGAGAAACCTGAAGGTGTCTCCCTAGCTAGTCCCTGAGGATCTGTCATCCAGGTGGCCAGGACACAGCCTTCACTATCGGATCCAGTTTCTGGGAGTGGACCAATGAGGGACTATCCCCTGGATAGGGGGTCCTTGGGGAGTGGGACACCGAAGGGTGAGACGCGGTATCCCCCTTCTTTCATTACCTTTTCCCCATCCTCTCACGTAGAATATTCCAAAACACTGTGACCACTTTTTCCATACAAGCACTTTCGCACAACATGTAAGACAACGGAATAACACCTGTGCATTTTACCTGACATGTCCCGATACAAGGGTCAGGCAAAGTCAGGCAATTGACCAGAATCACACACACTTGACGGCCCTTTCCCTTCCCCACACGGATAAAAGGTTGAGCAAGAGTGCACAGATCGAACAAGGCAAACTGCATGACTTGAGAGCTAATTCAGCACGGCAGTTCATGAGGAGGCGAAAGACAGCGCATACCGAGAGGGTGACAAGGAGAGAAGTGACCTTGGCCTTTCCGATCAAGGCCTGTGAAACCTCTGCGGATGAAAGAAAAACCATAAGGCCACAGACAAGCGTGTGTTGCAGCAGATTTCTATAGTACACAAGACCCTCCTCTGCTGATAACCAAGCCGGGAAAGGACCTTGGTCTCGGTGGTACCAACCTTGACTCTGATCCCTGCGCCTGTCACGGTCACCAGAAGTGGATGGGAAGGCTGACTTTCTATGCCCAACCCTCTGAGGATGCTGATAGGTTAAAGGATTTACTGTGACCTGACTGGAGAAGGGAATTGTGAGTCAGATTGAGTCAGAGTGATGCTATGTTTATGGCTTGGCTGAAAGAACACTCCCCCTTGCATTTACTTAGAAAACCATTTTTCATAACCAAACATGCTTCCCAGATGCACAAGTTGTTGAAATTACATGTACACTTCACAAATCAATTAAGACAGGTCTCTGTTCAACCCTGATCTTTCTAAGAGCTTGTGTTCAGAAATGACAACATTTTGTGCTTTTAGTGGGTTTCGCCATATTGGTTTCGCCACAAACCTTATATGGAGGTACACCCCCTCTCTGCGCATATTACAGTAAGCTTTCATTTTTCTATCATAAACACAGACGCTACAATATTAATAATTATGGGGTTTGGTCTCAGAACATCTCACAACGTCCAGCTTAGTCTCAAATCGTGGATGCATTTTTCATATTAAGAATCCTCAAATTGTACATTTCTGTCAATTTGATATAATATTTTATAAGCAATTTAATAAGACATACATTTGCCTCCACTGCAGTACACCCATTGGTTTGTCCCCGCCCTTAGAAACTTGGCTTGACTCAGAGATCAGATGTCTTGCCTTCCCCCAGAGCAGTGTTGATAGTTCACACCCAAAATCAGCATACCCTATTCAGCTGAAGGAATCCTTTGTCTGATTTTTCCTGCTAGCAGGGCATCAGTCCAGGGTGCCACTCTCCATTTGATTAACAGAACCTTGTGATTTCCTGCCTTCTTGCTGAGATAACCAGGTGTGAAGACTTCTCATGGACAAGCAAGCCTTTGAAGTCCCAGCTAACTCAGGTTCACTGTTTAGCTCCTGAAATACAAGTCTCCTGTTAGAATTTAGATCGCTAGCGCCGGTCAGTGGTGGGCACCGGTATTGCACCCATTTTTGACAGCTGCCTTAAATTAATACATTTCAAAAAGGGGATTTTACTTGATAGCATATGATCCTTGCTAACATTGTATTGATGTGGATTCTGCAGTAGAGTAATGTAGAACACCCAACCAGAAGTTGGATTTTTTGGTGCTTTCATGCCCATGATTTTAGCAATTTTGACAATCAAGAAATGAATTGTTGAACAGCTCTGTATTCCTTTGTCTGCTTTTGTTCTGTGGGCAGCCAAAGGATGGGGCTGGCAATGGTCTCCTGTATTAACACTGACAGAGGCAAAATAAGATGGCAGCCTGTCTGTCAGGTTCTCACTGCGCACTTTCTGGTGATTTCTGGCCAGCAGCATGCTTTCCGGCGGCCATTATGATGTTTCCCATGTCAGTAATGCACAATGATGTCGTATGGCTTGGATGTGTGGGTTGAAACATCCCACAAGGTCCACCTTGCTCTCTGTCAGACAAGGCACATGTGGGGGGTGAGATGGGCATGCCGTTATTCACCTCTCTGACATCCAATGGCCTTGCTACATGCAGTTCATACATTGTGTTGTGTTACATGTTGCTTGTGCAAGGAGTTATGACATCAGGACAGCTTTGATACGTGCATGCATGAGAGTGTGTTACGGGGGCACATTGCTCATGGTGCATGCACACCACCTTGGTCTGGTGGGTCTGGTGTGTGCCTTGTGTATGTGTTGCTTCTCATGTTGTCACTTTGTGAACATGAACAGTACTCGTTTTGCCATATGTGTGTTTGCGTGCTTGGGGGCAATACTTGTGTACCTTTGGGCAACGAGCATGGTTCATTGGCCACTCTATGGATTGGATTTGGTTTGGTAGCATGCAGTTAGATATGTCTCCATGTAGTATGCACTTCATTTGCCTGTCCACTGTGTATTGTTATTTTGGTGTGGCACGTTGTATTCACTGCCCTCTCCATGTGCCCCTTCACCAGCCTCTGCCGCTCCCTCGATCCCTTAGAGGTTTAGCACACTGCTGCATTTCTCCTTCCATGGCATGAGCTTTATTGGTGAGGCCGTCACACCTCCAGTGGCCAGGCATTCCTTCTGGTGGGCCGATGGCAGGTTACTGACCCTCATACAGAGGTCATCCCACCACTTATGGCAGTCTTTTTGTGTGGGAACTGGTCCGGTTTTCGGTGGCAAACAGTTCCCCAGCATGTTGCACTATAGTGTCCGTGAGCACGATGAGTTCTTGCTCTGAGATGCATGGCTTCTGCTGCCGCACTTCAGGGACTCGGGATGCCATGACTATTCTGACGATGCCGGTGTCAATGTGTCCGAATGGCAACAGGAAATAGGTGATTTTATGTGTATTCTGTTTTTCAAAATGGCAGCCACGATGTTTCCGTGTGATACATGCCGGTAACGGTGCCATCAGCATTCTTGATGGTGGCACCATTGCAGGGGTGTGATGTGTCTGTGATTACATGGTTGCAGTTTCCGGAAACAGTGCCAGGCTCCACGGAATCAGTGGCACATTACCAGAAAACTAATAATGAGGGTCAATAACTCCATGTTGCACTGGGAAGCCATTGCTTCTCTGAACCCCCTCTGTTTTAAATTGCCCAATCCCTAGTGCACCGTGAATGTTACATAGGTGGAATATGAGAATATGTTGAACGAATGTCCTTCCAACCTATCTATGGCCATTATCAGAGCTTTCTATCGAGCCTCCTGTGCTAACAGTGTAGTGGCAACCTAATCTGAGCTCACACCTGAAAGTCTCTGTTCTTATGACAGACAACTGCTGCTGCAATCTCTTGGTGATAATCCATGCTCAAATCTATCGTTGATGACCCATCAACAAAGAGCATGTCCCATCCTTTTATGTGCTCTTCTTGCACTCTGGTATCATCAACTGTGTCCATATATGAGGCACAATCGTGCACAAACTCCCCTACATCAGCCTGCTGTGCTATGAATGTTGCTGGGTTTACAGCCCCACAACTCACTACCTCAATTTATCGAATGGACAGTATCCCTCATACCGTGATGTTCTCTGAGTTGTCAGTGTGGACATTAATTTCTACAGTATCGCAAAAAGCCCATGGTTATTGTTGCTGATTTCATGATGGCAAATGCTGCGAGTGCTTTTTCACACGGGAAGTGGCCTTGACTTGCTGGGTCTAGAAGACCACTGTTATAAGCCAGGGGCTTGTGTCATTGTGGCTTCTTTTCAGTGCAGACAGTCGTCATCACTGTGCCATTGCTATTTGAAAAGAAATAGAACTTGTCCTTCTAGTTCTGGGTTGCTAGAACCGGGACATGTGCTAATGCTTCCTTAATTTCTGCAAAAGAATCAATCATCTCAGGTGCCCATATTATGGGTCATTTTACTTTCTGTGCCTCTTTTAAACCCTGAGGAAGATGTTTTGCAAATGTGGAATAGTCAAAAACCTAGGTCTTGCAATAGTTGCAAAGGCCTAAGAACTGTTGCATCTACTTGACCGTGCATGGCTGTAGAGTGCAATTTATAGCTTCTACCCTCTCTGAAGTGATCCTTCTGCTGTCTACTGATATTATCAGTACCTTGGACTTCTTTTTGGCAGTACTGTCATTTATCCTTGCTCACCTAATACTGTAATTTCTCCTTGCCCACCCTGTATCCATTTTCGGCACTGGTCCTCCATTGTGCTACAGACCAGGAGGTCATCCACGTACTAGATGACTGTGAGGAGCATTTGCAAGTTGCTTAAGTATATCTTGATCACTCTGTTGAACACACTGGGTGACTCACAATACCCTTGTGGTAAACAAGTTTGCTGGAACCTGGTATGTAATCGCGGTGTGATACTGTGAATCTGAGTGATATGAGATGTAAAGGAACGCATTCTTCAAATCAATATCTGTGAAGTGTGTCACTTCTGTGGGGCTGTTACAAAATTTGGTAGCTGGATTTGGTACGAGTGGAAACTCTGCTTCCACTACATTGCTCAAGGGGCAGAGATCTTGATTGAATCTCTAAGCCCCTCCTTTCAATTTCTTGACAGGGTAAATAGCCATGTTACACAGGGTCTCTGACGTTTTTATTTTGCCCTATCATCATAGAGTGAGGAGTGTGTCATATATGCCCTCGTCTGCTTCTCATGATAGTGGGTATTGTTTAACCTTTGACAACAGTGTCCCTTCCTTCAGTTATATACGGACCACCCATGCCCCCATTAATTACCCTACACCATGGGAACTACTGGTTCATAGTGTCTCTAGCACTATTTTCTAATCGTCCCACAAGTGAGCTGCTAACGTTGCCACTACTGTATCCTCCGTGGGACCTGTCTCGCTTCTATATTTATCTGACATGGGATGCATATCTGAAATATCATCTTCCCTTCCTCCTCGTCCTCCGAAAACAGTTGTTCATCTGTCAAGTCTGTTAGCCTAAATGACAGTTCAATACATAGGACTGTGCACCAATCTGTACCCTCTTCTTCTGTCCCAAATAAAATTACCATGTCCTTCCTTGTGAGTGCTGCTTCTAAGTGTATTGTGAGTGTCGTTCCTGGTGTTATTTCTTTGTGTACTGCTGCTCTGAATAAGAACTCTGTGGCCAATCAGAATACCTTGTCTCTCCTTCTGGGTAATCACCCTAGCAAACCGGTAGAGGAATAACTATGAGTGACACAGTGAACCTCTCAGGGTTCTGTGTGCACAAAATGCTTGTATGATGGCTGCAACCCACTCATAAAAAATGTCAGGCATTGAACATACGATACCCTTTTCCGGGAACGAAATTGGCATGTTTAATTTGCTCATTATGTCCCTCCCTAATACCTTGCTGGGCGTGTATTTTTTTCGAATATAGTAGGGGCACTACTATTTGTAGTGTGCCTTATGTGAGAGGCAAGTCTTCTGTAATAGGAATTGTTACAACAGCCCCAGAAAATCCCTATGTGTCCATTTCTTTACCTGACAGGAGAAAGACACGATCCTTAATGTAGGATTTAGTGGCTTCTGTGTCGACCAAAAATGAGAAATCTTTTTGTCCGATCTTCACTGCTACCTCGGGTTCGTCTTCAGGGTCTTCAGTCACCAACAGGATTGTGCACACATGTGTCCTCTGTGGGCTTGCCTATTGGGCATTTGGGCCTGGTCCTGAAAATGGGAACGGGTCACCTCCAAATATGGTTACTCCTGTGTAATTGTGTAATATGGTACTGTGTTCTGGCTAACAATGTACTGTCCCCCTGTGTATATGTGCCTGAGCCTGTAAGGAGTTCTGTTGTACTGTTGCATGCTGCTGGGTGTTTGTCTGTGGTACCTGAGCAACAGAGGGTCCTGCTTGTTGGACTGTTTGTGGATGTTCCCCTGTACCTCTGGTGGTTGTATCTCTACTTGCAGTGGTAGCTTCTGTGACTGCATGGGTTGCACATATACCTGAAAAACTCCTGGCCCCATTGGCCATACTGCGGCTGTTGTCCATGTGGGCACATCCATGCAAAATGTCCCATCTGGCCACACACAAGACATGCTACTCCAAATCTGGGTCCCGCTCCTCCATATCTGTATCCCTCCCTCTCTGTGAATATCCTCTGCCCTGCTGATAATATCCTGTCTGCGGTAGTATGCCCCTTGTTGCTAATATCCTTTTGGCTGATAAGCCCCCTGTGAGATATACCCTCCCTGCTGCTGCAACCCTCCTCCTTGCTGTGGGTTACTCCTCCCTGTTGCACTCCCCCTGCGGGAAATGGGGGCTGCCCTGGAACAATGTTTGTGAGTATGGCCCCTTCCATGGATATCTTTGCGAGTTTCTTTTTAAACAATTTCACCTCTGCCTTCACTGCATTATCTGCTGTATCTTTCTCTCTTTCGAGTTTTCTCTTACAAAAGTGTACGATGTAGGTCTGTATCATTGGCCAGCCTTCTGCCTCTATCCCAACCACCTTCTCTAGGGTGGCTTGCACATCCTTGGGGAGACCCCTGAGTAATATGTGATAAAATATTGGTATGTTCACTTCCCATGACTGTTGTGTACACATCTCCTGTATCTGTTGTATATATTCTGCGGGGTCTTTGTCTGGTTTATTTTGGGTGCCAAAATGGCCTGCATGTTTGATGTGGCTGGGTATATAGTCCTCAATACTTTCTATTTGTGTGCATGGCAGTCATTGAAGGGCACACCAGCATGAATGTTACTACTCATTTTCCTGAGTAATACCCTGCCTGTTCCCATATCTTGCCTCCCCGCTCAGCGAATAAGGCTGCGAATAGGCTCTTCATATCGCTGATTGCCAGGGTAATCGCTGCTGTCTCTTTCTCTAGCGTACATAACCATTTGCCTGACGCCGCTCTGAGGGATGGCCTCTATACATCATATTGTCTCTGTCCATGCTCTGCCATGGTATATACTGCACTGCTCGACAACTAGTTCCACTGGTTCTCCTACATTACGATACGTGATATTGTTTATAGGTGCTTTTGTCAATATTAATTGAGTTTTAGCAACTGTTTTGAGGCTTTTTGATAAACTTTTAGACATTTTAAAACTAAATCTAAATTCGATTTTATTAATTGGGTTTGCTGTGTGTGAACCTGACTAGCATTTCTGCTGCATTTAGAGTGTTTTAACTCTGTTGGAGCCTTATAATGTCTGTTATTTGACACATGCTTCTTGAACTACACACCCCTTCGGGATTGTAGTCCATGTGCTTATTTTATCATGGGTAAGGTGCATCTGCACCGCTGCTTCAGGGCTAAACAAGTCTGCTGGTACTTAAAGAGACTTGCTTGCCCTTCACGTCTAATAGCCATTTCTCCTGTGTCCCCTGCACTACAACACGTTATATTGTTTATAGGCACTATTGTTAATATTAATTGAATTATAGCAACTGTTTTGAGGCTTTTTGATAAATGTTTAGAAATGTTCAAAAGAAATATAAATTCGGTTTTATTAATTGAGTTTGCTGGGTGTGGACCTAACTAGCAATTTCGCCGCATTTAGAGTGTTTGAAACTCTGTCTGGAGTCTTATAACGTCCGTTGTTTGACACTTGATTCCTACTCTACGCCTCCCTTTGGGATTGTAGTCCATGTGCGTATTTCATCTTGGGTCACTGCAACAGGGCTAAGCAAGTCTGCTGTTACTTAAAGAGACTTGCTTGCCCTTCACGCCTAATAGCCATTTCTCCTGTATCTCTTGTATCTCCTGCACTACAACACTTTATATTGTTTATAGCGCTATTGTACTCGTGCTTATTTCATCTTGGGTCGGGAGTGTCAGCGCCGTTGCATCAGGGCTAAACAAGTCTGCGCAAGTCTGTGAGAGGACGCAGAGACTTGCAGTAAACGTATTTGAACTGACACCTAACTGTACGGCACAGTAAGGGGCTGAATTCGGATTCAACCCGTAAACTTGATCTTTTCCTGACTGAAAAGCAAGTAAACCACTGCACAACGAGCCAACAAGCACATCGCATAGCTCTCAACTCACACGCTTTTGGCGGGTGTCACCCATTTCAATGGGCGTCTCACCCGCCAAAAACAAAATCGGGTGATTTCACCCGCCTTTGCAACACAAATGGTTGAGAGCTATGTCATTGGAAGGCACAAGGGGAAGTCATCGAACAATGTTATTTGCAAGACTTTGGGCTAAGGCTTGATTCAAAAGCCAAGCGTAATGACCATGGGCAGTCGGATCGAGAAACAAGTGTACTGTTGACCCAGACGAATGTCCTCTCTCTCTCCCTCCCATTAAACCCTGTGTGGGTTAAACACAAATACCACCAGGGGAACAGAAAGCAGTGTAGTTATGGGAGACATAATGCCCCTGCAAGAAGTGTTAATTCATTCTTCCTCATTAGTGCCTAATTCAGATACAGGGGTAGATGGCCTAAAGCCACTGACATTGAAACTTGCCCTTCTTAACACTAGGTCCAAAAACGTGGTTGATGTACACGATTATATTGATGAAAATCAAGTAGACATTATGGGTCTCATTATAAGTTTGCCGGTCCGTAAACAAGGGTGCCAGTAAACTCACCAGCACCCTTGTTTCCGGACCAGCAAACTACAAGTCTGCCTGCTGTAGCCGCTGTACCCGACAGGTCTGACCCTGCCAGGCACAGCGGCCATAGTAGACAGCCTTGACACTGGAGCACCATCGCCATTGTTAACAGGGCCGGTGCTCCCGTGTCCCCACTCCCATACAGTCCCAAAAGACTCTAT
Source organism: Ambystoma mexicanum (assembly GCF_040938575.1). Classification (NCBI taxonomy): domain Eukaryota; kingdom Metazoa; phylum Chordata; class Amphibia; order Caudata; family Ambystomatidae; genus Ambystoma; species Ambystoma mexicanum. The sequence goes on from NC_090935.1 coordinate 329,013,393, forward strand.
GGTAATGGGGATTAACAAAATTACCGGCACCTGACTTTATCGCTGTCCGACATGTAATAGCCTGGTGGCACCGGGACGTCAGTCGCCGGCAATTTTTTACAGGTCTGGCTACCTACCGGTAGCACTGGCAGGGTTACCAACTGACCCGTAATGAGGCCCTATGTGTCTCTCTGAGACATGACAGTTGGGATCACATGAGCCTGTGATTGAACAGGCGACTCCTCCAGGTTATGTATTCTTTGGAAGAAATCGGGTTGAGGGTCTTGGGGGTGGTGTTGCCATCATCTGTAATAAGGAAATTGCAATGTATGAAAACCAAATAGATTGTTATGGATGTGAAATATTACATACCAAGATCACCCCAAACCATAATCATAGTATAAATGTAATCTTGATTTATAGGACGTCTTCTAAGATGCCTTTTTCTAATGAACATATTGCTCAACTGCTATCTCCCTTGCAGAAAGCCAACTGTTCTACCATATTCCCTGGTGGACTAAACCGCTGGAAAGGAGACTCTGGAGACAAAGCATCCTTGGAGTTAGGGCGTTTATTGAATAATATGGATATTCAAGGACACAATTGAGCCCCTTTGCATAGAAAGGGCCGTGCCGTTAGATTGGTTATACAGTCGAAATATAAATCTAGTTGATGTGACTACAGTACCATGTATATGGACGGACCACTTTCTTGTCACAGCGAATGTGGAGTTTCCTTCCCACTAACAGCTTAAACATGAGATACTGAATAAGCGCTGTACTAGAAACTTTCAAAAAAATAAAACAACAGAATTAGCTAATTGTTTGGAGGAACTTATACCTCAAACAACTGACAAGGATTGCCCGGACAATCTGGTAAAGAGTTACTTTATTTTTTTATTTTTTTTATTATTGTACAACCAAATTTTGGTTTTTCACAAGTACAAATATTAAAACAAAATACAATTCAATTTTTTTAAAAAAGGAAGAAGAAACATCTTGACTTCATTTGGCTATACAAATAACACATTTCCTTCATTTCCCAACACAAAATAAGAATGAACAGAGAAAAGAAGGGATCTATATCAATTATTACTGAGGAATAATAAATCGAAAGTGCACCTATAGCTTAAGAATACTCTGGGAGGATTAACCCTGTGTGCTGTAAAACACGAACCACATTTATGGGAAGTGTCGTCTCATGGCCAGAAATTAACCTTTCCCAGAATAATTCTGTTGATAGGCGGTCAAGAGAATCAACAAAACGACCAAGAAGTTCCTCTCTGGCCTCCCATGTCCCTTAGCAAGCTCTTAGCAAATGTTCAATTTTTTTTTTGGGTCCTTACATTCAGAACACAGACGTTTTGCTTTATCTTTCAAACCCCAGGTATTGAGAACGGCTTCAGTCTGGACTACATTGAGGCGTACCCTCAAAATGTTCTGCCTCACTTTGTCATCAGGGAACTTTAATAAATATTTTGGAAGAGAGCCTACTTTCTTATCGAGGAAAGAAAAACAAACCACTGCTGACAATCCCTGCATTCTGTCAATTGTATTAATGCAGTCCATTGTTGGGTGTCCTGACCCACGTTTGGACTATTATGCTGCAAACCTTGGTGCTGTGGGTTTAGGAAATCCAAGAGGGCGGAAAAGCCCACATTTGCGCCAGAATCCTGGAGAACCGCGCAGTCTTTGCGCACAACAAAATGGTCGCCTGACCTGCCACCCACCAGTGTGAGCGTGAGGGGCCAGAAGCGCCATGAGCGAAATCAGTGCTAAGGAATATGGTGCTGTTCAAAATCTGTTGTTATTAATGTCAAGGAAAATCGAGGAAAGAAAAACAAACCACTGCTGACAATCCCTGCATTCTGTCAATTGTATTAATGCAGTCCATTGTTGGGTGTCCTGACCCACGTTTGGACTATTATGCTGCAAACCTTGGTGCTGTGGGTTTAGGAAATCCAAGCGGGCGGAAAAGCCCACATTTGCGCCAGAATCCTGGAGAACCGCGCAGTCTTTGCGCACAACAAAATGGTCGCCTGACCTGCCACCCACCAGTGTGAGCGTGAGGGGCCAGAAGCGCCATGAGCGAAATCAGTGCTAAGGAATATGGTGCTGTTCAAAATCTGTTGTTATTAATGTCAAAAATAGGTGCAATACTGGTGCTCACCACTACCAGAAAGCCAGCGTTTTAAAACCACCAGACACTTGTGTAAAACTTAACAAATGAACCAAACCAGGCCAAAGAAAGACTTACTAAGAGGTGGATACAATGTAAAACTATATTCTGAAATGACTTGAAGGAAGTCATTGTCTAATGTATGTATTGAAAATAGCTGGGGATGTCCTCAGCTTAAGTGAATTTGGGTTTAAAGCCACTAAAATCGAAATGTTTAGAATAAATGAGTGACCTACTTTTGAGTGTCACATAGGTTGCAATTGGTTAAATGTCATAGGGCCTCATTACAGGGAAGGCGGTAATGGTTAACGGCCACCGTTAATGGTAACGGTGACCGTTAACCAGTACCGCCTTACTACGAGGTCCCTTAGCGGGTTGGTGCTTTAACGCCTGCTTTTGCAGGCGTTAAAAACCAACCCGCTAAGGGACCTCGGAGCTAATTACGGCACCGCAAAATTGCGGTGCCGTAATTAGCGCCTTCCCCATTCCCATAGAGCCCTATGGGGCAGAAATGGGAATGGGGAAGGGCAATGGCGGAAGGGGGATTTACCGCCCCACCAACCTTGGAATGGGGCGGTAAATCCCCTTTCCGCCAAGGCGGTGCTGGTATTTTACCGGCATGAGCCATGGCGCTAATAGCGCCATGGCTCACCGCCTTCCGTGTAATGAGGCCCCTAGTTTTGAACTTAGAATCAGTGTTCTAGCTGCATGTGTAAAAATTGCAAGTGTGGTTTGAATGTAGAAAACTGGGAACCAAAGTGACATTTAGCTGAAGCCTGGCTTAAAGTGATTGAATTCTGCTTGACAACTACCCCCGACAGGAGTTGAAACTTGATCAGCAGCTGTGTTCCCAGGCCTGGTTGCATTCTGCTGCCCCTGCCAAAAGGAGATGACACCTCTCTGCTTGAATTAGGGGAGTGGCACCTGGGGACTGCAGGAAACGGAACAAAGCACTGTCTTGGGCTCAGGCAAATGTTATATTGGGGGGGTCGTAAAATAGATTCCTCTTGGGAGAAGTGGGAGGAGAAGTGCCTCTGTGAGCAAGCTGAGCTTGGGGGAAGTGGATAAACCAGAAATTCCACCATGTGCTTTGGAAAACCACACCCCTTTGGGGCCAGAGCATAATTTTAAAAAGATGGATAATTCATAGTGTGGACTTGTAAAAATTATATAAATAATATCATCATTCTTGTGATTTTTCTGTGCACATTTTAAGAGGTGTCAGGACTCTGTGGTATGTTCTGGGGAGTAGTAGCGGAAAATAAGGTTGTTACTCCAAATGTATGCATGTTAAAAATCTGACACTTTATCATCTGAAACCCATATCCCTTGTGCACATTTGTGTAAGATCTGGAAAAGTTTAGAGGTCGTTATCTGGATGAAAAGGGCAGAATTCTGTCAAAAGTGGACACGACATCTTACAAAGACAGGGATCGGATGGTTTGGTGCTACAGAACATATGTTAACTGGACATATAATATTAGAAAAATGGAACATAGCTAAATGGGTATTTGGATCAGAAATAGATTTGTGTGCAATTTGACAAGGGGAGGATCCTCTGACCATAAACCTACCTCATCACTCTGACTCACTGTTCCCTTCTCAAATCAGGTCAAAGAGAAATCCTTGACCTATCAAATCGTGAGTGGGTTGGGCAAAGAAAGTTAGCATCCACACCCATTTTCAAAAGACATAAAAAGAGCCACTGGAACCCAGGTAGGGACATTCATTTTCCACTTCCTTGCGGAGCACGCTGACGGACGACTTCACATCCAGACTTCAAATCCATCAATCTCCAAAGACCAGAGATCCAGAGAGGCCAGATTGTTGTGCAGTGCTGAGAGCTGACCCAGATAGCTGTGAGCAGAACCAGTACCCAGTGGCGAGAGAACTGCAGCCAATTCTGACCTGATCCGTGACGAAGTCGCATTCCTGTCCAAAATAAAGTGTGAGTACTCAGCCAGAACTGTGCAAAACCAATCTTTTAGTTTAAAATAATCTAATTCAAACTATTTTAACTTATTGAGAACTGCATCATAGAAATTGTGTCCCTCCTGTTGATTCAAAGCTGCAAAACTGTCATCTGTCATTCTGAGCTTTACTTTTATTTTGAGAATCTACCTTCACGAAATCGTCCGTATCTCTTGAACCGTTTGTGATAGAAGCGTGATTTAACTTTTATTTTAAAGCTGAGAATCTAAGCTTTCCAACAAGCTCGACTTGCTACTCCTTGTACTTCCTCTGTAATTGCGCTCGACGCACGCAACTTAATTGCTGTGATTTGACATTTTGCTTCATTTCAGCCACGTGTAAAAATATGTCTTTTGCTTCCATTACGGAATTCCGTTTTCAACCTGGTAACCATCCCTGAATCATTGATAGGGCTGGCCTGAACTGATTTAAAGTATCTCTCACTCACCCTGAACCTCTAGAGGGAATTAAAATAATTTTTAGCCTATTTTTCCCTTCTTTGCTTAACACATTTAAAGTACTTTGCCTGTCATCCATGTGATCTAAGCTTGCTAGGGGGGGAACTGAATTCGGATTGTACTGTGATTGTATTCCTGAAGACTGTGTGTGTTACTTCCATCTCCTTACATTGCATAGGGGGGGAGTGAATTGTCAGAGAAAAGTAATCATATTATCTGTGTTGCATTCTGTCCCATCTTGCATTTCCTTGAACCATATAAAGCATTCTCTGCTACCTTAGTCCTCTGTACTTATTCATAAGTAACCAAGAACTGTGCCACTGTAAGATTACCTATTGCTGATTACTGCTCATATTCACAAGTGTGTTATCAATTATCAATGTATTTATAAAAGTGTGATACATATATATATTGTTTAATTATTCAATAAATCTTTTCAATTGCAAAACAAACCTACTTCTTGGCTCAGTGAGGTCAGGGGAATTCAGAGAGGGGCGTTATATAAGGATTTATCATCCAGAGTATAACGTGTCATAAACATATATAAATAAGGGCTTCCCTTGAGCAAACCCAGATAAGGCACTGACCTAGTGGGAATGCTTGATTGGAGTCATTAACACCATGGATATCGGGGCCTTCTTTGTTTTCATCGGATTGTGCATTAAGGTATCGACTTCACTGTCACAGTTTATCAAGAATCTATTCACCAGAGACTCTAGTTTGCCCATTACTGCTGATCAATCAGATTTAAGATGTATCAATAGATCCTCATAGAGAGTGTTAGCTTGAGGATCCCTTATCGATCTGTAAAGAGAGAGAAGCCTCCAATCTGCTTGAGATTTAAGAGATCTTAAACCTAATTCTTATTTCAAGCTCACAGTTGACAGACTACTGGGCAAGCCCAGGATATTCTTCCAGATATTTTCCTCATACCCCAAGCCAAAGGTCTAGCTTCTAACCCGTACATAAGTACAGGAATTACTTTAGATGTATAGAACTTTATAGCTGGGACCAAAGAAAATCTGCAATAAAGTCCAAAGCTCTTCTTCATCTGTGATGTTAACTGGTTAGCCTTGGATGTGTAATCCAACAAAGTTTGTCCCATATTTGGAGATGCATAAAGAGTGTAACCCAGGTAGATGATGTCCTCCTGTACTGGAATCGTATGGCGTCCTACTGACCATACAAACCTATGACCATGGTTACCCTTTTCTCTAAATATAATGACTTTGGATTTCTATGGGTTTATTGTCAATTAATTCCTCTGCATATATATATCCAGGCTGTTCAATAGTCTCTGGAGTTTCACTACTATATAATCGAGCAGGACAATATCGTCTGCATTCATTAACCATTTAATGGGGTTCTGCCCGATCTTTGGGCTTGCTAATGCTGCTGAGTCAATCTCCCTTCCAAAGTCTGCCATGTAGGCATTAAATAGAAATGGGGCCACCATGCAGCCCTGGCGTACACCTCTATCTACTTTGACAATTTGGAGAGTTGACCCTTGGTATTAAGCCTTATTCTTAATGTATTACCCTCATGGAGGGATACCAGTATGTTTACTAGTGGTTTTGGGGCTCCCTAACTATCTAGCTTTGACCAGACACAATCTCTATGAACGCAGTCAAACGTGCTAGACAGGTCAATAAAGGTGGCATTGATCTTAGATGGTTTCTTATTGACCTTTTTCTCTCTAAGGGCTGCCAGGACTATTCCATTGATGGATGTAGAGTGACCCCTACGAAAACCTGTCTGCTGTTTGGACAGGATGTTGTTATCTTTGGCCCATTTTTCCAGCTCTCCCAGCAAAAGTTTAGCGAACAATTTACTCTCCACATCCAACAACGTGATAGCACGGTAGTTGGATGGGTTTCCTCTATCCCCCTTCTTGAAGATTGGTATAATGATGGCAGACTTCCAAGAAGGGGAAATTGTTTGTTGTTTCACTATTTCCTGGAAGAGTTCAATCAGAATCCGCGCCCACATTTTGACACCCCTTTTAACACTTGATATGTTAGTCCTTTTAGACCTGCTGCTCTAGATGGTGAGGATTTCTTTATCAGCTCAGCAGCATCCCCTTCTGAGATCTCCATAGACCATGGTACATCTGAGGCCTTAAATGTGGAAAGTACATCTGGTTTGCAGTATTGAATAGACAGATAGTTAACCCAATCGGTTTCAGACACCACGTGTGCTTGAATTGAGGCTTGGTTGTTAGTTGCTTCATTAATTATTGCCCAGAAGCAGCAAGATGTTTTGTCGCTTTGAGATCTGAGCATCCGTTCCCCATCCATTTGTAATTGAGCCATTCTCCGTTGTTTACACCAACTTTTGTAATTAATCTTGCTGGCCTTTATCTTTCCAGACAGTTTGTTATTGTCCGGCTCTCCTAGTTTATCGCATTCCGCATTTCTCGTTTCCTAAGCCAGGTGGCCTCATCAAAAGTATGCATATTTGAGGGATTTCTACGTGGTGTCATTCCTTGAGGGCATGTGACTGCCCATAAGAAATCATGGAAACCTTGGGGACTACATTTCTGCTTAAATTAATCAACATACAAAGCTTTACAGGTCAAGTAAAGGAGCATTTTTAGATCAACTCCACCTCTCTTATATTTAATTAATCGATTTTTTTGGTTGTTTACCATTACTGGGTGCGTCCATAACTCTAATTTTTCTGTATGATTCCAGGGGAAAGAGGCCTAATAATAATAATAATAATAATAATAATAATAATAATAATAATAATGATTATTATTATTATTATTATTATTATTATTATTATTATTATTATTATTTTTATTATTATTATTATTTTTCCAATAGGTTTTTATTAACATTTTCAGAGAAACAAAAAAAAAACAGAACAAGCAATCGGTACCCCTCTTCCCCTGGAATCATACGGAAAAATTAGATTTATGGAGACACCTTCACAGCACTTGTAATCACTAGATCTACCCTCTTTTATCATAAATCGTGAGCACTTACCAAACAGCCAAGCTGTCAGAAATATATAATCTATGGTGGATGTTGATAAATCTCGACTCCAAGTTACTGTAGGAGGAACATCCCCCTCTGTAGAGCCGTTTACCACCCTCATGTCCCATTCTGCAAAAAAGGGCAGCCACCTTCTACTATTGGCCGATACAGATTTGGTGTTAAATGATGTACCCCCTAATTGGTAGGCAACACATTGTGAATTCAAGTCACCTGCAATTAATATATGGAACTCTGGGTTGGAAAATTTCACCTGTGTCAGGTGAGTTCCAGATTTTCTGTGAGTTTAATACAGGCGGGGTTCCAGTATAGGTTTATGGCAGTTATTTTCTTTAAGCCCTCTTATGTTGGTACCGCGATGGTAACTGCTAATATCCCCTCTTGATTGGAGGGAACATGTTCCACATCTTTAATCAGGGCTGTCTTACATGATATTAGCAATCTGCCTTCTGGTCTTCCCCTCCCTGTCGAGGTGGCTGGTTGTAAAAATAAATTGAAAACCCTCTAGTGGACTCACAGAGGGCTTTGTTATCTATGCTACCAGACATCATAACGCAGGTCATCCAGAATCTAGTAGAGAGGCCTGGCCCACTACTAGATTCTGGATGACCTGCGTTATGATGTCTGGTAGCATAGATAACACAGCCCTCTGTGAGTCCCCCGAATTATCTTGGCCTTTGTGTTTAATTTTCCTAGTTGGTTCTACTTTCTCCTTAAAACCACCCCCTTTGCCTGAACAGACCCTCCTATCCTGATCTTCTAGATAGGGCAAGGTTTCACAGACATCTAATCCTTGCTGCTTAAGTGGGCTAGCAGCTGCCAAAACCGCCTTTGCCCCAATTTTTGAGGAAAAACCAATGTCAGCCACATTTGGTCTCTGAAAATAAGGAAACTGAACATATTTGATATCTTTAGATGTAAAAAGATACAGGTCTGGTATTTTCTTGAAAAACGAGAGAATGACACTACGATTCAAACATTTGGAATTAAGTTTTTATTCGTGACAGATTAGCCACAGTCTCGGAACTGCAAAAGATGACAAATCCTCTTTGGGAGAGTGTGAGAGCTTGTTTCCCAAACTGATGTCCTCTATATCAGGAAACTTGTTTCCCATATTAATATCCAGTGCCACTGGGATTTTCTTTTCAGTGGCTCCCGTGACGGTACCCCTATGATGGTCATTTCCTTCGGAGGACGGTATTCCTCCCCCTTTCTTATACTGGGTTATGGGGGATGGCTGGTCTGACCCCTGGGCCTCCAAAACAGGAATTTTCTCTTTCTTGTCCATTCTAAGGAAAATCGGGGCCACTTTCAATGGTCCACCTTTCTTTCCATTTTGTTGTAAGTTCTGTTTTGTTCATGGGAGAAAAATCGGGACCAGTTTAACCGGTCCTCCCCTCCAGTTGACTTCTTTGTTTTTGTTTGCAACATCTTTTGAGTCAAAGTTCGCCACCCTGACAGGCATTTGTGATCCAGTAGTGGGAGTACACAAGTTAGGGCCATGGGTTTCCTCCGTCTGAACTCCAATAGTCACCTTAGTCAGTATTATATCCGCAGTCCCTGTTTGTCCCAATGAATGGCCTTGGATCTTTTTTGGTTTTGATGTCACAGTTGGCCGTTTCTTGAGCTCTCCTTTGGGAAACTCAGACTGATCCACCCCAATGTTTTTTTTTAATTTCTTATCTTCAGTAGGGATGATTATGTCGCCAGAGCCAACATCCACCACATATACCAGGCGACAAAACTCTTCTAATACCGACTCTGAGAGCAGAGTATCATCAAAGAGGGGGATAGAGTCTTCAGCCTCTGCTCCCATTTTCTCTCCCTTCTCCTGAGCCTTTTTCTCAAATCGAGTAACAGCAATTTCATTTATTTTTCCCCCAGGCTTAAGTTTCTGAGAATGTCTTTCATTTCCAGTATTTCACCATTTTGTTTAGTGATCCCTTCTGTTAAAGTTGTTAGGACTGGTGCTATCATTGTGTTGATAGTGTTTCTCAAGTCAACCAGCGAAAAGTCACATTGTTCAATTTCTTTAGACATTTCCATTAATAGACCCAAATGTAGTTGTACCTCTCCTTTTATTATTTCAAAGACCTTGACCAATGAGTTTAGGACAAAGTTCAGGTCAGCCAGGGTGGCTTCATTGGAACTTTCCACCGGTTTTAGATTTTGTAAGGAAATGCCATCTATTCTCTCAATTCCTCTTTGGTTAGACTCCTCAATTTCCTGCCTGGAGTCCTCATTCAGGTTTACTGGACATAATGGATTTGGTCAACTATTTGTTGGTATGGGTGAAAGATTCAAGCCTTGTATGCAGTTGAAGCTTGGCGTTATGGGGCCCCGGAACTGTGATTCACGCTGTGTTTTTCCCAGGATATGTTTGATCACATGCCCCTGGTTCAAAATCACCTACACTCCTATGTCTCCACCAGAAAAAGCCCTGGTCAATTTTTTTTTTCATGTTTGTAGCTGTCATGGTGAATTCCGTCCCGCTATTTATGGTGGAATTCAGTTCTACCACCTGTTTGCCGCACCACCCCCCACTGGGTTTGGGTCTTCTCCATGTTATGGACTTGTACACAAACAACCACTTGCCCTGACGGAATGATCTTTTGTGTTTGTGTTTGTGGATCGAGTCGGTCCTCACAAGAGTGGGGCTTAGTAAAGAATGAGCCCTCCCACTCAGGGGCCCTTAAACCACCAGTCAGCGGACCAATCCTTAGGTTATATCTAGTGGTCATTTCCGCTTATTGATTTAAGTTAATTTCCCTCTTTTGCTTTCACCTTTCCTACCTCTCTGGGTGGTTGGATTATGCGCGCTTCCCTTCCGAATACAGACTCTTCGATTAACAATAGAGGAAGGATGGAGGAAGTTACCGTGCAACGTGCTACAGGCTTGTTTGGATCTTTGGATCATGGGCGAGCTAAGAGTGATCCAAAATACGGGGTGATTTAGCAAAGATTGTAGGCCAACTGCATTCCCACTCCAGAACTTCCGTCAAGCAATGTCGGTTTCAAACAATAAAGCAAGAGAACTCTGCTTGCATTGAAGTACTTGCCTTACTTTATGCTGGAACTCCAAGTCCTTGTTGACTGGTGACACCTTCTTTGGAGATAGTCAGGACGTGTACTGCAAAATTGGCTCCACAGAACCTCACAGAGACTCACAAAGCCTTCCAAAGACTCCTAAGACTCTGCACCAACTCTGTGCCACTCCACGGTGGGTCAAATGCTTAATGCAATTCACTCTGCCTTTGCTGATGAAAATAGAGGAAAGACTCCTCCAGGTTAGTTTCACACTGACAACGCCACACAGGTCCGTGCTCTCCTAAGACTCTGCACTGACTCGGTGCCGCTCCGTGGTGGGTCGGATGCTTTAGGCAATTCACTCCGCCTTCACTGATGAAAATAGTAGAAAGACTCCTCCAGGTCAGTTTCACACTGACAACGCCACACAGGTCTGGGCACTCCTAAAACTCTGCACCGAGTCCACGTTACAATACCCATTTGGAATTATTCCTGAATAACTCGTCACCTTTCAAAACTAGAACAGTCAGAGACCGTCCAAATCATCAAAACTGGTTTCCACCTGAGTTGACTCTCATTAAACAGAAAAAAAAGACAAGCCGAATGCAACTGGATCAAGGATAAAACACAGGGAAATAAAAATTCCTGGAAAATCATTGAGAAGGAATATAAATGTAAAATTACGTAGGTAAAAAAATCCTTATACAAGGAACAAAGAAAAAATGCAGGAAATGAATCAAAGGAACGATTTAAACTGTTCAAGACTTGGGGGAAAAATGAATGTTTTGAATCGTCCTTTTAATCCAGATAGAGAGGCCTGAACTAATGTTCAGAAAGCCTTTGCAGAGGAAATGTCCAAGTCACTCCTTTGCACAGATTTAGATAAATATCCCAACTGCATCTCTCCTTACTGTTTTAGACCAGGTATAAGGTCAAGATTTGCAGGTGCCCTTCCACTTTTCCTCGGTTTCAAATAGTGAAGCAATCGCACTATTGAAAAGTATGCACCCAACCAGCTGCCCTGTGGACCTCCTGCCCTCCAAAGTTATTTTAGAAAATAGAGACATTTTCGTACCTTTCTTTATAATATTTATCAATGCTTCCTTTGGACAGGGGGTTGTTCCAGCGGCCATTAAGGACATAGCTGTGACACCTCCACTGAAGAAACCAGGATCATAATGATTTTATGAATCTTAGGCCAATAACAAATACCCTTTTTCTATTGAAAATTATTGAGAAAAATGGCCACTGTCCAGGTGCAATGTTACCTGGAGTCAATGAGTCTTTGCCATAAGAAGCAATCTGGATTCCGTGCACGCTGTGAAACTGAGAGTGCACTTCTTGACCTACGTACTCATATATTAGCTGCCTTCGAAAGGAGTGGGTCAGTGTGATGCTGGAAATACATTGCGGGGACAGGGCTCCAATGTCCTTTCCCTGTACTCCCTTATCATGTTTGTTCTGTGAGTCCAGTTGAGACCCCTGGCAGTGCAGCTCTTCCTCTTTTTGGCATGAATGCAGTGTGGTGTGCTGAAAGGCTGGGGGCACCAATCCACATTACTTATTATGGGTGTCTGGGTGGAAGTGAATCGGCTGAATGCCTGTGAGCCTGATAGGCTGCTTGCCTACATGAATGCCCTTCTGTATGATTGGCTGGCTGAGTCTGGCTTAGTCAGAGCAAATGAGGACCAGGTGTGTATATCTGGGGACCTCTCACTTACCAATTTGTTCAGAAGCTGAAGTCGAAACTTGAAGCTCATCCTTGAAGCCCAGCTGGAAGAAGAAGATTGCTGCTGCATTTCCTTCGATATAATATAAAAATCTGTTGAGTCTGTCGAAGACTGGTCCAAGAGAGGTCCTGGCTAGGATACCTCTCACCGAGCTATGATGGTCCATCGTGAAAAAACTGCTGTTCTTCATCGAAGCACCCTGGAAGTCAATTCTGTGAGTCTGACATTGGAGAAGGGGTCCGCTGCGAATCCTGAAGAGAGCGCCTGGACATCGAGGCCATTGAAGACTATTGATGTCAACGGGGGCTCAGAAAATGTCTGTGACCACTGAAACCCAAGTCGATTTGTTTTGCCTAAAAGCGGGGACACCTTGATATTGTGCTGCTTGACGCCCAGAGCCAAGAAACCTCCACTTGCTTAAGAACATTAGACAGAGGACTCCCATGCCATCACCATTGACCACTTTGACCAACCAGAGAAAGTCGAGGTCACCGGCTACCGAGGAAAGTCCACCGGTGGGTTCCCCGCCACCAGAAGGTGACAAAGATGTCCCGAGGACACTGAGAGAGTGAAGTTGAGACTCGATTATTGAAGCCATCCCGAGGTACGTACTGCAGCTGCCAAAGCAACCCCCGACACCCAACGCCCACTGCCAGGCCTACATCGTTCACTGAGATTTATTTGTGGCACCTAACACTTTGCATCAAGGTCTACTGCACTCCTCATCTTCCCATTACTTCCACGATCGATCGTCGAAGAGCACAGTGAAGGTCGAAGTTGCTGCAACGGCACCAGTATTCCACTTTTCCTCGATGTTCTCGATGCCCAGGGGCTCCAGCTTGAAAGCGAGTACCCCCTTCGAAGTATCCCGTCAACAATCCGTCGATGAAACTCTTCCACTGCAGGTACATTGGGGCGGTTAAACTCTTTATTCAAGAAGCACGGCTTTTAAAGCTTTTATGGACTGAGCTTGTTCATTATTTCATTACAGGTTACCTAGGTGAGGGGTTCCTCATTCGGAATTGAGCATCTATATCCAAAGAAAGTATTCTGCCGTTACCAGAGTAAAAAGTGTGTTATTGAATTGTGTATATATTGCTGAACCTTATTTTTATATAAGAACTGTGTTCATACATAATATAGTGTGTGAACATTCCTTTACGTGGGCTTGGGGCACTGTGGTTGTAACTCGAGGGTATGTTGGGGGGATGTGTCTTCTGATCTTGCCGCAATTCTTTGCAGAGTCCCACAAAGGGCCTGCTTATCTCCATCCATGTTTAAACTCTACATCAAGCCCCTTTGCGATGACATTGAGAAACAGGGTTTCTTCTTTGCCAATAATGCAGATGAGTGCCAGCTAACTATGGAGCTGAGTGGCAACCACAAAACTGACCAGGCGAACCTAGATAAAATGTACAGTCTCATCAAATTGACTATGCTTAAAGGCATCCAAGACCAAATTTATGGCATATGGATCCAAGCAGGCCCGAGAAAACATGAGCCCGGCATACATGAGCTTTAGCATTGATGGGGGTTGCATTACTGTGGTTGACAAGGTTAAAAATGTAGGCACTGTAATGGAGGCCTCTCTCAATGCAGATGCTCATGTGAACTATGTAGTTAACAAGTCTAACTACTAATTGAGAGTTCTGAGACAGATCTGTCCCCTGGTTACTGAGGAAAACCGTGCCAAACTAATTGAGCTTTTATCTTGCCCAGACCTCATTACTGTAATTCCCTAATAGGAGGGGCCAGTAAGGGTTGTCTGGGTAAGATTCAAAAGATTCAAAATGATGCAGTCCAAACAGTTTCTAATACATCTGTGAGGTATCTAGTATCAGGGGCATGTAGAGAACTCCATTGGATCTCAGTGGCTGCCGGAATTCAGTTTAAAATTTTATCATTGGGCCATAAGTGTCTATTTGGAAACGCGCCAATTTACTTAAAGGAGAAATTGGAGGTCTACAAACTGGTGCGCAACCTCCGGTCTGTGGATGCACATTATCTTACCGTCCCACGCTTCAACAGAAGTAGGGTAAAAGGTCGATCTTTCCCCGTTTTGATGGGCAAAGCCTGAAACGTGGTGCGTGCCTTTTTGCGAAAAGAAAATAATTCTTTGTTTTTTTAGGAAAAATGTGAAGACTAGATTATTCACTTAGGTAGGCTTTCTATCTCTCTTTCTTTGATTTTTGTCTTGTCCTGTTACTCTCCTGTCTCTATGTAGCGTCCTGATGCCTGTGGGCTTTGGTGCGCAAAAAATAAATAGATAGATAGATAGATAGATAGATAGATAGATAGATAGATAGATAGATAGATAGATAGATTCTGTTGCGGGGGCAGCTGTGTTCGTGGCACTGAGGCAGCTCAGCCTTTAGCAGCTCTTTCTACTACAATCCTTCCTGTTCTGTTTTAGAGCATCTGGGACCAGTTTCTACTGCTCCGCCAATCTCTCTGCCTTTTTTCTTCTTTTCTCTCTTTCTTGCCTCTGTCTCCTTTCTTCCTCCCTTTCTCTTTCTTTGTCCGATTCCCCTTCACCACACATCCTTCCTTTCTCATCCCCTGCGCCTTCATCTTCGTTGGTATCCTCGGGGTCTATTTCAGACCCCATGGAGACCTCTTCTTCCTCCTCTAGGATATTTGTATCTAATTTTAACAATATTTTTCCAGTCGTCCAAACACCTGGTTCTCCTGCTGCCCCTCGCTCCTCCACCTTTTTCCAAACTGCCTTCTCTATCTTGTCTTCCGCTGCCTTGAACACAGTTTCTAACTGGCGCTGCATGCTTTTTTCTACGTCAGCTAAGTACTTACTTGCTGCTGTTCTCCCAGTAATAGTGGTCCTAGACACTGGCTTTTCCTTCCCAATTCCGGTTTTGTCCCTAGTTTGGGACACCCATTGTGAGTTTGTGTACCCTACTGCAGGCTTCCGAGCAGGGTACAGCCCATAGAAGGGGGCGGTGTGGCAGGCACATCACCCTCAATCACACAAAACCAAAAATGTACTGGCCAAAGAATTCACTGGCCCTCTCTACAGGCCCACAAAACTCTGTATAATAAAATCTTATGGCCATCTCCACAGGCCCACACACTTATTTATAAAAACAAATCTATTTTACTATACCACTACCTGGCTCCTCCTGCACCGGCATCCAGACTACTTATATAATCACTAAGCACTACTATTTACAGCAACAATCTCATGTCGGCCCTTCCACCTCCACCAACACGATATACCACAATTCTTTTAATCTACTTTGTGCGCTTCGCAACAATGATCAGTGCTTACCTCAATACTCTCAAGCCCCATAATAAAAGAAAAAATGAAGCAACTATAGAATCGCCTACACTACACACCAATCCATCTAATAGAAGTCTGCCATCATCTACGCAATCATCTATTATACTATAGATGTGCACGCCACACACCCTCTCCCTACTGGAGGGGTGGAACTAATATCTATAACTGTTATGGCCGATCGTGCTCAGCTCTGTAGGATGCATCCTATACACCATAAAACCACTGCCACGTGTGCACATGCACGGCGCTGCACGTTCATGCAAGGGTACACTCGCATGCTCTAGAGATCCTCGAGACATCTTGAAACTCAGTCATCCCCCACTGCCTGCATCTCCCTTTGAATGCGGGCGGGCTCGGGACCAGGCAGACCTTTGCAAACTCAGCATCTGCAGGACATCCTTGTCAGTGCACTTTGAACTGGTCTCAGCCCACCTGCCCCCCACAGCCAGGAGTGTGGCAAGAATGCCCTCAGCTCAGAGAGGGAACAGAGGATCTCGCTGAGGTCTCCACAATGTATCAGGGGACCTCCGTCAAAAGTAATCCCAGGAAGGAAACACAATCCAAGAAGGAGTGTACGCCAAGCAAGAAGTAGCACAGATTTATTGGATCCAAAACAAATGGGAGACATGGTTCAGACAGCCCAGTGGAACTGAACTGAATGAATGAAATGAGCTCTTGACACCGCCCACTTTGGCTGTACTTTTTATACACAAATTACAGAATTACCATGCAACATTTTAGTTACATTTTTGGGGCAGGTCATACATACTGATTGGACATGGCATCTTGAGATGGCCAGTGCGAGACATTCTCACTGAGTCAGACCAATGATGTTACCCGCGGACATCAGAAAGGAGCCATTACAATGCTGCACCCCAGGGACACCTGAACCTCTGTACACTGTTGGCTCCCTGCTGCTCCCTGCCGCCCACCCCACAATCCATACCCCATTGATCTGGCCCCCAGTGTTCTTCTCACGCCTTTCTGCCAAAACTGTACCACACTGTGGCTGGATTTTAATTAACTGTTTTTGTAATTTCTATCTCTCTGCCAATTCTTCTCGGACAACCAGGTGCCTTGCTCAGTGGCCTAGAAAGTATCTCCTGGAGGGATTAGATGGGACTGCATTCGCCAGGGAAACTTACGTCTTGTGACATTTCTGTGAACTGTTTCTGGTGAATGATCAAGAAATTACCATTGCTGTCACAAAAGCCTGCAGCCTTTTATTATGAGCTGTCCGCAAACTATGCTTTCCTAACGAAGGCCTAAAAATCATGGCTTCTCTAAAGTTCACATATTGCTCAAAAGCCCCTGTCGCTATACCATCTAATAAAACACATTGCACCCCCACATGCCTGACTGCACCTCAGCAACCATATTAGACACCCTCCATTGCACACCCCTGTGGGACTTCTAGTGCTGTGCCAGCTGCTGTGTCTACCAAACTATATCTATGCTACGTGCGCTGCGCTCAATGAGATCACCACTCTTGCTGTCACCCACCACGTGACTTTTGCGTCACCTCGTTACTTGCATATCTGGTATGTGCCCCCCCTTTGCTGCATCGAACCTGGACCCTTATAACATGACAAAGGCATAAGAAAGGGCAGATGAAGGGAGTCGTTCCACCTGGTTTTTATGAACATTGTGAGAAAAGCCAGGGGAATGGAGTCACTGGGCCTCATTACGAGGTAACCCCGTAACACCGAATCTGGTGCCTGACTTCAGGTGCCACCGGGACATTACAAGTCCTGTCCCGGCGGCGCAGGAAGTCAAGCTCTGGATTTTGTAAGTGCCCATTCCCATAGAGTCCAAAATGACTCTATGGGAGTGGGGAGATAGAAGCACTGGCACAGTTGCTAACGGTGCATCCGTTATGACTCTGTCTACTGGGGCTGATGCGCCCGGCTGGTTCAGACCTGACTGGTGCAGCGGCCCGGCAGGCAGACACGTAATGTGGCAGTCCGGAAACAAGGGCATCCTTGTTTCCGGACAGCCACACTTGTAATGAGTAAGAGTATGAATAACCCGGAAGGAGACTGTGCCCAATTATCAAAGAGGTTCCCTTATTTTTAAAGTGCCCTTTAAATGATGACACGTGTTTCGGTCTCCCTGAGACCTTTTTCAAATCAGGGCTATTAGTCTGTCATAGCACCATAGGTCATAACAAAAAACATTTTTTCATGTTAAACATATAATATAGTCAGACATCCACATGAATAGAAGGGTTCAAAAAACTTAAATATGAGAACCAAAAACAGAGTTTCAAATGAGATTAAATCAACAAAAACATAAAAGTCAAAATAACAATCAAAATAAAAGCCAGACAATAAGTAGGATGGGGAACGGGGGTGGTAAAAGAAGGGGTGTTGTTGAGAGAGATAATTACAAGACACTTGTTAGGTAATGTATTTGATGGCTGTTATAAGTCAACACATGTGTTCATTGAAAATCTTATAGTAAATATAAGGAATATTACCTTGAATTCCTCTAGTGCCCCTATTACATTTGGAATTAATCCTCCACAATAAACGGGTTAGATCCCTACAAATGTGAAATTATTGACAATGTCAACCTTTACAACAGAAATATTCGGCTTAGTCATTCAATAGCAACTTGGTATTAGCTCGGTATTGCTTTCGGTGTGAAGTGTTTTATATTAACCTTAAACGTTTGTGCTAGCATTTGCTTATAACTGTTTTGCTTAAGTAGCCTCTAAACAGTATAGTTATATATCAATGGTCCTTTATGGTCTAACACAGGAGATAAAATACTCAATGGTGCACCTTGGTGCAGTATATGATGCAAAAAGATCGAGTAGGTATGCGCGCACGTTATCCTGTGCGTAATTAGACGCATTTTAGAGTAAAAGGGGGATGTGAAATGCCAGACGGTCTTTTACCTCTCAAACCGATACAGCGTTTGATCACATGTTGCACAGAATGTCGAGGGGGCGCCCTTGGATACAGAATAGCTATATATGCGGGAAAGGAGTCCATTCCCTTGTTTAATTAGACACATGATGAGATAGTTGCAGGATGTCACAGTGAGCATCCACATGAGAAGAACAAGAGTATGTCAAGTTTGCTATATCACTAATTAAGTGTAAATACTACAATATGCATGGGAAAGAATAACAAAGATAAAAATAAAGAGCAATCTGATAATAACACACTAAACTTTACAGGAATCTCGATTGAATTCCTACAAAAACGACACCATTTCATTGTCTGTGTTAAGGCCAAATACTGTAGAATTGAATTTGCAAATTATTTTGGCATCCATTTGTCTAAGTTTCTTTTCTTTGTCCCCTCTACGTCTTCCTAGTGTCACTCTTTGGAGACCAATGAATTGTATGTCTGCCTTATTGTTCATTTGATGTTTCTCTTGCCAATGGCATGCAAGTGGCAGTCTGGGATCTTGCCTGCCGATTTTTGTTAAATGTTCTCGTACTCGGGTCCTGAGTTCTCTAAACGTACTGCCTATATACACCAACTTACACACACAGATGATTGCATAGACCACATATTTTGTCCTACAGTTGATGGGTTGTCTGATTTTCAAGATCTTATTATTGCTGCTTGAGAATGAGTCTGTTTTCTTGTGTGCATATTTGCACATCGTGCAGGTCCCGCATTTCCTAAATCCGTTGGTAGTTGCTTTCAGCCAGTTTGATGATTCCTCCATCGTGTCTGGTAGATTTGAATGGCTTAGTTTGTTTTTCAAGGTCTGTTCTCTTTTGAAGATAATCCTTGGTTTTTCATCCACAAAGTTCGAAATGTTCTCATCCAATTTCAACAAATGCCAGTGTTTGGCTAGGATTTTTTTCACATGTCTGTAGTCATCACTGTATTTAGTGATAAAACCAATAGTCGGTTGTTCCAGCATTTTGTTCCTTTTTACTAACTTTTGCTCTTGTGTTACCGACAGACTGCTGTCCCAGGCTTTGCTAATACATTGTTCCGAATAACCTCTAGCTAGAAATCTTGATTTCAAAAGGTTACACTCCTTACCAAAGTGTTCCATGGTTTGGCAGTTTCTTCTTTCTCTTAAGAATTCTCCTGATGGTATATTCAAAATTGTCGGTCTATGATGGCAACTTGCCGCGTGTAAGGTCGAAATAACTTCTGTAGGTTTCCGATATGTGCATGTTCTGATTTGATCTAGTTCAATGTATATTGTGAGGTCCAGAAAATGTATACTTTTAGCATCACAAATACCAGTGAATTGGATACCCATTTCATTAAGGTTAATTCTGTTCTGAAAATCTGTGAACTCCAATTCTGTGCCTCTCCATAGTATCAACACATCATCTATATATCTTAACAAGTTCATACATTGAACACAGCCATTTTGAATGCTCTTATATCGGATCTGAAAATTCTATTATATGATATCTATGGAACACACTACACTTTAATATGGCTGCCAGGCAAACACTGGACGAAACAAGGAGAAGGGACTGATCCCCATGAGCAGGGTGTTCATCCCCATAGCAACGTATATATACACACAGAGGACGGCTAATGGCGCCCCCTCGAGATTCTGTGCAACAAGCGATCAAACGCTGTATCGGTACGAGAGGTAAGAGACCGTCTGGTATTTCACAGCCCCCTTTTACTCTAAAATACGTCTAATTACGCGCAGGATAACGTGCGCGCATACCTCCTCGATCTTTTTGCATCATATACTGTACCAAGGTGCACCATTGAGTATTTTATTCCCTGTGTTAGACCATGATGGACCATTGATATATAACTATACTGTTTAGAGGCTACTTAAGCAAGACAGTTATAAGCAAACGCTAGCACAAATGTTTAAGGTTAATATAAAACACTTCACACCGAAAGCAATACCGAGCTGATACCAAGTTGCTATTGAATGACTAAGCCGAATATTACTGTTGTAAAGGTTGGCATTGTCAATAATTTCACATTTGTAGGGATCTAACCCGTTTATTGTGGAGGATAAATTCCAAATGTAATAAGGGCACTAGAGGAATTCAAGGTAATATTCCTTATATTTACTATGAGATTTTCAATGAACACATGTGTTGACTTATAACAACCATCAAATACATTACCTAACAAGTGTCTTGTACTTATCTCTCTCAACAACACCCCTTCTTTACCACCCCTTTTCCCCATCCTACTTATTGTCTGGCTTTCATTTTGATTGTTATTTTGACTTTTATGTTTTTGTTCATTTAATCTCATTTGAAACTCTGTTTTTGGTTCTCATATTTAATTTTTTTGAACCCTTCTATTTATGTGGATGTCTGACTATATTATATGTTTAACATGAAAAACTGTTTTTTGTTATGACCTATTGTGCTATGACAGACTAATAGCCCTGATTTGAAAAAGGTCTCAGGGAGACCGAAACACGTGTCATCATTTAAAGGGCACTTTAAAAATAAAGGAACCTCTTTGATAATTGGGCACAGTCTCCTTCCGGTTATTCATACTCTTACTTATGTTCAAGGGGCTTTTTTCCTTGGCTAAACCCACAATCCGGTGAGACGCGACCGTTTGCATTAAACTAGTCACGTTTGAAAAACACCTAATCTCAACAAAGCTGATGTCGCCATGTTAGACCAAACCGCTGCAGCCAAGAGGGTCTGAGAAAACACTTGTAATGAGGCCCATTCTCTTGGCATTGTGAAAAGCTTAAGAAATGCCAGGGGAAGGGAGTTATTCCCCCTGGTGTTTGTGAACATTTTGACAAAAACCAAGGGAAGGGAGTCATTGGGCCTCATTATAAGGTTTGTGGTGTCCCGCTGGTAAATGTGGCGGGATACGAGCAAACCAGTAATACTGTTCCTGCACTTGGTGTGCCAGAATTACCAGCAGATTACAAGTGTCAGGAAGGATTGTTAATGCCCATTCCATGGAGTCCAATAAGAACATAAAACCATCCTCCATGGAAGCATCAGAGCCCCTCTTCTCAGCTTCAGAAGGGGAAGCCACCATCCTAAGGGGAAGGGTATGTGATAAATCCTTCTCCCCTAGGGGTAGCCCCATCCCATGAGGCCAGGGAGGTGAGACCGCTACCCAATAGTCCTCCTCGGGGTGGTACTCGGTGGGTGGATCTCATGGGGAGGGATCCTCCCAATGGGACTAGGGACGACTGTCAGGAAGAACGCGATATGCCCAGAGCATATCCCTACCTCCCTTATCCTCCTACCTTATACAGGGTCCCATAAACCAGCATACTTCCATGTATCTCTGTAGGGTAAATGTTCTTACATCCACACGTAACCCAATTGAGGTTAAGAACATCAATACTGATATGAGGAAGGGGCATGGAACAACACAGAGTGCCCCTTGGAACCAATATGCGCTGCCTAGACAACATGGAACATGAAGTCCAACCCAATAATAAAAAGGAAGGAAGGACTTCACGGGGTGTCATACCATTCCTGGAGAAACTGGGAAACTCAAAACCAGCTGGAGTAACAGAGACACCGGGAGTGCAGTGACCAAGACACTTGGCCGCCGGCAGAGGCATCCCCAACAGATCTGGCCATGGATGGATCAAAGAAGGAGGCAGAGACCTGGGCAGCCAGCCGATTGCGAGAACCAGCATGGCCGGAGAGCTGGAAACTTGCAGCTAAAGTGCAGGGGAATGCTGCAAGGCCGTCATAGCCCTAGAGAGACCGTGAGAATCCCAAGCAGGGAGGAGAAGTCCACAGACAACCCGAGGTCATGGGTAAGAACCCTGGAAAGGTCCGAGTAGCTGGGACGATGTTTGGGAACCTCAAAGGACAGAAAACCCACAAAGACAGGGTCTGGGGCCCACACCTAATAATGAGCTGCCTCCAAAGTCATCTTCGTAGTCAAAGTACCTATCAGGATAGTGAACCAGGTCTGCAGCCTCAAGTAGTGTGAATCTAAAGCATCTGGATCCCACACTCTTTTATGAAGAGTCACCTAAGTCATCTTCATAGTCACAGTAGCTGGCAGGACAGTGAACCAGGTCTTCAGCATGAAGAGAAGAGAAGCTCACGGGCTAGACCCACACCCGCTAATGAGGAGTAACCTAAGTCATCTTAATAGTCACAGTACCTGGCAGGTTAGTGAACCAGGTGGGCTGTGAGACAAAAGGATAGGCAAGGCCAAGGGAAGGGAGTCGTTCCCCCTGATGTTTGTGAACATTGTGAGAGAAGCCAAGGGAAGGGAGTCATTCTCTTGACATTGTGAGAAGCCTAAGAAAGGCCAGTGAAGGGAGTCATTCCCCCTGGTGTTGGTAAACATTGTGAGAAAAGCCAAGGCAAGGCAGTCATTCTCGTGGCATTGCAAGAAGCCTGCTAATGCCCAGGGGAATGGAGTCATTGCACCTGGTGTTTGTGAACATTGTGAGAAAAGCCAAGGGAATGGAATTATTCTCTAGGTATTGTGAAAAGCCTAAGAAATGCCAGGGGAAGGGAGTGATTCCTCCTGTTATTGTGAACATTGTGAGAAGCATGAAGGGAAGAGAGTCAGTCTATTGGCACTACGGTTTTGAGCTGGAACTTTTCTTTACTTGTGAACTGAGACATTTTCAACCTGGAACTTTTTGTTTTGCCTTTGAAAAGGAATGCAACCTGTGGAAATGAGTCATTCCCTCAGGAAATAGTCTCTCCAGACTACTGGCATATTGATCCACTCAACAGAAGAAGGTAGGCATTATTTTGCATTATGAAGACTCAGCAACCTTTTAGTTTAGTTAGAAGTGTGAGGGAAGGAAATAGGTTTTGACACAGGACGTAGTCTCTTGGTTATGGGCATTCTGACATATCCTTAGTATTAAGTTTAGGTAGGGAAACTTCTCTTAGTAATTAGGCCAGGTAGGGTTTTCCTTTATTTTTCTCACAATTAAAAGTATTTAGCAACACTCATGCCACCTGTGTCTCCTCCTGCCACACCCTTACAGATGAAAAAAGAAAAAGATCCCCACTGTGGTCATTATCTCTTTAATCAAATGATTTGGACTTCTGAGCATCGGAACAGAGGAAAGACTGTGATCTTCATGCTACACGCTGGCATCTGAATGTCCTTTCTGTTTTCATTGTTGAATTAGTGGGGCTTAGGTTAAAAAGGAATAGTAGAGGTCAGAGAGATATCTGTCTATTCTGACAGCTTAAATTGACCCTATCCTTGTTAATAAATGATTTGTTGAGGCCAATCCTTAACCTCACCTCAACAATACTATTACAAGACAACGTTATTCCACCTTGGCAGATGCTTTTTCAAGAGGATTTATGGTGTGGGCGCATCTCTCCCATGTCATAGTATAGACTTATAGATCTCTGGCAAGGTCATTTTCACAGGATAATGTCACGCCACAAAGTTCGCCTTGGACCATAGGTTGGGGAATGGTCAAGTGATAATTACACTTCTCGAGGTCTATAAGGCTATTAGCACATAGTGGTAGTAGCAATACATGTTTTGGAGTGTTGGTGGGGAAGTAAAAAATGCTAATTTAACAGTCAGTATGGTAAATAGGTAAACTGAGCTAGTAAATTAAATGTGGTTTATACTGTAGTATTTAAATAACAATACTGACCTCATAGGTTAATCATTTTAATTGTCAACATGGTAAAACTGGAGCAGGAGTAGGTGTTAAATAGAGCTAGACAGTGTTTCTATAAGTGAAAGCATTTTCTTCTGTTTGGTGTGATGAATTACATGTTGCAGCAAAAAAAAGTATTCTTACAGATGAGGTCTCTTAATTAAAGAAATCTTGACTCCATATTACATCGTTGTTTGCCAGTTTTCTTTTGAAGTCAGAATATTCAACATGAAGGCCATACCAGTATTATTGACTGCGATCTGAGCATTCTGATTGGCTGAGAGGAGATCAGTAATGATTTCCATGTGCTAATAATTAACGTGGATACGTTTTTGCATGTTGTCCTTAGTATGCCTTTCAAGCGCACATTCTTCCTGACGTCTATATGCCAATCAGGGATTTGTCTCTTCAGTCTGTTTTGATTTGATTGATAGGTTATTTATAAGGCGCTTAATGCCCAGAGGTTTCTAAGCGCAGACCCAGGGATCGAACCAGTGGTACTCTGTGTTGTTTTGCTTCCAAGGCGAGCACGTTGCCACTGAGCCATCCCCCCGAGACCATTTTATTTTTACAGGACTTCATAGGTACGTCAGTATCAATGTTTATAAAGGAGCTGGTCCTGAAAGTCCCACTCCTATAAACATCCCTCCCTCCATTTGGTATCCTGGTCATCAAGACCCTATCAACTTTTGAGAACATTCCTGTTAGCTTCCATAGATTCCACCCAATGAAACACCTTTGAAAATATGGGAGGTATATGTTTCTCACAGATTCTTTTAAACTCTAACAGGTCATCCCTCATCAGTGTGGACTTTTTAATTTATCATAAGAGTTTGTTTAATATTATTTTTCCAAGACATGGAGGGGAGGGGAGAGTTGTCGTGCTGGAGCATACTGGGCCTTTCTCTGCACTCTTCCCACCTGTCGCCTCACCCTGGCTTGGTGCAGTGGCACATCTTGGAAATGGTGCATCCTACAGCCTTGAAAATTGTTTTTTGAATGTTCATATGTGTCTTTGAGATGTGTTCCATTTGTGAAGATGCTTAAAATGAGTTTTGACCAATCCTTCTTCGACCACATGGTGTTCCGTCGATTGCAAGCAACCTTCTAATTTGTGAAAGGGACTGAAATCCGGGCAAAGCAATTGGGTGTCCAAATGTCATGTAGCCAGTAATGTCCTAATGGTAACTACCGAGACATAGTGCAGATTGGTGGAATGGTGTGGAATTCTATGAGGAACAACCTAGAAGATGTTCTGCTTTGTATATGTAGATATTGTAAATGGGAATCTGTCAGGGAATGATGGTCACTCTGGTCCAATGAGAGAATGCATATCTGAGGATTCATGACAGTGATGATCTTTAGTCATTAATCTCAGCCTACTGACATTTTATGGATTTAATCAATGACCTTCACTTTTCACTACAGTGGTCATCACTAGGGTAAGGTCCTCCCTGGTTTCTGAATTTTTCTAAGTCCTCTGTGAAGGGCAAATAAATACTAATCCACATTTAGGTTTGGCAGCCACTTCCTTGTTTCATATTTCTTCCAGTGGTAAACATGGTGGGGTAGTACAACGGTACATTGTAACATACAATAGTACACCATAAGGACATTTCTACACAATACATCTCTACATATGTATACATATATTTAAGGGCAAAGCTTTAGTTACCTTGATGTTAAGGTGAGAACTTAATGCAAACAAAAACTTGAAATTCAGCTAAAGCCACCTTAATTTTGTGCCCTTGCAGCACCGCCTATGGCCTTTATGATGACATCACAGTTTACACTGGCCCCTTATTTTGTTAAAACATACAATGGGTACAGCCAAACGTCATTGCCACTTCCCATGGCTTGTTAATGTTGTAATCAGTGATTCAATCTGTGAGGTCCTCACGCAATGGCAAGCAGCCAAGTACCATGCCTAGGTCTCCCAAGGCTAGCCACGCACACCACACCTCAATGTTCACCCATCTCCTCTACAACTATCACTCTGCACTCAGATAAACATACTTGTGGGCACAAACTGCCCCACCTTATATCCGCAGCTGCAACCCTAGCCAACCATGCACCTCCCCCATGCCTCCCAACATGAACGCTACCAAGCAAACCCCAACAAATATGGCTGTGTCGGTGCCCCATCAGCAAACATGGCTGTTTTTGCCCCCATCATGGAACTACTCTCCCAGTAGACTTCTATTGACAGGCCTCCATTCTCTCCAACCTTCCCTATTCATGGACCGACCATCATGTCATAACTTTCACCTTTCCTACCATCAACTCTCCCGCTTCGTTTGTCCCACCACTGCCTCCTACCCTAGCACGCAGCTTGCGTGATCTAACCAAAACCCTGTTTTTACCACTGTTTGGAGTGCTGCTTCTGTCACAGAGCCCTCATAATAATCCAGCCACCTTGGTTGACCAATTCGATAAAAGCATCACTCACACAGTCGACACTATCACCCACCTTGTCTTACAGAAGCCCAAACCTACCATACACCTAAACTCATGGTTCTCCCACGACATCCAAACCATCCGCTCAAAGAAACGTGAAGCTGAGATTAAATGGAGGAAAACCCCCTCGGACAACAATAAAACATACCTCCTCACCAATGAAAAAGAATAGATACATGCTTTACTGTAGGCTAAAGCCACCATTTAGAACACTAGAATCTCCAATGCTAAGTTCAATACATGTGAGCTCTTCACCACCCTGTGGGAGCTAGAATCTCACACCTCCCTCCCAACCAACCTCACTAAAGATGTGGCCTGTTGCACCTGCATCCAAAACACTCGACTGGACAAAATCACCTTGCTGCAAAAGCAAATCCATCTTGAACAAAATGCCATCACCCTCAACGCACAACATACCATCAACATCCCACACTCAGTCCATTTTCAATATCGACCACCATTTCGCTTTAATGCGGTATCTGAAGCAGATGTCACCATCATTTTGAAAGGCCTAAACTGTCTCGATGCAAAGGAGATGCGTGTCCTGCCTCACACATTAAGGACTGCACAGATGCTCTTACACCCTTCATCACAGCTATTATCAATGCCTCATTTACTGCATGTTCAGTACCCACCAGCTTTAAGGAAGCCTGGGTTCTTCAGCTTCTTAAAGAAATGACTCTGAATCCCTCATACCACTCCACTACTGCCATATCACCACAGTCCCATTCCTCCTAAAGATTCAGGATCAAGCAGTCTATCTCCAGATTCAGCAATACCTTCCCCCTCGCCCTCCACCTCTAGACTGATGGCATTGGCATTTTTTGTACCTGCAAATTATGGAAAAAAAAGATATCCGCTTTTTAATTTCGGAAAACCATGCTGCAATGCCCCATGGGAAATATATAACTATATATATATAATTACTTTTTTGGGGTTGAAGGGTCACCCGCTTCTCCATCAAATATTTAAAAACTAATGGACGGAATAACTTCAAACCACAAAAAGACCTTAAGTCAACTCTTCATGCCCAAGTTGTTTTGGCTCTGGTACAATTCTATCCAGCGGTTTGGACTGTGCAGTCAAGTGAAAAATTGACCTTTTTGGTCAATGGGAAATGAATGGGCCACTACTTTGGATTTTTCTTTTTTTTTTCTTATTACACTTTAATTTTTTTGTCAAATCTTTACCAAACTTTGCAGTCTGGGGTAATAGGGAACCTCAGAGGCACAATACAAGGAGTTAAATCACTGTTGAGTTTGGGGATTGGAACTTATGGGGAAAGAGGGGTTGGTGAGTCAGTAGTGCTATTAAATGTGTCTGTTTGTCAGGTGGATTATGTATTGTATTGAGTAGGAGCTTTGACGTTACACAGGCTTTATTATACTGTGTTTAATCTGCGGAGCACCTGACTGACACAGACTGGCACAGTCTTTGTGTTATGGGTGTCCCAGGCCTATCCTGTGTCTGTGCTTGAAGGATGATGTTGGTGTGTTAACGTTGTTAAGGGGTCACATGGGCAAGGCTGACTCAATTGAGTCTAATCTCAGAAGTGTTTTTGGTTGGTGGATTCCAGACCCTGTGCCGTGGGGGGCAATACTCAAGATTGTGAACTATATACTGATTTGGACTAAGAACCAATGTTTTGATGACAGATAAGCAGGATGATCCTGATGTCAGACATCCCTTAAATCAGGATTCAAAGCCAATGCAGGATATCAATATTGGCCACATATAGTCAAATGTCCAGACTCCTGTAGCTAACTTTGCTGCAGAATGGAAAGTAGTTTCTAGGTGTCTCAATGCTGACTTTTAAACCCCAAGTGATAAGGCATTACCACCACTGACATGTGAAAAAACAAAAGATTGAACAACACTGCTGAATGACACTGCTGTGAGAAAAGGCGTATTCCCACAGAGCAGAAATATTTGATATTGTGCCACTTGAGCTTTTTTTGCAACATGTAACTGCAGTGATACTCTGGTGATCAAAGGAAATCCCATAGACTCAGTTGAATTCATCCAGGTGGGTGTTATCACACCCCACCACAAGTTGAGTAAACAAGTATTGAATTTGGACAAGAGCCATCCAGGACCAAACGATAGAAACTCAGTCTTTGAGTTATTAAATTTTAGATGGATTGGTACCATCCAATTCTCAATTGCTAAAAGGCATCGCCCTTTCCTAGGTTACACTGAAAGACAGAGTTCAGTCTCATCCACATACTAATGATTGGATTTGGCAAATTCCAAAACAAGATCCCCCAGCTTCTCCAAATGAAAATTTAAAATGATTGCTCACAGAATGGATATTTGAGCTGAATGGGCAAGGAGAAGGACTTGAAAGGCCCCACCTTGACAGACCAATATCTGTTAGCGTGCAAAGGTCAAAGCCAGTCCGGCGTTAAAGTTCCAATGCCCATGCATCAGGGGAAGATCAGGGGAAGATGAAAAGATGTGACTCATTGTCCACTTTGGTAAACTCTAATGAAGGATCCAGCTGCAATAACAGACAGATGCACCCAGCATATACAATGCAAAGGATGTCATACGTCAACTGGACAGTGGCCCACTCACTTCCTTGAGTAGGACTAAATCCTTCTTATTAAGTCATGAGAAGCATTTACAAACACCGTGATCATATAAATATAAGGATTCAGCCTTATCTCATTCTTTCCCTAGAAGTGGTAAACCTGATACTACCTAAATATTACACAAAATCTCTGGATCTAAATGGGGTTTCTAATTGTTTTGGGGAGAAACCGTCTAAAAAAATGGACATCATAATATTGTACATAGATACCAAAGCCGCTGGAGGTAAACCTTTTATGAATTTCCTAGGAACTAGACTATGATATGATATGATAATTATTTATATAGCGCCTATACGCAATGTGTTTCAAAGCACTTCAAAGCAAGGGAGGGAACAAGGGAAAATACAATGACATTCTTACAGGCCATGAACAGTAAGGATGTGAAATTAACTATCGTAATCGGCCTGACAACATTTCAGATAGTGCAAGAGCTATGACATAGATAAGGAAGGGAGGGGGAGAGTGGGAAGGAAATGAAAACAGACAGGCGAGTACCGTCCTAGTCCTGACAACATTTCTGGTAGAGCCGGAGAAAAACAAAAGGTGAGGGACAGGGGTGCAGAAAGGGAGGGGAGGAACAAAACAAGTGGCAATCGTACTAGGCCTAACAACGTTTCAGAGAGTGCTGGAGGGAGTGGGGGGGACAGTAAGAGGATTGTGGAGCGACAGACGAGGTTGCTATCATACTATGTCCAGGGACAATTCTGATAGAGTAAGTGTGTAGAAGAAAGGAAAAAGAGATGTTAACAATCTCTGTGACAAGAGGGGATAAGCAAGCAAAGGCATTGTT
The DNA here is from genome assembly GCF_040938575.1 of Ambystoma mexicanum. Classification (NCBI taxonomy): domain Eukaryota; kingdom Metazoa; phylum Chordata; class Amphibia; order Caudata; family Ambystomatidae; genus Ambystoma; species Ambystoma mexicanum. The sequence goes on from NC_090935.1 coordinate 329,043,424, forward strand.
TAATAAGGCTGGCTGGACAGGCATCCCATAGCACATTGATGGTCACTGTCAGTTCCTTCTCAGTGATAGCTTCAAAATTAAAGATGGGGGTGAGATATGTTTAGGTGAGATGTTAGCTGTAGTAGTAAGTTTAGGATTATTTTGTGATTCCAAAGTCGGATGGTATGTTTCGATTTTTGTGCAATGAGTGTCAATCTTGGAGGCAAAGTGTTATGTTTTATGCTTTGCTTCCCTTACCTGTGCATGTATGCTTTGCCTGAAAATTTAAGTGTGGAATGTTATGACTCAAGGTCCCTGGAAGTTCCACATGGTGTCAGTTGGGACAGTGAGCTTGAGAGAGTAGGGAACCAGTGGATGTCTCCCCACAGATGGACTTAATTTACATGCATATGTACCTGTTTCCGTGCTGTACTTACCTTCTGTCTCAGGAGAATAGTGAACCCAGTAAAGTGTCTCACATTACAAAGAACTCAGCCACCTAGGGACAACATATCACAAAACTCAGGTGAATTTGAGTGGACCAGGCATCACTCTTAACTATAGCAGGAAAAGTGTTGTTTTTTCCCTTAAACTTGATCTTGAGAGGATATGGCCGCCACAATTCTGTTGTCAAAATGTTCATGCTTTGCAGTGACAATGGCATTCTTATAATTAGTTACTGCAATATGGTAGGAATGAAGAGTTTCCTGGCTGGGAAATTTTCCCCATAGTCTTTCACATTTTCTTTTCGTCTTCCTGGAATCAATAATGGTATCAGAGAACCATGTTGGTAACCAGTGGTGCTAGGGTATCAATCATTTGTGTTGTAATTTCACAATATATTTCAGCAAGACTATTCGCGTCAATAGAAGGAGGAAGGTTATCCATCAATGAATGGGCCAAATCTGCAAAAGTTGATGGAGCTATTCTGTTAACATTTAGTGCCTTAGTCTCAGTTCTGAGATTACTATTAACTTTGACTGGTTTTGTAGGTAGAAGAACTGAGAAGTTGACAGAGCAATGATCAGACCAAGGGCACAGTGAAATGATCAATGCAGAGGTAATTAGGTTGTAGGAGAGAACCCAGTCAAGAATACAACCCTCTTTATGAGTGGGGTTGAAGACCAAGTGTGCATATCCCGTGCCTCGGAGAGCTGTCATTAAAGAGTCATCAGCATGGTCATCCTTGTGATGGGCCCAAAGATTAAAGTCACCCAAAATTACAAGGCGTGAGGATATTTTCATAAAGCCTCCCAGAACAGTCAAGAACTGTTCTTCAAATTGAGGAGTGGAAATAGGAGGAAGATATAAGACAAAAATACCTATGGTACTATTACAGTTGATGTTTATTGAATGAAAGTGTATTGGCATTCAGCAATGCATGAAGAGGTATGTGTTAATACATTGAAAGTGTCTTTTATGATGACTGCAGTACCCCGTATCTGACCTCTAGGCGATTAGTCCTGAAGACTGCAAAACCTGGCAGAGTGGCCATCTGGGCAGCGTGGTTCGAGGTGTCAGTAAGCCATGTCTTAGTTAGGCAAGTAACGTCTAAATGTTGGTTATCAATCCAATCGGCAGCTTCAGTAACGACATTCACAAGCGCAATTCTGTGTAGGTACAAGATTATGAATATTAGAGTCCTGCACAGGTCTGCTGGGATTAGTATTAGAAGGTGAAGATGCAGGATTGTTACTATCTACTTATGTTGTGTTTAATGTGATCATGTGTATATGAGAATCAAAAGCAACAGGGCCAGGTGCCGAGATGTCTGTCAACGGAAAGCTCAGCGTGATACCAGCCTCCTTATTAACAACGTTATCAGGTGTTGAGGGAACAATATCATCTTTACTTGGTATAGCGAGAACAGTGTTTAGCAATAAATAGAGCTTCACTGTGACGCTATGACGGGAATGCTTAAGGAAGATGCTGGGGTCAAGTTGTTCCTTCGATGGCATCTAGCGGGTGTATGATATGATATTCTTATTAATAAAAATGATGAGAGAAAATCAGACAGGAAATAATGGGAGAGCGAAGTGGGGACACGATCATCACGGACCAGTGCTTACACGCCTGGTTAGCAGATGTAAAGTACTCTAAGAACTACAGAACAGAAGGGATCTGTAGTTTGAGTGAAGGCAGCAAGTCAAAGTAGAAGCTTTTTGTTCCAAGTCGTACATGGGGGCTGACCACATTCAAAATGTACAGGGGCCTTTAAAAGTGCTTGGTTTGGCTGCTGACCTTACCTGTGAGGAGAGAAACAGCCACTGGCAGGGAACCAGTCGCTATAGGAAGCTCAACCTGTGCAAGGCCATTCACAGCGGAAGCCTTTGTTGTAGTACTGAGCCAATCCAGCCTGGAGGCAGGAGCACGTTGCATGCGTGGTGGGTGGAGGAATCCCATAGCCTCTGGAATGCTACCGAGTCCAGGCGAGCAGAGAACCCATGGCACTCTGGTCTCTGAAGTAGAGAGACCGAGCCACTGCAGACGTGGCACACTGGCATGCACGAATCACAATGCCAGATTGAAGCAGAACTCTAGGAGAAACAGCAAACTGAGAAGCATGATTCCACAGTTACCACAGCAGCCATCTCACCCGACCAAGAATGACCTGGAAGACTAGATACATGGTTAGTACACAGGAGAGGGTGGACAGTGGCAGACTTCTGAGGCACTCCTCAAAGGAGTGAGGACTATACATGGCAGGCTATAGAGTCTGAGGGCCCTTATTGGGCTACCAAATACCTGAGAGACATAGCAACACCCAGGCGGAGGGAACCTGTAACTCAGACCATGTGAGGGGTTTCTAGAGACCTTTAAGAGATAAACTACTGAGGAGGGGTGAATCTGAAAAAAAGACCCCATGAGTGGATTTGAAAAACCTAAGAGGAATAGAAACACATAGGAGGGGTGAGTCAGAAACCAAGACCTTGTGGGGGCCAGAGACACCAGAAAACCAATAGGTGGGGTGGACCCGAGAGCCCAGTCTAGGCTGATAACTCAACCATTCATGAAGGGTGGCAAACCAAGACCCATACAAATTACCTGTAGGGTCAGAAGGTCCATCTTGGATCCTGAACATTCATTGCAGGATCTAGAAGTGTAAGTGCTTCATTTAAGGAATGTGCTTTCCCAGCTAAGCAAGACTTTGTCGAGGAGCTAAGGAGGCCCCTTTTGTATAGAAACCCAAGTAATTTGATTTGAATTGTATGAGAAAGTATTTTTTAGTATTATTAATTTACGTGTCTACAGTTTATATTAAACGTTTACACAAAATGTGTTATTTTATTTATTTATTTACTTACTTTGTGTATAATTGCTTTTGGAATTTTTACAAAACTGTTGCTAGTCATCTTAAAAGAGCCACATAATGCGAGAAAACAAAACAATCGAACAGTACAAGAGAAGGCGAGGGAGTAGAATGGAAGATAGGTGTAATAAGGATACCAGATAAACAGAAGGGACGGAATATAGCGACAATAAGCGCACATCACAAAACAGAAACGGATGCAAAAGCAAAACACCAAACAGGGACTGAGGATCGAAGACCATAAACAGCCTGCTGTTCCCAGTTAAAGTGTTCAGCCCACGCAAGGGTCCTGACCGTTGATCGCTGTAGAAGTTCGTAAGGTGATCAGTTCAAAAGCGCTTTCCAGAATTTTAACAGTCGCTATGTTCCATTTTGTTTTCTCCCCTGACATCAACCTATACCACCATGTTGTGTCTGCTTCTTCTAACAAACCCGAATGATCTGTGCGCAGGCTGGTCAGATATGTGGCTGTTGAATTTCCTAACTCTGGGCATTGTTTCAGAAGATGTTTTATTGTTTCTGGTTAGGTTGGTTGGGTACAAAGACGACAGGCTTTATCATTTGTTTGCATCCTGATAGCCTGGATTTCACGTGTCGGGAGGAGGTTGAAACGTGTTCTCATAAACAGTTTCCTTAGATGTTTATTTAGGAATTTGCTACAATATGCCATGGGTTCCTTCAACCTGTTGAAATTTGGTGGAAGATCTTTGGTCAGTTTATTAGCTTGAGCTTTTTTCAGAGTCTCTATCCAATCTTGGGCCTCGAGTTTAGATTTTACTCTTACTGGATTAGTTTTAGATCCTCTTCAGTACACGTGATCTCGATAAGCTTTTCTCTCAGTTTGTCCATCCATTTATTTAAGATGACTAGATGACGGTTTGTTATTTCAGCGGCTATGATCTTATAGATAGGCGGGCTGTCGGTTATGAGAGTATTCCTAAACAGTTGCATTGCATTTTGCGCCACCGTCGCTTCCAGAGAGAGTAGACCCAGCTTTCTTCTGATGAGGTCCATTGAGATTGCATTGGGAAGTCCTAGGACCGTTTTCCAAATGTGGCTTTCTAGTTTCCGCCAGATGTCCTTTGGCATGCTCAGGGTTCCTCCCATGCCATAGGTTAGGGTTGGCACAACCTTCCCTTTGTAAAATTCTATCGCTGGAACTAGCGAGAATTTGCCATATTTTCTGTCAACGATTTTCATTTGGGCAGCAAGGTTTTTCTTTTTTTCCCATAAAGCACTTTGCATTGTTGCTTCCTTTGCCGAGTGATCGATATGGACTCCTAGATATTTAAAACTTGGGACCACTTTAATTTCGACTTTGTCCAAAGCCCAATTGTAGCCAGCCTGAGTCTTCTTGGCACTTTTTCCAAGGATCACTATTTTCGTTTTTTGATTTGTTTATTTTTAGGTTAATCAGGTCCATGTATTGCGCCAAGTTGGTAAGTTGGCGTTGCAGGCCGATTTGGGTTTGGTCTAATAGTATCAAGTCGTCTGCGTACAGTAGGCGCAGTATATTTACCTTTCCCAACTTGGGTGGGAAAGCTCTAACTGATTCTTCCGATTCTTTAAGATCCCCCGAAAAAGCAATAAACAACGCCTGGGCCAATGGGCAGCCTTGCTTCACTCCTCGCTCCGCCGGTATCTCTCTAGACAGAAGGCCTTGGTTGTTTAAACAAACTCTTAGCTTGGTGTTTGTATGTAAGGCCATCAAAGGGTCCAGCAGTTCCCTCGGGCAATTCCATTTTTTCAATTTGTTCCACAGAATCTACCTATCAACTCTGTCAAAGGCCTGGGACAGATCCACGAAAGCCAAGAACACAGTAGGAGCCCCTTGCTTGACCTTGGCTTTTAGCAGATTAAGAACTAAGATGTTCACTGATGTGCTCCCTTTCTTTAGAAATCCCATTTGAAAAGGGTCGTTGGCCAGGCATAGTCTGGCCCAATTTCGAAAGTGTGTCAGAAGAAGGGTTGCGAAGATTTTACCTATTATATCGAGTAAGGCGATGGGTCTATAGTTGCTCGGATCTTCTCTGTTCCCTCGTTCAAAGATTGGAACCACCACCGCTTTTACCCAAGACGTTGGGATGGCTCTTGTCTGTCTGCACTGGTCAAAGATGATACTAACGAAGGTGGCCCATTTCTCAGGGTTCTGTTTTAAGTCAATATTGCTTAGGCCATTGGGGCCAGGTGCTCTTGATTTCTTTAATTTGAGGATGACGCTCTTTATGTCATCCATTGACGATATATCGATCCATGTGGTTACAGCTGGTCTTTCGGCAGTCAATATTTGATGTGGTGGAGCCCTAAATAGATTTTCAAAAAATGTAACCCACGCATTTTCGCTCACTGTGTTTGCGATTTGGTTTTCCACCTTCTTATCAGATTTTTTGAAGAGCGCCCAAAAATCACCAGTTTTTTTTTTACTTAGTGATCGAAGCATTTCCTCTGCGTCTTTTTGGTACATTTTGTGTCTATGGCCTCGCACCCAAGATTTATATTTTGAGCTTTCCTGTTTCCATGTATTCTATGCCGTTGGCGAGTTATCCTTTTTGATTTGTGTCTTCAATTTTCTCAACATTCTCTTTCTTTCTACAACCACTCTGTCGTATGTATGAGTATTTTGTAGTGCCTTTACATTTTTTCCCTGCGTATTCGTCCTGTACTGTAATAAGAAAGGTAAGTAATCCGGGCTTTGCATCTTATCTCCTCGCGACTGAAAGCCTGTTTTATACTTTTTGGTGATACATTCTATGTTCGCAGCAGTGAGACGAATGCGGGTTTGTTGATTATTCGACTCAATCGAGTTACTGTAGTAGTTAGTCGGAAGTCTCAATGATTTCCATTGTATAGCCAAAAGATTGTGGTTGCTTTCTTGAGTTTTAGTCACCGACGAGTCTTCTATACAAGCCAATAGACTACGGGAGATGAGGAAATAGTCAATATTGGCACTGGATTCCCCCCTTCCCCATGTGGGTATCTTAACATTGCAAGATTTCAATGCTGCCACGTTGTGGAGATTTCTCGATTTCATAAGCCTCATCCAGGTTGTTCCTCTGTCTTCCCTTGGAGATTCCGTCCTCTTCAGCACGGTTGACTCCTTTTCACTACTACATTTTGCATTTAGGTCTCCACAGATTATTATGTGTGCTAGGGGGTCTTCCACGATAATATCGTTGATTGTTTTTGCTACTTGGTTACAGAAATCTGCTGTAGTTGTTTTATCTGGGTTCCAGTATATTGTTGTAAGGGCTATTTTTGCTTTTTCACTTCCCTTTCCCCTGGCATCTTCCTGGGTCCATGTCGCTAAGACTGCCAGTATGCCATATGACTCCGTTGTAGTTTTTATCCTATGAATGCCCGAGCCCAACTTTATTGCTATCAGGAGCCCTGAGGACGGCCGGCCAAACAGGCCTTTCGATGCTGGGGAAAAGGCTATCTCAAATCCGTCTAAGGATGGTTTTTCTGTTAGCCAGTGCTCCTGGAGACATAAGATGTTGAAAGCCCCCAGATCTTGATTTTCGGGGTTCGTCAGATGCCTGTGACCTCTTGTGTTCCACGAGGCCATAGAGAGAAGTTTTTGCAGTGCTGTTGCTTGGTGGATAGTCGGAGGGTGTAGATTCCTGATCCCACCTCCTGGTGATTGCTATTTATCGCTGTGTGGATTTAACGTTGCTTTTAGCCAATTCCATGGGCCCTTTGATGTTCTAGCTTCTCGACTGTCTGCGTTCTTCATTTCCCGATCTTTTTCTTTTTTACACTCCTTTTCTGATGTTTCTCTATTGGTCCGGGTCATCTGTGGCTGAGTGGGGGTTTCGACTCTGTATCGTTCCCTTCTATCACAGGACTGACCCCCGTTTCCCGAGCGCTCTTCCTTTCGTTCTTCTCTAGGTTCAGGCTCTTCCATCTATGTCTCTCGTTCCTTGCTTCACGTTTTTCCCACTCATAGTGCCGGTGGCTTTCGTATTCCGTATGGTAGCTAGGAACTTGTCTTTTCCAGTTATATAGGTCTTTTGTTTTGGATATGTAGTGCCATTTATGTTCACCACTTTCCTTTGTGAGCTGCGCCTTTAGATCTTTCTTAGGTAAGCATAGTTCCATCAGGGTAAATCCTGCTTGTTTTAAGTCCTTATATGCTTCATCCGGCACGCCTTGTAATGCCTGTCCCTTGATGGGTAGATAGGTCTTTGCCTTTTGGTCTTGATGGTAGGGTTCTATTAGTATGAAATCTTCTGTCCTCAGATGCTGCAGACAGTGTATTTTACTTAGTATATGTAATACCGTTTTCCTGTTAAGCACAATGTATTTGCTTTTGCACGATATTTGCTCTAATTTGAACACTCTTGCATCTTTATGGTGGCTGAGCGGGTTCTTGGTTTTCTCTGTCTGTAATTTATATGGTTTTTCTCTGTTCTCCCGCTCGTGTCTTCTACTTGTTTTTTCCTCGTAGTGCCGCTGTGGTCTTTGCTTCAATGGAGTTGATCCGCGACTAGGTTCAGTCTTGTTTCGCGACCTGTCTTTGTCCTCTAAAAGTGTTGGTACTATTTTGCCTGTCGCCTTGTCGTCATTTGTTTCCCTCCTACTCTCAAGGACAGAGTTATGTTCCTCTGTCGATCCTTCTGGACCCATGGATTTTTCTCCTCGTGCATCTGTTTCGTGGTGCACTGATAAATCCATCAGTGGGCTCACGCTCATAAATTCAGCCACCGTTCTGGGCGACTTTTCTGTCAGTTGCTGATTTTTTGCCGTGGCTCTGACTGTGTGGTTTGGAGTTGAAGGGCTTTGTATTAAATTGATTATTTCTTCTTCCTTTTTTGATTCTGAAATCTCTGTTTTGTTTTTGTTTGTTTGACCTACAGTGGTTTCGCTTGCCAGTCGTAGAGCCACTTTTTTCTTTTAATTTGTCGCTGGTAGTGATGCTTTTGTGCCCAGGCTGATGTTCTGAATTTGCGGTAGAGGAGAATCACTTGGGTTTTTCAGTTTTTGTTTGCTGAAAATTAGTTCCATCTCTCCTATCTCCTTCTTTGCAATTGTCTGGCATGCTCTGTCTATGCACTTTTTGACGATCTTTTTTTCGAGTGCAGCTTCTTTTCTTTCAGTCTCCAAACTGGCCCATTTCTCCTCCCACATCGTCACCTGTTTGCGGCTTTTCGCCTCTACGGCTGTGATGTACCCCTCTAAGAAGTCGAGCTTAGATTGAATATTGGATAGTATCGTTGTATTATCTTTAGTCGAGTCACTGATTGTTTCAGATAATTTGCCAAATGTTGTAAGGGCAATCGTAAGTGCCGCCATGATTGTAGTCATGTCCGGTTTTTTATTTGGTGATGGTCTTTGAGAGTCGGCCACAATTTCACTATGTCTTCTATATTTAGCCGGAGTGTTCTGGCAGTCCCTGCTGGGGCAGCTATCAACTTGTTGTGTTGAAGTTTCGAGGGTTGAGCTCCCAACTATGGCTGCCGATGTTTCAGAGGAAAACAAAAGAGTTGATGGCTGGAAGGTTTAGAATAAATCTTGACCTCTGGCATTGCTCTGGGCAAAACTCCAGACCATCGTTCTTCGCCTGCCAAGCCATTACAAAAGGGGAAAAACCATATGCAAATCAGGCTTGGTCCCACCCCCAAAGGGGTAGTCCAGCCCGAACTGCTAGGTCACATCCCTTTTGCACGAGACCACAAGCATCCCCAGACATGTTTCAGCCTTGTTGGGCGTCATCAGAGATGTTTCATAGGGGTCAAGAAATGTTCTAGAGACGTTTAAGTTTAGTGTTGTTCCGTCCTTAGCTGGCATTGTCAGTTTTTCTCCTCTTTCTGTGTGTTGGAGATGAATTTTTGTCCATGATTGGTCACTCATTTGAGCCCTTGAACCTGGAACACGTTCTTGGTATCTCTGTGTCTCCATATTTGCTCTATTTCCCGCCTGATTTTCAGGTTTCAAATTGTGTCCTAAAGTTACATGGGACTCTTGTTGCTCCACTTGTTCCTTTCTTGGGGTCTCGCGTGGTGGTAGATGTTGTTTATCATGTGACTCTGTGAGTTTAGGTTGAAAAAATATCTCTTCTTGTTCTATCTGTTCTTGGTGCCGGGTTTCAGCTGTTATTTCAATCCTAGGTGAAAGGTCAGCACTTTGGGTCGGTGACCCTATAATGATGGTGTTTTTCCTAGTATCAGATTTCAGTCGAGGCAGGGCCTCCTCTAGTCCTGACTGCGCTTGATACTGATTTTCATTAGTTTTCTGGGACATCTTTGATGAGTCATCCGTTTTCCTTTATGCTGTTTATTTCCCTTGAGTCTTTGTTTGGATTTTTAGGATCAATAGGTATTTCTTTTTGTTCAATCTGTTTTTGAATCTGGGTATCCTTTTCTTTAGGGGTTGGAAGGTTTAGCTGGCATATTTCACTTAAATTCGCTTCATTGGGTTCGTTGTTCCTCAGGCTGATCGCCAGCTTGTCAACTGGTCTTGGTCCCTTTTCGCCGTGTCTTGTTGTAATTCAATATCTGTTTCCGTTTTCCTGGCTTTTATTGCTGGGAACGAACCCTCAATCACTTCCAAAATTTCGGCATCAGAGATCTCATCATCTGACTTTAGTTTGTATGTTTTCTGTTGTGTCTTGAAACAGTTAAACAGGGCATTTGAGAATAAAGGTTTCGGGAGCATGCGAGTCCCTTATTCAGGTTTTTTAGCTGCCACACGATTGGATTTATTTATTTCTTTGGTACCTGTGTTTTTCTGATTGTGCCTCAATGCTCCTTCATCTTGGCGGTTTTGAATTTCACGCACACTTGGGATTATTGTCTTTCCCCTTTGATTCTTAGTGTATTGTTGTTTTGTACCACTTGGCTTAATGTTCTTTTTTGGACCTTTGGAGGTTTCACGTACAGAGGGGCATGGGTCCACCCAGTCCCCCAGGTCGTGGTTCATTTCCTTATTCGTGGATTCTGTGAGCACAGCACTAGTCTCCATGCTCGGATTTTCCTCTAATGTCCTTGTCGGCGCATAATTGAATTGTTCCATCCTTGATTGACTAGGGCTTACTACCCCCATATGGCCATTCAAGGCTGCATTCCGGTCTGCCACCGCGTATATATCCATATTTGTGTGGATTAAAGCCCTGGTTAAAGTCAGTGGCTTTTCTGTTGCCACTGTTTCCACTACATTGTTCTCCCCGGGCCTACGATCTACAAAGCCTTCTGATGTTATCTTTGTATTACAACTTGGGGTCCGGCTGAGTTCAATTGAGTTCCTATTTGCCCCCGGGGCTATGCTCATTTCCATTGCCCCTTCCTTGATCGATGAGGGAAACGTGGGAGAAGCCATGTCTATGTAAATGTTTCCTGGTTTTCCCAGGTGGAGACTTTCTCTAGACGCCAAATCATTGCACGTCTCAGTACGCCCCCCGTGCTTGCTAGTACACAAGACCAGGGCAAGGTCCAGGCCAGTCCACCCTCCGGCAGGCTCAGCTGGCAAACCTCTCACCCCAGCGGTGCTACGGTCATGTGCTAGCTCCGCGGCGTCTATGAGGTTGCGCGGGGGGTGGCAGTCGCCTGAGAGGGAGCCGACCCCATCTCGGCGATATCCCCCTCCGTGTCCATACTGGTGAGTTTGTCTTCTCTCCTCCCTCCCGCTCCCTTGTGGCGGGATTGCATAGCAGGTGTCGTGGCTTCAACAGGTTTAACATCTAAGGTGGAGAGTACAAGGTTCTTACCTCTTTTCATCAGCGATCTCCGGTCGCCTTGAGGCAATAGCTTAGAGTTGCTCCGGAGAATTCTTGGCGGTTCCAACAGTTCCAACGGTTCTGGATTAAGATGTTGATGCGAGTCACTCCCCCGAGAGTCAGGGACAGGGGCTCCTGCTCCCTGCATTTGCCTGCAAGGACTGCAGGACTGCAAAACTTCGCGAACTTCGCGTGCTCCGCGTTCCGCTGGGCTTATGTGGGTCCTCCCACAATAGACGAGCTGAAAGGCAGACTCTGCTGCAGGACTGCAAAACTTAGCGAACTAGGCGTGCTCCGCGTTCCACTCCGCGGAATACTGCTGGGTTTATGTGGGTCCTCCCACAATAGACGAGCTGAATTCTTATAAAAACATTATTCAATTCTAAATTACAGTACAGTTCCTCATGTACCTATTATTGAAATCCCACTTCATGTGTACAATAATTCTAAAAACTACATTCACCAGTAAATTCATCAGTTCCATAAACACATAAATCTATTGTCTCAACAGATTGTAAGTAAACATACCATGTATGCCTATCACAAGGATGCTGTTTCATATTATAGTGTCTATGCTCCTAATCCTTACCAATTCTGGATAATCATCCTGCGATATTCGGTCACATCTTGAATAACACAATGGTGAGTCTGATACTTTCTCCCATTATACATATTTGTCAAAACTCTGGTGTCTTTTATCCAATCAAGATCATTGACAAAATGCCTTAGATATACAAAGGACACCGGCCCTAAAGATGTACATCTAGTCATAACATACCTCGTGGTTTCCAGTAGGTGAATACATTTACATAACCTACAACCTCTTTTGTCTTCACGGGGATGGTGTTAATACCAAATGTTTCTGAGGACACACATAAGTTGTGATGCACCCTGTGTACGTTTTCAGCTTGTACAAATGAGTGTGATTAATGTGCCAGTCCCACTCTATTTTATTTTTTTAACTGATAGCAATCCATCTCCCATTCTGGTTCCCATCCAGTAGTTCGAAAGAATTCCACGTTTAGATTTTTATACTCAACCAATGTATGCACACCGCTTTTTAAACTATATCCTGCTGTTTGTTCTGCACATTTCTTCAAAATGGCGATCAATGCCAAGGCCCTAGTCCATTTCCTGCAATCATCACCGTTTGTTTCTTATCCTGACGAAATCAAACCAGGAAATGTCAAGAAATGTACTTGCTCTATGAGTGCCTCCGATGTTACCAACGGACCTGGTCTCCTTTCAGTGTTACCTTAGTACCTGCACTTCATAGGTAAAGGCCTGAAAGACTGCACGAACTTTTGAGACATATTTTGTCTGGGGGTTGGAGGGGGGTCACACACCTGCTAGCACAAGCCAAAAGAATAGTGGGAGTGAGAACACTTCTCTAGGCTAAGTTATGATTTTTTTTGTTAGCGGCCGGGCCAGTTCATAGCGTAGTTTAGGTTTGGACAGAGGACAGGGTTTATTTGTGTAAGAAGTCCTGATGAGCGCCCTTGTGCTGTTCACTGGTATAGAGAACCTTCATCATCTTAGAGGCAGGGATAATGGAGGCATTTTCTTTACTTTAATAAACGTAATACCATTGGAAATATGACTTCGTGTCCGTCTCCTATGTCTGATTTACCACAGCGGCAAGGCTGTGCCATACGTGTGGGATTATGGGAGCCTCTTACATGTTACATTGGTTGGATCGGGAGAATGAGAGAGAAGGTGTGAAAGTGAGAATGGACGGGGAGGGATAGATATTGAGAAAGGTACAAGGCACATAGTGTCAGGGGGAGAGTTGTGAGACAAAGAAGCAGCAGGGGGTTGGGAGCCAGTCTACATAAAAAAATATGGAGCCCTTGTTGACCTGTCCTATTAACTGAATTTAGTGGGAGATTTTGGGGTATGCACATGAAGGTGAGCCTCCAGAGCATCTTTGACTGGAAGGCTACTAATCCTCATTGAATGTGATGAGTACTGCAATGCCATGCTTGGCACCTCCAGTAAATAGGCAAAGCCAACCTTTCCACCACAGGGAAGCAGGGAGCAAAGCAACCTGATAGCTGAAGCCGCTGCCGCCGTCTGTGGTTTTGCCTAACTCTCATGCTGCTTTCCATCTAGGTAATGATGGGGAATTACCTCCATCGCCAGACATGATAATAGATGCTTCCTCCACATCACTGAAGAAGGTAATTGCAGCGATGGGTGGCACACGTGTTTTGTATTTATGCACCACTAATTGGGTTAATGCATTTTTAAAATGTATTCACTGAGCATTTATTAGGCGCCTATACAACAGAATGGTGTTTCCAGGCGCCACAACGCAAAGTGTGAGGGAACAAGGGGAGTAAATAACAGTGGCAAAAACAGTAAATATACAATTGTAGTCCTACTAGGCCCTGTGGCATTTGGACATGCAAGGGCAGTGAAGGGAGTGCAGGGGATTGGGAATGGGGGCGAGCAGGGTGTGAACAAGTGCTGGTGGGAGCCCAGGAGGGAAGGGCCATGGGCCCAAGGGAGGAGGACACTGGCTAAGTGCTAGTGCAGTGAAATCCCCAGGGTGGGAAGCACAGCTGCCAGGTAGGGGGCCTGTAAGTGCAGTGCTGAAGGGGAGGAGGGCCCTGGTAACTTGTGAGATTCAAGAAGGATCAGGACACCGGTCTCAGCGGCTTTGGGGTGATTAGGAGGGAAGGGAAAGCAGGAAAGAGGCAGAGAAAAGCAGCGTTTTGGAGGTCTGGCTCAAGTCTGAGAGGGGCATGGAGGAAGGGAGAAGCACCAGCTGAAGAGAGAGACCTGCCCCCATCACACTCTCTGCTTCGAAAAGCGTTTGATAAGCAGATAAATAGAGTAAGAGGAGCGGGGGGCTCTAGCAAGGAGGTTTTAGGGAGGTAAAGTTGGAGATAGTGTGGTCCCAGGCCCCGGAACGTCTTGTGGATGATTCAGATGGTCTTGAATTTGATCCTTGCAGCCACTGGGAGCCAGTGGAGAGATTTTAGGGCTGGAGAGATACAATCCTCGGGCTTGTGGCCAAGGGTAGGTCTTGCAACCCTATTCTGGATTAGCTGTAGGGAACATAGGTAGGAAAGGGGGGCATTGAGTAGTCCAGCCAAGAGAGGACCAGAGCCCTAGAGACATTGAAAGGTGAGGAAAGGGAGAATGAATATGTGTCCAATGCATAATGCTTACTCTTCTTCCCTGTTGAACTTCTTTATTGCAGAGCATGCACACAACAGCACGTGCCCCTGCATGTACCTTCCCCACAGGCAAGGGGATGTAGAGCCAAACCCAGGAGAGGAACACACTAGAAAGTTTTGGTGCAGTACACTTTTGTTTGTTTCATCCTTTGACCTACCTTGCCTCGTCCACAGGATGAGAACCACCACCATCAGCTACAGCAACCTCCCACTACACTGGCTGCCACTTCTGCTTCTGCCTTTCCTCATCGTGCCCCATATCCAAATCCTTCTCCTGCCCTAACTCCGGCTCCTGTCCCAAGGCCTTCTACCACTCCTACTCCTACCCCTCATCCAACTCCTCCTGCTCCTGATCCACATCCTCTTGGCTTGCAGTTGATACTTTTCCACCATAATGTAGCACCTGCTGCTCATCATCACCCACTCCATGTTCTCCCTCAATTTCTGCCTCCTCAGGTTCCACCTCTTGCTACTGAGCCTCCTCCTCACGTGAAGATGACAAGCTTCCAGAGAGTTCTACCTGTTACATTAGTGGGGATCAATAGGGTTTCTTCAGTAGTCCAAAGGGTTTCCCACCAGGTTTCTCTTTTTTTCTATTGTTCAAGTGGATTAAGGCAAAAGGGGTTTTGGACCTAATCCACCAAAGCATTTCATAATGGCAAAACCCCATTGGAAAATGTCGAGAGGCGGATGGACACATCATTCATGGCGTCAGCTCCTCCTCCCCCAATATATAATAAGAGGGAGAAGAGTACATCACACATGGCTTCTGCCCTTCCTCTGCCTCTATAGCACAAATATGAGAAACTCTATTCATTAAGACAACCATAACGACCTTACCCTTGAACAATTGAAGAAGAAATAAACCTGCAAACTCGAGAAGAAATGAACATGCTGTAACTGAAGATGATGAGAGCAAGTGACATCATTGCAAACTGACACACAAAGACAATAGAAATGAAGCAAGTATGCACTCACTGTGAAGGAACACAGACATTATGTCAAATGTGCATTTAGGCATGAAGAATATTACATGCACAATATAGAGATGAAAAAAATAACATAAAATATAGGCCAAAACGCCACAGAAACTATATTTATATATAGCTTGTTTAACATAGAAATGCAACACTAATGAGTGGCCATCTTGAATAAAATGGACTGCGAAGCCACATTAGATTGAATAGGATGCCTCAAAGAAGCCTTGAAGCTGCATGGAGATTTGACTTGCTGAATTAGCTGAAATACATATCAGTGCAGACCAGACAGTGGCTGCGGGACCCCTTTCCAAGGTTACTGTAGAAAAGGAGGCCTGCATGTCTCAGAAGAGAACAGAAGATAATAATTCCCAAGCGTAAGCCATATTACTCTTAGATCAAGTACAGAGCAAACAACCTTTGAAAGCCTGGTGTCCATTCATTAAATGCTTAATACTGCATGTGGAATGGCTCGACCAAGTCTCCAGTGGCCAAAGAGAGTAATAATACTCATACTAATATGAGCTAAAATCCTAATAAAAGCCGAGCAGAATAATTCAAAATGTGGTGTCCTCACACGTGACTTATAATTGGAGAACAGGGTCCATTGATTAACTCCAGACAGTGATAGGCACCTGCCTTCCCTCCCCACAAATTCTAAGAATAGAGATGCCAGACAAGGCGAAGATCAAAGATAGATACCCTGGCTTGTGGCCTAGGAAATCAGGGATGGTGTCTCATTTAATTGAAAGAAGCAGTTGCTTAATATCGCTTCCCCTACAACCATTTTTTGCACATGTGCTGATGACCTGCCACGTGTTCAAGGTTGGTAAGACCAACGTCAACCAATTAGAGCTCTCAAAATGATGACGCCGTGTAACTGGTAAAGTAGCCAATTACATGTTGCTAAGATTATTTCTTTCTTACCTTTATTAAATGTAGGAGTGGTCCAAGGTGGGGCCATCAGATGGTAATATCCAATGAAAATACTAGCCCATATATAAACTATATGTTGACAATGCCCCTAACCAATCCCTCAATCCCGTAGGTTTTTGCAACTAAGATTGTAACGTGATGTCAACTATGACGTGCTTTTTGATTAAAACCTGATGTTTTTTATGGGATCAAGAGACTTGTGCGTTTATTGCTGTCCCTGCTTTATGTGGATTGTTAATGAAGCAGACTTTGCCATTTACCTTGACTATTTCCATTATTGGGCACGTGATTCCTCAGCCTGTCTTTTGGCCCCCCATTACAAAAACGTTCTGTGAATTAGGCCGTAAGTGTTTCTTTGTATCTTATATTCCTTTTAATGGGGTGTGAGTAGGAAGGTTAAGGGGAAGGGCTCCAAAACACAAAGAATGCGAAATGTGTCCACAGTGGTGCTCATATTTCAGGTCTCTGTAAATTGCACTGAGGGGACATGTTAGCTTTGCACTTCGATGCAAACAGATCCCTGATGTGCAATTTTAGTCGTTTTAGCCATTTGCACTACGAAGTGCAAAACAAAGGTGTAAATGCAGGGCTAATCTTTTGTACGCTTTTGTTTTTGCACTTGTCATTGCAAATTGAGTACATCTCTCCTGACATTTATCCTTGGCCAGCAGCGTTCACAATGGATTTCCATGAAATCCAGCTTCTTTTAGCTGGTGTAAAAAGCTGGCAGATTTCAGAGAAGTCAGAAGCATTTGCGCCAGCATGAAAACGAGACACTGCTATAATTGTGCTTCTGCCTGGTGGAGAGGATGGCACAAATAGCCCCTGTCAACCATACAAATAATAGAATGTGTAGTGACAATAAATCAAGCATACACGTTTTATGCATGCATTTTGCACGTGCTTTCTACTCTACTCACGAAGAATATGACCCCAAAGGGTTTTCTAACGTGTTTTTACCAGTGGAGGGAATGGAATTTTAAAAAGAATAAACAGAAAGGGGTTTTCAAAGGGTTTCCCAAATGGAAGTCAAACTTTAAGAAAACTTCACAAAGCAAGCACAATAAACAATAACACAAAGAGGCAAACGAAGTGTGAAAAGAACCACACAATGTGGTCTTAGAACCCAAGCACTCCTGCTCTTTCCCATGTGGTTCATTTATGTTTCTCCCTCCAAGACCCTCAGAGCACCAGGAAGTGTCTTTCCTCAGGCCCAGAGAATCAGGAGCTCAACTGCCGATGCATGTCGGGTGCGTGTCAGACATGCAGAAACTCTGGAAGGAATGTATAGATCATTTTGGGCTGTCTGGTGAATCCAGGTCACCCACAAAACATTCTGCTCGCTCTATGAATTCGGGCTAGCAAACGTTCGGCCATCCTTTTTGTAAATAAAACCAGAGACGTTTTTATGGGAGGGCAAAAGGGGCTCTTGCCCATGGCCCCTGCCTTGGAGTGGGGCCCCCACAAGGCTGCCTGATCTAAAGTAAGATTCAATTTTTCACCAGACTTAAATAGCACACACCAGGAGATTTTATGGCATACTGCTGAGGTGCTAAACCTATTGCCTGTCTGTTTTGACAAGTAAATTCTGCCTTGACCAATTAATCATGTAATGCTTTCTGTGTTCACTGTGGAATACATAGTTTGTGTGTTCCATACGGCACAACTTCTGTAGCATTCTTTCCTTCTTGTGGGAATTATGTTGATCATGTGCAATAGCCAAAGTTGACATCCATATTGATAAATTGAGTGACACAATGGTTCAGACTTTAGCTCAGTGTGTTAAGAACTCATTGCAGAGATATGTGTACATATGAAAGATTAGAAGAGCACATTCCAGCAAGACTGGCTGAACCTTTCCCATGTCTACAGTTTATAAACCTACCTGCATATGTACTTGGTTTTGGGATATAAGAGGTGCTATTATCAGCAATGTTCATGCACCAGATAGGGGTTGCTATAAAAACGAACATGCCATTCGTTTGTTGAAGGTCTAGAAATTGGTTTGTTCAGATGGGGCGTTCTAAAACCTAGGCACTCCCCTCCAAAGATGAGCATAAACAATTAGTCCAAGAGGGGATTAAAATACTGTGGAACAAAAGTGTTCATGCTTGTATCCAGGCTTTGCCAGCAGAGGATAAAGTGATCCTGGGCAAATCATATAATATCTCTTGCATTACTGTGCTGTCTTCTGTGAGGTTAGCCTTCTTGCATGCTGGCGGCATCGTTTAGCTCATTTCTTGATATTTCTTCTTATGTAGGCCATTTGAGTGGAAGGGGTGGTAGAGAGGAGAGAGCGGACCAGATGTTGTAGGCCTTGTGGCAAGAATATTTTAAGGTCTGCTTGTTTGACACAAAAACCTTTTGCTTTTTATATAAAAGTCAAAGGTTTTTCTGCATGTTTATGAATGACAATTCCACAAGCCATTGTTTTGGAAGTATTTAAAGTTTAAAAGTACAAAAGACATACCGAGATTAACAGGCCGATTCATGGAATAATTAGCGCGGCGCAAGTGGGCAAAAACGTGCGAATCGCAGTGGAATAGCGAAAATCGCAGTGCAAGTGCGAAAATCGCACGAAAAGCAGCGCACATCGATTCATGGAAGTCCGTGCGCGAGAAAACCAGCGGATGTGCGATAAAAAAGAGCGCGGCGCACGTTGCCGCACAGGCCATCTAACAGCGTGCGCCAGGTCACAGCGAAAATCGCACAGGCCACAGCGAAATTCGCACATAGCGCGGCGCACGCAACAAAAGTAGGCGGAACACGGGCGTAACACTCGGAATGGGGAACAACTTGCCAAAACGTGGGCGTCACGGGGGAAGTACAGGGCACAAGTGCGCGGAACGCCCACACGCTCGCCTACAACACGTATTCATGGAATAGAATAGGGCAAAAAAGCGCACGCTCAAACCAGCGCACAGGTACAAACACGACCGCCACAAGAAAGCAGGCGGTAGCGTCTCTGCGGCTGTAAGAAATGTGCGCCAAAAGGTGCGCCAACAAATAGCACCTATATACTGCCATGATGAATGTCCTATACTGTGGCCCTCCAGGACAAATGACGTGCAAAGGGGTACCCACAAACACGGACACCCGCTGACAAAAAATACGTGTGCGTGTATACCGGGGTGCGCGGGAATTTCCACACGCGATTTCAGCATGGTACGTGTATTTCAGGGGTGCGCGGGAAGTTCCACACGCGATTTCAGCAGGTTACGTGTATATCAGGGGTGCGCGGGAAGTTCCACATGCGATTGGCCCAGTGCGAGCAGGGTACGTGTATTTCAGGGGTGCGCGGGAAGTTCCACAGGCGATTGGCCCAGTGCGAGCAGGGTACGTCTATTTCAGGGGTGCGCGGGAAGTTCCACACGCGATTTCAGCAGGGTACGTGTATTTCAGGGGTGCGCGGGAAGTTCCACACGCGATTGGCCCAGTGCGAGCAGGGTACGTGTATTTCAGGGGTGCGCGGGAAGTTCCACACGCGATTACAGCAGGGTACGTGTATTTCAGGGGTGCGCGGGAAGTTCCACACGCGATTGGCCCAGTGCGAGC
This sequence comes from Ambystoma mexicanum, assembly GCF_040938575.1. Lineage (NCBI taxonomy): Eukaryota > Metazoa > Chordata > Amphibia > Caudata > Ambystomatidae > Ambystoma > Ambystoma mexicanum. Next base: position 329,063,077 of record NC_090935.1, read on the forward strand.
AAGGTATGTGTATTTCAGGGGTGCGCGGAAGTTCCACATGCGATTTCAGCAGGGTACGTGTATTTCAGGGGTGCGCGGGAAGTTCCACACGCGATTGGCCCAGTGCGAGCAGGGTACGTGTATTTCAGGGGTGCTCGGGAAGTTCCACACGCGATTTCAGCAGGGTACGTGTATTTCAGGGGTGCGCGGGAAGTTCCACACGCGATTGTCCCAGTGCGAACAGGGTACGTGTATTTCAGGGGTGCGCGGGAAGTTCCACACGCAATTTCAGCAGGGTACGTGTATTTCAGGGGTGCGCGGGAAGTTCCACACGCGATTGTCCCAGTGCGAGCAGGGTACGTGTATTTCAGGGGTGCGCGGGAAGTTCCACACGCGATTTCAGCAGGGTACGTGTATTTCAGGGGTGCGCGGGAAGTTCCACACGCGATTGGCCCAGTGCGAGCAGGGTACGTGTATTTCAGGGGTGCGCGGGAAGTTCCACACGCGATTTCAGCAGGGTACGTGTATTTCAGGGGTGCGCGGGAAGTTCCACACGCGATTACAGCAGGGTACGTGTATTTCAGGGGTGCGCGGGAAGTTCTCACGCGATTGGCCCAGTGCGAGCAATTTATGTGTATTTCAGGGGTGCGCGGGAAGTTCCACACGCGATTTCAGCAGGGTACGTGTATTTCAGGGGTGCGCGGGAAGTTCCACACGCGATTGGCCCAGTGCGAGCAGGGTACGTGTATTTCAGGGGTGCGCGGGAAGTTCCACAAGCGATTTCAGCAGGGTACGTGTATTTCAGGGGTGCGCGGGAAGTTACACACGTGATTGGCCCAGTGCGAGCAGGGTACGTGTATTTCAGGGGTGCGCGGGAAGTTCCACACGCGATTTCAGCAGGGTACGTGTATTTCAGGGGTGCGCGGGAAGTTCCACACGCGATTGGCCCAGTGCGAGCAGGGTACGTGTATTTCAGGGGTGCGCGGGAAGTTCCACATGCGATTTCAGCAGGTTACGTGTATTTCAGGGGTGCGCGGGAAGTTCCACACGCGATTTCAGCAGGGTACGTGTATTTCAGGGGTGCGCGGGAAGTTCCACACGCGATTGGCCCAGTGCGAGCAGGGTATGTGTATTTCAGGGGTGCGCGAGAAGTTCCACACGCGATTGGCCCAGTGCGAGCAGGGTACGTGTATTTCAGGGGTGCGCGGGAAGTTCCACATGCGATTTCAGCAGGTTCCGTGTATTTCAGGGGTGCGCGGGAAGTTCCACACGCGATTTCAGCAGGGTACGTGTATTTCAGGGGTGCGCGGGAAGTTCCACACGCGATTGGCCCAGTGCGAGCAGGGTACGTGTATTTCAGGGGTGCGCGGGAAGTTACACACGCGATAGTCCCAGTGCGAGCAGGGTACGTGTATTTCAGGGGTGCGCGGGAAGTTCCACACGCGATTTCAGCAGGGTACGTGTATTTCAGGGGTTCTGGGGAGTACCACACGTGAATTGGCCGTGTGGGCCCTCCCAGGTGTACGCTCCACAACCTCCACAGACCCTGCAGGCAGCCCACACCACGGGGGACTACCCTGCACCCATGCTCATGTCCCGCAGGCAGCCCATCCACCATTGGCATGCCCCCCAGCCAACCCACATGTCACCTTGCACTACTGATCAACAATGCATGTCTACCACCACCCCCACCCCCCTGCCACCATGGGCATCCTCCACCAGGCACCCACTCATGTCTCCCACCACCCCCACCCCCCTGCCACCAGGGTCACCCTCCACCAGGCCCCCACTCATGTCTCCCACCACCCCCACCCCCCTGCCACCAGGGTCACCCTCCAATAGGCCCCCACTCATGTCTCCCACCACCCCCACACCCCAGCAGTGCAGGGGCAGCCTCCAGCAGGCCCCCACTCATGTCCCCCTGCACCCCCACCCCCCTGCCACCATGGGCATCCTCCACCAGGCCCCCACTCATGTCTCCCACCACCCCCACCCCCCAGCATCCAGGGTCACCCTCCACCAGGCCCCCACTCATGTCTCCCACCACCCCCACCCCCCTGCCACCATGGGCAGACTCCACCAGGCCCCCACTCATGTCTCCCACCACCCCCACCCCCCAGCCACCAGGGTCACCCTCCACCAGGCCCCCACTCATGTCTCCCACCACCCCCACCCCCTGCCACCATGGGCAGACTCCACCAGGCCCCCACTCATGTCTCCCACCACCCCCACCCCCCAGCCACCAGGGTCACCCTCCACCAGGCCCCCACTCATGTCACCCACCACCCCCACCCCCCTGCCACCATGGGCAGACTCCACCAGGCCCCCACTCATGTCTCCCACCACCCCCACCACCCTGCCACCATGGGCATCCTCCACCAGGCCCCCACTCATGTCTCCCACCACCCCCACCCCCCTGCCACCATGGGCAGACTCCAGCAGGCCCCCACTCATGTCTCCCACCACCCCCACCCCCCAGCCACCAGGGTCACCCTCCACCAGGCCCCCACTCATGTCTCCCACCACCCCCACCCTCCAGCAGTGCAGGGGCAGCCTCCACCAGGCCCCCACTCATGTCTACCACCACCCCCACACCCCAGCAGTGCAGGGGCAGCCTCCACCAGGCCCCCACCCATGTCTCCCACCACCCCCACCCCCCAGCAGTGCAGGGGCAGCCTCCACCAGGCCCCCACTCATGTCACCCACCACCCCCACCCCCCTGCCACCATGGGCAGCCCCCACCAGGTCCTCACAATCCCCAATCATGTGCGTAATGGTCAGCCTCCACAGCCAAAAAGCCCTACCAAGTAACCCATTCACCCACATGGAAATGGAAATCACATGTTACACCCCCAATGTTCATTAAGCTAATGAACCCATGTCCGTCACACACAATGGTTGCAATTGAATGGGAAAACACAAAACATGACATGCATGAAACCAATGAGATGATACCACACAGTGAAGTATGCTAACAAAATTGTATTGAAAAAAATAAAGAATGCTAAAGAAAGAAAACTAACTACAATGTGAATGTGAAAAAAAAGAGCTGCATGTCCGTATAAAAACACAAAACTGCAAATCAGAATCCAAAAAAATGATGTCCAAAGTCAAATGTAAAAAAATCTCCATGCAAAAAATAACTATGTACAAAACTAACAAGGGTCCATGAGCCCAACTGAACAAAGGAAACCTACTAAAAAACCTACCTAAAAATCAACGATATACAAAAAGTGGAGCAGTGTCCGTCGACTCCAAATCATAATAAGAAAGAAAGGAAACCTAAAACTAAAGAACTATATACAAAGGCGGCGGGCAAGTCCAGCGGCTCACTCCGTGGTGTCCCGGGCCAGGGCATCATCGAACTCCTGTTCGATGTCCCGGAGGCGGTCCAGTTCCATGGCCCCGAGGGTCCGCAGGGACGACGCCGTGTCCTCCTCCAACCCCCTGCGGATTGCCTCGAGGCACTCGGCCCGCCTCAGGGCCCTCCGTATGGAGTTCTCCGCCCTGACCATTGTGAGCCGCGCCTCTTCCGCCCGCCGCCGCTCCGCACCTATGGCGTGGCCCAACCGCTGCCACACGGAAGACACTCTCTGTCCTGGGTCCCCCTGCCCTCCGGCCGATGCCTGCCCCTCCGATGTCGAAAGCCCCGAGCCTTCATGTCTCCCACCATGTTGCTGCTGCTGCTCTGCCTCTGCCCGTGCACTGCCTCCTGCTGCCTGCACATCCTCCGCCGGCTGGGGTGCACTTGTTGATGTGGCCACCCCTGCTGGACCTCCGACTCCCGACTGTGGCAGGGATGCCTCCTCCACCAGCCTGGCCGCACCGTCAGAGGCAGCTCCACAGGGCACCCACGTGACTGATGGGTGGGAAGATGGCACAGAGGATGACTGGCGCGTAGGGGGTCCAGTTGAGGAGGGGGTCGGAGCAAGCCCCATCAGACGGAGGAATCCGGCCTGGGTGACCTGTCCCAGCAGGCTGACGTGGTCAACGAGCCATTCGAGATGACGTGCAGTCTCTCCATGAAAAGACTGCAGGTCACCTCGGATGGCCCGTTGATGCAACGCCACACCAGCCAGGACAGGCTCAACCCGGACCTGGATGGCCACGTCCGCAGGCAGAGGAAGGCCAGTTGACGTCAGCTCATCCCCTGCCTGAAAACGGGTCTGGACGTAGGCATCCCTGCTGGTGCAAGATGATGCAGGGACAGGATCGGGGACAGGATTGCACACAGGCACCTCCGCGGCCGCCTGTGTTGCCTCCTGTCCCTGGTCCTGGACTGCACCACTAGCACCAGTGGGATCCCCACCTCCAGACCCCGTCTCTGGTGCTTGCACGGCCCCCTCCTCCACCAAACCCCCCACCAACCTGGATGACTCTGTGCCATCTTCCCCTGTTGGGCCCTGTGGGGTCCCAGCTGCCCCTTCTGCTGCCGAGGAGTCCAACTGCAACCTCCGCCTCTTGGACCTCCTCCCGGCAGCTGCGGCCTGGGACGCGGCACCGGACTCCTCACTCCCTGACGAGATGACAACACGGGAGGGGAGCCGGGCCTTGCGTCTCCGGCTGGCGGTCGGATCCCCACCGCTGTGCTCCACAGCACCTTCTCCGCCCTCTTCATCAGTTGACGCTGCAGACAGGGAGAAACAAAACACAGGCATCAGGGCACTGTACAATGGACACATACACGCATGACAGTTGCACATGAGTGGCATTGGCAAACCTCAGACATGTCATCACAATCCCCAACACACATGTCATTACAACTCGCACACATGAGCCATACCACAGCCATATCGCAACTGCCACCACCATCCATACACATACAACAGCATCAGCAGCCAAAGGGGAGCCAGACATCACATGCAACTCAGGAAGTGCACCACACATGTACACACACCACCACACTTGCATGCATGTCTACACCTCTGCCAAGTGTCGCACTGTTCAGACGGGCATCCATGTCACATCTGCCAATCAGGCTTCCACATACCGCTGTCACATGCATCCATGTAGCATCACTGTTGTACCCTTGACAAATACACACACATGCACATGTACACAGTGCACATACATGCAGCCGAATACAACATACATGCCTGACATCACGGACATGTCTACTTACATGCACATTCATCCAAACATGTGTGCACGCACAACTGCATTTGCCATGCAAGCCCACACACACAAGCACCATCCATGTCTCACACATTACAGCCCTTGCATGTGTCAGACCCACGGCCCTGTACACCCCCACCCATACTCGACCCCATACAAACAGATGTGCAACCGGCACAATGCCGAATAATCACCACACGCACTGCTCACAATCAGGATGCATGTACACTCACCGCTCGACTCCAGACGGGTCTGCTTCTCTAGGACCTGGACGTGGAGCACTGGGGATATGCGTTCCAGGACCCCCATCTGTTCTTCCGACAAGAGGCCCCGGCGCCCCTTGGCATCCGCTGCCTTCAAGAGGCGCCGGGCCTTGTTCAGGTTCCTGGACCTGAAGTCCTCCCAGCGCTTCCTGACATGTTGTAAGTCCCGGACTGCCACCCCCTCCGCGTTGATGGCAGTCACGATGTCAGTCCAGATCCGAGTCCGTCCTTCCTTGTCGGCGCGGGAACTTCCGAAGAGGGCATCATACTGCCCCAGGACTTGCTCCACCAGGACACCAACTTCGGTGGCACTGAAGCAGGTGCCCCTCTGCCTCTCTGGCCGGGGGTTGCCAGTGGTCACAGATGGTGTTTGCCCCGACATGACAACCCCAGAGGCAGGAGTGGGTGGGCAACTGGGTCCTGGGGCTGGGCTGTGGAGCGATGGAATTCCAGTCGGGAGTCTTCGGTTCCAGCAGGGGTGGTCACAGCAACAGCACCCCTGGCTGATGTGCAGGCAGCAAATGGCAGTGCACGTGGGCAGCAGGCAGTCAGGCAGCAGCAGATGGCAGGTGGGAGCGTGCTCGGGGCTCTGGGGGGCAGTAGTTCGGCCTTCTGGGCAGGAGCGTGGTCTTCCGTGTGCTTACGCGTGGCCAGCTTGGTACGGAGTGATTTGGCACGTGAAAATCCTGCACGTCAGCGTGAAAACCGAGGAAAGGCCCTTAGCGCGTAAGCGCGTCAGCACGCATACGCGATTCTATTGGACCAAAGGCCCTCAGCGCGTAAGCGCGTCTGTGACGTGACCCGCACGGGTGTTTCCCACACAGCACGTGATGACAGAGCACACGTGGAAAGACTGCACGTCAGAGTGTCATCGTGTGTAATTGGACAGCACGTCAGAGTCTCATCGCGTGTAATTGGACAGCACGGCAGAGTCTCATCGCGTGTAATTGGACTGCACGTCAGGGTGTCATCGCGTGTAATTGGACAAAAGTGCGCGTACACGCGATTGGCCTATGTACGTGTATATCAGGTGTGCGCGGACACTTACACACGCAAGTACGTCAGCGCACCTGTATCCCGGTGTGCGCGGGAATTTCCACACGCTATTGGACTGGGTACTGGATTTCAGGGGTGCGCGGGTCACACGCTCGCCTACAACACGCGCAACGCATTAATTTGCGCGCTAAAAAAATAACAAGCTCAGACCCAGGATGAACATACCGTTCCTAGCAGCAGTGGGCGTGGCCTACCAGAGGAGGAGGAGGAGGATAGTCAGGGCCAGAATATTCACACCCAGAACCAGCCTTTTCGGGATGCCTGATGACCAGGTGCATGGGAGGTACAGGTTTCCACCACACATCATACTGGACCTCGTGAGTGAGTGGAAGGATGACCTCACATCACCCACCCTGTGCTCCCAAGCACTCAGCCCCCTGGAGAAGGTCCTCAATGTACTGCACTTCTTAACCACTGGATCATTTCAGCGGACAAGTGCCATTGTGGGTGGTGTATCACAGGCCACCCAGTCACGCTGCCTACACCAGGTCTTGAACATCATCACTGCACGCCCATCAGTCCGCAGGCACATATACCTGCCCAGAACCCCTGCAGAAAGGCATGCTGCCGCCCTGGATTTCTACGCTGTGGCACGATTCCCCAAAGTGCTAGGTGCCATCGACTGCACCCATGTGGCTCTACGTCCCCCCAGGGCATCTGAGCACATCTATAGGAACCGCAAGCACTGGCATTCCATCAACGTGCAGGTAGTATGTAATGCCAAGGGAATCATCACCTCAGTATATGCCAACTATCCCGGGTCAACCCACGACAGCTTCATTTACCGAATGTCCACCCTAAGCCGGGACCTAGAAGCTGGGCGGCATGGCGATACATGGCTGCTTGGTGAGTATGAATGCCACTGCATATGCATGCATGTCAGATACTGAGCAAGGTCACAACCCCACCAATGATACCAATCACCACCTCCACAGGGGACAGTGCCTACCCTCTCAGCCCCCACATGATGACGCCAATTCGAAACCCCACCACGCCACCCCAGGTAAGATATAACGCAGCCCACATTACAACCCGGCCATAGTGGAGCGCACATTCGGAGTGCTGAAGTCACGCTTTCGCTCCCTTGACCGTTCTGGCGGGCAGCTGTTGTACGCTCCCCCAGTAGTGTGCAGGATCATAGTGGCAGCATGTGTCCTGCACAACGTTGCAACACGCCGGGGCCTGGCCGTGGACATGGTGGTGCCCCCCCATCCCCAACAACATGCACAGCCGCTGCGCATGGGAGGGGAAAGGGCACGGGGGGAGGCAGCCCGTACACAGCTAGTGGCTAATTACTTCACATAGAAATCACACTGCCCTGGCACATTCCATCTGACAATCAATGATGACTCAACCTGACACTGATCCTGAATGTCTGGAGAAAGAACCGTGAAAACCATATCAGCCTGAGATTGTTCACCTGGAAGTGTCACAATGTGTGCATCCCTACCCACACAGACACCACCAATGCAGTTTTGTGAAGTTACACATTCAAGCAGCTAAAATGAACACCCACTTGCAAAATGCAACAAGAGGACAGTGCCATGTCAGCCAACCCAACCCCAGCACCGCCACACCACACACCGTGCCATGTCATGCTATTTGCAGGTAAACAAAGTAATCCACACAACATGACACTAGGGTCACAATGTACAGTGTCCCTATTAGAAACTTGCAACACCTGAAATGCTCACAGTAATGCCGGACCAACAACAAAGTTGAGCACGTACTACCATTAACATGACATCACTAATGTTAAATATTAGTAGTCTCAGCACCTGGAAATGCCTGCACTCCCACCACTACCAACTGTGCAGTGTTGGCGCCATGTAGAGTTGTAGGTGCACTGCTGCCAACAGGGACCACATCTCCAGACTAGAGGTCCTTGTGTCGACATGAGGAAGGGACCTGCAAATTGGGAGGTAGACACAGAAGATGAGTTACACATCAATGCAACATGCAGTGTACAACACAACAGCAATATGCACTAGGAATGTATACACAGTATTGACTACAGACTGCCCACACAGCTCATGGGAGTCCAACGTCACTGTGTAATTCACTGTCACTTGGGCACACCCTTTGCAAGCCCATGGAAACGGGAAGCAGGAGGGGTGTGTGTGACTCAAACCCAAGCATCGGAACCAAATACATTACAAGCCTGCATGTGCCCAGCCAAAATGCAGCGTATGCCCACAGGAACCACGGAAGCCAACAAATCGTCCCAAAAAAATTGGGAATAAAATAAATAAAAATAAAAATAAAAATAAAAATAAAAATAAAAATAAAATCAAAAATGGCCATTGAAGGGCCCCGGGGGGTTGGGGAGGCCACCCAGGAGGTCCGAGGACAGGATGCACACCAGAACCCACCTGCGTGGATCCTGGGAAAAAAAAACACCTCCATGGGCTCATGGCCCACACGGCTACCCTATTGTGGGAGTATCACTGCTGTCGCTATTATCACCCTGTGCAGCTGCATCCGGAGGTGGTTGCACTATGGGAGGCAGCCCACACAAGGCCCTAGTCTGCTCCTCCATGGCTGCAAGCATGCGGGTGTAGTAGGTCTGGTTCTGGAGGATGAGTGTGCGGAGGTCCCCATGCAACAACTCACGGGATGCCCGGACCTCTGCCCTCGTTGCCTGCATCTCAGCTGAGAGCGTACGGGTGAGACGCTCCAGCTGCTGTTCTGTCCTTTGGTGTGTTGAAGCCTCAAGCTCAACAAGAGTCGTCCTGAGGTGAAGGAGCTCCTGCCTCAGGGCTTCCCTGTGGCCCTGGGACTCAATGGAGATGGCCTCCTGCAGAGTCGCCAGTGCCGCCCGCCTGTCCCTGTTGGGCCCCAATATGTCCTCCCTGTGTGACTGGCAGATGGAGTCGGTTGCCTGCTCTAGTCGCTCCATCAGCCTTTCAGGGGGGACAATGGAAGTGGCCACCCTATCCATGGCCTGAGCCATCATCTCGGATGATGCTGCCTGTTGGGTTGCCATACCGTAAATGCATTGCTCCCATGCGGTATTGCCAGGTGGCGTACGGCCACCACGTCGGCGGGAACCACACCTGTCTGGGGCAAGGCGAACTGCGCCTTGCTGTGCCGGCACTGCCTGAGGCTGCAGGACTGCATTCCCCCTCTGATCTGCTGGCCCAGGAACAGGATCAGATGTCGCGGAGTGTGACCCTGCATCCGTAACCACCAAAGGCGTAGCTGCCAACACTGACATCCCCATTGAGGGTTCTGACCCTGGTGCAGGTGGGTGAGACAGAACAGAATCCCTCCCTGGAACACTCACCTGTGACGGCACGTAGGTCTCATCCGAATCAACACCTGAGTACAGCTCGGGGGAGGTGCAGCCAGAGACACCCCTTGAGAGCACGACCTGCAGCACTTGTGGGTTCTCACCCACCACCACACCACGTCCCTCACTGGTGGTTGGTCGGCCCTCGGACCCCTCCTGGGTCTGCACCATCTCCACAACCCCAGCAGTATCAGGTGCGTCTTCCCCTGCAAAGACATGAAAACAAAGAAATGGAAACAGGCATTAGCACCATGGCACACAATGAGGGCTGAGAAGCAAGAGAACCAGTACTTGTTTGACACATGTCCCACATGACTAAAACCCTCCCATGCATGCACTCTCACTGCGTATGAAGGGCAGGCAAATGGCACACACTGATGACACCAAGATGGAAGATGAACACATTTTCTGCATGCTGCCTGGCAGTGGCATCACACATTGGCCTGTGATTGGCAGGTGAAACACACATGCCATCAAACAGATGGCATGTACCATTGCTATTGAGTGAAGATGTAGTGGAGGGCAGCACCTATTCATTCAGTCCAGTTCCCGCATGTAATAGCTTTTCTAATTCAAACAGGTCAGATTCTTCACCTGGAGCTGCCAGTCCGAAATGGTGCAATTGCACAGGGACATGTTTGAACAAATGATATCCAGGTAACAAAGTCACTCCACTTTACCATAGCCATGTCAGACATGTGACTAGAGGACTGCGACATGCCTAGTAAAAGTGGTGGAATGCAAACAATCTGACTAAATGAACAGTGAAAAATCAGGCAACAATGTTGTGGCAGGGTGACACTTCAAGGGCAACTGGCGTGCAGTTGGGCTAGATGTCTACTGTTGGCAGAAGGGATACTGCTATGGCCAAATGCAGCTGCGCAGGACGTATTGCATGAAGCACATGGCTGACCCATACGACTCAGGTGCACACACTCTCACCTGTCACACAAACAGAAGCCCTCACACACACCATGCACATGGATGACACACACATGCATGTGCACTCACCGGACAATGCCTCGTAATCAGCCAAATCTCCCACGCCTTGGATCTGTTCCTCCGTGACGTAGGTCCCAGCGACTGACTCATGTGGAGTGAGTTCCATGTCTACTACTGGAGACCCACCTCCAGTCACTAGAGTTGCGGCATGACTTGAGGCCAGCTTACTCTTTGCCCTGCGCTTTAGGTCATTCCAGCGCTTATAGCAATCACTGGCTGTGCGCCTCACGATTCCAAGGGCATTTACGATGTCCGCATCGGTCTGCCAGTGTGCCTGGCGTTGTGCAGATGTGGTCTTGGATCCTGCAACAATGACCATCTCGTTGTCATGTGCGGACACATACTCGACAAGTGCATTCAGTTCGTCATCCGTGAAGCTGGGCTTCCTGGATGGGCCGGACTGTGTAGCCGTGTCTGGGGCATCAGCCTGTGCCGGACGAGCACTCTTCCTCTTCCGCTTGGAAGGTGGTGGTGATCCTGAGTGTCCTGCGCCGCTCTGGACACTAGGGGCAGGAGCCCTGGTGGACTCTGTATCAAGAGTGTGGGATTGCACACTCAGCATGGGAGTTGGTGCAGGCATTGGCTCTAGTGTGATGGTGTCAGGGGGAATGTCAGCAGCATGGACTAGGACCGACACTGTCCGGGCTGGGTGTGTGAGGGCTGGGGTGGATGGAGCCGCAGCTGCCCCTGCAGCCTCTCCGCCCTGCCTACTTGGTGCAGCAGATGACCTTGCTGCCACAGATGCACGTGGCATGGTGACATCAACGTGCACCAGCGCACGTGTCATAGGCCTGCTGACCTGGAAGTCAGCCATGGAGTCAGCCAGGTCTGGTGCCACAATGGGCTGGTCCAACAAGGGCTGAGCATGGATGGTGTCAGCCACATCAGCCTCAACGGGAGGGGGGGGGATTATGGGTGCCCTTGACTGGTCCTCCACACATGGGGGGACAGGCTCACCCTGCAAGTAACGACCACGTCCCCTACCGGATCCACCACGGCCACCACTTGTGGCTCTTCCACCTTTGCCACCCTTACGGAATCCTCGCCTCCCAGCCATGGCACTGATGTTAATGTGCGTATGGAAGTGGGTGTAAAATATTGTCCTGGGCAATTGGGGGTCAAAGGGGTTGGGTACCAGATGGTAATTGTACCCTAGTGCTCTTGCAAGGCTGATTGTAACCCCTGGGGAAAGATGACGGGTCACGCTACGCACAGGAGCCCCAAAAAAGGGAGATGACGTGCACGCAACCCCTCCTAGACCACGTGTGCAGAAAGAAAAACCTGCACTACGCTGTGGCACCCAGTAACACAAGAATGAACGTATGCGTGTCACACGCAGCCTAGAATGACCTCTGAAGGGGTAGGCTACACACGGGGCAAGCACAGATGTTAGATACGTGCGTGACTCACCGTCTGCCAGGTAAAAGAGCGTGAAAAAGGAGCGCGTTTGGTTGGCAACACCCCCGCCAAAAGAAGATTTGTACGCTGTCTGAGGAGACAGGACAACAGTAGTAGGGAACACTGTTTGAGGGAACAGGCCCAGGTAAACCAGTTAAAGTGAAAAAAGAGAAAAAGCTGTCAGAGGTAACAGGGAATACGAACTTGAAACGCTGTGAAGTAAATCGCGTGTGAAACGACAAGAAGTACAGAATTCACCCACTCGCTCTCCACGAAAAGCACGTACAAGGAAATGATGTTCTACGCGTACCTTTTATACAGGCCCACACGTCCAGCGTCACTTACGCGGCGTGTACGCGCTAGGGCCATTTCCACCAATTACACGCTTTGTCACTTCTGCGTGTAGGGCCATTTCCACCAATCACACGCGATGACACACTGACGTGCTGTCCAATTACACGCGATGAGACTCTGACAAGCTGTCCAATTACACGCAATGACACTCTGACGTGCAGTCTTTCCACGTGTGCTCTGTCATCACGTGCTGTGTGGGAAACACCCGTGCGGGTCACGTCACAGACATCCTTACGCGCTGAGGGCCTTTGGTCCAATAGAATCGCGTATGCGTGCTGACGCGCTTACGCGCTAAGGGCCTTTCCTCGGTTTTCACGCTGACGTGCAGGATTTTCACGTGTCAAATCACTCCGTACCAAGCTGGCCACGCGTAAGCACACGGAAGACCACGCTCCTGCCCAGAAGGCCGAACTACTGCCCCCCAGAGCCCCGAGCACGCTCCCACCTGCCATCTGCTGCTGCCTGACTGCCTGCTGCCCACGTGCACTGCCATTTGCTGCCTGCACATCAGCCAGGGGTGCTGTTGCTGTGACCACCCCTGCTGGAACCGAAGACTCCCGACTGGAATTCCATCGCTCCACAGCCCAGCCCCAGGACCCAGTTGCCCACCCACTCCTGCCTCTGGGGTTGTCATGTCGGGGCAAACACCATCTGTGACCACTGGCAACCCCCGGCCAGAGAGGCAGAGGGGCACCAGCTTCAGTGCCACCGAAGTTGGTGTCCTGGTGGAGCAAGTCCTGGGGCAGTATGATGCCCTCTTCGGAAGTTCCCGCGCCCACAAGGAAGGACGGACTCGGATTTGGACTGACATCGTGACTGCCATCAACGCGGAGGGGGTGGCAGTCCGGGACTTACAACATGTCAGGAAGCGCTGGGAGGACTTCAGGTCCAGGACCCTGAACAAGGCCCGGCGCCTCTTGAAGGCAGCGGATGCCAAGGGGCGCCGGTGCCACTTGTCGGAAGAACAGATGGGGGTCCTGGAACGCATATCCCCAGTGCTCCACGTCCAGGTCCTAGAGAAGCAGACCCGTCTGGAGTCGAGCGGTGAGTGTACATGCATCCTGACTGTGAGCAGTGCGTGTGGTGATTATTCGGCATTGTGCCGGTTGCACATCTGTTTGTATGGGGTCGAGTATGGGTGGGGGTGTACAGGGCCGTGGGTCTGACACATGCGAGGGCTGTAATGTGTGAGACATGGATGGTGCTTGTGTGTGTGGGCTTGCATGGCAAATGCAGTTGTGCGTGCACACATGTTTGGATGAATGTGCATGTAAGTAGACATGTCCGTGATGTCAGGCATGTATGTTGTTTTCGGCTGCATGTATGAGCACTGTGTACATGTGCATGTGTGTGTATTTGTCAAGGGTGCAACAGTGATGCAACATGGATGCATGTGACAGCGGTATGTGGAAGCCTGATTGGCAGATGTGACATGGATGCCCGTCTGAACAGTGCGACACTTGGCAGAGGTGTAGACATGCATGCAAGTGTGGTGGTGTGTGTACATGTGTGGTGCACTTCCTGTGTTGCATGTGATGTCTGGCTCCCCTTTGGCTGCTGATGCTGTTGTATGTGTAGGGATGGTGGTGGCAGTTGCGATATGGCTGTGGTATGGCTCATGTGTGCGAGTTGCAATGACATGTGTGTTGGGGATTGTGATGACATGTCTGAGGTTTGCCAATGCCACTCATGTGCAACTGTCATGCGTGTATGTGTCCATTGTACAGTGCCCTGATGCCTGTGTTTTGTTTCTCCCTGTCTGCAGCGTCAACTGATGAAGAGGGCGGAGAAGGTGCTGTGGAGCACAGCGGCGGGGATCCGACCGCCAGACGGAGACGCAAGGCCCGGCTCCCCTCCCGTGTTGTCATCTCGTCGGGGAGTGAGGAGTCCGGTGCCGCGTCCCAGGCCGCAGCTGCCGGGGGGAGGTCCAAGTGGCGGAGGTTGCAGTTGGACTCCTCGGCAGCAGAAGGGGCAACTGGGACCCCACAGGGCCCAACAGGGGAAGATGGCACGGAGTCATCCAGGTTGGTGGGGGGTTTGGTGGAGGAGGAGGCCGTGCAAGCACCAGAGACGGGGTCTGGAGGTGGGGATCCCACTGGTGCTAGTGGTGCAGTCCAGGACCAGGGACAGGAGGCAGCACAGGCGGCCGCGGAGGTGCCTGTGTGCAATCCTGTCCCCGATCCTGTCCCTGCATCATCTTGCACCAGCAGGGATGCCTACGTCCAGACCCGTTTTCAGGCAGGGGATGAGCTGACGTCAACTGGCCTTCCTCTGCCTGCGGACGTGGCCATCCAGGTCCAGGTTGAGCCTGTCCTGGCTGGTGTGGCGTTGCGTCAACGGGCCATGCGAGGTGACCTGCAGTCTTTTCATGGAGAGACTGCACGTCATCTCGAATGGCTCGTTGACCACGTCAGCCTGCTGGGACAGGTCACCCGGGCCGGATTCCGCTGTCTGATGGGGCTTGCTTCGACCCCCTCCTCAACTGGACCCCCTACGCGCCAGTCGTCCTCTGTGCCATCTTCCCACCCATCAGTCACCTGGGTGCCCTGTGGAGCTGCCTCTGACGGTGCGGCCAGGCTGGTGGAGGAGGCATCCCTGCCACAGTCGGGAGTCGGAGGTCCAGCAGGGGTGGCCACATCAACAAGTGCACCCCAGCTGGCGGAGGATGTGCAGGCAGCAGGAGGCAGTGCACGGGCAGAGGCAGAGCAGCAGCAGCAGCAACATGGTGGGAGACATGAAGGCTCGGGGCTTTCGACATCGGAGGGGCAGGCATCGGCCGGAGGGCAGGGGGACCCAGGACAGAGAGTGTCTTCCGTGTGGCAGCGGTTGGGCCACGCCATAGGTGCGGAGCGGCGGCGGGCGGAAGAGGCGCGGCTCACAATGGTCAGGGCGGAGAACTCCATACGGAGGGCCCTGAGGCGGGCCGAGTGCCTCGAGGCAATCCGCAGGGGGTTGGAGGAGGACACGGCGTCGTCCCTGCGGACCCTCGGGGCCATGGAACTGGACCGCCTCCGGGACATCGAACAGGAGTTCGATGATGCCCTGGCCCGGGACACCACGGAGTGAGCCGCTGGACTTGCCCGCCGCCTTTGTATATAGTTCTTTAGTTTTAGGTTTCCTTTCTTTCTTATTATGATTTGGAGTCGACGGACACTGCTCCACTTTTTGTATATAGTTGATTTTTAGGTAGGTTTTTTAGTAGGTTTCCTTTGTTCAGTTGGGCTCATGGGCCCTTGTTAGTTTTGTACATAGTTATTTTTTGCATGGAGATTTTTTTACATTTGACTTTGGACATTATTTTTTTGGATTCTGATTTGCAGTTTTGTGTTTTTATACGGACATGCAGCTCTTTTTTTTCACATTCACATTGTAGTTAGTTTTCTTTCTTTAGCATTCTTTAATTTTTTTCAATACAATTTTGTTAGCATACTTCACTGTGTGGTATCATCTCATTGGTTTCATGCATGTCATGTTGTGTGTTTTCCCATTCAATTGCAACCATTGTGTGTGACGGACATGGGTTCATTAGCTTGATGAACATTGGGGGTGTAACATGTGATTTCCATTTCCATGTGGGTGAATGGGTTACTTGGTAGGGCTTTTTGGCTGTGGAGGCTGACCATTACGCACATGATTGGGGATTGTGAGGACCTGGTGGGGGCTGCCCATGGTGGCAGGGGGGTGGGGGTGGTGGGAGACATGAGTGGGGGCCTGCTGGAGGCTGCCCCTGCACTGCTGGGGTGTGGGGGTGGTGGGAGACATGAGTGGGGGCCTGGTGGAGTCTGCCCATGGTGGCAGGGGGGTGGGGGTGGTGGGAGACATGAGTGGGGGCCTGGTGGAGGGTGACCCTGGTGGCAGGGGGGTGGGGGTGGTGGGAGACATGAGTGGGGGCCTGGTGGAGGCTGCCCCTGCACTGCTTGGGGGTGGGGGTGGTGGGAGACATGAGTGGGGGCCTGGTGGAGGATGCCCATGGTGGCAGGGGGGTGGGGGTGGTGGGAGACATGAGTGGGGGCCTGGTGTAGTCTGCCCATGGTGGCAGGGGGGTGGGGGTGGTGGGTGACATGAGTGGGGGCCTGGTGGAGGCTGCCCCTGCACTGCTGGGGTGTGGGGCTGGTGGGAGACATGAGTGGGGGCCTGGTGTAGTCTGCCCATGGTGGCAGGGGGGTGGGGGTGGTGGGTGACATGAGTGGGGGCCTGGTGGAGGCTGCCCCTGCACTGCTGGGGGGTGGGGGTGGTGGGAGACATGAGTGGGGGCCTGGTGGAGGCTGCCCCTGCACTGCTGGGGGGTGGGGGTGGTGGGAGACATGAGTGGGGGCCTGGTGGAGTCTGCCCATGGTGGCAGGGGGGTGGGGGTGCAGGGGGACATGAGTGGGGGCCTGGTGGAGGATGCCCATGGTGGCAGGGGGGTGGGGGTGGTGGGAGACATGGGTGGGGGCCTGGTGGAGGCTGCCCCTGCACTGCTGGGGGGTGGGGGTGGTGGTAGACATGCATTGTTGATCAGTAGTGCAAGGTGACATGTGGGTTGGCTGGGGGGCATGCCCATGGTGGATGGGCTGCCTGTGGGACATGAGCAGGGGTGCAGGGTAGTCCCCCGTGGTGTGGGCTGCCTGCAGGGGCCGTGGAGGTTGTGGAGCGTACACCTGGGTGGACCCACACGGCCAATTCACGTGTAGTACTCCCCAGAACCCCTGAAATACACATTCCCTGCTGGTATCGCGTGTGCAACTTCCCGCGCACCCCTGAAATACACGTACCCTGCTCGCACTGGGCCAATCGCGTGTGGAACTTCCCGCGCACCCCTGAAATACACGTACCCTGCTCGCACTGGGCCAATCGCGTGTGGAACTTCCCGCGCACCCCTGAAATACACGTACCCTGCTCGCACTGGGACTATCGCGTGTGTAACTTCCCGCGCACCCCTGAAATACACGTACCCTGCTCGCACTGGGCCAATCGCGTGTGGAACTTCCCGCGCACCCCTGAAATACACGTACCCTGCTCGCACTGGGACTATCGCGTGTGGAACTTCCCGCGCACCCCTGAAATACACGTACCCTGCTCGCACTGGGCCAATCGCGTATGGAACTTCCCGCGCACCCCTGAAATATACGTACCCTGCTCGCACTGGGACTATCGCGTGTGGAACATCCCGCGCACCCCTGAAATACACGTACCCTGCTGAAATCGCTTGTGCAACTTCCCGCGCACCCCTGAAATTCACGTACCCTGCTTGCACGGGGCCAGTCGCGTGTGGAACTTCCCGCGCACCCCTGCAATACGTGTTCCCCGCTTGGCGTTTGCTGTTTGCCAGCCCGGTGAACTGGTCCAGGGTTAGCGCAGCCCTTTGCGATGATTTAGCGATTTGGATGGCTTTTCCTTGCGCGAGGGCGTTCTTGGGGGCGTTACTGGCGCTGCTGCAGGGTCGCTGCGATTCTCTGCGCCACGGCTGGTTCGGGAGCCTAAAATCCATGAATACGCTGTGCGCGGAAAACGGTTTTAAGGGAACGTGCCTGGCGCAGACAATCGCACGCGGACACTCTGCGCCAGCCGCTTGCGACACTTTTCTGCGAAATTCTATGAATTACCCTGTAAATCTGTTAAATCACATCGATTGGTATGTTGGTACTTGTATACTTCCCTTGATGATGGAGAGAATGAAGCTAGAATCCTTCCCATTTTGCGTAACACCCTTCTGTAATATTTTGGTTTTAAAAATGGTCAGGTTTGGAAATGGCATTTATGTACTTTGCAACTCAGTTTTATAAAATGAGATTGTTTTAGTACATGGTAAGAGCTGGAAAAGAAAGTGTTCAAATACAGAAATTGCAGAGTTGGCACAAATCCCAGCTTCACCCCTTAAACAATGTGTGATCCTGGGCATCTCATTTAATTGTCTATTGCCTAACCTCTCAGAATTGCTTGGCCCTAAACCTTTCAAAATTGTCAGCCCTTCAGAGTGATTTCCTTCAAAGGGTATGATCTTCATAAAAGCCTCAATCATGGTTTCACTGGCTATAGGGTTGCTTCCACTATAATAGTGAGCATTGATATACTGCACACCACAGGCACTTGTTCCGTTGATCACTAATGGTAACACTATTTTAAAACCATGTTCCACTTCTAATCTCAGTCTGGATAGAGACACCTTCCCGATAGCCATGCTCTGCTCGCTGTAGCTTTCTCCTTCCTTAAAATTGGTCTACTCTATCCATGCATTGAACACTTTTGCATTCTCTGAGGCAGCTAATGTGAGTTACCTGCCTATTTTGGGTTACATGTAACTTTTGCATACAGTCCTGCATTAATACTACAGGCTGCATACCTTCCCGGATGCTATTGATAAAATGTCCCCTGTTTCTATGCTAGAAGAGAAGTAACCTCTTAGTAGATTACTAATATTGGCCTTCAAATTCTACTTGTTTATCATTCTGCTTAGAGCAACAATTAAGAGGTTAAGGGGAATTAAAGGGAGTAAACATGCTTATTTTGAATGCTGCGAGGTGGCATATTAACCTATGGCTTATACTCATGGTGGGGGGGGGGTGCCACCAGATATTCTTGATCACTTAACTCCTTTGGTTTGGTAGAGGGGGCCCCAAAGATGTCCATGCCCAGGGCCCAAAAATGCTTAAAATGGCCCTGAATAAGACAACGCCTGCAATGAAAAAGAAGTTACTGCTAAAACATGCGCATGGCATTATTTGATCAGCCAGTAAAATGCATGTATTTTTTTTACAAATGGAGGAAGGTTGAAATATAGCTGCAATTCGAATGCTCGAGAATGGTGGATGAGCCAAAAAGCGATACAAACAAAGCGCGTCCGGGTGCTAGGGTGAGCCACCATATGCCAGTGATATCACGACAACGATGGATGGATGGCCTGTCCGAGCTCACTAAATGAGACCTTTATCTCCTATTCGCAGTCTGCGGGGGCGGTGGGGACGTGATAAGCATGTTGGTTACAGAACAAAAGCTCGCAGCGCCGCAAAGATGCCGCGGACAGATTTGGAAAAGTATCAGACAAAAGATGCATTTTATAGTAGGCGGCCTACATGAAGTGCGCTCGGAAAGCGGCCTGGCCACTGACAAAGGATGGGCCCACAGAGAGAGAGAGAGAGAGAGAGAGACGGATGACACAGCGAAAGGGAGATCTAAAGATAGGAAAGACGAGAAGCAGGAAATGTGTCATGGTGATACCGAGATAAACATATGTTTTTCAACATCTCTGAGATCCCCGTGTTTCTGAAGGCGACAACTACGTTTGCTATTAGAACGGCGATTCCCCATGTGACCATCAAAACAGCACGAGGTGTGTTGTTGCTTGTTGCGTGTTCTGTTTCATACTGTAAAGTGTTGGCGTGGATTGTTTCGTAAAATTGTGTACAAATAACATGTTAATTGTTTTTCTTTTTTTTTAACGGAGAGGGGAAGAGCTGAAAGGTCACAGAGTACCGACTCACTCCTTACTACGTGTGTTAAGGGATAGCATAGAAGCCCTGGGCTGGATGGGCATGGTGTATGCCCTACACTTTTGATTTTGAAGAAGAAGTAGTGAAGCAACTTGCATGGTGTGCACACAGCAGTTTCCTCCATGTCTCTTCAGCCCATGTGAGGGACGATGTCCCAGCAGTACTATGTCGCATGCAATGGGGAATGTCTCTTGGCTGCCTGTTTGATAGTTTAGTTCTGCAATGCAAGCTCGGCTGGTCCAGGAAGAGCAGAGACCGCACGAGCAGTCTGACTTTGCACACTACCGTACTGCTCCCTCTGTGATCCTGGGGGCCAGAATTTGAGTTGGATGCACAGGTGCCATAATCACCGAAGTTACGTAAAATATGGCATTGTGCAGAAATTATTTTGCTCCTGATTTTGATT
Source organism: Ambystoma mexicanum (assembly GCF_040938575.1). Taxonomy (NCBI): domain Eukaryota; kingdom Metazoa; phylum Chordata; class Amphibia; order Caudata; family Ambystomatidae; genus Ambystoma; species Ambystoma mexicanum. The sequence continues at coordinate 329,083,411 of NC_090935.1, forward strand.
TTTACATCGGTGGCTCAAAAATGTGTGGTGAACCAATAATGGCAGATTACGTGTGGCAATTATCACTATTCTCGCTCGCCACCTCTAGGCGCATTCCTGATCATGAACTTTCCCGTCGTCCCAACAGACACCACAGTTGAAAACCACTTCCTCTCGGACTCGTTTGTGGTACAGTGAGTAACAAAACCACCCCTTTCTATTCCGCTCTTTTGTTTTTTTTCCAAAGCAATAGCCCCCAGGCGAGGGAAGAGAGATCAGGGAAGGCCGTAAGGAATGTGATGAGTCGTGGGGACCGAGAGTAACGAGGATTACCATTTGTAATCTGGAATTACATCTCGTCCCCCTTCATTATCATCTTGTTTACTTCTCATAAAGAAATAGCAAGCATTATATTCTTAGACTGACCCAATAAATATATTTAAAGCGACATTACTGCCAAATTATCTCTCTTTATTAAACCAACTCCATAGGAAATGGTCTATAAATATGTTGTGAGAATGCAAGACCTGAACTCGTCAGAGAGGGAGCTAGCTGCCCATTGATAGTCTAAAATGAAGGTGGATGGAGATGCTCATGTGGCTGCTTTCCATATGTCCCTTAAAGACATTGGGCCTCATTACGACTTTGGAGGCAGCCATGCCCTTTATAAGGGCATGGCTGCCTCCAAAACCGTGTCTGGGTTCACAGAATGGGGAATTACTGGGCCATTCCGAGTATGGAGGGCCCGGTAATTCCTCCTTCAGGGAACCCGGCCCAGACCTTCCCCATTCCCATTTGAACCCCCATAGGGCTCAATGGGAATGGGTGCGGGAGCTAACAATGGGCCGATTACGACCAGCCCGTTAGCTCCCTGGTCCCCTCGCGGGACCCGCTCTGGTCGTCTGGTAAAACCAGACGTCCACATCGGGTCCCGTGAGGAAACCTCGTAATAGTGCGGAATGCATTTAATGGCTCCGACACCATTACCGGCGCCGTTAAACGCATTCCGCAAAGGTTATAATGAGGCCCATTATATTGCAAAGCGCCAATGACTATGACATCCCTCTGGTGGATCAGCCTTGTATTGCTCCTATATGGGGAATCTTTGCCAAGTCATACCAACATCCAATGGCACTCGTGATCCAGTGACTCAAAGTTGCTGATGAGACCTTCTTTAACCTGCTGTTTCCTGCAAATCTGACGAAAAAGGTACAAGCAAACCTGAATGATTCGAGATCTCAATGCTCTTGCCACATCTAGACTGCAGGGGTTCTTTTACCACGTTGGCTCCAAACTCGCTCTGCAGAAATGGAATAACCACCACTCGAATTACGTGAAAACATTAACAGATTTCTGTAAGAACGGAAGGATCGGTGTGCGGAATCACCATTTCTGGAATTAATTTGAAAAGTGCCGCACCAACCCGAAAACGTCTCATCGCTATGATTTTTCTGGCTGAAGAGAGGGCCACCAAAAACAACCCTTTCCATTACAGAAAATATATGTCGACCTCTTCCACTAGTTTTAACGGTGACACCTGTAGATTATATAACATTAGTGAGAGGTCCCGCAATGTAATGATTGGTTTTCTGGGGGGGGGGGAGAGGTCTTTTTAACTCAAGCCAATGGAAAATGCACAGAACATAGGGTCCTAGCTCTTCCCATCAAGAATCAGGGCAGTACACCACTTTAATGACTTGCTTATGAACCTTCAGCATGTAGTGAGAGAGACCACCTCTAAAACTATGGGGCACAAAAAACAGCACTGCCCATTTGGTCAGTGTATAAGAATGTTGCCCTTTCATTGTGCACCAGGCCAAAAAGAAGGACCAGTGAAGTTAATAGGCGTATAAAGTTGATGATCATCTGGATTCTGAAGCTCCCAGGCCAATTCTTGGTTATTACCCAGGGTTTGAGATCCTGCTAGTTAAATTTCCAGACTGTCAGCTTCAAGCACTTGATGGATTCTTCCAAGAGGAATGGAGATTTCAGCAGCGAGTAGTAAAAAGTAGGCACTTTTGGTCACCTGTGCTCATCTGTTGGAGAAGGGGTGTCAAAATAGACTTTCATGAATATCAGAAACTATGAAGGTAACAACTATGACTTCCTCCAGTTAATTAGGAACCCGTGTCTCTGCAGTGCTACACACCATACAATCAACCAGCATACAGGAGACTGGTTTATAGTGATAATTTCGAAAACAAACATTTCGAAAGTCAAAATATCGAAAAAAAAATATCGAAAAAAAGTCGCTTTTTTTTAATTACGTTTTTTATTCAAAATGGGGGGTTTCCCCCAACCCCCCTTTTTTAAAAATTGTTTTGTTTTACCCATTTTTTTTTATTCCCGGACCCCAAAATAAATATATAATAATAAAAAAACATTGATATTTATTTTTCTCGATATTATTGTTTCAACATTATTGTCTTTCAAAATCTTTTTTTTGAACTTATGACTGACCACCCAGGAGACCTACAGTCGGATCCAGCACCATTGCGAATGCGCAGGGAGCCGATGTTAAACCAAATGGGAGAACATGCAAGTGATGCGCTGACTGTCCCACTGTAAAGTGTAGGAAGATCTGATGGACAGGCCGAATGAGTACAAGGGAGGTGTCCTCCAGGTCCATTGACATTAATCCCCTGGCAGGACCTGGTTGATCAACTGCTGAGGACTCTCCATGCAAAAAGTGTGGTATACCATCCATTTGTGTTGTGCTTTGAGGTCCAGAACCCATCTGAAGTCTTATGAAGGTTTCCCTATGAGAAAAAGTAGCAATGAGCACCCTTTCTGAAGCTCCTCCAGAGAGGTTTCCATCACCACCTTCTTGTGAAGCAGATCTTGCATGCCCTTGACATCCTCTTTCTAGATCTTTTGGAATTGGATTCCATTTTAACTATCGAACATTTAAAAATGTTCTGAATCCAAAGAATACCCTCTATGTACCCCTTCCAGTGCCGCCTTTTCTGTCACATCTACGCAGGTTTGTTGGAGGCTAAGAAGACAGTTCCCCCCAACAGATTGTCAGGACTTAGGGGTTGCTGATGTCACTGACATGGAAGCTTAGGGCTTTCCTCTTGTTGCCATTCCTCTTGCTGGACCTCGAGAAGTCTCGGGCACCAATGTATTCCATGCCAATGGTCTTGCCATGAAAGATATTCCACAAATCCTATAGAACAGGGTCTGATTCTAATCATTAAAGAATATTTATATAATGCTCCATCTGAGTGCCAAATAGATAAAGACCCAGAAAGGGTGACTTTGTTAACATCATCTTACTAACTACTTCTGCTTTTCAGTGTCATAACCATAGGTGCCTTCTAGCCACAACTGATAAGCTGCTTTTTGAAGCCATGCCCCTCATGATGTCATAGTTTATGTTGGATAGGTACAAGACTTCCCATTTCATCACTTCCAAGAGTGGTGCCACATTTGTCCTTTCCTGATAGGCAGGAAACAGTGCCTGGAAGTCGAGCAATCAAGATTGGGCTACATACCTGGCATATGCTCCAGCCCGGAAAATTAGGGTGACGGCTCAGTATGTCCTTTTCAAAGCCCCACCAACCTTCTTGTCTGCCAGATCAGCTAGAATCATGTCATCCGATGTAAAAAATGCCTGCCTAATCAAATGCGTGAGTTGATTATCTAATTTAAAATGCCCAGGGTACTTATAGAATCCCTTCATAAGATCCAGTTTAAACAAATACAGTGAAAAAGAGACCTTCTCCATATCGCTCCACTCTCAGGATGACATTTTTCATGGTGCAGAAACAAAAGCTTTAGGAAGAGCCTAGAACTGCTGAAACAGTTTCTTTTCAGCTGGTCGGAGCCTGTCGGAACTCCAAATGAAGGCATATGTGTTCAAACAACACCTTAAGATCTTCCTCTTAATATATTTCCCTGTAAATACTGCAGCTTCCTCCTTCTCTGTGGGATCAGGTTATCTGTCCATCCACATCAGGTGGTGATGGGAAAGGCACTGGGCCTCATTACTAGGAAGGTGTTAAGGGATTACCGGCTCTGGTAAAGTCACTGGTGCCGGTAATCCCTTACCACCCTATTCCGAGGTCCCTTAGCGGGTCCCTTCCTTAACGCCTAGTTTTACCAGGTGTTATGGATGGGACCTGTTAAGGGACTACAGAGCTAATAACGGTACCGCAAATTGCGGTACCGTTATTAGCTCCATCCCCATTCCCATTGAGCCCTATGGGGGCTCGAATGGGAATGGGGAATGGTTCCCGGAATGGGGATTTACCGGGTCCTCCAAGGTTGGAATGACCCGGTAAGTCCCTATTTCGGGAACCCGGACCCGGAATGCGGTAAAGGGGTAGCCATGGTGCTAGTAGCACCATGGCTACCTCCTACCACGTAATGAGGCCCACTGTCAATGCAAGAGCTGACATGGCTGGAGGAACTGCAGAGGTGTCTTCTCCAAGCTCAACCCTACTGGCTTATTCGTTTTTAGTTACTGAAGCCTGGACCAACTGCACAATCTTAGCTTTGGATGTTATTTGCTCCTTGTGATGCCCCCTATGTGTATAGCAGCATTTCCTAGGCCTGTTTCTTTTAGATGGAGACATGAAGGAAGAGGAGGAAGATGAGGTGTGCTTCCGCTTTTCACTGGCTTCTTGGTGTTCCATCTTGAACCTTACTGGCTATTGGGAATCACTCAAAGCTTCCAAACTGCACACCCACCTGATACCGCAATGCTCAACATCAGTATCAAAAAGTGCTTTAATAATACATATTAGAAGATCTTTCTTGTGTGCAAGCACTCTCCTTCCCACTACTTCAGTTTTTCAGGCAGCATGAAGGCCTACAACAGCACAGCAGTCCATAATATGTGCCTGGCCAACCTCTCTCCATCTTCGTGCCCATGGAATGTCCACAATAATGTGGCCATCCATGGAACTAGGTTACACGGTAGGGAAAGGGTACACCCAGGAAGGGAGCTTACCTACGAGAGTTGCTGAGTTTGACAACTGCCTAATCGCAGTACATGGCTGTCTCACTGGATACCGAAAAAAACAAATGAGGGGCATGGGGCCGGAGGGCCCTTGTCCCTCATGGGTTGTTTGGAGATTGCCTGGTTAATTACTGCACAACATAAGACAAACGCACAGCACATAAGCAGCGGTGCACATGACGTTTCCAACAGGAGTCAGGAGATTGGAGGTTGCGGCAAGTGCACAGGTCTTTTAAGTTTGTGCTATTAGGTGTCGCTTGCGACACCCATCATAGCCCAAACAATTGCATTCAAATACTAATTCATGTGTGCATAGGGACAAGGGCTTCGTTTGAGCCTTAACAATTAAGAATAGGCTTTAGATGTAATGAGATTTTGTTTTTTACGTTGTTTTGTTTTTCTAATATTTGATTCTTTGTAGGAAGTTTTTAATTTATTGATTGTTTTCACACTTTCTTGTGGTGATTTCCTTTGTTGCTGTAAGGGTGATGACTTTTCTAGTGCTGAATTTTTTTTAGGGTAGTCTGGCTGGTTTGTCCATTACTCATTGAATAGGTGCTGATTCTCCTTTTTACATCTTTTTCAAATGAGTTTTAACTGTGTTTAAGTATTAATAATTTTTGGGATTGATGAAGCGTTTATTTTATCATCCTATTACATATTTTCCATATTGAGATTTCATATTAATACAATTGTGAAATTGAATAATACCACAGTATGGATTGGAATAGAATTTTTTCTCATCATAGTACTAGTGGTTTGGAGGCTATTTCTGTCTTCTTTGGTTCCCTATATTGATGCACTTTACATCCGGGCTTTATTCGTTTTGTTTGATTAACTAACCAGGTGTTACCATGGCATACCAAAACCTGGTGTCCTCTGTTCTTGTGTGGATTGTTCTTCTGACAAGGGGCACACATGAATGACATTCATTTGAGGAGGGACACACAGTGTATTAGGTGTTGTTTGGTGATTGATCCGTCCCATTTCCTGCCCCTGGTCATGCTAATCCATATGGCTAATCCCACCCATTCCTGCCCATCCCGGGAACTCTTTGATCTCTGAGCTCTTCCATGGAGGCAGTCATCTTGAATGACTGTCTATAAGGAAGCTCTCTGGAAACCAGTCAAAACTAGCGGCCATCTTTGAATGGGAAAGATACCATGCATCTTCCAAATATGTTAGATTTTCCACCAGTTACCACATTTCTTCCATATGTATTTTCCATTTATATCTAGAAAGAATATTCAAATATGTCATAACATGTTTCCAATATTGCTGTCTACTTTGCTGTGTCTAATTATTACTTCTATGTGTGCACATTAATACAAATCAATTTTTGTTTTATTACGATGATTGTATGATGAAGGTGAATTTGCACTGGTTGGAGGTCAAGTTTATCATCTTGTCTTGGGCACTATACTGCCATGAGAACTTCATCAAGTTGCAACATAGAAAAGAGCTTGTCTTGTACACTTGTGGCCATCTTGGCGAGGAGGTTCCACATCTGCATTCGACAATAGGTCGATGGAACAGCCTTTAACAAATTATACATTCCCAGTTTTAATAAAATAAAGAAGTATCTTAATGTATTTCTTTTCTCGAGGTGAATTACAGACATACAAGTTGAAACTGTAAGTCATTCTACAATATCTGTGAATTAACAGCGGTAGTATGCAATTTGCTTTATAACTTGTGATAACAACTTGACACATTTTTTTTAATGTAACGCTTTCCATTGCAAGTAAACGAGGCGATTTGACTGTGCGCACATAAGAAGACACTACAGCTCACAAGATGCAATGTTGTCTTGGCCTAGAAGCACTTACTGGCAGCCCAGTTCTCTTTAAACTAAAAGTGGCATGCAGATGTCCTGGAAAAGTCATATCAGTACCGAGCTCCAAAGTAGGGACAGAAACCAGAAAGAGGGCTACAAAGGACTTCTGGAGACATTTAACATCCCCTCATTTACAATAATATGGTGCTGACTGGGGCATACTAGGACATTAGGAGATGCTTGAGACATACATTTTTTTTATGTATTATGGGGGTGTGGATTCTTGCCCCCATAACATGACTATACTGAAGCAAGTTGGAAACAAGGCAATGCTGCAAATGTGCAGCCTTTATATATAGCCAGTTGATTGGGGCAAAGGAATATCAGGGGATATTAGAGACGTTAAGCAACTCTTTCAGAGTACTGAAATGCACCCGTTTTAATCATATATTCTAACTGGATTGCTGCTCCTTCAGCCTGTCTGTCATCTCATTCGCCTTCCTTCCTCTTCCAATCGCATGTACTTATTGTTTCAGTGGGGGGGGGTCTATTAATTTCGGGGATCAGTGCGGTTTGTAGTGGCTCAGAGAGACAGTGTTTCTTTTCAGTTTATCTTTTTGGATGCCCATAGCGGCTGCTGGTGCCAGAACGGATGCCAGGGGCATGGCAATTAGAGCTGGGGGAGCCAGGGATTTCATTGGTAGGGCCGAGCCAGAGCCGAGCCTGGGCGTCTGGTCTGGCTCTACGATCCCACCACAGGCCAAGCCCATGAGATCCCTGTCTCCCCCAGCAAAAATAATAATAAATAAACGCTGCCCTAACGCCCATGAGGGCAGCATTTATGTTCCCATTTTGCGGATTTATTTCCATATTGGCTGCACTGCGGACATAATAGAATGAAATGCAGAAAAAGAAGATGGGTGTCATCTGTGTAGATATAAAAGGTAAAAACCAAAAGGTTCAATCAAAGAAGCAAACAATTGCATATGGATATTGAAAAGAGTTGGGGTGAGTGAGGAGTCCTGCGGGACCCCGCAGAGCAAAGAACATGGCTTGTCCATGAACGGAAACATAGAAACAGCTTAAATCTGGTTGGTCAAAAAGAGGAGAACCAGGCTTAGGCATTGTCAGTAACACTACAGCCAGTAACCCACAACAGAACACTTGTGGATTGTTTAATTAGTTATCATAAAAAAGCAATTGCCGTCTTTCTACCTTTTTACACAGTTTTTCACAGAAAGTGCACCTTATAATGCACCATTTTAACCTGTTATTCCAAACCTTTCTCAATAGAGAACCCCCCTCCCCAGTTCCCTCCCCAACGATCCTTGATTGGTCCGGGTTCCTCGCTATGCTCGGTCTCTCTGCCATTTTTCTGGGAAACATTTACACCCCTCCACTTACATAAATTACCAGTCAGCAGTGGTGAAGCAGGAGCCATGCAGGAGATCCTATTGATGTAATAGCTTTTCTATATCATAGTGCTCACAATGGTTTCCAGCGTTTACATCTGCTACATTTGTTATATGCTATAGATACACTGCCATTTACAGTTTTGCTTGGGCCGAGCGGCAAGATGCCCCAATATTTGAACCATATACTCCTCAACGTATTTATGTCTGCATTGAAATTGAAAATGAACCTAATCGTGGAATGCTTCTGCTGTTTTATGAAGATTTTCTGGGGTTCATGCAATTACTGTTCATTTTTTACTGCCACAACCGAAAACGTCAATTTCCAAGATCCTCATTTCACCACCTATATATGTGGGGGGATGGGTACAGTATATAATCAATGTAAGAGGGAGTAGTGAGGGCTGTTCAGCATCTCCCCCCACATATATGGGGGTAAAATGGGGGTAAAAGTAACAAAGAAATCGTCATTTTGGGTTGTTTCATTAAAAAATGTGCAGTAATTACATAGATCCGATTCTTTGCAGTGAATCTGTTCTTTTGAGTCTGCACACTCTCATAAGCATAATTGTCACAATATCCTCTTTTATTGAATCTGGTGTTAATGTCTTTCAAATGTTTCTGAAATAAAGATTTGTCACTGCAATTCTGCCTGAATCTCATAATTCTCCATCTGCAATGCATTACATGTTTGCTATTGTGTGGCCACAAGTGACTTCTAGACGTTTAACTGTGTACTGCAGTTTCCTTACTATAGAGAATAGAATGTAGATCATTTCCTTTGACATTGACAGTAAGATCCATGCATAATATTTTTGCATTGTTCTTGGGTTACTGGAACACACCTTAGTTAAGGAAGAGGCAGACAATTGATTGGATTGAGTTGAGGGAGATGCAGAAAAGTAATATTTTTGAGTCAAGGAGCCGACTAAAACAGAAGTTAGCTGAGGGAGAGGTAGGACATATACATTATATTTATGAAATAGGGTATCCATCTTTTTGTCAGTACTACTAACTCAATTTTAACCCAGTCTGCACCTTGCACAACAAACGCCTGTGACATTTCCTGTCAATGTGAGGAGAAGACCACCACAGAATAGTTTGAAGGCAGTCAGGAAACTGTCTTATATTCAGTGGCTGTACATCTGAATGCAATCTTGCAGACGAAATCTTTGTTGCTTGCAAAGATGTAAATAACACATCTTAGAATTATTTTAAGGCAAGAGTGGGCATACATGGGTCTCATTACAAACTGTATTACCATTACTGGCACTCGGTCCTGTGGTATTACATCTGGATTACGAGTGCTGGCAATGAGTGTAAATCCCCATTTCATGGACTCCATGGAGGGATGTGTTAGTATTATGATTTTTGCCGGTAAGGGGCCTGACCTACCTCCAGCTCTTAGTTGGAGGTAATTCAGGCCCCAAACCGGAAAACTCATAGTTGACCGGTTTGGTTACATGCTGTATAAGATAATACAGGCACATTCATACTGCAACTCATAATGAGGCCCAGTGGTGTGTCGTCGTTAAATGATTATCCCAAATACTATTGATAGAGCAAATTGGACTAAGTAGTATTTCTGTATAGGGTCATCCTTTCACACAGCTCAAGGCAAATCTCGAAAAAGTCTTGTAATTCTTTGTAGCCATATTATAGTTTGTATCTGTAAATGAGTGTGTCATTTTTAGTGACCATACCAAACACTACTTTTACTGAAAAATACTTAGTTAGGAAGTTAGAGAGTGCATGCAGTGTTTAACATAGTGTGTTGCCATTTATTGGCCACACCAAATACAATTTGCAGGTAGTAGAGCTTTATACATCTTGGTAGATAGAATGAGATTAAATTCAGAAACTGCAAGAGAGAAGGCTGTGCTTCAGTGGCCAGACAAAATACTTGTTGCTTGCTTGCTAAGTTGCGAATAACAAACAAATCTTAGAATTCCTTTAAGGAAACCGAGTGCATTCAGTTGATGTAAATGGGCACGCAGGGCCTAATTATACGTTTGGTGGTAATTAGGCAATACATCTGCTGAATTACTGCCAAAATTGATTCCAGTTACTGCCACACAGTCCTGTGAGTTATCGCTGGATGACACAGTGATGTTAGTCCCCACTTTTGGAGTCCATATGAATCCATGGGTATTTTTTGCATATTCAGTGGTATTATGGCAAGGTAAATCTATTGAGTTTTTGTGGGTGAATTCTCTCCAGCTATTCATTGGCATAATCAAGGAGATGTATAGATGGTACATGTGTGGTTGATGACAGGTCTCCTTATTGATAGTCATAGAGAGGGGTGACATGGGGACATGTGTCGTTAGTCCGGGTCATGGATTGGTATTGTACTCTCATACACTTTACCCAAGAGGCATTGCATGAATATGCCCCAGGAATGCAGCATACTAATCCTTAGCCCCAGTCTCTACTCCTACTATTCCCTCAAGGATACTGACATTGATGATAGCCAGCACCTGCTCCTCTCTTGGCCACAGGTCCAAGGGTGATGGTGGTGAACTTCCTCCTGCGGCCAGGCACTCCCTGCAATGTTTCACTACTAGCTTCTGGACATGTTGTTGCTCCAGAACTGATATTTTGCAAGATGGTCTTCCAGACCTTGTTGTGTGGGCATTGTGGAACATTTAAATGTCCATGACCCATGAGGTGGTAAAAATCCTTTGTGACACTCTCCACCAAGACCTTTAACTCCTCACCTGTGAACTTGGTCCAGCATTGCTATGTCCGTTGGTGTTGGTCAGGTAAGGTGGCATGCTGGTTGGACAGGTATTTGCTAAGTTGTGGTGGCTCCAGGAGCAGGAAATTGGCCAAGGGACTGAGCTTAGAGGGACAACAGAGGATGTGATGTGGTCACTCTGGGGCTAGCAAGGGAGGCACTGCCACCTACAACCTCCCTTGTGTGCCCGAGAATCGCCCTTATGTTCTTGAGTCCTTCTCCTTCTATTTTATAACCACAGTAATGCATAGACAGCCACCGCCAGTCAGTAATGTTATTGGTTTGTGGTCTAGACGCTGTGGCCCCCGAAGCATATTGCCCACAAAAGCGCTGCATCATGAGCGTCGCGCTTCCAGGGATGTAGTATTGAGAGTGCAAATGGTGAAGTAGATTGGACTCCTTTGTTAGCACGCAAATTGCAATCTCCTGGAATTGCAAAGATACATAAGAATTTTTAAGGCCAAGTCCACTATGGAATCATAAAAATATAAATGAAAACCTGGTAGGTGATAGGCTACTACGAAAAACTTTGCCAGGTGATACTATGCTGTACAATTTTGGTATGGGGCTAGCTATAACCACACCAACTGTTGCAGGTTTCATAACGTCTTCATATGGCAGATTGTTGTCGTTGAAGTGTGAATTTTAATATTAATGCCTTATCGCACAAGTGATTACTTTCAGCCATTTGGCCTGCATGGCTATATGGCAGAATGCCGCTTTGTTTCAATAACCAATAGGTATATGAAATGCCCAACATATGTGCTAGGGGGCAGGAGTTGATAGTGCTACTTACATATTAGCACATAGAGAACAATGGAGGATGCCTCAGCCGATTAGCTTTGAGGAAAGCAGCCAGACACTACATGGTCATTTTCTGCATTTCCTCAGAAGTACGCAGCTAAAACCAAATGTGTGATCTTTCTCTGTGCTATGCATATGCATTCACCACTCATGTATTCCTATTCTTATTCTTATTAGGGCATTTATTGAGCACAGGCTTAGCTTCAGGAAGCAATGGAGCACTTTACAATCATAGGGAGAAGAACACAGCGAGGGAAGCAGAGAAAAAAAGAAGCAGGGAGATAACAGGGGAGGGAGGGTCATTGGCACCATGGGGGGGAAATTGTTAAATGTATTCCTCTCCACTGCTCTAAACTTTCCATTCGCACTGTGCATGTCTCTCGTTATACTATTTTTTTCTGCTGCTTTCCCACAGCTAAGGAAAAACACGAGCACCCTCTCCTCTCCTTTATTCCATCAAATGTAAACTTTATTCTGACAACTTTAGCAGCATATCTGATGCAAAGAATGAAACAAAAAAAGATGTTAATTTTCCATTTCACGTAGTGTCAGTAAGGGTGTTGCATTGAAATAAATAAACCCTTTCATTAATAATGTTTTTTTTTTTGTATTGCTATTTTGGCTGTCCACAACCTTTAACAAAATATCAATCATAAAAATCACATTTAATAAAGTAAAGATCAAATATCACACATTTAAAAACATGACGATAAAAAAAGGTTAAAACTTAATAAAATTACAGAACTAATCTCAAAAAGCTGGTAACAGCTATTACTACTGACGTAGTGCGACCAGCCAAATACATTGATCACAATGCTTCTAAATCATGACATACAAAAATCTCAACATTTTCTTAAAAATGATTTCCCTAATCTCTATGATCTTTTGGCAAGTTAATAGTGGCAACCTCACTACTGAATCCTTTTAGCAGGCCCTCAACACTGCATAGCCTCAGAGCAGCCCGTGCCATACCACCACAATTTGGTACTCCCCATCTCCCCTCAGGGCACCTTCCTGTGCACAAATGCCCCACTTCCAACAGCACTCAGAAACAACAACCTTGCATCCAGAACTAAGGTCATTAGTGATTTTACCCCCACCAATACCCCACCATCCCAAGAAGAAATGCCCTCCTCACCCTAAGAAGCGCATGCATTAGTGCCCACTACCTGAAAGGCCCTCACACCCACTCACCTGCACCCACCCACAATATTCTAGGAGCCCTCATTGATGCCAGATCCCTGCCAGCACACACACTAGACATTGCAGATGTCATCACTTCCCACAAACGACTTGCTGGCAAAAATTGAATCATGGTTGCACGCAGCAGCTGGCCCTGCCCTATCTATCGACCTACCAGATAGCTTTTCCATCAGCAGAAGGGACAGACCCACAGTGAAAGGGGGAGGCGTTGCCATCATCGCCAAAACCTCCATAAACATGAGAGAAACCCACTACCTCCTCAACCTCCGGGGAACACCTCGCAGTAAAAATATCACTGAATGCAAACACCACTCAAAACATCCATGTTATGTACAGACCACCAGGGCCCGTACTCTCATTCGAAAAGGATGTTACCCACATTCTTTCCTCAAACTCCAAACCTAAATCACAAACTATCATACTGGGTGATTTTAACCTGGGTTTCCATGATCCTTTGGACATAAACACCCTAGCCAACACCATGTCAGCCCTCGGGCTATCACATAGAATACAAAACCCTACTTATGTGAAAGGCCACACTCTTGATTGGCTTGCAGACATAAACTGCAATTCCACTATCTCATCCAACTCTCCATGCCCATGGTCAGATCTCCATCTTATAATATTTAAGATCGAAACACTGAAACAAAAGCAGCAACACCCCTAAACTAGCTCCAGCCACCCCAACCAGAAATAAGCGAAACATAATGGCCAGCAACAAACTGCATTACTGCAACCCTTCTTAGCAACCCAACACAAGGACAACTCTGACCCAATCATTAGAACCAAATATTACAATTATACCATGCTAGCAGCAATAGACCAACTAGCCCCCCTTGCCCTTCGCAAAGCCAAACAACCTGTGCACATAAATGGATGGTTCACCCCCACTCTAAAAACCTTGAGAAAAATAAAGGGAAAGGCGGAAGCCCAGTGAAAGAAATCCCCTACCGAACTAAATAGAATTGCCTTCACCAGGACAGCCAGGGAATATATACTACAAGTCCTCCAAACCAAAAGCGAACTGTACAATGACAGAATCTCTAAGGCTAACTCAAAATCCAAGGAACTATTTTCTATCCTTAGCGTGTTAGAAACCCCAATCTTTCGTGCAGAGAACTGCAATAAAAATGTTAGCTGATGCTTGGACATTCAGAACGACTCCTGGGCAAAATCACTCAACTCCAGGAGAAAGTACTTGCAAAGAAGAACATGCTAGCTAACCACCCTACCACACCCTACCACAGCCAATCACTAACTGTTAGACACCTTCAATGCAGAAACACCCCCATACAAATTCACAATGGACACCAACACGGAGGTCCTCCAAATCATCTCAAACTTAAAAACTTCCAAAGGCCAAGGGGATCGCTACCCACCCTCAGTCATCAATGACTGCGCCCCCCAGCTCTCCCCATTCATCACCGATCTTATCAATGCTTCATTCAGGAACAACTGTGCCCCAACGGACCTCAAAAATGCAATCCTACCATTACCAAAAAACAAATTCCTTGACCCCAATATCCCCACAGATTACTGCCCCATCACAACCATCCCATTTCTACCAGAAATCTTAGACCGAGTTGCCTTCCTCCAAATTCAGAAATACTTGGAAAAAAACAACATTCTGGGACTCAGAAAATCTGGCCACTGCCCCAGACATGGGACAGAAACGGCCCTATTAGATAAAAAAATCCAAATGGACGACTTGAAAGATAAAAGAAAGCTTGCCCTACTCGTCCTATTGGACCTCTCGACTGCCTTCTATTTGGTGGACCATACTATCCTATGCAACCACCTAACCACAGCCGCACAATTCTCACCCTATGCCACCCAATGGATTAAGTCTTTCCTCCCAGACAGGACTGTGAAGGTCTTCTCACTGAAGGCAGAAGCACCACCCACCATTGTCACCGGAGGAGTACGGCAAGGCTCATGCATATCCCCCACTTTGTATAACATATTTACAAAGCCCCTGTTTGACTGCCACCTATGCAAACTACCCAGACGACATCCAGGTCCTCATACCCATCACAGGAGTCCATGCCTCTGACACCCTCACACTCAATACCATCTATCTAACAATACAGGCTTGGATGGCACATCACGGGTTGTGCCTCCACAATGACAAGATGGAACTGCTCCTCATAGGTTCTCAACTCAGGCTTGTCAAACTCAGTACTACATTTCAGTCCTTTAACATTGATGGCAACACTATCACCGTTTCCAACCAGGTTAAAACTCAGGGGATTCTACTTAGACTCCTCCCTCACCCTAGCTAAACAAGTGAACGCCACCACCTCAGCCACTTCCTACACAAGCAAACTTGTCAACTCCTGCAGACCTTTC
Source organism: Ambystoma mexicanum (assembly GCF_040938575.1). Classification (NCBI taxonomy): domain Eukaryota; kingdom Metazoa; phylum Chordata; class Amphibia; order Caudata; family Ambystomatidae; genus Ambystoma; species Ambystoma mexicanum. The sequence continues at coordinate 329,098,641 of NC_090935.1, forward strand.
CTCTCTCCCGACCGCTGCATCACTCTGGCCAGAGCCCTACTGCTGACCAGAGTAGACTACTGCAACAACCTTTACACTGGCACTTTGATTTACAACATACTTAAACTCCAGGTCCTTCAAAACAATGCTATCAGAGCAGCACTGAACATCCCCAGATCAGCTCACATCTCCGAAACTAGACAGAAACTTCACTGGCTACCCATCCAAGAACGGATCTGGTTCAAAACGCTCACGCTGACTCACAAATGTATTCACTGGGTATCACCCGCCTACCTGGCAGACAAAATATAAAAACCCCAATCCTCCAGACCTACCAGAACAGCCTACAAGCACTGCCTTGTCAACCCAAATTCAAACTACAAAAATCTGGGGCAGCAGCTTCCCCACATTGGCCAGCAAACTCTGGCACAGCCTGCCAATCCAACTGAGAGCCCAGGAGTCCTTCTAGATTTTCCATAAACAGCTCAAAACACACCTCTTCACTCATAAAGTGTGCTTCTAAAGGACAAATCCGGTACCCCGCTAAACCAATATACACATGCCGCCCTAAATGTGCATAAATCGGAATATTGTAAAAGAGGCCAAATCTATAAATGGTATAATTTGTATAAAAAAAAATGTAAAAAATGTAAATATGCATGCATACCTGAAACCTGTGTAACAATTGTAATAGTTTATGTATGTAAGCGCCCAGATGCCCTTGGGCTTGGCACACTATATAAGCATCAAAATAAATAAATAAATATTAAGTGCTTCAAAGTTTCCTTTTGGCCGATTCATTAAATACACGACAAGTCATTTGATCCACAGGTAACAAACCATATCTCACCAACATGTGTTTGGTGAGGATTGTATTAAAACGAAACCCCAAAAAAAGCGATCTGGTAAGATTGTCGGGGTTAATAGTCAGAAAAGGGGCCATGATACCCAGTTTTTTGTAATCATCATGTAAGTGGATGACTAAGGGATATTGATGCATACATTCTATGATAAGTGCCCAGTCGTGATAGAACAATCATTATTTAACAATTACTGTCTAAGATATATCACTAAAGGAAAAAACAGCGAGTCAGACATGTGATGTCATCAATGATGTCATCAATGACATTTGTGATGTCATCTTTGATGTCCTGGGTGTTAGTCTTAGCAATGGACGGTGGTGGCGCGAGTTATGGTTGCTTATCTTACCATAACTGGTGAATTTCAGGAGGTTTTCGGTTTTACTTGGAACCATAACGTCCCTTTAACAACATTTTTTTTACTGAATTTCATAGGTTTTTTGTAGCCCAACTTAACCATAATGTCCCTTTAACATAGTTTTTTTGCTGAATTTCATAGGTTTTTAGTAACACAACTTTACCATAACGTTCCTTTATCAATTTTTTTTTTACTGAATATACATATACATGGTGTGAATTTGATAGATGTTTACTAGGATTCCCTTACTTTATATACATATAACATAGAGCATGCTGAACCCCCTGCTAGTGATTTTGATGTCTGCGGACTGTGCGAATGTCACAGACACAGACAACATCAACACTACCCAAAAACTGAGGGGGTATCTTAGATTGTTCAATCATGCAATATAAACACTGGAAAAGTAAAAAAAAGCAGCATATAAACACATTATATGTAATAATAAATAAGAAATGGAACCTATATATGTAACACATCAACCATCCATTTAAATACCATATGTACTTTTCTAAAATGGAATATACCACAACAAAAAAGATATGCCTCCAACATAATTACCTCACATAAACTGTTCAGCTAGGAGCAACAGCAGACCTACACAACAGTAAGAACACAACTTACCAGAAACTAGTAAGTAAACTTTATTTTTCTTATATATTTCTAAACTTTCTGTATTTGGTACACTAAAAGTAATATATATTTTTTTACACAGAAATATCCACTACTTTGGTATGGCTTGAGGAAAATTTCCCACGTATGGAAATGTCTGAAGACACTGATACTAATGGTAGACACTTAAGAAAATTAATAACCATTACTTTATGTGTACTTAACATATATATTTTTTTAACAGACCATACAAACATTGAAAATAATACACCAAAAGAGACATTAGAAAATACTCTGCAGCACATGGAACAAAAAATTGACATGCTTATGGAAAATTTCAATCTTTTGAAACATTTTGTGGAGGACCACATAAAAGAAAAATTAAATATCATTGTCCCGCATGCACCTGTTCCCCCGCTCCATGTCCCAGTCAACTATCCCCAAACCTTCAACACCAAGAAAAACGTTTTTATGAGACATCCATACCTTCATTCCCTCCCATCCATCCTCTCCAAACCCCTAATTCCCCTGTGTTTGTGTCAGTTTCTGCTTCCCCGTCTCTTTCATAAATTTTATATCTGTATATAATTAAAAAAAAATAATATGTGTGTTTTAATTTAGTCCTTTGTGTCTTATTTCTTTCAAAAAGGCAGTTAAGGTGTCCGCGGACAGCGTGGGTGTCCGGAATGTCCATAATTAACCAAAATGGGGGTGTCATGAGGACACTATACCTGTCCGTACTGCCTGCATGCAAGATGAAACTGTTCGTAGAACACACTAGGTGTCCGGAATGTCCTCAATTACCAAAATGGAGGTGTCCTAAGGACGCTACACCTGTCTGCAAGCAAGATAGAACTGTTCTTAGAACACTCACGGTGTCCAGAATGTCTGCAATTAACCAAAATGGGGGTGTCTAAGGACACTATACCTGTCCGTACTGTCCGCACGCAAGATGGAACGGTTCTTAGAACATGCGCAGTGTCCGGAATGTCCGTAATTAAACAAAATGGAGGTGTTCTAAGAACACTATGTCTGCACTGCTCGCAACCAAGATGGAACTGTTCTTAGAACACGCACGGTGTCCGGAATGTCCGAAATTAACCAAAATGGAGGTGTCCTAAGAACACTATACCTGTCCGCACTGTCCGGAAGCAAGATAGAACTGTTCTTAGAACACTCTCGGTGTCCGGAATGTCCGCAATTAACGAAAATGGAGGTGTCGTAAGGACACTATACGTGTCCGTACTGTTTGCAAATAAGATGGAACTGTTCTTAGAACGCACTTGGTGTCCGGAATGTTTGCAATTAACCCAAATAGAGGTGTTCTAAGGACACCATAACTGTCTGTACTGTCTGTAGAACATCTACACCCATGCGCACCATACCCATAAGTCCTACGAACATCACGACTGTCTGTAACTGTCCTTCTCACTTGTGTCGCACTTTTAATTGGTTTGAGGACCTGAACACTGTCCGTAGAACACCCACGCGCATGCGCACGACTGTTCATGTGCATTTGGTGTCCTGGGACACCCGTTCCCTTCGCGGACGTGTTCGTGACATCATCATGTGATCGCACCCATGCTGAGCGTATGTCCTGAATTGCGGACACTGTTCGGGACTGCAAACATTTTAAAAGTACTTTTTTGGAAAATGCAAAGTATTTTACAGTAAATATTCACCATTGCACATGTCCCAGACAATGACCTTGCATTTCTACATACTTTTTGGAACTTTTTTAGCCTTTTTGGGGTGTTTGATCTGTCCATGGACAGCGCGGCTGTCCACGGAGCGTGCACTTGCACCCCTATAAAAGGACACACCCCAGAGCTGATCTTCATTGTGTTTCTGGCTATTGCAGATTGACTTGTGCTGCTTTTGCTGCTGCTCTTGCTGAGATTTTCTCATCAACCCTGATGTCATCCATGGCTGCTGTTGCTACATCTGCCTCAGCACCACTCCTTCCCCCTCCACCACCACCACTTCCCCAAGGGCCTGCAGAGGGGAACAGGCGTGAGGATGTAGAGGAGGATGAAGAGGATGAAGAGGATGGGGTAGTGGAAGTCCCTACTACCAGCACTCACCGTCAGTCTTGGGTGTGGCGGTTGTTTACCGTTCATGGTGACGTACCAAAAGCACGTGCAAACAAGGTCACCTGCAACTAGTGCAAAATGGTACTGAGTCGTGGGAGGCCTGGTTCGTACAGCTCTGGTACGACATCTATGAAGTGACACCTAAGGTCGTTCCACGGTGGGGCCATTCGCAAGGTTGTATCTTGTGATCAACGTAGTAGGTTGAGTTCCTCTACCACATCCTCTGTTTCTGCCCCTGTCACCACAAGAGACACTCCTGTGGGACAGCACATCCATCCAGCTGCCTCACAGGCCATTCATGATGCTGTTGACCCTTACCTTTCAAGGGTTACAATATTGTGTATGCGACGCAGTACTCTGCAGGGGGAAGAGTCTTCGGAGTGCTTTCGAGACTACAGTGAAGGAGCTTGAGGTCTGCCCACTACCTAAATAAGGCCCACCCTACATCTTCCTCTCTCCACCTGCCCTTTCTTATCCCCGTGGTTGGTGTCCCTTCCTTACCCTCCTGTCCCCTCCTCTCCTGGTGTGTCGTGTGTAAAAAACCCAAAAAATATAAAACAACAAAAATCCAAAAAAAAGGGTCTTTTCAGAGCCGCCTTTCACAGTCTAAAAATAGAAGTGGCGAATAAATGTAGCAGGACCTTCGCAGACATCTTACATTTTGGGGTGCTGCCCTATCAAAACCATTGCACTTTTCTCTGGGAGGAAGTGGTCGCTCTGAAAAGAGCCTTTTGGTGGTTTTTTTGTGTTTGAAATACTTGAAATGGTCAACACCTACTGCAAAATGGATGGCTATAAATCCAAAAAAGGTTGCAATGCATTTCGTACATTTCTTAGAAAAATCTGATTGCCAGCATAAGTAAGATGGACTCCATCTCTGCGAAAAATGTATGTGCTACGAAACATAATATTTTCATTGTGAAAGGAGGACATGCCAACATCTCTTAAAAAGGCACAAACAGCCTTATTGACATTGCGCCTCGCTTTCTCCATTTGTGGACCAAATGAAGAAGAACGCAGCCACATTTGTCTCTGTGCAATACGAGAAAAAATTACTTGGGAATTTGGAAACATGCCCATAACCTTCCCAAGTCCTTCTTTCATTGCAAATTGCAATGAAATTCCAGACACATGTCCTAAACTGTTCCCTCCATAATGAATTATAATTATGTCTGGATGATGCTCTGTCTCCAAACTAGCACAGAGAGGTACAAGTCCAGCCACTTCATTCCATGCACTCCATGCCAGTGCACTTCCACATGTGGGAATCCTAGATCTGCAGATACTCCACAGCGTTCCGCATGCCCCTCCAACCAATGTATCCATGAGTCCCCCAAAATCCAGATAAGCTGTTTTCTGAAACACACAGCCATAGCTATCTGTTCTTCTCTCATGAAAAATACTTTCTGACAAACTCTTTCCTTACACAACACACCCAGTAAACTTTACTGACCAATCCCTTGCTTTACTCATTCTCATTTGCATGCCGCTCCACTCCAAAATCCCCATATGTAATACGTGATGTCCACGGACAACCGCCATGTCCGCAGACATATCGAAAATCTGAGCGTGGTGAATGTAAACTTAAATAGTGGGCCCCATTTCCCCTTTGAGGTTGGCTCTGAAAAGAGCTGTTTTTTTGGGGTTTTTTGCAGATGCTTGACGGACACCTGTTATTTTGTATTTTTTTGTTCTTTTTTTTCCTTAGTTTACTCCTAAAATCTTCACATAATCTTCTCCAAAGCAACCCTTACATTCCAGAACAGCATGGCATTCATTTCCAATAAAAGAAAAAGAAATGCCATCTTCTTTAAAATAAACAGCATTACTGGAATCAATATTCTCATAATTACAGAAGAACATACCAGCTCTAAGCATGAAAGCACACATGCCTCGGTAGATTGCACACCTAGCAATGTTTTGCTGAGGACAAAAAACAGAATTATTGTCCCATAATGCCCTAGGTACTAATCCAGAAAAAAAATACTTTGGCATTTGGAAGGATGTTCATTACTGCTTGAACCAAGTGTTCCAAATCTGCCAACAAAGTAGGGGCACTGACATAGCCCATAGTGCAAAACTACAACATGGGGCTGTTCATCCTGCACATATCTTCACAAACGTGTACAATTCCCTAGCCCAATCAGGCACAGTGCTCCACACCACCTCCACTACTTTAACATCAAAATTGTTTGCCACATGCCTGCATTGAGCATACTGCTGTAAACCATGCACAAATATATCTCCAAGCACCAACACCCTGACTTTCTCCACCTCTTCCATCTTCACTACACTCTCTTTCAACACAAATCCACAACCTTAACATCTAATTGGCTGATCCCTACAGTCCCCTTTCCATGCAGGATTTGCAGGAAAACCCTGGATGTGGCACGCCCTGTCCGCAGACAGCCGTGGTGTCCGCGGACAGCGTAACTCTTGGACAGCCCTTCTACCCTTTCCACTTCAGTCTCTCTGCCATTCCCTCATTGGATACAGCTAAGCAGACATACAACCATCCACCAATCACATCCAAAACATCTACATCTAACTCCATCATCAGAGTTCAGCACTTCAAATGTACTGTTGATCACTCTGAGTACAAGTCTCATATCATTGGAAAGCACCTATTACAAAAACGACTGTACAAGTCTCCAAGATTTCTACTGGCAGCTACATGCATATTCACATGCAAGAATACGAACTACAGGTATGCATATTTTCTGCACAGCACATGAACAACTCTTATGAATGCATATAAACAGAGTAACTGCCACTTAACCTGTATAACCTATAAAAAGAACTTACTGTCATTTTTCCCATCTGCTATAATCAACTGTCACTTCCAAACCTGTCTGATATCTATTTTTATTTTTACACACACAGCTAGCTAAAAAAATATAATATTAAAAGATGGGAGAAATAACAGTATCATTGTAGAAAAACAATTAGTAGTGCATTATAAAATTACACACAGCCAGGATAAAAGTATGCATCTTCATACACTCTATGCAGTTGCTGACATTTACCTTATAAAAATTGCAAAGTAAATATATCATTATTTCTATCTCCTAAAATTCAATAACACATACACTTAGTATTCTACTCATTTGCAACGCATTTTGAACTAACATATTGTAAGTAAAATATAAAGCCTACACATAGTCAAAGGAAACTGCATTCACACACTATGTTCACTTATCAAACAAGAATCCTACTACAAAAACATAAAAATAAATGTGTAAATTAACATCAGTGCTATAAACACACACAATTACTAACTTCTTGCTTTTACAATTGCAGTGAAGACCACTCTCCTGAAAAGCAGCAGCATCTGAAGTACAAACAACAACTCAGAAGAAACCTGCTCATTCCAAACAAGAAAAGTTAGTACAATACTACCATAATATTCTTAATTTTACTCAAACTCACTGTGCAGTTGATTCATGAAATTTGTGCGACGAAAATCAGAGATTTGTGCACCATTCTGCCACAAATCCCTATTTGTTAAAGGGGGGTTAACAGGTATAATGTCACACAAATCCCTGTTTTTCGATGCACACTTGACAAAACTTAGCCCCTAGAATCTTAGTATTACAGAACAAAGAACTGTTTTAATTCTATATCATTAGATTTAATATTAGTGTTTCTCATCACCACTAGCTTACTTTGAACTGTCATCTGAACCCAAGTATAGTAACACACAAATACAAGAATAGCCTTCCCAACAACTACTTGTAGCTCCAAATGCATAATCACACACCACCACATACATCCTTACCATCATACTCAGACACTCATACACATAGCACACATACATTGCAGAACAGCCCAACCCATACCTTCTTTTTTTTCAACAGACCTAAAAAGAATGCCTACCAAGAACCAAGTCCATAGAAAGCAACGCAGAAGTAGAGCAAATGAAAATAAAAGTGTCCATAATAAGCATCCATCTCTAGCAGAATTTGTACAAAAAGTTCAAACAAAAGATCTAATAGAATCATTAAGCGAAACAAAACAAGCTTCCAGTACAAAAACGTTCCCTCCTCTTTCAAAATGTAAAACGAAACAGAAAGTGATTAACAAGAGTTCAGCTAGCACTACTGCTAACACTGTGCCTATAAATAGTGATGTAGCGGCAGGTAACCATACCAAAAAAAGTATTTTAGAAAAAATGTTCCGCCACAGAGTCCTTCAAAATCTTATAAAAACAGGAAAAGAAATCATGCACAACCCTTAAAACCTACCGTAGAAAATTACTTTTAGAAGCTTTGATAGACAGTGCAATCCTTCTCAAAAGGAAGTTATTTATTTTAGTGTTAAACAGAATGAAACCACTTACAAAACTAACTACTAAATTACAAAAAAGACTTCTCAATAAATGGAATATCAACAAAAATAACTTCTTAAATATCTGTGGAGGTAAATGGAGTCACACTGCAAGCACAGAACCATATTTCAATGAAGAAGCATACAAACAAAAGCAAACAAACATAATTGCCATACATAGCAGTGGAAGAGGCTATGGAAAACTTAATAATACCTTTATGGAACAAGAAATGCTGCTTAAAAAAATGTCCCCAGAAAATTCAGTATCACCTCTCCATTCAACTGAACCAGAACGTCCAGTATACAAATGGCTGTGCACGTCAATGTGTAACATTGCCAAAAAATCTTTCAAATCTTTACGCCAGTTCCTCAATCAGTATGTGAAAGGCAAAGACAAAATCAAAATGAAACTACTACAAAATATGGATACCTGTCCAGTGCGCAAACACACAGGACTATAAGGACATTCATTAGCCTGCATTTTAGGACCTATTTGCAAAAGCACTTTCCATCACATCAAAATAATATCAACACATCCTTCAACTATAAGAAATCTAGTCTATAAACTGTACTATGCTAAAAGTCCTGCTTTAGCAGTAGCCACTTTAAATAAAAATCTTCTACATGGTACAGCCAAAGACCTACTTGAAGAAATAGAGGATATCCAGAGAAAATATTTTGGAAGTAAAAGCCACTTACAAAATGCAATACCTTTACAACAGACTAGCAACAATAGTACAGATGGCAACCTTCTACTACACACATACAAAAAAGAAATACTCAAATTTAAAAGTACATCGGCTGACGTACCAAACCATGTTTGTGTGTGTTGCCGCAGTACGTTTTATAAAAGTAACACACAAACTGTAGATGTCACATACAAAATAGAAGACAATGAAGATTCCAAATGGTTTGAATTAGATCTCTACCTTATAGCATAAAACAAATATGAAATAACTGACCCCTTAATACTTTGCACTTACTGCACTACAAAACTTGACAACAACCAAACTCCTTCACATGCTATCACAAATAACTTGGAATTATTCCCACTACCAAAACACCTGCAACAACTCAATTTATATGAGACCATCATAATTCAAACAGTGCACCCACTTCAAGCAATAATACGCCTTCAACCAAAAACAGCAAAATTACCTCCCTCTGAATTAGTGAAAAGCATTTGTGGCAAAGTAGTTTATTTACCATTAAATCTGAAAGAAAATGTGAACACTCTGGGAGTGCAACGTCCAATAGAACAATCTTTAATTGTCTTAATAAATGGTGTACCCACAAAAGACAAAAATATTTGGCAACAACTCGTAGACTTGCATAAAGTTAGACAAGCCTTGCCATATCTAAAAGACAATAATGAATACTACAAAGAAATTAATATTGAAGAAAACTTGAAGGAAACCACTAAAATAATTCAAGAGTCACCAGAAACTGGTCAATTTGAACTTCTAGATTCTGCTACACTATCCAATATTTTAGACCATTATACAATTCATCCATTACACTCTAATGACACCATAGATGATGCACTAGAAACGTACCAAATGTGACAAACCAAAGGATCACCAATCAGCATATGGGAAAATAAAGTATAGAAGCACATGCTTTTCCTCTACTCGTTCCTACTGGAAAAGGTGGAAGGTACAATGATAGACCTATTCAGATAACAGCATCAGAATACTGCTCATTACGAATGTATTCTGAAGATCCCAGATTTAGACAAAATGTGGAATACATATTCCACCTACTCTTTGAAAATGAACTAGCAACTGCATGCTACGGAGTTGCACACACATTGAAATCAGGTACCCAATTACAAAATATGTCAGCTACGCAATTACTACAAAAAGTGCAAGAAAAAGATGAGGTTCTACAATCAAGTCTTACAAGTCTGTTAGCAAACATGAGTGGTACTAAAGAGTACTAGTTCAGACGTCACAGAGATGTACTTTGTATGATAAGAAAACTTGGCCCGCCCACTTGGTTTGTTACATTAAGTTGTGCAGAATATGCATGGGAAGATTTACATGATTTCCTACGCATAGCAAACAAAAACAAAATAAACATAGATATACTAACACCTGGAGAACATTACTCTCTAGATCCTGTTAATGTTTCAAGATATTTCCATCATCGCTTCATTGCTATGCTACACTTTATTTGTAATAAAACTGCTCCTCCCCTTGGAGAAGTGCAACACTTCTTTCGGAGAAAAGAATACCAAGCCAGAGGAGCACCACATATCCAAATGCTTTTTTGGATTAAAGATGCTCCTAAATTTGGTCAAGACAGTGATTCCACTGTTTTACAGTTCATTGAAAAATATGTCACTTGTGAAATTCCATCAAGAGCAACAAATAGTGATCTTCATGCACAAATTGTACAATTTAAAAGACACAAATGTGGGAAATATTGTCGTCGCAAATACAAAAACAAAGGCAAATATTACACCAAATGCCACTTTGGTTTCCCTAGACCAGTTACAGAAACAGGTGAAGTGAACAACTTCATGACTTCAGTTAGACATAGTGTTAAAGGTAAATCATCTAAGAACACATAAAACATAAAAAGAACAGAAGAAGCAAAATATATTAATGATTACAATGCAATCATTGCCCTCTTATGGAATGCAAACATAGATGTGCAGTACATAGCAGACAATTCCACTGCAGTTGCACGGTATGTTACAGCCTACTTGACCAAAGCAGAAAAAACAGAGCTGCAAGACTTCTAGAATGACCTATCATCGGACAAAACACTGTCTCAGAAATTGCACAGCTTAGGCATAAAAATGCTCTCCCATAGAGAATGTGGCTGCTATGAAGCTGCAGATCGTTTAACCTGTACTGCTTTATATGGAAAATCTGAAAATATAGTATTGCTAAGTCTTGGTCCTGCTAAATCTAGAAAAAGGGTTCTCAAATCATACAACGACATAGAAACAATAGCCAAAAATGATCCCAATAGTCAAGACATTTTGAAAAATAATTTACTAGACACATACTACCCAAACAGAAGTACCACTTTGGAAACCATGTGTCTATACCACATAACCCAAAACTTCACATACAAAAATGATATAAAACTTGGTGAAAATAAAGGTAGATACAGAGTGACAAATTGTGAAGGCAGCTTAGTGAAACTTACCAAAAGAAGCTTAATTAATCATATGAAGTTGTCATTAAAAACTCCTCAACATAAAGAACAATATCACATGTCCCTGCTACAACTTTTTAAACCATCGAGAAAAGAAGGAGAGATACTAGATAACTATGACTCCTATGAAGACGCTTTCAAAGCAAATGAAGCACTCTAACCAATGTAAAATTTACACAGTACAAAACAATGTTGCACAATGGACAGCAACACGAAGAAGAACTCCAGGCCCAACTAGATAAGGACACTCCCGACAGTAGTCAACCTTCTGTAACAGGAAGCCAAGAACGACTGGGACAGCCACTAATAGTAAATGAGGCGGAATTAGCTATGACAGAAGTAGACATCACCATGGGCCTCATTCCGAGTATGGAGGTAATCATGGCGCTATTAGCGCCATAACTACCTCCAATACCGGTACAGAGTCTGCCCTGGTACAATGGGAACTTACCAGTCTATTCCGACCTTTACGGGACCGGTAAATTCCCATTGAAAAAGCCATTCCCCATTCCCATTTGAGCCCCCATAGGGCTCAATGGGAAGGGGGAAGGCGCTAATAACGGTATTGCAAATTGCGGTACCATTATTAGCTCTAAAGTCCCTTAACGGGTCCCGTCCTTAACGCCTGGTAAAACCAGGCGTTAAGGAAGGGACCCGCAAAGGGAACTTGTAATAGGGCGCAAAGGGATTACCGGCACTGGTGTCCTTACCGGTGCCCGGTATTCCTTTGCGTCCAACTCGTAATGAGGACCCATGTGGCACTATGAAGAAGATACAGAAGACTTAACTGTACTACAATCAAAACTGAACAAAGAACAGCATACCATTTTTCAAGAAGTAACAAAAGAAATTGCACATGGTGTACAACATGAAAATAAAGAATGTACCTGCCAAACTTACAAACCTATTCTACTATACGTCAGTGGTGTAGCTGGTTCAGGCAAAACATTCTTAATCAGAATCATCAGCAAGTTCCTTCAACAACTGACAAACAACAAACTGTCAGCTGTTGTAACTGCCACCACAGGTTTAGCTGCCTTCAACATAGGTGGTGTCACTTTACACCGAGTACTACTCCTTCCAGTAGACCACCAAAACAAATTAGAATATTACAAACATTCTATTGAAGCTGCAATGGAACTATGCAGAGTGTTAAAACAAATGAAAATGCTGCTAATGGATGAAGTGAGCATGGTCTCCAACCTAATGTTGGCTTTGATTGACCTCAGATTACAAGAAGTACTCAAAACTAAGTATGAAGAGCTCTTTGGAGGAAAACACATTATTGTTTTCGGAGATCTTCTTCATTTGACACCAGTGAAAGGTGAACCTATTTTTAAAACCTTAGGACACAAACTCTGCCATAAAACTGCTGGCAGCATAGGAAATGTTAACCTTTGGCAACATTTCCAATACAGAGAATTAACAGAAAACATGTGCCAGTCTGCAGACATCACCTACGCCAACATTTTAAAAAGTATTAGAGCTGGTGTACTATCTCAAGAAGCACAAGCAATATTAAAAATCCGGCACATCCATGCACTATATGGCCATAACTCACGTGCTGCTGATGTCATGGAACAATTGGCACACAAAAATGTTTATTGTATGTCCTTGATGCCAACTTTTGCAAGCTGTTCCAAATTCAATGAAACAATGTTGAAAAAAGAAATGCAAACAATAATTGAAATTTGCTCCACAGACAAACTGGACGTACATGGTATGACACGAGCCATGTGTCAACAAGCCACAACAAGACTAAATTCCTTAGAAAACTGTATCTCAAACACAGCTGGTTTGGAGAAAATATAAAAAAATATCTTTAAACTGTAGAGTAATGCTTAAACGTAAACCTGAGGTGTAGCAAGGCCTAGTTAATGGAGCACTTGGTACAGTAGTGAAGATACCGAGAAGTAAAGCCCTTATGTGGGTAGTTGCGCACACATTATTATTAGTTCACTAAGAGAGTTGTTATGGTGTGAGGGGGGGTCATTAGCAGCAGTAGCAGAGCGTAGAAGGGTAACTTCTCGGCACCCCTTCTATACAATAAACAAAAGGTAAGGTAATGCCTGCCAATCTGCGCTACCCCAACCAGGTCAACCAGCCACACCCTTACTTTGCTCAGAGAACCACTGCCTGCCGGCAGAAACTACCGTGCAGGAACGCATTCAGGCGTGTTATGATGACGCTTGTATTTTACGGACATTAGACTTGCAGTAGCACACTGCTTTTTCCACGATTACGCTCTCCAGCACTGTTACCAGTGCCATTTCCCGACTCGAACTAATCGACCCTACAGAGGTGACTTATTGGGCAATGCGAACCATTTTAAGCTACACTTAATTTGTTATGTGCATACGCCCTGAGGACGGCCCAGAGAGGGCTGAAACACGTGTTGGCGTGGAGTGTTTCTTTGCTTTTATCAATTAAAAATACTTACTGTATAACCCACGAGAGTGTGGTATTGTGAAAACTTTTTGGTACCAAACTAACCTCAGATTACTGTTCGGTTGGGCTAGCGCAGATTGGCAGGCATTACCTTACCACTTGGTACAGTAATTGGCTTTCAAACATACCCACGGGACAACAACATTCTGTTTGTCAATATTCTCTTTGACAAACTATCAGAAGTAAAAAGGATAGGACGCTCAACAGCTCGATTCCTTCTTTTCAAAGACATGTATGTACGCAGAGAACAATTTTCTCTAACTCTAGCATACACAGTCACCATTCACAAATCACAAGGTCTTACCCTAGATAAAGCATTGATAGATATTGGGAACACAGTCTTTAAAGAAGGCATGAGCTAAGTAGCACTATCACGCTTACGTACACTTGACAGTCTATTTCTAATCAACTTGGATGCAAGTAAAGTAAACGCTGATATTCCTTGCATTTTTTAATACAATAGACTACGTTCACTCTACACCCCCATCTAAAAACCTATCCTGTTCCACAAAAAGCAAAACGTTGTAAACGAAAACTACTTCAAACAGAAATGCAACAGGATCTCACTGCAAATCCTCCAAAAGAGAATAAAAGAAGCTAATACTTCATCAATTACTACAACCAAAGAAGAATGTACTACTCAAATTAACTCAGGTACTCAGGTTCAAAGAAGCAACACACACTCCGAAGAAATGACTTGGACACAGAACTATCTGGTCCATTCAAATTTTCAAATTTTCAAATATAACTGGTGTAAATTGCTACGTAAATGTAGCAATAAATATTCTATTTCAATTGCCACCAATTGTTGACAACATTTAATTACACAATACAGACCAATTGTGTTTGCAAATGTTAGTCCTTCATAGAAATGCAAGCAACAATCCTTACAACACATATAGGGCCTCATTACAACTCAGGCGTTAAGGGTTAACGCCACCGTTAACCCTTAACGCCTGATTCTGATTTTAACGCCTGCTTCTAGCAGGCGTTAAAATCCATGGCGCTAACCTGCCATGGTGCTAATTACGCCGCCGTAATTTACGGCGGCGTAATTAGCGCCTTCCCCACTCCCATTATGCCCTATGGGGCAAAAAAGGGAATGGGGAAGGGAAAATGGGAAATGGTGATTTACCGCCCCACTCACCTTGGAATGGGGCGGTAAATCCGCCATCCACCATGGTGTAAACAGAGTTTACACCATGGTGGTAAAGTTGGTGCACTTAGCACCAAGGTTGTAATGAGGCCCATAGTGTTCATGGAATAAGACAAGAATTGGACTACAGTGCTGCAATAGTGAAATGCACAATAAACTCACAAGAAAATCCACAATAATTTCTAATGTACTTACTACAAGTACTGGAAAACAAAAACATACCTATAAATGAAATCTTCCAAATTTCATACATGTGGACACATACATGCACTCTGTGCAACAATATGGCACAGGAACAAATCCCTAATGAACTTTTTGCGTATGTATCCATACCTAACTGTGAATCCATTCCATTTCAGCAACTTGTACAAAATGAAAACCATGGCAGATTATGTACTACCTGCAATTCAGATAATTGCTCCACCTTACAAATACAAACACATAGTAAATACGTAATACTAATGCTTTTACGTTACAATGCAGATGGTACCAAAAACAACTGCAAGCTGACTGGATTCACACATGGTCAAGAATCACTTGGTAAGAAAACTTTCACAACAATAGGTATAATCTACCATGCAGGAGCCACAACCAATACAGTGGACTACACTGCATATATAAAAAAGAATTGTGGATGGCTCGAATGTAATGATAGTACCATTACTCTTAAGCAAAGATTACCAGCAAATCTTATAAACGCTTATTTAATATTCTTAAAAACAATAACTAATCTGTGCATAAACATTAAAAAAACTTCAATTAGAAAACTATAAACAGTTACAAGAAGCCAACAGGTATCTCACTGCCCCAAAATTCTGCAACAACCAAATAGATAAATCAATACCACTGAATTATAATAAGAAATAAAAAGTTAGAATACGTCAACAGGTATCTAACTGCCCCAAGATTTTGCAACAACCAAACAACTTGAGAATATAAATAAAAAACTATAACCAGTCACAATTTGACAATTATCTAACAATCTGCAACAATCCAACAGATAGAACATTAGCCAGAAACAACAAGTAAACACTGAAAACAAAGAAAAGTACTGTACCATAACAAAACAAGTTTTTTTTCAATCCAACATGGATTTTTTTTTCCACAGACCTAATGATTTAAGCAACAAACACAGAAACTGAGCAAATTGCACAGTACACAGGTTTGTAAACTACTAAATATGAGGGTCGAAATAAAGCAGAAATGTCTAGTATTCAATGTAATAAGTCTTTATAAACTACCTACACTAACATGATCTTTTCTTTTATCATAGACATTGAAAAAGAATATATCTGCTCCAGTTACCCACGTCATGAAACAAATATATACAATCACAAAAAAATCAAACAGTAAGTATATTATAATAAATACAACTCATAAATACTGCTCCATAACACAACCATTGAAGCCAACATCTAACCATACACCACAATACAAAATGTTTACTTCCATGGATATGTTATACTGCAGTGCTTGTTACCAAACTCTACAATCTTAATGACATGACGTAGCCAAAACTTCACATACAAACTATACAAATCAAACAGTACACAAACTGTAGATTTGCAAATATTTGATAGATATTCGATTCTATGGGTGTGATCTATGGCTGTGATATGCTGTGGTGGTTGTGGCCAGGGCCTAGAGTCTACACTCTAGACCCTGGCCACAACCACCGCAGCATAATAGATCACACCCATAGAATCAAACATTTTAACTGGATATATGGGCTACTGCATTGCATTTTTTATGTCCGCGGACAGCCGCGGTGACCGCGGACATGACGAAAACATCAGGGGTGTCTGCCACCAGCCACCGCTCCTGACACAAATTTGGTGAAAATCCGTCCAACGGTTTGGGCTGTAGGCGTGAGCACATATTTTTCCCATTCGGTCTATGGGAAAAAAGGAAATTGTGGGACCCCCCCTAGAACTTTGCCCCCCCTGGACAAAACCTCACCAAACTTTGCAAATAAAGTCAGAGTGGGCAATATACTTTTTTTGCAAAGTTTGATGAGGATTCGTCCAGTGAGAGCGAAGTTATAAGCCACCCAAAAAGTGCTCTTCCTACGGGATTAGCAACTTAACCATAACTACACAGCCACTGAAGTCGCTGTGTGATATATATATATATATCCCTATTGTGGGGCACTAACACCCACGACATCAAAGATTACATCACAAATGTCATTGATGACATCACTGATGACATCTCATGTGTATGTACTTTTCATGAAATATGTGCACAAGGGATTCTTACTATAATGTTGCGAAAAATGTGTCAAGGATCATTGCAATAAATATCATACCCTATTTAGTGCATTGAACGATGCATTGATATAAATAGCATTCTATTATGCTATCTAGTATACTAAGCTACTCATGCAGAAACATAGCATTGTGTGCAGCATACAAGATGAAGGTATAATATTCATAATGTTAATTTGTTGAATAATGAAATGATAATTGTTTTCTTAATAGATTTTTATATACTGTGAAATATGTAATAAGTAGCTAATAAAACCAATGTATTACATAATTGCATTACTATAGACAAAACACAAAGAGACAAGAACACATACCAATAGGGGTATATACAGGGAAAGTGAAGTTAGCAAAAAAGCACAAGTAGTAGCAGACACAATTCATAACCTAACTGATTATTTTCATGCAAATAAATGATTGCTCTGTTTCAAAGCTGCTATTTACCCTATGTATATGTATCACTTGATGTGATTGGACCCTATGGAAAGTAGTGTGAGTACAATGTATACAAATATGACCATGTACAGGGAAAGCACAGCCATAAAACAACAACAGAACTATCAGAAAGTGCTGATAAGTCTATTGATTATCTTTATGCACAAAAAGGATTGCTGTCTTTCAAGCTTGTGTCTTCCCCTAGGTATATGTTTCATATGATGTGACTGGACTCTAAGGGAATTACTATAAGAACCTACTTGAAGGATACGTCTACAAATAAAATAACATTTTAAGTTTCTGACTGTTACTGAAGAAAACCATGTGGCCTAGATATGCCAGCAAAAGAAAAAAGAGTGAGCCAGACATGTGATGTCATCAGTGATGTTATCGATGACATTTGTGATGTGATCTTTGATGTCGTGGGTGTTAGTGTTAGCAGTGCACAGTGGTGGCGCGAGTTATCGTTGCTTAGCTTACCATAACTGGCGAATTTCAAGGGTTTTCGGTTTTACTTGGACCCATAACGTCCCTTTAACAAAGTTTTTTCACTGAATTTCATAGATTTTTAGTAGCGCACCTTAACCATAACGTCCCTTTAACAAGTTTTTTCACTGAATTTCATAGGTTTTTAGTAGCGCAACTTCACCATAACATCCCTTTAACAAAGTTTTTTCATTGAATTTCATAGGTTTTTATTAGTGCAACTTAACCATAACGTCCCTGTAACACATTTTCTTTTAAAGCATTTCATAGGTTTTTATTAGTGCAACGTCATCATAACATCCTTTTCAATAGATGAAGACCACTAGCATCTTAGGTCCTCAAAGTGGGATCCCCCTGGCATCCCGGTGTAGGAAGGAAAATCTTTTACCAGGATGGCCACCATGGAAAGGGAAGGCGGGGTGTATAAAGAGAACACAACAGGGTATGAGCGGGGGGGTGAGGGGGAACAGGGCACACACAGGGCATGAGCGGGCGGTGGGGGGAACAGGGGAGACACGGGGCATGAGCGGGGGTGGGGGGAACAGGGGAGACACGGGGGCTGAGCGGGTGGTGGGGTGGAACAGGGGAGACACGGGCCATGAGTGGGGGGTGGGGGGAACACGAGGGAAACACAGAGCATGAGCAGGGGGTGGGGGGAACAGGAGGGAGACACGGGGCATGAGCGGGATGTGGGGGGAACAGGGCAGACATGGGGCATGAGCGGGGGCTGGGGTGCACAGGAGGGAGACACGGGGCATGAGGGGAAGGGTGGGGGGTAACAGGAGGGAGACACGGGGCATGAGTGGGGAGGTGGGGGGAACAAGGCAGACACGGGGCATGAGCGGGGGGTAGGGGGAACATGGGAGACATGGGGCATGAGCAGGGGGTGGGGGGATCAGGGGAGACAAGGGGCATGAGCGGGGGGTGGGGGGAAAAGGAGAGAGAAATGGGGCATGACCGGGGGTGGGGGGGAACAGGGGAGACACAGGCATGAGCTGGGGGTGGGGGTGGGGGGAAAAGGAGGGAGACATGGGGCATGAGCGAGGGTAGGGAGGAACAGGGGAGACACGGGGCATGAGCAGGGGGTGGGGGAACAGGGGAGATACAGGGCGTGAGCCGGGGTGGGGGGAACAGGGGAGACACAGGGCTTGAGCGGGTGGTGGGGGGGAACAGGGCAGACACGTGGCATGAGCGGGGGGTGAGGGGGTACAGGACGGAGACACGCGACATGAGCGGGGGGTGGGGGGTACAGGAGAGAGACATGGGGCATGAGCGGGGGGTGGGGATACAGGAGGGAGACGCGGGGCATGAGTGGGAGGTGGGGACAACACGAGGGAGACACGGGGCATGAGCGGGGGGTGGGGGCAACACAAGGGAGACACGGGTCATGAGCGGGGGGTGGAGGGCAACATGAGGGAGACACGGGTAATGAGCGGGGGTGGGGGCAATACGAGGGAGACACGGGTCATGAGCGGGGGGTGGGGGGAAAACGAGGGAAAAACGGGGCATGAGCGGAGGGTGGGGGAACAGGAGGGAGACATGGGGCATGAGCGGGGGGCGAGGGGAACAGGGGAGACACAGGGCATGAGTGGGGAGTGGTGGGGAACAGGGGAGACACGGGCTTGAGTGGGGGCTGAGGGGAACAGGGCAGACATGGGGCATGAGCGGGGGGGTACAGGAGGGAGCCACAGGGCATGAGCGGCGGTTGGGGGTAACATGAGGGAGACACGGGGCATGAGAGGGGGGTGGAGGGCACCATAAGGGAGACACAGGGCATGAGTGGGGGGCAACATGAGGGAGACACGGGGCATGAGCGGGGGGTGGGAGGCAACAGGAGGGAGACACGGGGCATGAGCGGGGGAAGGGGGAACAGGGCAGGAACTGGGCATGAGCGGGGGGTGGGGGTAACACGGGGCATGAGCAAGGGTTGGGAGCAACACGAGGGAGACACGGGGCATGAGCAGGGGGTGTGGGGCAACACGAGGGAGACACGGGGCATGAGCAGGGGGTGGGGGGAACAAGGCAGACACGGGGCATGAGCGGGGGGTGGGGGGAACAGGGCAGACACGGGGCATGAGCGGGGGGTGGAGGCAACACGAGGGAGACACGGGGCATGAGCGGGGGTGGGGGGAACAGGGCCGACACGAGGCATGAGCGGGGCGTGGGGGGAACAGGGCATGAGCGGGGGGTGGAGGCAACATGAGGGAGACACGGGGCATGAGCGGGGGGTGGGGAGGCAACACGAGGGAGACACGGGGCATGAGCAGGGGTCGGGGCAACACAAGGGAGACACAGGGCATGAGCGGGTGGTGGGGGGCAACATGAGGGAGACACGGGGCATGAGCGGGGGTGGGGGCAACACGAGGGAGACACGGGGCATGAGCAGGGGGTGGGGGGAACAGGGCAGAGACGGGAGATGAATGGGGGGTGGGGGGCAACAGGAGGGAGACACGGGGCATGACCAGGGGGGTGGGGGGAACAGGGGAGACACGGGGCATGAGAGGGGGCAGGGGAGAACAGGGGAGACACGGGCATGAGTGGGGGTGGGGGGATCGTGAGGGAGACACGGGCATGAGCGGGGGTGGGGGGACAGGTGGGAGACACGGGGGAGGAGCGGGGGGTGGGGGGATCATGAGGGAGACACGGGGGATGTGCAGGGGGTGGGGGGATCTTGAGGGAGACACGGGTCATGAGCAGGGGTGGGGGAACAGGGGAGACACGGGAGATGAGCGGGGGTCGGGGGATCATGAGGGAGACACGGGGGATGAGTGGTGGGTGGGGGGATCATGAGGTAGATATGGGGCATGAGTGGGGGTGGGCGGGAGCAGGGGTGACACGGGCATGAGCAGGGGGTGGGAGCAACAGGAGGGAGACACGAGGCATGACTGGGGGCTGGGGGGAACAGGGGAGACACGGGGCAAGAGCGGGGGTGGGGGAAAAGGAGGGAGACATGGGCATGAGCGGGGGGTGGGGGGAACAGGAGGGAGACACGAGGCATGAGCGGGGCGTGGGGGGTAACAGGAAGGAGACACGGGGCATGAGTGTGGGGTGGGGGTAACAGGAGGGAGACACGGGGCATGAGCAGGCAGTGGGGGTAACAGGAGGGAGACACGGGCATGAGCGGGGGGTGGGGAGTAACACAAGGGAGACATGGGCCATGAGTGGGGGGTGGGAGGGAACAGGGCAGACACGGGGCATGAGCGGGGCTTGGGGGTACAGGAGGGAGACTCGGGGCATGAGCGGGGGGTGAGGGTACAGGAGGGAGATACGGGGCATGAGCGTGGGTTGGGGAGCAACACGAGGGAGACACGGGGCATGAGCGGAGGCTGGTGGGCAACACGAGGGAGACACGGGTCATGAGCGGAGGCAACACGAGGGAGACACGGGTCATGAGCGGGGGGCGGGGGTAACACAAAGGAGACACGGGGCATGAGCGGGTGGTGGGGGAACAGGGGAGACACGGGGCATGAGAGGGGTTGGGGGGAACAGGGCAGACATGGGGCATGAGCGGGGGTGGGGGTACACAAGGGAGACACGGGGCATGAGCGGGGGGTGGGGGGAACAAGGGAGACATGGGGCATGAGTGGGGGGTGGTGGGATCGTGAGGGAGACACGGGGCATGAGCGGTGGGTGGGGGGACAGGTGGGAGACACGGGGCATGAGCGGGGATGGTGGGATCGCGAGGGAGACATGGGGGATGAGCGGGGGTGTGGGGATCATGAGGGAGATACGGGGGATGGGCGGGGGGTGGGGGGATCGTGAGGGAGATACGGGGGATGTGCGGGGGTGGGGGGATCATGAGGGAGACACCGGTCACGTGAGGGAGACACGGGGGACAAGCAGGGGGTGGGGGGATCGTGAGGGAGACATGGGGGACGAGCGGGGGGTGGGGGGATCGTGAGGGAGATACGGGGCATGAGCGGGGGGTTGGGGGATTGTGAGGGAGATACGGAGCATGAGCAGGGGGTGGGGGGATCGTGAGGGAGACACGGGGGACGAGCGGGGGGTGGGGGGATTGTGAGGGAGATACGGGGCATGAGCGGGGGGTCGGCGGGAACAGGGGCGACACGGGCATGAGTGGGGGTGGGGGGAACATGTGAGACACGGGGCATGAGTGGGGGGTGGGGGAGAACAGGAGGAAAACACGGACATACGCTTAGTGTGCAGGCGGCAGATCCCACTCCTCGGCGGGGGCTGGAGGAACAGGGGAGACATGGGGCATGAGCAGGGGTGGGAGGAACGGGAGGAAGACACGGGCATGAGCGGGGGTGGGGGAACGGGAGAAAGACACGGGCATGACCTTACTAGCAAGCGGCAGATCCCGCTCCTTGGGATAAACAAAGATGGCGGGCGTCTTTCAAAATACGATGCACTGCACGCTACACTGCAGCCAATGGGAAAGCACGTATCATGTCCGCGGACACCATGCAAGCTGCTTGCCCAATCCCTGTCCCATATCACTAATTCTTTCTGACCTACTTTTTGGTCATTTTTTAAAAAACTATTGGACGGATTTTCACCAAATTTGCAAAAGCACACTTTCGGGACCAAGCCGCTGCACCTGGTCCAAATTTGGTGAAAATCCGTCCTGCGGTTTGAGCTGTAGGCATGAGAAAAGTTTTTTTCCCATTCAGTCTATGGGAAAAAAATGTAATTTGGGACCCCACCTATAACTTTGCCCCCCGGACCAAACCTTACTAATCTTTGCAAAAAAAATCAGAGTGGGCCATATACTTCTTTTGCAAAGTTTGGTGTGGATTCGTCCAGGGGGAGCGAAGTTATAAGCCGCCCAAAAAGTGCTCTTCCTATGGAAACAGCAACTTAACCATAACTACATGTTGTTATGTTATGTTATGTTATGTTATGTTATGTTATGTTAAGGAATTTATAGTGTGCACCTGGTACCCGTAGGCTGATGGGCGCAGACTTACAAACACAAAACAGAATTACATATACATCAAAGCTAGAAGCATTCCAAAGTTAATACTGATACGGCTCCAAAAGAAGAGCAGTGTTTTCAACTTTTTTTTTAAAGAGTTCTGTATATCTATATCCAGGTTACTCTTTGCTATTCTCTCTCTCTCTCTCTCTCTCTCTCTCTCTCTCTCTCTCTCTCTCTCTCTCTCTCTCTCTCTCTCTCTCTCTCTCTCTCTCTCTCTCTCTCTCTCTCTCTCTCTCTCTCTCTCTCTCTCTCTCTCTCACTCTCAATCTCTGTCTGTCTCTCTCTGTCTCTCTCTCTCTCTCAATAGCAGCATGCCTTACAATTACAGGATACACTGGGACTGTGTATGTATGTTAGGGGATCCCTCCCTTACTTCTAGTCGCCAACACAATTGCTCTTCCCTGACACTCAAAAATAATCTGTCATTGCTTCGCTTCCATGTCGATATCAGGGTCCTCCTAAATTTCTTAACTTTCCCCAGCACAGCACCGCCCTTTGTAGTGAAAAATGTGTCATCACAGGTCTAGTAGCTGACCAATGGAATGCTATGATGCCATTGCTCAAACTAGGATACAGGCAATATAAAGCTCCTGCTTGCTGCACTTTTTATGTCCGCGGACAACCGTGGTGACCGAGGACATGGCGAAGACATCAGGGATGCCTGCCACCTAAACAAATAAAGCATTTGACCCATCTCTTACTCCCCCACACTCCCCAGGCTACACACCAACACATTTGCCAAAGTTGTATTTCTCACCCTTTCGTCGCCGCGCTGTTCCCGGATGTCCACGGATCCAAGATGGTGGGTGCATCGAAACAATGCGACACACCTCACGCTTCATTCAAGCCAATCAGGCAACCATTCAAATGTCTGCAGACATGATGCAAGCCGATTAGCCAATGGGTGTCCTGTCCGTGGAGCGAACAGGGAAGTGTGTCCGCGGAGCGGACATAGATATCACACATTTTTCTTTACCTACTTTTTGGTCTTTTTAAACAAAACTACTGGACAGATTTTCCAAGCCACCACTCCTGACGCAAATTTGGTGAAAATCCATCCAGCGGTTTGGGCTGTAGGCGTGAGCAAAGTTTATTCCCCATTCAGTCTATGGGAAAAAAAGACATTTTGGAACCCCCCCTATAACTATGCTCCCCCGAACCAAACCTCACCAAACTTTGTTTGGCAAAGTTTGATGAGGATTCGTCCAGGAGGAGCAAAGTTATAAGCCCCCCAAAAAGTGCTCTTCCTATGGGACTATTGTGGCCGTGTAATATATTTGTAATATAAATATCTGTGTAAGTGCTTCTTTGCTGTGCCTGTTTAACTAAGATTTGGAGTATTTACCTATAGGTCACATCTTCCTCTTAAAATAAGCCTGACTTCTCTGCCACACTCCCAAGTTCCTGCACTTGTACAGACTGATACTAAGAGTTGGGGATCTACACACTACTGGGATAGCTTACTAAAGTCTTACTACCAGTAGGACTTTAGGAAAACTACCCTAACACTCCTTAAGGGAATGGTGGGTGGTGGTGAAGATATTGTAGACAGTGAAGATTCAAAATCGGGAACATACCTCATCCCCAGGCAGGTGGAGTATCACCAAAACTATCATCCTTTGATGAGACATTGGGCGAACAAGAAGTTATTACTTGACAAAACAAGGTGTTGATCCCTTCCAAAATGACTGTGGGCCTCATTACACGGCATGCAGTAACCATGGCGCTATTAGCGCCATGGTTGCCGCCCGTATTTTACTGTGTCCGCTTTGGTGGATGGCGGAATTACCGCCCTACTCCAAGGTGAGTGGGGGCGTTAATTCTCCATTCACCAAGGCACTTCCCCATTCCCATTTCTGCCCCCATACGGCTCAATGCGAATGGGGAAGGAGCTAATTACGGTACCGGAAATTGCGTTACCATAATTAGCACCAAGGTCCCTTTGCGGGCCCGTTCCTTAAAACCAGCCGTTGAGGTCGGGTCCCGCAAAGGACCTCGTAGTAAGGCGGTAAGGGTTTACCGGTACTGGTGCCCTTACCGGTACCGGTAATCCCTTACCGCATTCCATGTAATGAGGCCCCGTGTCTTTATTTGTCTTCTCAAAACCCTTGTTGTTTAGGATCTTGATGCCACTCCCCTCATCTAGAACTGGTTTAAATATCGACCTAGATTTGGATGGAAAGTAGGCCGTTGCAAGGGCAAAATGGGTCTGCTAACGGATATCCGAACGCCAGTATTCATGTCATCGCTAAGCTTTAAGGCTTTTGCTTCCAGTGAGACAATTTCCTCTGGTATTTTGGAACAAAGGGATAATGAATGGTCTGGAGAATCCGGGAGGGGTAGATTTATCGCTAATAACATCTCTGCATTGGAGATGTACGTTGATTTAGATTTCTGCAACATCACATGATTCCCACTTCTCAGATTGTAGCCCTTCTTCGGAGTAACCACGTTTCGCACGCACGGTAGCCCAACTGAGGTTTCCAAAATGTAATTAGGGCTAATTAGTTAGTTAAATTTGCAAGATCCTTCGGTCAGTATTGAGGAAATTTGGGTTGGTTTTCTGATAGACTGCACAAACAATGGTCCACAAATGAATTCCACACATGCAGAGAGATAGTCAGTTGTGTTTTTGATCAATTTTGGCTTACCTTTCAAAACCCACACCTCCAACGGGCTCAGTCGGCAGCCCGTACAGACTGCACAGACTGTCACTCCCAGTTACTGCGTGCCGCTCCTCGGTTCCAAAGGGTTTTTAATCCCAGTCTCCAACTCCTGAATAGACATTGAAAACAGACTCCAGTTGGTCCAGTTGGTCTGATAACAAGAGCGAGACCACGCCTCAGACTCCCACCCCCAGCCACTCAGTGCTGTTTCGCAGATCCAAAGGGTTTATAATCCTAGTCTCCACCTCCTGAATAGACACTGCAAACAGACTCCAGTTGGTCCGATAACAACAGCAAGACTGTGCCACAGACTACCATTTCCATTAACAATACACTCATACAAATGTGCAATAAATAAACTGGAGAATGAGGGCCTTTTTTTCCTCACATCACACATGTACAATGTTTTACTGTTTCGTTAACAGTTCAGTGATTAGTGTGTTCCTCCAAAATGCACACAGAATGTTTTTTTATGAAAGGTCGAAAAAATAAAACACTTCCTCATTTTGGTGAAGTAGGACAGCTCAGGGGCAACACGTTTGTTTCGGAAGCAAGACAATGCACTGCAACACAGGTTCAAATCCTGATCCCGCATTTAGAAAACAATCGCTGGTATTAAGCGTGTTAATATAGAAAAATAATAATACTGGCGGATACACAAAAATCGTGGACTTGTTTACCCGTTAAACATACTCTTTTCAATGACACATTCACTTCATAGCTTGTGGTAGCACTAAACTGATTGTATGTCATACTCTTGATCAGAGGGAATTTATACAATTAGTTAAAACAATAAATTCACGGTCTCCAGGCTTGGTCTGTGCCCTCTTGATATCCTATAAAGCATTAGCCTTGACAGATAACTGTGCTCAAATTTTCATGAATAGCACGAGTGCTACAATAAAACCTGGGACTGTCACTTAAATGTGGCAAAGGTGCAGAAGTGAGCCCCCTTTTAGAAGACAAAGGGGGTCATTATGACTTTGGAGGTAGCCATGGTGCTAACAGCACCATGCTAACAGCACCATGGCTACCTCCAAACCCGTGTCCGTGGTGTCGGAATGGGGATTTACCGGGACATTCCGACCTTTGCGGACCCGGTATGTCCCCATTCCGAAAACCATTCCCCATTCCCATATGAGCCCCATAGGGCTCAATGGAAATGGGGAACGAGCTAATAACCGGCCCGCAAATTGCGGTCCCGTTATTAGCTCCCTGGTCCCTTAACGGGTCCCACTAAGGGCGGATGGTAAAACCAGCCAGCCCTAGTGGGACCCGCTAAGGGACCTCGGAATGCGGCGGAAGGGTATTAGCGGCACCGGCATCCTTACAGGTGCCGTTAACCCCTTACGGCCGCACTCAGTATGAGGCCCAAAATCAGCAGATTCTATAGAAGTGGAAAATCTTTGCCCAATATCAAACACTCTATAACTTAGCTAAACATACCGAAAGAGTGCTAGCTCAACAGTTGCATTCCCGCGAACGTTAGGACCACATTGAGTCAGAATTTAGACCACTGTGCCGTATTGTATCAAACTGGAATCCATCTTGTAGGACTTGTGATTGCCTGCAGGCCTGGGACCAGCAGTGCAATGGTGCTCCTAGAGTCCCCTCAGCTTTTGATGCCGTCTCCCAGGAGATCCTGGTAAGCAGACTGATGGAAATAGAGAGATGCAGAGAGAAATTGATGTAATGGATGGGTCCATTCCTTGCGAATCACCAACAAATGATTGCACTACCACGTTTCTACTCTAGTGCTTGTCCTCTGGCTCAAGGCTTCCTACACAGGTGAGCGGTGTCAAATTATTTCATCCACTTTTTAATTGCATTTGTACTTTCGGGTTCTCGTATAAAAGTATGACAATGATATCCAATTTACTTTTTAACTATAAATGACAAAATTGAGATAACGGTTTACCTTCTTTTAATGTTTGATTGGCGTTTATAAATCGGTGCAGGCAAACCACCTAATAATGAACCTTACAAAGAACACAACCATGGTGGTTGGGAACCCAGCTGATGATTGTCTGAGTAACCTTTAAACACCACATCTAGCTCTTGACTCCTTACCCCCCATTATCCTCCATGGTGTAAAACGTAGGAATTCTCATAGACAATGAACTAACCACGAAATCCCAAATAGGAACAGTTGTGAAGAAAAGTTAACATGTTATGGCAGAACTTTCCATATTTGAACTTCTCAGATAAGTATCAAATCATAATCCCCCTGGCCTCTTCCCATTTAAGATTTTAACAACTGCCTTTGCCCTTACCTACCTATCGTGTGAGTTTTCTGCAAAGCATGGGTGCTATTGAGAGAAAGATATATGCATAGTACCCCGGACCGAAAGTCCCTCCGCTGGAAACCTAAGTGGCATGTAAAGTGTTGTGCATGGCCCATCGGCCCTGGTATGGGCTGTGCCCCTGTTTCTAGTACAGGAACTGCCTGCTTCGTTCAACCGCATCATTGATTTGGACCATCCCTAAAACCAAATGCAGAGAATAGGAGACCGAGCCTTTTTGATCAATTGTTTTTCCGAAGTTGTGGATATCTCTCTCATTTGGCTTGAGAGTTTGATGGGGTCAGTTAGTATTTAGGAAGGCCTTAAAATCCTATTTTACACCTTCTAAACTAAGAAAAATCTGCTGATGCTGACCCCCTGTGGTTCATAGAGCTGCAAAGTTATTGGTGCGTACTTATTGATGCATGGAAGCCACATTTGTGGTTTCATTGCAATTGATAAAACAGTAATATAACATTAAATTACTAACAGGATCTGCTAGGTTCTACCGTAAAGCCCATCATTGCATCCAACAAAAAACACCCATGAGTACATTCTAAAAGGGCCAGTGGTAGCAGAGTTTACGGGTCCATGGGCCATATTGTTGCAAATGTTGATTGCAAGACCAACCTTGGCTAATAAGGGCATTCATGTTGGGCTCACGTTGTTTCCACCAAGTCAATTACTTTGACCGTGTACACCAAAATGTATTTATTTGTGGGTTAAGGGATAAAAGGAGGGTGGGTAGGGAAGGGGGCTGTAGTGGAGGGGGAAGGGGGATTTGGAGGGGACCCCTGTACAAAAATACATTTCAATGTAAACTATTAAAGTCATTTCCATGAAGTAAAATACCACAAAGTCATTTAATTAGTGGAAATTACATGGAACCTTCATATTCAATAGGCAAATAAAAGGTCCTACTGGACATGAAAGTGGAGTGCATACATGTTTTGAAGCAAATTAGAACTCAGCTTAAGTTGCATCCCTTTCTATTTTCTAGAAGAAATATACCCTAATCATCCTGAATAATTTACCATCATTAAGTGCTTGTGAAAAACGAGCAGATTTCTCGATAGGAACTACTTTTAATTGGTTCTTTTATCATTCCCACATTTCCTTTTGATAGTTACTAGCCATATGTATATGAGTCATCCCCTTTAAAATGGGCAGGCAATAACACAGAGGGGAGAAATTGCCTGCCAGTGCCCCTGCACAAAGAGGCTGATGGGAGAGGACTGTGCTTGGGAATTTAGAAAACAAAAACACAGGCATGTGTTTAGGTTGGAGGAATACTCGGAATTGCAAAGTCCCCAATCCGGGGATCTGTAAGCAGGCAGCGTGGGGTCCAAATGCTAAGATGTTTGTAATAGAAACTCATTTGAATGGATCCGTTGTTTGGATGTTTGGCAAAAGAGCTGGAAAGAAAGACAGAGAATCCAAAAGGCCCTTAAAATGTAAAAAATAACATTTAATACAAGCAGTGACAGAATCAGCACCAGTTCAGCAGTAGTTATGTTTACGCACGACCTTGAATATCTGGCAAAGTTATTAGCGTGTTCTTACTGTGAACACCTAACCAAATCAAAGTTCAATCTAGGTGACTATCAAACTGAATCATAGTTCACCCTGCATAGACCTGCACTGACTATTGGGCACGAGACTCCACGCGCACAGGGAAGCACTCACTCAGGTAATTATGCTTCCAGAAGTAGAAGACTCATTTAATTTAGTATTTAAGTGGTCTATTCATCATTTTGTAAGACTGCACTTAGTTGTGCTTTTACATGATTGCCTACTCCTTGTGGATCCCTCTCAGAATCTGCACCTGGTGAATAAGGAAAGAGGGTTCCCCACACAAGTGCAGTGATCCTCATTAGCTTTTCAACATGCACAATGCCTGCACAGCAGTGAGAAACGAAATGAAAATCCTGTGTTTCACCCATAGGCAGAATACGAGCCACATGCCACTGTACTATACGCCACTATACCTGCGCCTCCACCAGTAAATCCCTTTGAGAGGAACAACATGCCCTATAAAAGGTTTTTTAGGCACTATGAGGTGGTGCAGAAAAGGCCTGTGCACACTGCACACTCATGAAGGTTCTGTGCTCAGCAGAGCCGTCATGATTGTCAGCTATGAGGACATGCAGGCCATGCTCTTGCACCATTAGACGGCTGTGCACTGCACCATGAAGAATGTTCAGATACATTGGAACAATTAAGATAGTCTTTTGCGAAATTTTAAACCTGCATCTGCCAACCAGAGACTGAGGGCCTCATTACGAGTTTGGAGATAGCCATGGTGCTATTAGCGCCATGGCTGCCTCCAAAATCGTGTCCGGGTTCCTTGAATGAGGAATTACCGGGTCATTCCAACCTTGGAGGCCCCGGTAATTCCTCATTCAAAAAACCCATCCCCATTCCTATTCGAGCCCCCATAGAGCTCAATGGGTTGGGGATGGAGCTAATAACGGGCCGGTTAATAACAGGCCCATTATTAGCTCCCTGGTCTCCTTGCGGGACCCACAAAGGACGTCTGGTCTGACCAGACGTTCTGAGCGGGTCCCTCAAGGGACCGTCGTCATAGGGCGGAATGGGTTTACCGGCACCATTACCGGTGCCGGTAAACTCATTCCGTCCACCTCGTAATGAGGCCCTAGAGTCTTTTTTTAATATTCCATAATCTGCCATTTGTGAATGATTGGGTATTGAAATTGCTGTATTGTGGCAAACGTTTCCTGACTACAAATGTGGTCTGTTCTTGGAGCCTTTGACTTCTAGCCAGAGAATAAGTTGAATACGAAAACATTTTTAAAGCCCACCCTGCAATATTTGTAGGAGGTCATGGTGCCAATGCCCATCTCCATTGTGGTAAGGATGTCATGGCATAAGGGAATGGGGTCGCTGAAGAGAGCAGTCCAGGCAGAGTGGTCGGGGTATCAGACACCTTCCCCATTTCCTATTTATGAGCATCTGTGTCATTTCCGTTCAGTGGTGATAGACTACGAGTTTGGATTCATATGGTCCCTGCAATCTCCTACCTGTAAGAGCGCCATGGCGTAGCACAGGGCAATTAGTGAAGTGTGTAGCCCTAGCAGGGGTTTCAGGATTCAAAAAGGCTTCCTTATTTCCTACCTCTCCAGATTTAAGCTTATCGAGGAGCATATGTAATAATTCTGATCAGAGCAATCAGGCATGATTGCTAACCCACTGGTTTTTGGGGGGCATTTCGTAGTCTAATAGAGAGTCTTGTGAGGCATGTCCCTATCTGTATGTGGTCTGTTGAGGTTATGCATATGTGTGTATGTATTCTTAACACATCTCCAGAGCTATTGTTGATGCATTGGCCTGTAGATTGCCTATCATGGTCTGAGTTTGAATGGTAGGTGAGTTGCACACTCATGGCAGGGCACTTGGGTACATGTTGATCCTCCTCAATTTGCCTGCTTGCCCATAGTCTTTAGAGGTGGTGCATGGGTGTCTTTGCTAGTCCTCATCAGTGCAGTAGAGTCGATGATGTTGTGGAAGACAACGGGCCTCATTACGACCCAGGCGGTAAGTTACCGCCTGGGCCGTGACTTTACCACCATGGCGTAAACTACGTTTACGCCATGGTGGTTGGCGGACTTACCGCCCCATTCCGAGGTTGGCGGGGCGGTAAGTCCCCAATCCCCATTTACCCTTCCCCATTCCCATTTTTGCCCCATAGGGCATAATGGGAGTGGGGAAGGCATTAATTACGCCACCGTAAATTACGGTGGCGTAATTAACTCCATGGTCCCTTAGCGCCATGGATTTTAACACCTGCTAAAAGCAGGTGTTAAATCCGCCATGGCGCTAAGGGACCTCGTACTCAGGCGGTAAGGGTCGGCGCTGTTTACGCCGGCGTAAACCCCTTACCGCCTGAGTCGTAATGAGGCCCAACATGTGTTGGTGAAGAGTGAATCTTGGTGTGTGTCTCTCTTCTTCACTTTCCATGGCTTCCCCTGTAGGGCCGGTCTGCAATACAGGTTTTTATTTCCTGAAGGTACTCAGTAGGATCAGACCATTTTTACCGGTGATCTCCTCTCTGATTATGAGCCGCATTGACTACTGTAATGTTCTCTATCAGGCTCAGCCTAAAGATCTTATCAATCAGCTGTAGCATCTGCAGAATATGGTTGCTAGGCTGGCCACTCTATCGCCCTATGGTGCCCATATTAGACTGGTCCTCTGCTCTCTGTAATGGCTCCCGGTGACGGAAAGGATTAGATTGAAATCGCTGTGCTTGGCCGCCCGGGCGTATTTTGGGCAATGAGCGAAATTCCAACAGGGTACATTTCTGCCCTATACCCCAAGTCGGACCCTTCATTCTGGTGTGGCCAATCTTGTGATCATTCCAAAATGTCCGCGATCTCGGTTAGGAGGCTGGAATGACCTCGCTGTCGCTCTTCGAAGGGTGGAGAATCATCTCTCCTGTCAGCGACTACTTAAAACCCTTCATTCAGTTCTAGGATGCTTGGCCCTTGGTTCGTTCTGTCACTGTCCCAGCGCCAAGATGCCCTTGGGTGTACGTGTGCTCTATAAATGACTATAACATAACATAACTTTCTTCCCATGTAAACATGCCTTTCTATATGTACAGGCTAATGTGTGATCATATGTGGGAACTCCGGTCAATTTAAGGGTTGACTGTGGACAGTAATTGCTGCTTGAATTATCAGTGTTATATGTGTGCTTTATGATGCGAGTAGGTGAAATAAAAGAAAACACCAGACCTTCTTGGTCAGTGAAGTTCTGCTGAGAGATCCACCAATCATCCAGGAGTGTTTGATTATAATCACTGTGTGCAGACATAATGGATGTCAGTCAAGCATGATGCAGTATCTGATATGTCGGCGATGGTAGGTTTGTGTGAAACTTTTGACTTATGCTATGTTGCATGAAGCAGCCAGTTTGCCATCATCTAATGTGTCCTAGAGTGTACGATGTGTTTATGTGATGAATGGTGCTTGGTATAATTTGAATCACAATGTCTGCTACTTGGGTGATACTGTTGTGTTGGGTAATGAAACGGTTCAGAGAAGGTGACGATGATTGTAATAAGGTGGATCCGTACACCAGGTAAGTGTATAACACAGCTTTATTATGATGTCCTGAATAGCTCTTAGGACCACATGAGATGGTAGGGAAGACAGAGAGACAAGTATAGAAGAAGGAAATACCCTGGGATCCCCACACCCATCCAGTTCTCTCTCTCAGCTCCAACTACCAACGGTTCCTCTATGAACCCCCAAGTCCTCAACCACACACCTTCCACTGCCCACTATGACATCACCATACCTGAGCAGACTACTACAATGATGTTGGGGAAGATACATATGTAGGGTTTATGTAACCACGTTGTGTGGCATGGCTCTGGAGGAAGATGCAGCTTTGCGGGGGAATGTGGCAGTATATGGTGATTTTGGCAAAGCAGGGCAACATGGGGAAAAGAGTGATGTAGATGTGGGAGATGATTTGGATGTTGATGTTAATGTGAATGCTAAGGGTAGTGTAGATGTTGCAAAACAAAGGTGATGGCCTGAAGGTTTAGAATTAATTCTAACCTCTGGCAAGGCTCAGGGGCAACCATCCAGACCATTGTTGTTCAGGATGCCAAGCCATAACAGAAAGGGAACGACCATATGCAAATCAGAAGTAGTCTCACTCCAAAAGGTGTAGTCCAGTCCAAACTGCTAGGTCACATCCCTTCTGCACAAGACCACAAGCATACCCAGACATGGTTCTGCCGCACTGGGCCTCAGGAGTAGTTTGGGTCTCTAGGGCCAGCAGTCTCAAGACCCATGTCTGGGCATACCTGTCCCACTTGGGGTGATGAATGCAAAACAAAAGAGTTGATGGCTGGAAGCTTTGGAATTAATCCTAACTTGGGCAACCCTCCAGACGATTGTTCATGCCATTACAGAAAGGGAAAGACCATATCCAAATAAGGCTTGGTTCCACCACAAAAGGGGCAGTCTTGTGGAAGAGCATGCCATAATCTGATAGTCAGCACCTGGAAAGACCTCCCTATTGTTTGCATCAGTTTATTCTGATACTAGTTAAAAGGAGAGGTTGTCAAGATCTGTGCACATGGGGAGAGTAAGGCAAAAATGTCCCTTGAAAATAGTTTGGGATTATCTTCTGAAGAGCTTTAAACACTAAAGTCAGTGCCTTGAATTAAATTTTCGATTCAACTGATATCTAATTAAGTTCATGGGAACGGGGGATGTATGCATTCCGTGATGATCTATGATGTGTGAAAGGGTACATTTTGTTTGGCAGTGATGGCTGGTGTGATGTGTGTATGTTCAAAGTGATGTGAAGTGCTTATGTAGATGGTGAGGTGCTGATGATGATGTGTTGCTTGGATGTGGAAGTGGATGTGAGGTGTGGCTGATAATAGTACGTGGCTATGGAGGGTAATGGATGATACGGTGCATGCGAGGATAATGCACACTTGCAAGGGTTATGTGGATGTGTGCGATGCAGACAGAGGATGCTGCTGATGTGGCAGATACTGTCTCTATGGGATGCTGTGAACTTAGAGGCTGATGTGTGCATAGAGGCTGTTTTGAGCTTGATGGCTGATGTTGTCAGGAAGGGTGATGTGTATGAAAAGGGTGCTGCAGATGTACAGGATCATGTTAATGTGCACAGTGAAGTGGATGTCGAGGGTGATATGAAGCGTCAGAGGGTGATTTTGTACGTGGCTGTTGAGTGTGCTTTGGCTGTGGAGAGGGAAGTGAATGTTTGGTGGTGCTATGATGTGGTGTAGGTGAGGAAAGCGAGGTGGTGGAGTTTCAATGGTGATTTGAAGGGTGCTCAAGGGTGGTGTGGCTTTAACAGCTGTAGTGACTGTGGAGGGTAATGGGTGATGTGGCCTTGTCTAGCTAAAGAGTAAGTATTGATGCCCCAAGAAACAAGTTAATACAATCAAACAGTGGGGCTTTTCCCCGCCCATATACATTGTATCATGGCACTAGGAAGTGGGGTTCTCAGGCCCTACAGCCCCAAGAAACCAGTTCATATGCTTGGATAGAGGGCCTCACCCATGTGCTGAAATCAAAGAAATCAGACCTAGTGTGGCGAGGCTCTCCATATTACCCCATTGAGATTTAGATGGGCCCAGAATCAGCGAGATTGGTGTTGCCCATGAAAGATTCAAAATCTTGGAAAGTGAGACTATCCCCATCTCCCACAATGTTCCTATTCTGTCTAATAGGATCGGCATTATATGGCTGGTTTCAGTAGGTGATTTTAATGTTGCTGGATGGGGGTGAACCATTTAGTACAATTTGATTTCCTTCATTCCATTGTATTGGGTAATCAGGGACATAGATGGATCACCTTCTGCGCTGTTTATTCGGGGCATACCCAGTGCCTTATTAGAGGGGTGACATGGCATCAGTTATATCAGTTGCGTCCTTCGTATACTGTCTGCTCGCGACAGGGTTCATGCCTATGCCTCATGAAGGGGGTCATGCAGATTTGTTTATTTATTTATTTAGGTATTTCGTTTTTATTTGTTGACATTTTCTAATACACTAAATGCAGATCAAACCACTTGAAATTGCAGTTGAAAAAGAAAAGGATGTCAGTGCGGGGTGGGTGTGGGAGAAAAAGGTTTTATTCACAGCAGACTTAGCTTGAATTCTTGTCTCCAGGGACAATTGGCCTGGCACAGACAGAACATCAATGTGTTTTCCAAACCTAGAGTCCATTAAAATCAGTTGGTGTGGAACAGGCTAGGTGCAAGCTCTTGTGTGCTCTTCTGGGCTCTAGTATAATAAAAATAACAACAATAGTCATTACTACACTTCTGAAGCGTTCTTTAGAATGTGAATCAGAGATATGCATGGATAACAAGTGTTATTACCAAAGTCAATGATACTCATTTGATGAACTTCAGGAAGTGGGAAGCTAGTGGACCTGCTGGGAGTTGGACACGTACCTTTCCAGTTGAACAGAGACCTCTGCAGATGATGAACTAGTCCGCTGAGCTACCTTGCTGGCTAATTGGATGGTCACCATTGTTGGTGAGGACCTGAATCAGTGGAATGTGCAAGTAGGGTGGAGTTTCTTTATTTACATTCACAGAGGATTTTCCTTGCTATGTAGGCCTAGATTAGCCATGTTTTTGCTCACCCATGTACTATGATGCATAGAATTGTATACCTGGGAGGCACAGTATGGATTTCATTGCCGGTTTTGCAGTGACACATTCTTTAGGGAGGTTATCATCCAGGCCACCCTTTTCTCAATTAGCTGATGCTGTTTCATGGAATCTGCTGGTAAACCAATCTACGGGCAGTTGCAGTAATTAATTACTCCAAGTGGGGTTGTAGCAAAGCTCTCAACATCTTGATCTTGTATTGCAAGTCATGCGGGACAGTATTTTCCTCATCATGGGGCGTTACTAGTGGGAATACCTTGTCACTGTATCAGTCTGAGCATTAGAGTTTAGCCTTGCATTGAAGAAAATACCAAAATTCACAGTATTGTCAATGGGTACAAGTTGTAGACCAGCGGTATTCAAACTATGGGGCACGCCCCTCCGGTGGGCCGCTGCTTCATTCCCAGGGGGGCAAGAAATACAAAACAGACATTACAAAAGAATGTTGCTTCATCAACAAGCAGCAGCCCGATCCAAGGCCTTTGCCGCACATGCTTAGTGTGACAGGGGCCGGGCCTTTCTAGGGCCTCAGACTTCATTAGGAGCCTATTTATGAAGACTAAAGAAAAAGCACAAACCTTCTTCTGCCACGATGATGGCCAGAAGCCAGGCCTTTTTGGGGCCTCAGGCTCCATTAGGAGCCTGCTCATGAAGAATAAACCCGAATGACACACATCGCTCCCAAATTACACCTCTGTCGTTTGACAAACCCACTCCTCAATATGAATAAATGATTGCTATATAAAGTAAACTGGTTTCATTACATTGTAATTCAAGTACTTTACAGATGAATTT
Source organism: Ambystoma mexicanum (assembly GCF_040938575.1). Classification (NCBI taxonomy): domain Eukaryota; kingdom Metazoa; phylum Chordata; class Amphibia; order Caudata; family Ambystomatidae; genus Ambystoma; species Ambystoma mexicanum. The sequence continues at coordinate 329,135,711 of NC_090935.1, forward strand.
TAATGAGAAAACACAGCTGCTGCAACCCAAGTAAATGATTTTTCTGTCACCTGCTCTTAGGGAAGGCCTTGCCTGATTGCAGTTTCAAACTGTCCGTATTGGCACACTGCGGTGTGAAAAGCCTACCGGGACCTGAGGGCCCACTGACCTTGCCCTGTTTTTCAGGTGTTCTGTTTGTACCACCTCACTTGTATTTCACAAGGGACAATACTAGACTAACCATATCTTATTGTACTCTTTCAAAATACCTCTCTGAGAGTGGGAAAGGGGACAAATAGCATTAATGAGGATTCCTGTATTCTTTGCATTAAATCACAGAACATTTCAGGACTATACCAGTGATCAGAGATCACTACATTTGATAAACAAGTCTGTGATAAAGTTATTGTATGTGTGAATCTCTAAATTCATAATTGATGCATGGCTTGGTGCTCACATCACGGTTCACAATACTCACCCTAACATTAAAAAGTTAGGAACCATGAACCATACATGCTTATTTGGACAGTTTACGTTTTTGGAAGCAAGTATAAAGAGGCTGCAAATTCATCCACTCAAATGGGGTACAAGGGCTCTTTTGCTTCTTGTTTCTGAAGAATTTTAGAGGAGGAAGGGTTGGGTTTCAGTATGGGCATACCCAAACCCAATACAGAAACATCTTTAGGGAATGATATCTACAGACAGGGCAGGATAACGCACAAGAAAGACACAATAAACAATGCGCAGAAAGGCTGCACAGAAAGGATTGTACCACTTTCAAACTTTAGCCTGACCCTTAATAAGCTGATGAAGTGGTTTAAAGAAAACTGTCTTCTAATGCATGGTAGAGGGTCCACAGATCCCAAGCCACTATTTCCTCAATATTATTCAGGCCTCAGGGGTTATTTCGGCAAAAAAGAGCAGGTCCATGCTTTATCTAACAGAGCTGGCATTAGCATCTCTTATCAGTGCTGGCCTGCAGCTAGTAAAAATCATGGTATGGCAGTGTAGAAAGGGCGTTTGGCCTAGTGGATTTCCAATGTGAGGCAACTTCTTTAATTGCTTTAAGTCTATAAGTGTGGGCACACTATGGCATGCTTGTTAGAGTCACATATACAAAATATTCCAGTGTGATCGTGTATGGACACCACGCATTCTGCAGCTATCTCTATAAAAAAAATAACACATACACCGAGGGGCAGGGTAAGGGGGGTCCCAAACAATGTATTTTTTGCTCAGGGGGCCTTGACATAAAACGTTTGAAGACCACTATTGTAGACAATGTTTAGGCTAAGCGGAGGGTATGTGTTGTTTGTGTTCTGCTCAGGATGATGTCAGCTTTTCCCCACTGTTTGGTTATGATCAAAGGGATAGTGATTCTCTAAGTGCATCAGGAGCTGGGTGCTATCAACGTAGGGTTGAAAGGCTGCTGTAAAGGATTCTACGAGTGGAACCGTGACCTCATTTACATGTTGAAGAGTCACATGGATAGTGCCAATTTCCTAGGTTGTTGGCCTTTGGTCTGATGAAGTGTTCAAGAGATATGTATGTAATGTTGTTGCACAAAACATAAAAACATAGTCTAGCCACTCAGATGCTATATATGTGTTGGTGCAGACTCTGGATCAGAAGACAGATGCGTCTCAAACCGAAACTAGAGCTCCGGGTCCAAATGTTTAAAAACTGCAACACGGGTGACCAACGCTGGGTACACATGAACATCAGCCATGGAGTGTGTTGCTTTGTCAAGCGTGGCCACAATGTCTGCACATATTCTGAGTGAACACACAACATAGCTCTTGACTACTGAGTTTCATGTAACCGTGACCAACAAACACACATTGCTTTGAGAGACACTTTCCTGGGCTGCAGACGTACAACAAATATTTCAGTGTTCCCTGACTATTGGGCACCATTCATTTTCTTTTGTTTGGAGTTTACTAAATGTTGGTGCCTCAAGAGTCACAGAAGAAATTCCCAATAACTGGACAATGCCATGGGTTGCCGCTGTTTCACTTTAATGCCCATCTCGCATAACACAGCAGCGTGTAGTGATGGTGCCAAATGTGTCATTGTGAAAAAATTGTTTTTTGATATCTTTAATGTGGGGCATCAGAGATGCCCTGTCTAACTTTATATGATCCTAAAATAGAGTCCCACTGAGCACAGTAGTAAACAAGGCTTGAATCAATGAATAGCGGCCATTGATATGAATCAGGGGGTTTGGCATGTGCCTGTGATGGAACATAGCTCATGCACTACTGGGTCCTGAGATGCCAATCCACCCCTCCACTACATAGTCTTTGAGGATAGGTTCAGCAAAGAGAGGGATGAGCCTAACAACTGCAGACATCTCATGACTGCCATATGGTTTTACTTCCTAATGAACCTATTCGTTGTGGGGGCATCAACATACTTTACCAAAAACAAAACTGGTACCTAAAATGTACATTCACAAGAATCTAGCCAACGGCATCATTGCTTCTTTTGTGCCGTATGCATATATGGCTTTGGGTAGACTATAGGGCATTGGACAGTAAAACCATTAAGAACCGATATCCTCCACCCCGTATCTCCATTTTGTTCAAGCTGGTATGCCACACCACAAAATACGCCAATACTCAAAGAAAATATATGAGAGATGGATTTTCAGACACACTGTGACCCATTTCAGTATCAGGTTTGGCCTATGCAAGCCTCATTTTTCACAAATAATGCTTTGCATGTGTATCTCAATGTATTTCTGATCACCTGTGATATTCTGATATGCTATGGCTCGCAGCATCAGAAAGTGCAACATGTTACAAAGTCTGTGTTTTGTTTGATTAAATGTCACTTGTATGTTATACTGAGCAAATGTCATTTCTATGCAAACTCTATAGAGTTTCAGGGATTACTCCTGACTCTAGAGTTCAGATGGATTAAAAAACATCAGGGTGATCCGGTGTGGCCCACAACGTCCACTGTGAAGTACATGTTGTTCATTATCTCCCTAAGATGGTGTCTCCAATCATTGCACATTTGTAGAAGCGTGCCAGGTGTTTATTGGTTATCTGAGGTGAATGGGGTTTTTCAGGCCCTGCAGCTGGCCTACACTAGTGAGCCATTGTTGAGACAGCTGGTATATTCTGAACACTACAGTAAAGTTTGAAGCATATGATGTTGATAGAATTTTTATTGTTTAGTACCGTGGCAGGGACCATGGAATTGAGCCAAACAGATGAGAATGTGGATGTTTGAAAAGGATGGGGAAGACTGAAGGATGAGGCTAATGGGGCTGCTAATACATGAACTTAAATAAAGGAAACATTCAAAATTTAGCCTGCTGTCATTGTGTGGTCTGTGGACCCAACAACACGATACTGGCAACACCGATTCCGATCGGAGCCTGGCAGCCCCAGACACTGTTGTTCCTCCTTTCTTCCAGGAATATGGTAGGAAGAGTGCTACTGAGTACCGGGAGCCGGCACTGCCTGTCCTGTGCAGCTGGTTGCGGTGCTGCCAAACTCAGTCCTCCTCCGTACAGACAGGTCGGAGCATGAGTCTATGCTTGGTGTCGCCTGAATTCACCCTGAGAGCAGCAGTAAAAAATGCACTGCAGCGGATGCAGCAGTGCCGTGATGGAGAAGACCCACTGTTTATGGGGCGGGCCGTTTCTCATACCATAGTGCGTGAACGTGCCATGGCAGCAGCTATCTATGGGCCAGGCGGTCTGTCAGCACAATTACATAGAAAGTAGTGACTGTGCCATATTGAGATCAGATGCTGTCAGCCATTTTCAAGTCAGGCAAGTTAAATGGGTCATTGGTCCCGCAGCACTATCATTTCATGAGCTTATCACATTGCACTATGAGGCAGCGAGAGTGACTCACAGTTGATAGCCTGAAGCACTAAACACTGTGATCAGAGCAAGAGTACAAGGTACAAGGTCAAAATGAGGAGGCCTTATGCCAAATATCCCAGGTTCTTCACTGTTCTTGCCTTCCTCTGGGGAGCCTCTAATAAAATGGCAAGATTGGAAGGAGGAATTCCTCAGATAGTTGTATGTAGTTTATGAGGGCATCTTCGATGCTGGCAGAAATGACTTCCTTCTTTATCACTGCTATGGGCAGGGGGTAAAGGCATATATAGAAGGTTGCCAAACCTCTCTGCAGTGGATGCAGGCGTGTCAAATGTTTTTGAGATGCATGTTGCTAAACTAGATAGACACTTCATTGTTAAGGACAATACATTCCTGGCAAGGTACCACTTTGCCACCAGGGTTCAAAAGAAAAAAATTGATCCATAGACAGGTTCATCACAGCACTTTGTGGGTTAGCCAGCAAGTGTGGTTTTGAACACTGCAAGGAAGAGCATTTGATGACCATCTCTTGATACACTGCAGTAACCATAAAGTGCTGGTAGCGTTGTGGTGGGAAGGAGAGATACGTTTCGAGAGGGCCATTGAGATTTCAAAAATAGTTGAACATACAGAGAAATGCATGAAGAAACTGGATGCAGATGCTGAGAAAGTGACAGTCAGTGGGGCAAATCAAATGTGGCGCAGTACCAAGAACAAGGAGAATAGGCGACATGAAGAAAGCAAACAGGCAGTCAAATGGAGGTCAGGGGCGAAGCAGAGGTTTGAAGGGATGTCCAATGGGAAGCATTGTTTTAGATGTGGGAGGAATGAACATTTCTCAAACGACAAGGACATGTCATTTGCAGGGAATGTGGAAGGAAAGGACACCTGGCATGATGATACAAACACCAAAAAAGTTTGGAAGCGTGAAATGTGTCCAAGAATGAGTGTCTTCTTTGAGTGGCTGGCAAGAGCTTGATGATAATGAGGTATGCGCAGTGAATGCTGTGGATAACAGACCCATGAGGGTCAAACCTGCATGCTGAGTTTGAGGTAAACTATGTTCTTGTCAAGCTTTTGATTGACAGTAGTGCTGATAACATACTAATGAACATGAGTACATGGAGGAAAAAATGTAACTGCTGTGATTTTCAGGAACCAAAAGTAGTGGCGCATGCTTATGGTGAAGTGTCCATTAATATAGTGAGGGAGTTTGCAGCATGTTTGTATTTAAGGGACACAATGCTACAGGAGTAATGAGGGTGACGAGAAAAGAAGACAATGGGCCTCATTCCGAGTATGGAGGTAGTCATGGTGCTATTTGCGCCATGACTACCTCCCATACCGGTACTGTGTCCGGTTTGGAGAGAAGGGGACTTGCCGGTCCAGTCCGACCTTGGCGGGACTGGTAAGTCCCCATTCACCAAACCATTCCCCATTCCCATTTCAGCCCCCATAGGGCTCAATGGGAAGGGGGAAGTAGATAATATCGGTACCGCAATTTGCGTTACCATTATTGGCTCTGATTTCCCTTAGCGGGTCCCGTCCTTAATGCCTGGCTTTAAGGAAGGGACCCGCTAAGGGAACTCGTAGTAGGGCGCAAAGGGATTACCGGCACCGATGTCCTCCACGGTGCCCGGTATCCTTGTGTGCCCTACTCGGAATGAGGCCCAATGTATTGTCATAGGGCACACAATCAGATCTAAGCATAAGGTTGGATCCTGAGCATCCTTTCCAGGTTTTGGTGGTGCAGAAGAGTGATGTGGAATGAAATGTAAAGAAATGGTGTCAAAGTGTATTTGAGGTGGCTGTGGGTTGCCTCAAGGACATTGTACATAACATAAAACAGCAGCCAGGGGTGGTGCCGGTCATGACTAAGGCAAGGACAGTCCCAGTGGCTTTGCGGTCAGAAATAGGAGAACTCAAAGGCATGATTAAGGAAGACATATAGAGGAAGCTGAGGCTGCGGATTGGGTCAGCCAGTGGTGGCAGTACAGAAGCCCAATGGTAGTGTGAGGTTATGTATAGATCTCAGGGCTATCAATACAAATGTAGTTGAGGATAGGCTTCCTCTACAAACATAAATTATTTGCTGACAGAGATATCTGGGACAGGGACGTTTTCAAGCATAGATTTAAAGGTAGCATACCATCACGTGCGATTGCATCATGCATCAGTGAACTTAACTACATTTATAACGCCTTTGACCTGTACAGGTGCATGAGGATGATGTTTGGTTTAATTTCTGCTTCTGTTTTTCAAATGGTAATGTGCAAGTTGCTCAAGTGTTTGGAAGGTTTGTGCTGCTACCTGCATGATATACTGGTGTGGGGAAAGGTTATGGATGAGCATGATACCAGGTTAAAGGGAGTACTTGGAAGGTTATGTGAGGACGGTTTGACAATTTCAATGAAGAGGTGTGATACAGCCTTCTCAGGAGTGTATCAGAAAGCGAAGTTTGTTGCTAAGCCTGATTTTACAACTTCCAGCACTGCGAGCCCTTGCTGGAAAAATACTTGCACTCGCCTTCAGGAGGAGGCGGAGCCTGCCAGTGCCCACGTGACGGATCACATGCCCGGAACTCCATTTAACTCTGCTGCAAGCGCCCGAGCGGCGTGTTATACAGCTTTCTCAGGAGTGTATCAGAAAGCGAACGTTTGTTGCTAAGCTTGATTTTACAACTGCCAGCACTGCGAGCCACAGGGGGCTCTTGCTGGAAAAACTCTCGCACTCGCCTTCAGGAGGAGGCGGAGCCCGCCAGCGCCCACGTGACTGATCACGTGCCCGGAACTCCATTTAACTCTGCTGCAAGCACCCGAGCAGCGTTAAGCCTGGTGGAGACAAGCCCGCTGGCTGTTGTGCGGCTGTTTGGCGCTGGAGGAGCGCATTATAAAGGTAATTTGACTGCCGGCCCGTATACAATTTAAGATTAATATTTCTAGGATCTTTTGTGCGGAGTGTTCGGCGCAGCGTGAAGATAGAGGCTCAACATGGACTCTACATCGACCGTGAACTTCGGTGACGCGGTAAGCCCTCAGGTACCTAATACCCATAGTCGCTCGAAATTGCCCGGTGCCGGGGGTTCAATGGGGGACAAAAGTGAGGCAATGAGTGGCACGCAAGATCTAGGTAAGCCATGCTCTCTGCTCCTTGCTGCGCCCGTACCCCCCAATGACGGTATGTTCCACACAAACAAAACCGCTGCCTCCCCGATCCTCCTCTCACCCACCCCTCACTTTGCCACCCCCCGGTAAACTCCTCACCCGCCCTGGATAAATTTCACTTCTCACCGTTGCGCAGCTCCTCTATCAGTCAGGTTGGGTCGCAGTTTGTGGTATGCGACGGGCCCAGTGGAGACGGGCATGCGCATGGCGATGAAGTCATGACAGCAGAGTTAGGCAAAGCTCGCGGAGTCGAGCGAAGTATAGATGAGCGAGCGCAAACTTGAGAGAGGGGAGGTGTCTGCGAGGAAGCTAGCAAGGAACAAAGGCTTCTGTCTTCCACAGGAAGAATTCTACACAAAAGGGGTGCCTGATTAAAGTCCCTGGACCTCCAGGCGTAAGATGACAATAAATCTGATATTGGACCAACAGAACAGGGAATAGCTAATCACAACATTTATTTATTCATCAATATCAATAAATGTACCATTTGTTGATTTCTAAAAACCTTTATTCTCATATCAAAATTTCATAAAATATAAAATCAAACATTTTATCAAAAACAAATATCTGCATCACACATTCATACTGATTCACTCCTACCACTCTTTCAACTTCCTACTTTGTTATCACAACACATAAGTCTTATTGTCTCATGGCCCCCTTCCTGGATGGCCTCCGGTTACTTGTTTACACAGTGATCAACAAAAGTCCTCTAACAGATTCTGTGATGGTACTGCCTGCGTGGTCTTAATCACACAGACTTATGTCTACACTTGTTTCGGTTGTCTTTTCGGGACATCCCCATTCATGGCCCCTTGGATCTTGCAACCTTCTTCAGGACAGAAAATCGGGAGTTGCCTTATTTCTGTAAACATCAAGTAGGGTGAGTATCACCACCTAAAATACAATACAGAATATCAACATATCTAGCTAAAATATCAATTAATCAATCATCTATTCCAATTCATTAGCAAGCAATTCCCTCTTATTTAAATCACAGTAAATGTGTAGAAAAATTATTCTAATCAGTAATCATTGTATCAATATATATGAGTGATAGGCTTGATGACACCCATTTAATTGATAATCGGATAAATCCTATCCACATCTCAGCATGATGGCCACTATACTCTGTCCACATCAAAGATGCAAATAAACCCAAACATTAGCATGATTTTCTTCATGTACTTACTCAGATTAGTTATGTTTCTATATTCACAAATCAGTTGTATTCATGAATTAATGTAATTTCTACGGACTCATACAAGAGGGGTTCTTCGTATTTGGATCAGGCAATTGGATAGAAAAAGGCTCCTATAGGGCAGGGAAAACAGGAGTGGAAATGTGTAAGCTTAGCGGTTCCCACAGGAATCATGGAGCTATTTATTACTAGATGGTCAGAATACTTACAACTGTTGGAGTGTATTGTGTACAGAGAATTGTTTCTATCTGTAGCCACCAGATGTCACTCTGATAACGATCCTACAACAGGATCTGCAAAATAAATTACGGAAAATACTAGAAAATGACCTTTCAATTAAAACCTTTCAAAACTTCACTATTTAACCCATTAACTCTCATTTTAAAAAGAGCCCTCCTTCGTGCTTGCAGTTTCAGTTTTAAATTGCCAAAGTCCAGTCCTTAAAGTTCTCCAGTATAGAGCACCCTCCATCTCTTTACTATTTCCCTTATTTCTACCCAGGCTGCCGTTAAGCCATTCTACTACCTTTTCCCTTTTCCTTCACAAGCCCGTCTGCAATGCCGTATCGCATCTGTATTCCGGTGCTAATTCCTTGTGTCTCGCACAAGTTTATATGCTAGTACATGCATCGAGCAAGAAAGAGGGCTATCTCTCTACTAACGAGTGTAAACACTAAAAAGGGACTATTTAACATTACAAGAAAAAACCCGAATTGCAACAGGTCACGCATTAGTGTGTGATTACGTATTAATGTGTGATAAGAGCTCCCCATTCAATTGAAAGATTGAGGCCATTCCTTACCGTATCTAAACGGTATATCCAACGTTGTTCCATTTTGTGAAGCTGGGTGGATATATCTCCTCCTCTTTTTTGGATTTTTAAAGTTTGTAACATGAACCATCTTAGATCAGTTTCTTTATGTTGTTTGAGGTTGAAGTGGTCAACCAGAGGTTTTTCCGCTACCTTATTTCGAATGCAGCTGCGTTGTTCTCCTATGCGCTGTCTAATCTCTCTTGTGGTTTTACCCACCTAGAGGAGATTGCAAGGACATCTAATAATGTAAATCGCATTTTTAGTGCGACAATTCGTATGTGTGTTCATCTTCCATTTAATCGCCCCATGGTTGAACTCCTCTCCTGTCTCTGATAAGGGGCAAGACACACAATTTCCACATTTATGGTGGCCTCTAACAGGGGGAAGACCCCATTGATTCAATACAGTTTGTTCTACACTCAAGTCTCTATATGTGTGTACCAGACGCTGTCTCAGGTTTTGATTCTTTTTAAAGGCGAAGATGGGTTTCTTTGACAGACTTCTCGGTTGTTTGATTATATCCCAGTTCAGATTCACAATTCTTTTAATCTCATTGCTTACTGGATTAAACGTTGTGACACAGACTAGTCTCTCCTGTTTCTTTTTCTCTTCAGGAACCAGGCATTCATTTCTATTGCTATTCAGTCCTCTTTTCAGTTTATCCTTCACTAGTTTTTTTGGATATCCTCTATTCAATAACCTCCTCTTTAGATCTTCTGCATGTTTTTTTATATTCAGTATTTTCGGTGCAGTTTCGCCGTATCCTTAGAAACTGCCTGTAGGGTAAGTTCTGACAGAGGCCTGAAAACTAGAATAATGTATCAACGTATTCTTATCAGTGTTTTTTCCGGAAAAGAGTGGTCACCAACCGCTGGTCTGATTTTTTAATAAGTAGATCTAGAAAGCTTACCTGAGTTACATGCCATTCCATCGTGAATTTGATGTTATTGTCACATGTATTTAACCATTGGTGAAATTGATTTAATGTTTCACTTGTTCCCCTCCATATCATGAATACGTCATCAATGTATCTGTACCAGGCCCGAAGGCCCAGATACAGATTCCCTTGTTGTTTTAGCAGGCTCTGTTCACCTAGGATATATTTGTCTTCGTACTCGGTCCAGAAACAGATTCGCAACATCTGGGGCAAATGTTGCCCCCATGCTGACTCCCTTTCTCTGCTTAAAGAGATTTTGTTTAAACAGAAAGAAATTTTCCGTCATTGCAATACGTGCACATTCTTGTATAAACTCTGTAGGTGGAGTATGTGGTTCTTTTCTTTTGTTCAGGATTGTACCCAACACCTCCAAACATTCTGTCTGAGGGATGGAGGTGTAGAGGGACTCTACATCCATTTTGACCAGAATATGATTGGCCTCTATAGTATGATTTTGGGTTATTCTGATCATATCACCTGAATCTTTCACATATGATGGCATTTGTGCCACAAAAGGTGTAAGAAAGAATTCCACGTATACCGAGAGTGGTTCCAGGAGAAAATCTATGGCCGCGACTATGGGTCTGCCCGGTGGATTGATCATCCTTTTATGAATTTTGGGGAGAGTGTAAAAAGCTGCCTCTCTAGGGTGACTTTTTCTCAGGAAACAACCTTCTTGGCTACTTATCCACATTTCCCTTTCTGCATGGTTTGTCAAACTTTTTATTTCTTCTTCTAGTCTAGGAGATGGATCTAGCAAAAGTTTTTGATAAGAATTCTCGTCGCTTAGTAAGCGGATACATTCTTTTTCATAATCTTCTGTTGACATAATCAAAATCCCACCCCTCTTTATCAGCGGGTTTAATTGTGATATCTCTTCGGTCACAAAAAACTCTCGAAACCTCTCTCGCGTTGGCACTCAAATTATCTGGGGTATAATTCTTAGTTTCGATGGCTTTCAAAACTTCTTTTGTTACCCGATTCTCAAAGTTAACAATCTCTGGAGGACAAGCATACATGGGGGGAATGAAAGTTGACTTAGTTTTCAATCCCGTCACGTTGGGCACACTTTCCACCTGATTGGAGGATTGATTATCTTTCTTTTGGCTTGGCAGAAAAATCTCGAAATAGTGTTTTAGTCGTATGTTACGGAAGAATTTATGTAATTCCACTTCCGTATCAAAACTGTCTGCTCTTGTGGCAGGCACAAACGAGAGACCTCTGGACAGGAAGCTGAGTTCTATCCCACTTAAGGTCTCTGTAGATAGATTAAAGACTGGGATTTGTTTCTGGCTCACTGGTTCATGTACCACTGCCTGGTACGCATTCCTGGTCAATGTCTTGGTCGCCCCCTTTGATTTCCTCTGGGAAAACCCTGCTGGTTAGAGGGACCTTCTCTCCCCCCTAGATTGGGACCCGTTTGGTTGTTAAGGGAGGATCTAAACCACTGGAGGATCCAGAGGTATTGGAAAAGGATACATATCGATTGTTCCTTCTGTTGGATTGGGCTTTTGCCAGATCAGTGAAGAACCCCTCTCTCAGATATGGGTAGGTTCTTTCTTCTCTGTAATTGGATACATCTTTCTGTAATTTAATAATTTTGCCATCCAAATTCAATTGTTTGAACTTCTTTATTTCTATCTCCAAATCTTCTAACAGTTTTTTTGCATCTTTCATATTTTTATTGTCTAGGAACAATTTCTCCAATTCTGCCAATTCATCTTCCCTGCCCTATATGAGCCTTTTTCTATCCGATTGCCGGATCCAAATACGAAGAACCCCTCTTGCATGAGTCCGTAGAAATGACATTAATTCATGAATACAACTGATTTTTGAATATAGCAACATAACTAATCTGAGTAAGTACATGAACAAAATCATGTTAATGTTTGGGTTTATTTGCATCTTTGATGTGGACAGAGTATAGTGGCCATCATGCTGAGATGTGGATAGGATTTATCCGATTATCAATTAAATGGGTGTCATCAAGCCTATCACTCATATATATTGATACAATGATTACTGATTTGAATAATTTTTTTACATACACATTTACTGTGATTTAAATAAGAGGGAATAGCTTGCTAATGAATTGGAATAGATGATTGATTAATTGATATTTGAGCTAGATATGTTGATATTCCGTATTGTATTTTAGGTGGTGATACTCACCCTACTTGATGTTTATGGGAATAAGGCAACTCCCGATTTTCTGTCCTGAAGAAGGTTGCAAGATCCATGGGGCCATGAATGGGGATGTCCCGAAAGGACAACTGAAACACGTGTAGACATAAGTCTGTGTGATTAAGAACACGCAGGCAGTACCATCACAGAATCTGTTAGAGGACTTTTGTTGATCACTGTGTAAACAAGTAACCGGAGGCCATCCAGGAAGGGGGCCATGAGACAATAAGACTTATGTGTTGTGATAACAAAGTAGGAAGTTGAAAGAGTGGTAGGAGTGAATCAGTATGAATGTGTGATGCAGATATTTGTTTTTGATAAAATGTTTGATTTTATATTTTATGAAATTTTGATATGAGAATAAAGGTTTTTAGAAATCAACAAATGGTACATTTATTGATATTGATAAATAAATAAATTTTGTGATTAGCTATTCCCTGTTCTGTTGGTCCAATAGCAGATTTATTGTTTTATTACGCCTGGAGGACCAGGGACTTTAATCAGGCACCCCTTTTGTGTATAATATTGTAGTACAGCCCGTGGCTGTGGGGGCAATAAGCAACTGATTGACAGCGTCAATCTAATAATGGAAGGAATGAACCTTTTCTCCTTCACGGATGAGAACTATAAACAAAATGCTAGGTGCTCCAGCATTGCTAGGTGATGCAACACCAGTAGCTGCAACTAGAACTAGTGGCGGGGTGGATGACCTAGAGAAAATTAATCAAAAAATGAAGAAATTGACGAGGACAGACTTACATGGCAAATTTATGCTTGAATACCTCAAGGCGGGAATTATAACTGATGGCTTACAGGTTAGAAACATCCCGCGGATATTTGTTGATAACCCCAAATTTCAGAAAAATGTCAGCGGGATGGGCAACAGATGCTCGCGGGATTGGATCCTTCTGATTGTAGAAACCGCAGAAGAAGAGACTAAAAAACAGGGAGATGAATGGGTAGAACTGGAGAAATTGTTCCTAGACAATAAAAACATCAAATATGCAAAAAAACTGTTAGAAGATTTGGAGATAGAAATAAAGAAGTTCAAACAATTGAATTTGGATTGCAAAATTATTAAATTACAGAAAGATGTATCCAATTACAGAGAAGAAAGAACCTACCCATGTCTGAGAGAGGGGTTCCTCACTGATCTGGCAAAAGCTCAATCCAACAGAAGGAACAATCGATATGTATCCTTTTCCAATACCTCTGGATCCTCCAGTGGTTCAGATCCCTCCCTTAACAACGAAACGGGTCCCAATCTAGGGGGGAGAGCAGGTCCCTCTAACCAGCAGGGTTTTCCCAGAGGCAATCTAAAGGGGCGACCAAGACAGGGACCAGGAATGCGTACCAGGCAGTGGTACATGAACCAGTGAGCCAGGAACAAATCCCGATCTTTAATCTATCTACAGAGACCTTAAGTGGGATAGAACTCGGCTTGCTATCCAGAGGTCTCTCGTTTGTGCCTGCCACAAGAGCAGACAGTTTTGATACGGAAGTGGAATTACATAAATTCTTCCGTAACATACGACTAAAACACTATTTCGAGATTTTTCTGCCAAGCCAAAAGAAAGATAATCAATCCTCCAATCAGGTGGAAAGTGTGCCCAATGTGACGGGATTAAAACCTAAATCAACTTTCAATCCCCCCATGTATGCTTGTCCTCCAGAGATTGCTACCTTTGAGAATCGGGTAACAAAAGAAGCTTTGAAATCTATCCAAACTAAGAATTATACCCCAGATAATTTGAGTGCCAATGATTGAGAGGCTTTGAGAGTTTTATGTGACCGAAGAGATATCACAATTAAACCCGCTGATAAGAGGGATGGGATTGTGATTATGTCAACAGAAGATTATGAAAAAGAATGTATCCGCTTACTAAGCAACGAGAATTCTTATCAAAAACTTTTGCTAGATCCAACTCCTAGACTAGAAGAAGAAATAAAAAGTTTGACAAACCATGCAGAAAGGGAAATGTGGATAAGTAGCCAAGAAAGTTGTTTCCTGAGAAAAAGTCACCCTAGAAAGGCAGCTTTTTACACTCTCCCCAAAATTCATAAAATGATGATCAATCCACCGGGCAAACCCATAGTGGCGGCCATAGATTCTCTCCTGGAACCACTCTCGGTATACGTGGAATTCTTTCTTAAACCTTTTGTGGCACAAATGCCATCATATGTGAAAGATTCAGGTGATATGATCAGAATACCCCAAAATCAGTCTATAGAGGCCAATCATATTCTGGTCACAATGGATGTGGAGTCCCTCTACACCTCCATCCCTCAGACAGAATGTCTGGAGGTGTTGGGTACAATCCTGAACAAAAGAACAGAACCACATACTCCACCTACAGAGTTTATACAAGAATGTGCACGTATTGCAATGGCGGAAAATTTCTTTCTGTTTAAACAAAATCTCTTTAAGCAGAGAAAGGGAGTCAGCATAGGGGCAACATTTGCTCCAGATGTTGCGAATCTGTTTATGGCCAAGTACGAAGACAAATATATCCTAGGTGAACAGAGCCTGCTAAAACAACAAGGGAATCTGTATCTGGGCCTTCGGGCCTGGTACAGATACATCGATGACGTATTCATGATATGGCGGGGAACAAGTGAAACATTAAATCAATTTCACCAATGGTTAAATACATGTGACAATAACATCAAATTCACGATGGAATGGCATGTAACTCAGGTAAGCTTTCTAGATCTACTCATTAAAAAATCAGACCAGCGGTTGGTGACCACTCTTTTCCGGAAAAACACTGATAAGAATACGTTGATACATTATTCTAGTTTTCATCCGGCAGGCCTCCGTCAGAACTTACCCTACGGGCAGTTTCTAAGGATACGGCGAAACTGCACCGAAAAAAGTGAATATAAAAAACATGCAGAAGATCTAAAAGGGAGGTTACTGAATAGAGGATATCCAAAAAAACTAGTGAAGGATAACCTGAAAAGAGCACTGAATAGCAACAGAGATGAATGTCTGGTTCCTAAAGAGAAAAAGAAACAGGAGAGACTAGTCTGTGTCACAACGTTTAATCCAGTAAGTAATGAGATTAAAAGAATTGTGAATCGGAACTGGGATATAATCAAACAACCAGGATGTCTGTCAAAGAAACCCATCTTCGCCTTTAAAAAGAATCAAAACCTGAGACAGCGTCTGGTAAACACATATAGAGACTTGAGTGTAGAACAAACTGTATTTAATCAATGGGGTCTTCCCCCTGTTAGAGGCCACCATAAATGTAGAAATTGTGTGTCATGCCCCTTATCAGAGACAAGAGAGGAGTTCAACCATGGGGCGATTAAATGGAAGATGAACACACATACGAATTGTAGCACTAAAAATGCGATTTACATTATTAGATGTCCTTGCAATCTCCTCTATGTGGGTAAAACCATAAGAGAGATTAGACAGCGCATAGGAGAACACCGCAGCTGCATTTGAAATAAGGTAGTGGAAAAACCTCTGGTTGACCACTTCAACCTCAAACAACATAAAGATACTGATCTAAGATGCTTCGTGTTACAAACTTTAAAAATCCAAAAAAGAGGAGGCGATATATCCACCCAGCTTCACAAAATTGAACAACGTTGGATATACCGTTTAGATACGCTAAGGAATTGCCTCAATCTTTCAGTTGAATGGGGAGCTCTTATCACACATTAATACGTGATCACACACTAATGCGTTACCTGTTGCAATTCGGGTTTTTTCTTGTAATGTTAAATAGTCCCTTTTTAGTGTTTACACTCGTTAGTAGAGAGATATTCCTCTTTCTTGCTCGATGCATGTACTAGCATATAAACGCGCGCGAGACACAAGGAATTAGCACCGGAAGACAGATGCGATACGGCATTGCAGACGGGCTCGTGAAGGAAAAGGGAAAAGGTAAGTAGAATGGCTTAACGGCAGCCTGGGTAGAAATAAGGGAAATAGTAAAGAGATGGAGGGTGCTCTATACTGGAGAACTTTAAGGACTGGACTTTGGCAATTTAAAACTGAAACTGCAAGCACAAAGGAGGGCTCTTTTGAAAATGAGAGTTAGTGGGTTAAACAGTGAAGTGTTGAAAGGTTTTAATTGAAAGGTCATTTTCTAGTATTTCCCGTAATTTATTTTGCAGATCCTGTTGTAGGATTGTTATCAGAGTGACATCTGGTGGCTACAGATAGAAACAATTCTCTGTACACAATACGCTCCAACAGTTGTAAGTATTCTGACTATCTAGTTATAAATAGCACCATGATTCCTGTGGGAACCGCTAAGCTTACACATTTCCACTCCTGTTTTCCCTGCCCTATAGGAGCCTTTTTCTATCCGATTGCCGGATCCAAATACGAAGAACCCCTCTTGTATGAGTTCATAGAAATTACATTAATTCATGAATACAACTGATTTGTGAATATAGCAACATAACTAATCTGAGTAAGTACATGAACAAAGTCATGTTAATGTTTGGGTTTATTTTCATCTTTGATGTGCACAGAGTATCGTGGCCATCATGCTGAGATGTGGATAGGATTTATCCGATTATCAATTAAATGGGTGTCATCAAGCCTATCACTCATATATATTGATACAATGATTACTGATTAGAATCATGTTTGTACACATTTACTGTGATTTAAATAAGAGGGAATAGCTTGCTAATGAATTGGAATAGATGATTCATTAATTGATATTTTAGCTAGATATGTTGATATTCTGTATTGTATTTTAGGTGGTGATACTCACCCTACCTACAGGCCGATTCATGGAATAATTAGCGTGGGGCAAGTGGCCAAAAACGTGCGGTTCGCAGTGGAATAGCGAAAATCGCAGTGCAAGTGCGAAAATCGCACGAAAAGCAGCGCACATCGATTCATGGAAGGCCGTGCGCGAGAAAACCATCGGATGTGTGCTAAAAAAGTGCGCGGCGCACGTTGGCGCACAGGCCATCTAACGGCGTGCGCCAGGTCACAGCGAAAATCGCACAGGCCACAGCGAAAAAATCGCACATAGCGTGGCGCACACAACAAAAGTAGGTGGAACACGGGGCGTAACACTCGGAATGGGGAACAACTTGCCAAAATGTGGGCGTCACGGGGGAAGTACAGGGTGCAAGCGCGCGGAACGCCCACACGCTCGCCTACAACACGTATTCATGGAATAGAATAGGGCAAAAAAGCGCACGGTCAAACCAGCGCACAGGCACAAACACGACCGCCACAAGAAAGCAGGCGGTAGCGTCTCTGCGCCTGTAATAAAAGTGCGCCAAAAGGTGCGCCAACAAATAGCACCTATATACAGCTATGATGAATGTCCTATACTGTGGCCCTCCAGGTCAAATGACGTGCAAAGGGGTATCCACAAACACTGACACCCGCTGACTGAAAAGTAACGTGTGCATGTATTCCGAGGTGCGCAGGAACTTTCACACGCGATTTGGCAGGGTACGTCGATTTCAGGGGTGCGCGGGAAGTTGCACACGCGATTTGGCCGGGTACGTGCGCGGAAATTTCCACACGCGATTTGGCTGGGTACATGGATCTCAGGGGTGCGCGGGAAGTCTCACACGCGGGAAATCTCACACGCGATTTGGCAGGGTACGTGGATTTCAGGGGTGCGCGGGAAGTTCCACACGAGATTTGGCCGGGTACG
Source organism: Ambystoma mexicanum (assembly GCF_040938575.1). NCBI lineage: Eukaryota > Metazoa > Chordata > Amphibia > Caudata > Ambystomatidae > Ambystoma > Ambystoma mexicanum. Next base: position 329,153,481 of record NC_090935.1, read on the forward strand.
TGCGCGGGAATTTCCACACGTGACTTGGCTGGGTACGTGGATCTCAGGTGTGCGCGAGAAGTCTCACATGTGATTTGGCCGGGTACGTGCGCGGGAATTTCCACACGCAATTTGGCTGGGTACGTGGATCTCAGGGGTGCGCGGGAAGTCCCACATGCGATTTGGCAGGGTACGTGGATTTCAGGGGTGCGTGGGAAGTTCCACATGCGATTTGGCCGGGTACGTGCGCGGGAATTTCCACACGCGATTTGGCTGGGTACGTGGATCTCAGGGGTGCGCGGGAAGTCTCACATGCGATTTGGGAGGGTATGTGGATTTCAGGGGTGTGCGGGAAGTTCCACACGCGATTTGCCCGGGTACGTGCGCAGGAATTTCCACACGCGACTTGGCTGGGTACGTGGATCTCAGGGGTGCGCGGGAAGTTTCACACGCGATTTGGCATGCTACGTGGATTTCAGGGGTGTGCGGGAAGTCCCACACGCGATTTGACCGGGTACGTGCGTGGGAATTTCCACACGCGATTTGGCTGGGTACGTGTATTTCAGGGGTACGCGGGAAATTCTACATGCGATTTGGCTGTGTGCTCCCAGGTATTCCCTGTACACCCTCCACGGCCCCTGCAGGCAGCCGACACCACAGGGGATTACCCTGCACACCTGCTCATGTCACCCAGCACCCCCACCCCCCAGCAGTGTGGGGCACCCTCCACCAGGCCCCCACTCATGGCCCCTATCACCCCCAACCCCCAGCATCCAGGGGCACCCTCCACCAGGCCCCCACTCATGGCCCCCTGCACCCCCACCCCCCAGCAGTGCAGGGCACCCTCCACCAGGCCCCCACACATGTCCCCCTGCACCCCCACCCCCCAGCATCCAGAGGCACCCTCCACCAGGCCCCCACTCATGTCCCCTATCACCCCCACCCCCCAGCATCCAGGAGCACCCTCCACCAGGCCCCCACTCATGTCCCCCTGCACCCCCACCCCCCAGCATCCAGGGGCACCTTCCACCAGGCCCCCACTCATGGCCCCTATCACCCCCAGCCCCCAGCAGTGCAGGGGCAGCACCACCAGGCCCCCACTCATGGCCCCTATCACCCCCACCCCCAAGCATCCAGGGGCACCCTCCACCAGGCCCCCACTCATGGCCCCTATCACCCCCACCCCCCGCAGTGCAGGGGCACCCTCCACCAGGCCCCCACTCATGTCTCCCATCACCCCCACCCCCAAGCAGTGCAGGGCACCCTCCACCAGGCCCCCACTCATGTCCAACTCATGTCCCCCTGCACCCCCACCCACCAGCATCCAGGGGCACCCTCCACCAGGCCCCCACTCATGTCTCTACCACCCCCACACCCCAGCAGTGCAGGGCACCCTCCACCAGGCCCCCACTCATGGCCCCTATCACCCCCACCCCCCAGCAGTGCAGGGGCACCCTCCACCAGGCCCCCACTCATGTCTCCCATCACCCCCACCCCCCAGCAGTGCAGGGCACCCTCCACCAGGCCCCCACTCATGTCCAACTCATGTCCCCCTGCACCCCCACCCCCCAGCAGTGCAGGGCACCCTCCACCAGGCCCCCACTCATGTCTACCACCCCCCAACCCCCAGCCACCATGGGCAGCCCCCACCAGGCTCCCACCCATGTCTCCCACCACCCCCACCCCCCCAGCAGTGCAGGGGCACCCTCCACCAGGCCCCCACTCATGTCTCCCATCATCCCCACCCCCCAGCAGTGCAGGGCACCCTCCACCAGGCCCCCACTCATGTCCAACTCATGTCCCCCTGCACCCCCACCCCCCAGCATCCAGGGGCACCCTCCACCAGGCCCCCACTCATGTCTCCCATCACCCCCACCCCCCAGCAGTGCAGGGCACCCTCCACCAGGCCCCCACTCATGTCCAACTCATGTCTCCCACCACCCCCACCCCCCAGCAGTGCAGGACACCCTCCACCAGGCCCCAACTCATGTCCAACTCATGTCCCCCTGCGCCCCCACCCCCCAGCATCCAGGGCACCCTCCACCAGGCCCCCACTCATGTCTCCCACCACCCCCACCCCCCAGCAGTGCAGGGCACCCTCCACCAGGCCCCCACTCATGTCCCCTATCACCCCCACCCCCCAGCATTCAGGGGCACCCTCCACCAGGCCCCCACTCATGTCCCCCTGCACCCCCACCCCCCAGCATCCAGGGGCACCCTCCACCAGGCCCCCACTCATGGCCCCTATCACCCCCAACCCCCAGCAGTGCAGGGGCAGCACCACCAGGCCCCCACTCATGTCCCCCTGCACCCAGGTCCTCACAATCCCCAATCATGTGTGTTATGGTCAGCCTCCACAGCCAAAAGGCCCTACCAAGTAACCCATTCACCCACATGGAAATGGAAATTACATGTTACACCCCCAATGTTCATAAAGCAAATGAACCCATGTCCGTCACACACAATGGTTGCAATTGAATGGGAAAACACCCAACATGACATGCATGAAACCAATGAGATGATAACACACAGTGAAGTATGAAAACAAAATTGTATTAAAAAAAATTGAATGCAAATGAAATGAAACAAACTACAATGGCAATGAAAAAAAGATAAGCTGCATGTCCGTCCAAAAAAAACAAAACTACAAATCCAAATCCAAAAAAATGTTGTCCAAAGTCACATTAAAAATAAAATCAATCCGAGAGAGAAAAATAAATGCAAAGACCATTGCTCCATGGTGAATAAAATAAAAAAAAAAAAATAAAACAATCCAATGAAGAACTATGTACAAAACAACCTACAAAAAACCCTAACTAAAATGCAACTATATACAAAAAGTGGAGCAGTGTCCGTCGACTCCAAATCATAAGAAGAAACAAAGGAAACCTAAAACTAAAGAACTATATACAAAGGCGGCGGGCAAGTCCAGCGGCTCACTCCGTGGTGTTCCGGGCCAGGGCATCATCAAACTCCTCGTCTATGTCCCGGAGGCAGTCCTGTTCCATGGCCCCGAGGGTCCGCAGGGACGACGCCATCTGCTCCTCCAACCCCCTGCGGATTGCCTCGAGGCACTCGGCCCGCCTCAGGGCCCTCCGCATGGAGTTCTCCGCCCTGACCATCGTGAGCCGCGCCTCTTCCGCCCGCCGCCGCTCCGCATCTATGGCGTGGCCCAACCGCTCCCACACAGAAGACACTTCCCGTCCAGGGTCCTCCTGCCCTACGGCCGATGCCTGCCCCTCCGATGTTGAAGGCCCCGAGCTATCGTGGCTCCCACATACAGCCTCCTGCTGCTGCAGCTGCTGCTGTCCATGTGCCCTGTACGATGGTGCCTGAACATCCTCTTCCAGCTGGGGTGCACCTATCTGCTGGCCCAACCGCAGCCACACGGAAGACACTTCCCGTCCTGGGTCCTCCTGCCCTCCGGCCGATGCCTGCCCCTCTGATGTTGATGGCCCCGAGCCATGATGCCTCCCACGTTGACTCTGCTGCTGCCTCCGACACAACTGCCTCTGCCAGCACGACGGCATCCGAGCTGATGGAATCCACCGACGCCATCGTGCACATGCCCTGCCTGATGATGCCGGCACATCCTCCATCTGCTGGGGTACAGTTGCTGCGGTGTCCACTCCTGATGCAGGCCTCCGACTACCGACTGTGGCAGGGATGGGATCCCCACCGAGCTGGCTGCATTGGTCAGGGCAGGTCCACAGGGGGCCCTGGTGGCATCTGGGCCGGAAGACGGCAAGGAGAACGACCGGCGTATAGCCTCTACAGAGGAGGCGAGGGCCGCAAGATTGGCCGACACATGCAGGAAACCCCCGAACATGGAAGATCCCAATTGGGCCACGTCGGCACGGTGCTCTTCGTGATGACGTGCGTGCTCCTCCCGGGAAGCACACACGTCATCACGAATTGCACCCGCGCGCATCGCGACCCCAATCAGGACCTTCTCCATACGGCCACGGGTCCCCTCGTCCACAGGTGGAGGGGAGTCTGGTGACATGGACATCCCCTCTACCTGCGGACAGGCCTGGGATGGGGCATCCCTGCTGGTGCATGGTGGTGCACTCACAGGGTCAGGGACAGCGACATGCACAGGCCCCTCCACGGTGACCTGTGCTGCCTCCTGCCCCTGGACTGCACCACTTGCACCAGCAGGGATGCCCCCACCAGGCCCCATGTGTGCCTCAGTGGCGGCCTCCTCCTCCTCTGTGGAAACCACCAACCTGGATGGCTCCTCACCGTCTTCCGCCGTAGCAGGCCCCTGTGGGGGCTCACCCACCCCTTCCGCTGCAGCCGTGGGGGCATCCCCGCCGCCTTGCTCCACAGCGCTGTCTCCGCCGTCTTCTTCACTAGCCGCTGCGTAGAGGGAGACATAGAACACAAGCATCAGGGTACTGTACAATGGTCCCCTAGACAGGAAGCAATAGCAGATGAGTACCACTGTCAAAGTACACTTCCATCATGTCCCTCCACAACACATGGGTCAGTCCAGGCAAAACACACACAGTAACAGGCATGGTGCATGCCATGGACATTTCCATACATGTCCAATGGACTCTTGAAACATACAATGATATGGAACTCACATGCATCATGGGTCATGCCTATCACATGCACACACTTCACCTCAGTCACATCCATCTGGCCTCATACACCCCAAACACAGTGGATACAAGGATAACTAGGCTGCATCAGTGAATCTGCATTGTCACACACATGTGTCATGCATCCATGGCATTCACAAGTCACAGACACGCAGGTCAGGCACACAGACATGGCTACCATATATGTACCTGGCATCAGCACCCATCCCTCACCCCCACCCATGTCCAGGAACAGAGACTGGCATGCTCTCATGTGTAAAATCTGCATAGGGCTCCCCATGTCGCATTTAAACACATGTAACAACCACGTGGTTCACACATCACTGGTCGCACATGCATTACCATGATGTCCCTGCACACATACATGCATACATGGCCTATGTCACACATACAGGCAAGTATAAGACAACCAGCACACCGCAACATGCCCTGTCTCACACAGCAATGCTTGGCCACTTACCGCTCAACTCCAGACGGGTCTCCCTCTCAAGGATCTGGGCGTGGAGCGCTGGGCGTACGCGTTCCAGGACCCTCATCTGGATGGAACTCATGCGGCCCTGGCCCCCCTCCACGAGGCGCCGGGCCTTCACGAGGGTCCTGGACCTCAAGTCCTCCCAGCGCTTCTTGATCTTCTGGACGTTGCGGGTTGCCACCCCCTCCGCGTTGATGCCAACCACACACTCGGCCCAGATCCTCTCCCGTCCTTCCTTGCTGGCGCCGGACAATCCAAAGAGGGCATCATACTGCCCCAGGACATGCTCCACCAGGACACCAACTTCGGTGGCAGTGAAGCTGGTGCCCCTCTGCCCCTTTGGCCTAGGGTTGCCACTGGTGCCAGATGTCGAAGTGCCCGACATGGCAACCCCAGAGGCAGGAGTGGGTGGGCAACTGGGTCCTGGGGATGGGCTGTGGAGCGATGTTATCCCAGTCGGGAGTCTTCTGTTCCAGCAGGAGTGGACACAGCAACTGGACCCCTGCAGATGGCTGATGTGCAGGCACCAAATGGCAGGGCACGGTGGCAGCAGGCAGGCAGGCAGGCAGGCAGCAGCAGATGGCACGTGGGAGGCTGCTCGGGGCACTGGGGGGCAGTAATTCGGCCTTCTGGGCAGGAGCGTGGTCTTCCATGTGTTTTCGCATGGCCAGCTTGATACGGAGTGATTTGGCACGTGAAAATCCTGCACGTCAGCGTGAAATTCGAGGAAAGGCCCACACGGGTGTTTCCCTCATATCACGTGATGACGGAGCACATGTGGAAAGACTGCACGTCAGAGTGTCATCGCGTGTAATTGGACAAAAGTGCGCGTACACGCGATTGGCCTATGTACGTGTATTTCAGGGGTGCACGGGCAATTACACACGCGAGTACATCAGCGCACGTGTATTCGGGGTGCGTGGGAATTTCCACACGCTATTGGCCTGGGTACTGGATTTCAGGGGTGCGCGGAAAGTTTCACACGCTCGCCTACAACACGCGCAAAGAAACACGTACGCCAGTAGGAAGCAGGCATACGTCGACCCGCGACGCATAAATTTGGGCGCAAAAAACTAACAAGCTCAGACGCCAGGATGAATATACTGTTCCTAGCAGCAGTGGCCGTGGGCTACCAAAGGAGGAGGAGGAGGATAGTGAGGGCCAGAATTTTCACACCCAGAACCAGCCTTTTCGGGATGCCTGATGACCAGGTGTATGGGAGGTACAGGTTTCCACCACACATAATACTGGACCTGGTGAGTGAGTGGGAGGATGACCTCACATCACCCACCCTGTGCTCCCAAGCACTCAGACCCCTGGAGAAGGTCCTCAATGTACTGCACTTCTTAGCCACTGGATCATTTCAGCGGCCAAGTGCCATAGTGGGTGGGGTGTCACAGGCCACGCAGTCACGCTGCCTACACCAGGTCTTTAACATCATCACTGCACGCCCATCAGTCCGCAGGCACATATACCTGCCCAGAACACCTGCAGAAAGGCATGCTGCCACCCTGGATTTTTACAGTGTGGCACGATTCCCCAAAGTGCTAGGTGCCATCGACTGCACCCATGTGGCTCTATGTCCGCCCAGGGCATCTGAGCACATCTATAGGAACCGCAAGCACTGGCATTCCATCAACGTGCAGGTAGTATGTAATGCCAAGTTAATCATCACCTCAGTATATGCCACCTATCCCGGGTCCACCCACGACAGCTTCATTTACCGAATGTCCACCCTAAGCCGGACCTAGATGCTGGGCGGCATGGCGATACATGGCTGCTTGGTGAGTATGAATGCCACTGCACATGCATGCATGTCAGATACTGAGCAAGGTCACAACCCCACCAATGATACCCATCACCACCTCCACAGGGGACACTGCCTACCCTCTCAGCCCCCACATGATGACGCCAATTCAGAACCCCACCACGCCACCCGAGGTAAGATATAACACAGCCCACATTGCAACCCGGGGCATAGTGGAGCGCACATTCGGAGTGCTTAAGTCACGCTTTCGCTCCCTTGACCGTTCTGGCGGGCAGCTGTTATACGCTCCCCCAGTAGTGTGCAGGATCATAGTGGCAGCATGTGTCCTGCACAACGTTGCAACACGCCGGGGCCTGGCCGTGGACATGGTGGTGCCCCCACATCCCCAACCACATGCACGCCCGCTGCGCATGGGAGGGGAAAGGGCACGGGGGGAGGCAGCCCGTACACAGCTAGTGGCTAATTACTTCACATAGAAATCACACCCCTGTGGAGTGCACACTGCCCTGGCACATACCATCTGACAATCAATGATGACTCAACCTGACACTGATCCTGAATGTCTGGAGAATCAACCGTCAAAACCATATCAGCCTGAGATTGTTCACCTGGAAGTGTTACAATGTGTGCATCCCTACCTACACAGACACCACCAATGCAGTTTCGTGAAAAAACACATTCATGCAGCTAAAATGAATACCCACTTGCAAAATGCAACATGAGGACAGTGCCATGTCACCCAACCCATCCCCAGCACCGCCACACGACACACCGTGCCATGTCATGCTATGTGCAAGTAAACAAAGTAATCCCCACAACATGACACAAGTGTCACAAAGTACAGTGTCCCTAATTGAAACTCGGACACCTGAAATGCTCACAGCAATGCAGGACTAACAACACACTTGAGCAGGTATTTAGCAATAACACTTATCAGCTACTGACCCTCAAAACTACCATTAACATGACATTACGAATGTAAGGAATTAGTAGTCTCACCACCTGGAAATGCCTGCACTCCCACCACTTCCAACTGTACAGTGTTGCCGCCATGTAGAGTTGTAGGTGCACTGCTGCCAACATGGACCCCATCTCCAAAGTAGAGGGCCTTGTGTAGACATGAGGAAAGGACCTGCAAATTAGGAGGTAGACATGGATGATGAGTTACACACCAATGCAACATGCAGTGTACAACACAACAGCAATATGCACTAGGAATGTATAGACAGTATTGACTAGACTACCCACACATGTAGTGGGAGTCCAATGTCACCATGTACGTCAATGTCACTTGGGCACACCCTTTGCAAGCCCATGGAAACGGGAAGCAGGAGGAGTGTGTGTGACAAAAACCCAAGCATCTAAACCAAATACATGACAAGCCTGCATGTGCCCAGCCACAATGCAGTGTATGCCCACGGGAGCCACACAAGGCAACACACTGTCCCAAAAAAAAAAAAGAAAAAAAGAAAAGAAAAAAATAATAAATAAATAAATAATCAAAAATGGCCATTAATGGGCCCGGGGGGGGGGGGTTGGGGAGGCCACCCAGGAGGTCCGAGGACAGGGTGCACACCAAAACCCACCTGTGTGGATCTTGTGAAAAAAAACACCTCCATGGGCTCATGGCCCACACGGCTACCCTATTGTGGGAGTATCACTGCTGTCGCTATTATCACCCTGTGCAGCTGCATCCGGAGGTGGTGGCACTATGGGAGGCAGCCCACGCAAGGCCCTAGTCTGTTCCTCCATGGCTGCAAGCATGCGGGTGTGGTAGGTCTCGTTCTGGAGGATGAGTGTGCGGAGGTCCCCATGCAACAACTCACGGGATGCCCGGACCTCCGCCCTAGTTGCCTGCATCTCAGCTGAGAGCGTACGGGTGAGACGCTCCAGCTGCTGTTCTGTCCTTCGGTTTGTTGAAGCCTCAAGCTCAACAAGAGTCGTCCTGAGGTGAAGGAGTTCCAGCCTCAGGGCTTCCCTGTGGCCCTGGGACTCTATGGAGATGGCTTCCTGCAGAGTCGCCAGTGCTGCCCGCCTGTCCCTGTTGGACGCCAACATGTCCTTCCTGTGTGACTGGCAGATGGAGTTGGTTGCCTGCTGTAGTCGCTCCATCAGCCTTTCGGGGGGGACAATGGAAGTGGCCACCTATCCATGGCCTGAGCCATCATCTCTGATGATGCTGCCTGTTGGGTTGCCATACCGTAAATGGATTGCTCCCATGCGGTATTGCCAGGTGGCGTACGGCCACCACGTCGGCTGGCACCACACCTGTCTGGGGCAAGGCGAACTGCGCCTTGCTGTGCCGGCACTGCCTGAGGCTGCAGGACTGCATTCCACCTCTGATCTGCTGGCCCAGGAACAGGATCAGATGTCACGGAGTGTGACCCTGCATCCGTAACCACCAAAGGCGTAGCTGGCAACACTGACATCCCCATTGAGGGTTCTGACCCTGGTGCAGGTGGGTGGGACAGAACAGAATCCCTCCCAGGAACACTCACCTGCGACGGCACGTAGGTCTCATCATCCGAATCAACACCTGAGTACAGCTCGGGGGAGGTGCAGCCAGAGACACCCCTAGAGAGCACGACCTGCAGCAGTTGTGGGTTCTCACCCACCACCACACCACGTCCCTCACTGGTGGTCGGTCGGCCCTCAGACCCCTCCTGGGTCTGCACCATCTCCACAACCCCAGCAGTATCAGGTGCGTCTTCCCATGCAAAGACAAAAAAGCAAACAAATGGAAACAGGCATTAGCACCATGGCACACAATGAGGGCTGAGAAGCAACAGAACCAGTACTTGATTGACACAAGTCCCACATGACTAAAACCCTCCCATGCATGCACCCTCACTGCGTATGAAGGGTAGGCAAATGGCACACACTGATGACACCAAGATGGAAGATGAACACATTTTCTGCATGCTGCCTGGCAGTGGCATCACACATTGGCCTGTGATTGCCAGGTGAAATACACATGCCATCACACAGATGGCATGTACCATTGCTATTGAGGTAAGATGGAGAGGAGGGCAGCACTTATTCATTCAGTCCAGTTCCCTCATGTAATAGCTTTTCTAATTCAAACAGGTCTGATTTTTCACCTGGAGCTGCCAGTCCAAAATGGTCCAATTGCACAGGGACATGTCTAAACAAATGATATCCAGGTAACAAAGTCACTCCACTTTACCATAGCCATGTCAGACATGTGACTAGAGGACTGAGAAATGCCTAGTAAAAGTGGAGGAATGCAAACAATCTGCCTGAATGAACAGAGAAAAATAAGCAACAATTTTGTGGCAAGGTGACACTTCTAGGGCAACTGGCGTGCCGTTGGGCTAGATGTCTACTGTTGGCAGAAGGGATACTGCTATGGCCAAATGCTGCTGCGCAGAATGTATTGCATGAAGCACATGGGTGACCCAAATGACTCAGGCGCACACACCCTCACCTGGCACACAAACAGAAGCCCTCACACACACACCATGCACATGGATGACACACACATGCATGTACACTCACCGTACAATGCCTCATAATCAGGCAGATCTCCCACGCCTTGGATCTGTTCCTCCGTGACGTAGGTCCCAGCGACTGACTCATGTGGAGTGAGTTCCATGTCTTCTACTGGAGACCCACCTCCAGTCACTAGAGTTGCGGCATGACTTGAGGCCAGCTTATTCTTTGCCCTGCGCTTTAGGTCATTCCAGCGCTTATAGCAATCATTGGCTGTGCGCCTCACGATTCCAAGGGCACTTACGATGTCCGCAACGGTCTGCCAGTGTGCCTGGCGTTGTGCAGGTGTGGTCTTGGATCCTGCAACAATGACCATTTCGTTATCATGTGCGGACACATACTCGACAAGTGCATTCAGTTCGGCATCCGTGAAGCTGGACTTCCTTGACGGGCCGGACTGTGTAGCCGTGTCTGGGGCATCAGCCTGTGCCGGACGAGCACTCTTCCTCTTCCGCTTGGAAGGTGGTGGTGCTCTAGACACTAGGGGCAGGAGCCCTGGTGGACTCTGTATCAGGAGTGTGGGATTGCACACTCAGCATGGGAGTTGGTGCAGGCATTGGCTCAAGTGTAATGGTGTCAGGGGGAATGTCAACAGGATGGACTAGGACCGACACTGTCCTGGCTGGGTGTGTGAGAGCTGGGGTGGATGGAGCCGCAGCTGCCCTTGCAGCCTCTCCACCCTGCCTACTTGGGGCAGCAGATGACCTTGCTGCCCCTGATCCACATTGCCTGATGACATCAACCTGCACCAGCGCACGTGTCATAGGCCTGCTGACCTGGAAGTCAGCCATGGAGTCAGCCAGGTCTGGTGCCACAATGGGCTGGTCCAACAAGGGCTGAGCATGGATGGTGTCAGCCACATCAGCCTCAACCAGGGTGGGCGGAGGGGGATTATGGGTGCCCTTGACTGGTCCTCCACACATGGGGGGACAGGGTCACCCTGCAAGTAACGATCACGTCCCCTACCGGATCCACCACGGCCACCACTTGTGGCTCATCCACCTTTGCCACCCTTACGGATTCCTCGCCTCCCAACCATGGCACTGATGTTAATGTGCGTATGGGAGTGGCTGTAAACTATTGTCCTGGGCAATTGGGGGTCAAAGGGGTTGGGTACCAGATGGTAATTGTACCCTAGTGCTCTAGCAAGGCTGAATGTGACCCCTGGGGAAAGATGACGGGTCATGCAATGCACAGGAAGCCCAAAAAAGGGAGATGACGTGCACGCAACCCCTCCTAGACCACGTGTGTGGAAAAAAAACCCCTGCACTACGCTGTGGCACCCAGTAACACAAGAATGAACGTATGCGTGTCACACGCAGCCTAGAATGACCTCTGAAGGGGTAGGCTACACACGGGGCAAGCACAGATGTTAGATACGTGCGTGACTCACCGTCTGCCAGGAAAAAGAGCGTGAAAAAGAAGCGCGTGTGCGTGTTGGCAACACCCCCGTCAAAAGTAGAATTGTACGCTGTCTGAGGAGACAGGACAACAGTAGTAGGGAACGCTGTTTGAGGGAACAGGCCCAGGAAAACCAGAAAAAGAGAGAAAAGAGAAAAAGCTGTCAGAGGTAACAGGGAGCACGAACTTGAACACCGTGAAGTAAATCGCGTGTGAAACGACAAGAAGTACAGATTTCACCCACTCGCTCTCCACAAAAAGCACGTACAAGGAAATGGTGTCCTACACGTACCTTTTATGCAGGCCCACACGTCCAGCGTCACTGCCGCGTGTACGTGCTAGGGCCATTTCCACCAATTACACGCTTTGTCACTTCCGCGTGTAGGGCCATTTCCACCAATTACACGCTTTGTCACTTCCGCGTGTACGCGCTAAGGCCATTTCCACCAATTACACGCTTTGACACTCGGACGTGTCTTTCATTTTTTTAACACGCAACATTTCAAAAGTGTGCCATATTCAACGTGCACGTGACTTCATAGACGCGCATACGCTGGTGGCCTTTGGGCCAATGAATGTACAGACGTGTGCTGACGCGCTTACGCGCTAAGGGCCTTTTTCTCAAATTACACGCAAACGTGCTGGATTTTCACGTGCAAAATCACTCCGTATCAAGCTGGCCACGCGTTCACACACGGAAGACCATGCTCCTGCCCAGAAGGCTGAATTACTGCCCCCCAGAGCCCTGGGCACTCTCCCACCTGCCATCTGCTGCTGCCTGACTGCCTGCTGCCCACGTGCCCTGCCATTTGCTGCCTGCACATCAGCCGGGGGTGCTGTTGCTGTGACCACCCCTGCTTGAACCGAAGACTCCTGACTGCTTTTCCATCGCCCCACAGCCCAGCCCCATGACCCAGTTGCCCACCCACTCCTGCCTCTGGGGTTGCCATGTCAGGCACTGCAACATCTGGAACCAGTGGCAACCCCCAGCCAAGGAGGCAGAGGGGCACCAGCTTCACTGCCACCGAAGTTGGTGTCCTGGTGGAGCATGTCCTGGGGCAGTATGATGCCCTCTTTGGAAGGTTGCGCGCCGACAAGGAAGGACGGACTCGGATCTGGATGGACATCCTGACACTACGAACGTGTCAGGAAGCGCTGGGAGGACTTCAGGTCCAGGACCCTCAACAAGGCCCGGGGCCTCCTGAAGGCAGCGGATGCTAAGGGGCGCCGGGGCCCCTTGTCGGAAGATCAGATAAGGGTCCTGGAACGCATATCCCCAGCGCTCCACGTCCAGGTCCTTGAGAGGCAGACCCATCTGGAGTCGAGCGGTAAGTGTACATGCATACTGATTGTAAGCTGTGCGTGTGGTGTGCCAGGAGTGTGCAGGTTTAACATGTATTTTTATGTGGGCAAGTAGGGGGGGTGTACAGGGCCGTGAGGGTGACACATACGAGGGGTCTCATGTGTGACACATGGATGGTGCTTGTGTGTGTGGGCTTGCATGGCACAGGATGTGGAGGAATGATTGTCAGGTGTGACATGGATGTCGATCGGAACACTGCAACAGTTGGCGGAGGTGTACACATGCATGGAAGTTTGGTGGTGTGTGTGCATGTGTAGTGTACTCCCTATGTTGCATGTGATGTGTGGATGACCTTTGGCTGCTCATGCTGTTGTATCTGAATGGATGGTGCTGGTTGTTGCAATGTGGCTGTGGTATGGCTCATGTGTGCAAGTTGAAATGACAGGTGTGTTGGGGATTGTGATGCCATGTCTGAGGTTTACCAATGCCACTCATGTATGACTGTCATGTGTGTATGAGTCCATTGGACAGTGTCCTGATGCCTGTGTTTTCTTTCTCCCTGTCTGCAGCGTCAACTGATGAAGAGGGCGGAGAAGGTGCAGGGGTCGCACCACGAGCCGGAGACGCAAGGCCCGGATCCCCTCCCAGGTTCTGATCTCATCTGGGAGTGAGGAGTCCGGTGCCGTGTCCCAGGCCGCAGCTGCCGAGGGGAGGTCCAAGAGGCGGAGGTTGGAGTTGGACTCCTCGGCAGCAGAAGGGGCAGCTGGGACCCCACAGGGCCCAACGGAGGAAGATGGCACAGAGTCATCCAGGTTGGTGGGGGGTTTGGAGGAGGAGGAGGCCTTGCAAGCGACAGAGGCGGGGTCTGGAGGTGGGGATTCCACTGGTGCTAGTGGTGCAGTGCAGGATCAGGGACAGGAGGCAGCACATGCCGCCGCAGAGGTGCCTGTGTGCAATCCTGTCCCTGCTCCTGTCACTGCATCATCTTGCACCAGCGGGGATGCCTACCTCCAGACCCGTTCTCAGGGAGGGGATTGGCTTACAACATCTGGCCTTCCTCTCTCTGCGGATGTGGGTATCCTGCACCAGGTTGAGCCTGTCCAGGGTAGGGTGGCGTTGCGTCAACGGGCCATGCGAGCTGACCTGCAGTCTTTTCATGATGAGTCTGCACGTCTTCTCGCATGGCTCGTTGACTGCGTTGACCCACTGGGACAGCTCACCAGGGCTGGATTCCTCCGTTTCCTGGACATTGTTCCGACCCCCTCCTCCGCGGAACCCCCTATGCCCCAGTCGTCCTCCATGCCATCTTCCCACCCATGTGTCACCTGGGTGCCCTGTGGAGCTGCCTCCGACCGTGCAGCCAGGCTGGTGGACAACAGATCCCTGCCACAGTCGGGAGTCGGCAATCTGCAGGGAGTTGGAGGTGAACATGTCGGCGTCCATGCGGACCCTCGGGGCCATGGAACAGGACCGCCTCGGGGACATAGACGAGGAGTTCGATGATGCCCTGGCCCGGAACACCACTAAGTGAGCCGCTGGACTGGCCCGCCGCCATTGTATATAGTTATTTAGTGATAGGTTTCCTTTATAGTTTATTTTTATTTAGAGTCGACAGACACTCCTCCACCTTTTGTATATAGTTCCATTTTAGATAGGTTTTTTGGTAGGTTTCATTTCTTCTGTTGGGATGATTGACCGTGAATACTTTGTACATAGTTGGACTTTGGATTTGGACATTTTTTTTTACTATGAATATTTTTTCCCATGGAGCAATGGTTTTCTATTTCTTTTTTCCCTTCATTTCCTTTTTATGGACTTGAACTTTGGAAGACATTTTTTGGATTATCATTTATTGATTTTAATTTGAAAAGGGACAGCCAGCTTATATGGAGTTTTTCATTCTTCAATGTGTGATTTCATCTCATTGTTTTCATGCATGTCATGATATGGGTTTTCAGGTTCACTTGCAACAATTGTGTGTGTGTGAGACACGTGTTGATTTACATTGTTTCCATTGGAGTAGTATCATGGGCGCATGTAATACTTGGTTGTGTCTTTGGCTGGCCATGAGGCCCATGCTTGAGGATTGTCAGGGCCTGTGGGCAGGGGGACATGAATGGGGGCCTGGTGGAGGGTGCCCCACACTGCTGGGGGGGTGGCGGGGGTGGGAGACATGAGTGGGGGCCTGGTGGGGGCTGCCCATGGTGGCTGGGGGGGGTGGTAGACATGGGTGGGAGCCTGGTGGGGGCTGCCCATGGTGGCTGGGGGGTGGGGGTGATAGGGGACATGAGTGGGGGCCTGGTGGGGGCTGCCCATGGTGGCTGGGGGGTGGGGGGGTGGTAGACATGGGTAGGGGCCTGGTGGAGGGTGCCCCACACTGCTGGGGGTGTGGGGGTGGTGGGAGACATGAGTGGGGTCCTGGTGGGGGCTGCCCATGGTGGCTGGGGGGTGGGGGGGTGGTAGACATGGGTGGGAGCCTGGTGGGGGCTGCCCATGGTGGCTGGGGGGGTGGGTGGGAGACATGAGTGGGGGCCTGGTGGGGGCTGCCCATGGTGGCTGGGGGGTGGGGGTGGGTGGGAGACATGAGTGGGGGCCTGGTGGGGGCTGCCCATGGTGGCTGGGGGGTGGGGGTGGTGGGAGACATGGGTGGGGGCCTGGTGGAGGGTGACCCACACTGCTGGGGGGGTGGGGGTGGTGGGAGACATGAGTGGGGGCCTGGTGGAGGATGCCCATGGTGGCTGGGGGATGGGGGTGGGTGGGAGACATGAGTGGGGGCCTGGTGGGGGCTGCCCATGGTGGCTGGGGGGTGGGGGTGATAGGGGACATGAGTGGGGGCCTGGTGGAGGCTGCCCATGGTGGCTGGGGGGTGGGGGTGGGTGGGAGACATGAGTGGGGGCCTGGTGGAGGCTGCCCCTGCACTGCTGGGGGGTGGGGGTGATAGGGGACATGAGTGGGGGCCTGGTGGGGGCTGCCCATGATGGCTGGGGAGTGGGGGTGGTGGGAGACATGGGTGGGGGCCTGGTGGAGGGTGCCCCACACTGCTGGGGGGTGGGGGTGGTGGGTGACATGAGTGGGGGCCTGGTGGGGGCTGCCCATGGTGGCTGGAGGTGGCGGGGTGGTAGACATGGGTGGGAGCCTGGTGGGGGCTGCCCATGGTGGCTGGGGGGTGGGGGTAATAGGGGACTTGAGTGGGGGCCTGGTGGGGCTGCCCATGGTGGCTGGGGGGTGGGGGTGGTGGGAGACATGATTGGGGGCCTGGTGGAGGCTGCCCATGGTGGCTGGGGGTGGGTGGGAGACATGAGTGGGGGCCTGGTGGGGGCTGCCCATGGTGGCTGGGGGGTGGGGGGGTGGTAGACATGGGTGGGAGCCTGGTGGGGGCTGCCCATGGTGGCTGGGGGGGGTGAGTGGGAGACATGAGTGGGGGCCTGGTGGAGGGTGCCCCACACTGCTGGGGGGTGGGGAGTGGGAGACATGAGCAGGTGTGCAGGGTAATCCCCTGTTTTGTGGGCTGCCTGCAGGGGCCGTGGAGGGTGTACAGGGAACACCTGTGAGGACCCACCCAGCCTAATCGCGTGTGATTATTCCCGCGCACCCCTGTAATACACGTACCCAGCCAAATCGCATGTGATAATTCCTGCGCACCCCTGTAATACACGTACCCAGCCAAATCGCGTGTGATTATTCCCGCGCACCCCTGTAATACACATACCCAGCCAAATTGCGTGTGACAATTCCTGCGTACCCCTGTAATACAGTACCCTGGCTAATCGCGTGTAAAACTTCACGCGTACCCCTGTCATACACATACCCAGCCAAATCGTGTGTGATAATTCCCACGTACCCCTGTAATACACGTACCCTGGCTAATCGCGTGTAAAACTTCACGCGTACCCCTATCATACACGTACCCAGCCAAATCGCGTGTGAAAATTCCCGCGTACCCCTGTAATACACGTACCCTGGCTAATCGCGTGTTAACCTTCACGCGTACCCCTGTCATACACGTACCCTGGCTAATCGCATGTAAAACTTCCCGCGTACCCCTGATATGAACGTTACCCGCTTTGAGTTCCTTGTTTGGCAGCCCTGTAAACTGGTCCAGGGTTAGCGCAGCCCTTTGCGATGATTTAGCGATTTTGATGGCTTTTCCTTGCGCGAGGGCGTTCTTGGGGGCGTTACTGGCGCTGCTGCAGGGTCGCTGCGATACTCTGTGCCACGGCTGGTTTGGGAGCCTAAAATCCATGAATACGCTGTGCGCGGAAATCGGTTTTGGCGCACGCGCCTGGCGCAGACAATCGCACGCGGACACTCTGCGCCAGCCGCTTGCGACACTTTTCTGCAAAATTCTATGAATTACCCTGTTGATGTTTACGGGAATAAGGCAACTCCCGATTTTCTGTCCTGAAGAAGATTGCAAGATCCAAGGGGCCATGAATGGGGATGTCCCGAAAAGACAACCGAAACACGTGTAGACATAAGTCTGTGTGATTAAGAACACGCAGGCAGTACCATCACAGAATCTGTTAGAGGACTTTTGTTGATCACTGTGTAAACATGTTACCAGAGGCCATCCAGGAAGGTGGCCATGAGACAATAAGACTTATGTGTTGTGATAACAAAGTAGGAAGTTGAAAGAGTGGTAGGAGTGAATCAGTATGAATGCGTGATGCAGATATTTGTTTTTGATAAAATGTTTGATTTTAAATTTTATGAAATTTTGATATGAGAATAAAGGTTTTTAGAAATCAACAAATGGTACATTTATTGATATTGATAAATAAATAAGTGTTGTGATTAGCTATTCCCTGTTCTGTTGGTCCAATATCAGATTTATTCCACAGGAAGAAGCCTCTTTTGCAATAAAGCAAAAAATGAATAATAAAATCAATAATGAAGCCAAAGTACCAAAATCATTTATACCAAGTATTCTATATGAGAGTATTGAAGCAGCAGTATGTCTGGACGGCATGGAAAGCCCCCAATCTACAAAAATAAAAAGTACAGCAGTAAAAAAAAATGCACGGAAATTCTGTGAGAAGGACAAATCAAATCTATTGTCCTCCCACAACAAAGAAACAATGTGTGTTCTGGAAAAGAGTCTTGCACAATGTAACACACAAAAATCACCTAATCTCATGACACAAGAAAAAACAAATGCAAAAACAAACCTAATCAATGGGGCAGGTGGCCCTCTGAAACAAGTTCCCATTCGGAAACTTAAACCGCGCGCCTCGTCCCTCTCAGGAATAAAAACAATTAGATGGCATTTCAAAAAGAAAGACTTACTCTCCTCTCAGAAAGATCATACCATGGTATCTAAAATTATGGACTCCAAACAGCCGCAAATTGAAATGGAAATGTCAGACCATGACCTTCTTCTAGCGTCTGGCCGATGTGAGCAAACAATGTCTCAGGGCAAACAGGCAGAAATAGACAAAAGCGGCTCCAGCAAAATACTTACTGGCGAAATGATTACAGAGACAGAAGGAATTAAAAATAAAATGTTCTGGAAAAAAATGCAGCTTCTGACCAACAGAAACAATCTGAAAAATTGGATGAAGCCCAAAAAATATCTATTAAATGAACCAATAAGCACCTCAACTCCACAGACCGTTCGAACAAAAAGACAACAAAGAGAGGCGGAAGTAAATAAATTTACTGCTTTTATGGTCCTGGAAAAAAGGAAAAAAAATGAAAACAAAAGTGCTATGATTGTAAAAGAGCAAGTGAACAAAAAAATCACGTCCAATCTGAGAACAAAAGCAATCTAACAGAAACACTGGACACAAACCCAAGGCCATGCGAGGAACAAAGAAGGGTAATTGTGACGGACTTTTGGAGTAGAAAAACTGAAACAGTAAGCACTTGTGTGATAGATCAAATGGACAGTCGAAATCTGCCAATAGGCAATAGAAGAAATTAAAAAAACTTGGAAGAGGCCTTGAACAACGGGCCAATGGTACAGGCTACACAACATAATGACGGCCAAAATCAGCATAATGGTATTTATCCTTTATTCCCCATTGAAAATATAAAAGAATCAAAACGACCAGACAAGGTTGATAAATTAAAGGACGACTCAGAAAAACAACAAAAAAGACAGAAAAAAGACATGGAAAAATTAGACAAAAAGCCTAAAAACTTGCCAAAGCAAAAACGATCGACATTTGAAGGAACACGGCAGTGTATTAGAACTCTAAAGCCTATAGGACAAGAGACAACGAATCCTATTCAACAAGTGCATATAACGAAAAAAAAGGATGAGCCACTACAAACAAAAAAACAGGATCAAGAACATATCAAAGATGCGGAACTAGAGAGTACCTTAGAAAGCTCCTTAAATGAGTCAAATGGCCAAGAATCTCTACTACTCTTATCAGTATATGAGAATGAAAGCTCACAAGAGTCAATGGAGTACTGCGAAGATCCTGGAAACAAGGAAAACAAATCACCGGAAAGTCTAGAAGCTTCGGCTCAGACCTTTCAAACTCTGCATGAAAAAAGAATGCAAATTGAGAAGAAGAATGATTTGGAAAAAAAGCTACAACATCTGCTTAATGCTATGATTGAACAATCTAGCAAAGGTTGGGTAAGAAAGAGCACAAATGTAAATAAGAGCTCAGGATTGAAAAGCTCCTATGAATGCGATGACACCAAGGGTAGAAGGAGCGATAAGAACAAATCAGAGCCCTCTAATAACCAAAATTATTTATACAAACTAAGAATGGAGGGAGTTTTAAGAGCAAAGGACGGTCTGATCTTAAATAGATCAAATTTAATGAAACTCTTGCATAATGTCCCTCAATTGAGAGTTATCGAACCAAAAGACATAAAAATTGTAGAATTCCTGAACGAAGAACATACGGACAGAATATGCATACACCTAAAATCAAAGGCGGTCATGAACTCAATATGGCTAGCAGCAGATGACCTCTGAGTACTGGGTTTTGATGTCAAAATAGAAAATCAACAACAGAGTGAAACAGACCCAAAAAAAGAATATACCAAAGAAAAAAAACTCTAAAGAGCCAAAACTTGCCTGTGGGGATCAAAGTGAAGATGAAGTGGACTATAGACCTATACGGTTCTCTCCGACAATACTACGGGGCCAAAATACTCTTCGGATGAAAATCAAAGGAAATGAGAAATTTAATCTAGCTTCCGAATCGAATACTGAGCATGCTATTAAAACAAAAATTGATACAGAAAGCTCATGGGGATGGTTAGCAGAAACACTGGATACAAAAACAAAAGAAACAAAAAACTAGATTGATGGCCAGGATCTCCGAAGAAAAACAAAATTTGCCTACTGGAATACAAGAGGTTTTCATCATTTGGTTGAAAAAATAAATAACGAAATTATGACCGCAGACGTTATTTGCATTCAAGAGTGTTGGCGGCACGAAAAACATTATTTACATGGTGCAACCTGTTACCTGAACAAAGCTCTCAAAGGAAAAAAAGGTAGACCTTCTGCAGGCCTCTTAATCATTATAAAGAATACGTATGGTGGAAACGTAATACGTACGATTGAACCATCCCCTCAGATACAAATAATAATTCTGCAAGAAGAAGTAGAAGGAAATGGCAATCCAAATGAAAGAGGGAAAAAAATACTCTAATCATCTTTAACCTGTATTGGAATGTTAAGGCCAAAGATGGACAAACCTTACTGGAAACACTTACCAACTATCTGGATCAACTGAGATCAGAATACGATAATCCGGCATTAATTTTGTGTGGTGATCTTAATATCTCCTGTGATAAAAATAAGAATAACAAGGTAAAGATGATGAATCACAATCGACAAAAACAATCGAGAGCGAGAAAATGGCAAATGGAAATGGAGAACCGTGACCTTTTACAAGTGAATGGTAATGTGGAAGGAGATTTAGAAGGAAACCCCACATGGGCATCGTACAATTCAATTGCAACTCTGGACTATTTCTTTGTAGATCGAGAAACTTTTGGCACTATAATGTCTCTAAACATTCTACCAACAAAAAGTAGTGATCATAAAATTCTAATACTCACTTGCTTAGAGACAGACATTGCAAATAAAAATGACAAGGAACAAAGGAAAATTTGGCCAACTGAAGTTGACACAAATGAGGGTCGAAACAGACTGAGAATAACAACCAAAGTGATTCCTCTGTTAACTAATTCAATAAATAAATGGGAATCTACAGCAGGAAAAGATGTTGAGTATGAAACTTGTCTTACAATTTTCAGAGTGGCCTCTGAAACTAAAAGAAGGAACACAAAAAACAGGGTGCACCATTTTAACGCTGAAATAGCGGAAAAAAACGACAGTTAGCACGAGACTTAAGAGCCCTGAAAAAACAGAATATTGCTTGTGATGATATGGCAATAAAAAGTAAGGTACTCAAAAAAGGGCCTCGAAATTGGACCAAATCCCATAGGGCGATATTATTTCAAAAAAACTCTGAACAGATGCTTATGGCAACACGAAATAAAAACTCAAAATACTTATGGTCTTTGCTAAATCAAAAAGGAAATCAACAAGCTGAAGAATAACTTAATCCTATACATGAAAGCAAATGGGAACAATACTTTGAAACAAAATGCAACTGTGAGCTTGCAAATGAGTTATTCCCTCGAGTAACCGACAAGGAGAATGGTTGGGACATCAAATTTACGAAAAGTGAAATTTTAGCATTGATCACGAAAGCGAGTAGATCCAGAGCCCCAGGGACGGCCTGACAAATGAAATATTAAAGCAGCCCCAGAGGTATAGGCAAACATGTGCTTTGTACTCTTTACATGAATAGTAAAAATAAGGCACATTCCAGAATCTTGTTCGACATCTATTACTATTCCGATACATAAAAAAGGAGACAAACCATGTCCAGAGAATTATCGTCCAATATCACTTTTGGACGTCATAGGTAAACTCTTTGCTGATATACTTCTAAAAAGATTAAAGGAATGGATTCAAATCTCTGGTAATTTTGATCATAGACAAGCAGGTTTCGTAGAAAAAGTAGAGTGTAGTCTGAAGCTCCTAATTCTAAATCTATTAAAAGCAAAGACCATCCAAGAAAATCAAAAACTCTTTATCGCCTCAATAGACATGGCGGCAGCATTCGACAGAGTGGATCGACAAATTCTCTGGGCTAAAATGACAGAAAAAGGCTGTCCGATAGATCTGATAGAAGCTATTAAAACTCTCCACACAAATACATCGATGCGTGTGAGATTGGATCGAAAGGGAAATCTAACAAAGGCAATCGTGACAAAGTGTGGGCTAAAAAAAGGATGCCCACTAACTTCCATACTCTACAACCTCTATATCTTGGATGTAAAAGATTGTTTTGAACCATTAAGAGCTTGCTCTCCTAAAATAGGAGAAATAAAAATAGGTCACCTACTATATGCAGATGACCTTATAGTGATGGACAAAACCCAAATCGGGCTACAGAGGAAACTGGAAGCATTAAACACTCATTTGAAAGAAATTATACAAAAAATTAATCCAGAAAAATCAGTCATAATGATAATCGCAAAACCAGGTCCCAATACCAAGAAAGCTTTCAAATGGCACATAGAGAATGAAGAAATAAAAATAGTGAAAGACACAAAATACTTGGGAGCAATCGTGAGTGCGAATTGGAGTGAGCAACCTTGGATCGATCATCTACAGCGAAAAATGGACCAATTAACATCACAAGCATTAATATTGAAAAGGAAGTTTTGCAAATTCTCCATTCGCCCAATTGTAGAATTTTACAACGCTAAAGTAATACCTAGCGTAACATACGCAGAAGAAACGGCCCTGAGGATCCCATGGGAAACGTGGGACAAACTTGAAGCCAGATTCTGGCGTAAATTACTGAGAATTCCTATATGTGTCCCAATAAATATTATACGGCACGAGCTGGGATTGTATTCTATGCAAGCTTGAATAGTCTGGAAAACACTGGCCACCTATAGAAAAATCTTGCTGGAAGATTGTCCAAAACAATATCAAATACTAAAGAAGGAAGGAGGAAGAATTTCCTTTTGGCCAATGGACAAATGGAAACTGAAATGCAAGGAATTACTGCAAAATATGAACGTATCAATGAAAGCCCTGTATCAACATCCGAAGAGGGTAAAATTACTTCTGCTATCTATTGATTGGGCAGAAACAGAACGTGAGAGAGTGATTTCGACTCATCATACCTTGTCTGAAAAGATAACTAGATGCCCATAGATATTGCCAGGATATCTAGAAAAAAGCGCCAATCAGAATCATAGAGATCTAATATTGCGATTCCGTTTGAACATTCTAAGAACAAGGACAAATCTGGTCAGATATGGCCTGGCAAAAGAAAAACTTTGTAGACTATGCAAACAAGAAGACAAATCGACTCAACACCTAATCATGTTTTGTCCTGAACTTAGAACTGAAAGGGGATGCATATTACAACCAATATTGTCTCCAGCATGTGATCTAGATTCCGACTTATGGTGGTCAGCCTTATATGACAATCCAAATAGGAACATTACCAAAGCTTTAGGAATCTTCCTTGAATCGATGTTAAAGAGACTTGAAATGGTCTAAAAACACCATGGACAAAATGTGTTTCTTAACACATAGCCAAACCTGGATCCACTCTGATGCAGAACTAAGAAAGAAGGAAAATAATGGGCTTGGCTTGTGTATGTGGATACGGGAAAAATTTGCATATAAGCAAAAGTTTGTATTTTTTTACGATAAATGCTTTAAAAAAAATAAAAAAAATGGAGAAGTGCAAGTTTTGGATGGACAGAGTGCAATATCTAAGACATGAGCTGTTGGCTCAGGTTATGAGGGCTAAAGTTGATGCAATTGATGCTATAATAAACATGGAGGCACTGAAGAATGAGGCTGAGTTGTCCTCATACATGGGTTTGATGGAGTATTATGGCAAATTCATAAAATACCGATTGAAAAGAAGAAGGGAATGAGGGAGCTCCCCAAAAGAAATACTAGGTTTGTGCGGGGCATGAGCTGTCAATCAAAATGTGGGGACATGAAAAATAAATTGGTAAACAATCACATTCTAAAGGGTTTCAAGGAATATTGGGAGGTTTATTTGTACACAGATGCCAGTGAAAGTGGTCTATGATGTGTCCTCATGCAACAGAAGAGAGGTGAAGTGCAAACAGTGGTGTTTCCATCACGGGTGTTGAAGGATGCCGAAAGGAAGTATTCATTCGTGCAGAGGGAGGTGTTGGTCGTTCTGAAGGTCATTCAGGATAAGGAAGACAGAAAAGTATGAACTGATATATAAACTGATGTAGAGGGAGAAGTGAATGCATATGTTGGCAATGAAGAGGACTGGCATGCACACAAAGATGTGATGTATTAGAAAGTGGTGCATTTTGTACGAAAAGGTTGGCCCGCAGATGAGCTAGATGATGATTTCAAGATGCACAGGAGGATAAAAAACTGAGCGTGGAGAAAAAAAATGTTGATACAAAGGCATTGTGTAGTGGTGCCGGAAGGACAAAGAGAAAACATCAAGTGAATTGCTCATGAAGGGCATTTGGGAATTTGTAAATCCAAGGGCATGATCCTGCAAGAATACTGTTGGCCCGATATGAATGCATGGATGCAGACGTAGAGTAACTATTGAAGGGGTGTCAAGGATGTGTGAGCTGTGACATGGTGTTGACCACGAGGGTCCCACCAATGAACATAGTAGGGCCGCCAAGCTCAGTTTGGGATGTGGTGGCTGTAGACATCTTGGGAACGAATGCTGTTATGGGAGGACTAGGAGGTTATCTAATCATGGCAGTAGATTCAATATTTTGGAGGAAAGGGTATCCGAGGAAGATTGTATTGGATAATGGCCCTCAATTTGAAGCAAGGGAGATGGAAGAGTTTTTGAGGGAGAATGGTGTGCAGAATTCCCCAATGACATTGTACAATGGGAATTCTGTGGTAGAAATATTTAACAGGACATTGATGTGATAGGGATTGCTGTTACAACAGGGGGAGATTGGGTGCATGCCATCATGGGAAGGGTGTTCCAATATAGATTGGCGCCACATCAAACGATTGGAGGAATGCCGTTTGAGGTGTATAGGAGGAGTCCGAACACTAGGTTGCATCCTGGATGGATGAATAAATATAAGGAACATACACAAGTAGAATCAGAAGCAATAATAAGGAAGTGGATGATGGCTGAGCAATTTAAGAGCAAGGAATGATATGACAGGACAAATTGTGTTAAAGAGACACATATGCCAAATGGTGTGGTATCAAAGAAAAGTTGGGCACGAAAGTGTAAAAAGGTGCATCAAAATACTCAAAACCTATGAGGGTTGAGAACATGGGTAACTGTACGTTTGTGCAATGGAGAGAGAAGGGTTAGGAGAGACAGTGGCAGTGTTGTCCAATGGACGTGAGGGGAGGCGGTCCTTTTGAAAGCAAGGGAAGGAGGTGTGTTATATAGTGAGCTGTGCCGTAAAGGCAGAAGCATATGATGTTGATAGAATTGTTATTGTTTAGAACCTCGACAGGGAACAAGCGAGCGAGCCAGAAGAGAATGTGCATGTTTGAAAAAGGAAGGGGAAGACTGTATGTGGAGGGGGAAACTGGGGCTTCTAATTCATTAGAAATGTTGCCTGCTGTCATTGTGTTATCTGTGTGTAAACAAATATGTTACAGACTATGATGAATTACTGTCAGAATTAGCAAACATCAATTGGGGTATCTTGTATTATGGAGCTGGTCCATGAGAGGCACCTCGGACGTAATTTGACTAGGGGTGAGGGAACAGTTTTGGTGGTGAAGAATGGATAACCATATGTAGAATGTGATTAAGC
Source organism: Ambystoma mexicanum (assembly GCF_040938575.1). Taxonomy (NCBI): domain Eukaryota; kingdom Metazoa; phylum Chordata; class Amphibia; order Caudata; family Ambystomatidae; genus Ambystoma; species Ambystoma mexicanum. The sequence continues at coordinate 329,179,346 of NC_090935.1, forward strand.
ATGTATTTCAGTTCAAGGTCAGTGATGACAACATTAGAAGCTGTGTGCAGAGATGTCTTTATGGGAGGGGAAAAAGAGCACTTGCCCCGGCCCCAACCTTGGAGGGGCGCCCAAAAGGCTGCCTCATCGAAAGATCAATTCCTATTGCTAACCAAACCTAATTAGCACGGGTCAGGATTTTGATGACATGCTGCTGATGCTCTAAATCTTACTGCCTGTTTATTGTTGACAAGTACATTCTGATTAATTCATCCTGTCATCCTTTCTGTGCTTAATGTAGTATACATAGTGTGTGCTTTCACCATAGCACAACTCATGTAGCATTTCCCATCTTTCTGTGGGAATTATATTGATCAAGTGCAATAGCCAAAGTTAGAATGTGCATTGATACATTTGAGTGCTGTAATGGTTCAGATGAAAGCTCAGCATGTTAAGTACTCCTTGCAGAGATTTAAATTCCATCAAGGCCTTCTCTGAATTTCCTAGGTCTGAAGCAGATAAACCTGCATGTATATGTACTTTGCTTTGTAGCATAATGGGTGCTATTGTCAGCAAGTCTAGAAATTGGTTTGTTCAGGTGCAGAGTTGTAAAATCTGGGCAGCTACCTCCAATGATGAGCGTGAAGTGTGAGATGTGATTAGGTCTGCAAATGTATGATTATGGAACCAAAGCATTCATCCTTGCATGTCTGGATGTGGGCACCTTCCTGGTAGCTTCTACTCCTCATCCACTAACTATAATATGGTATGTGTAGTTCTTTCCGTTGCCCCCGGTATCCATGCATGAGCACGTTTGTATTCAGTGAGGCAGCTAATCTGTAATGTCTGCCTATTCTGAATAATTTGCACCTTTTTCATACAATCTGTGTCCTGCATTTATACTATGGCTGCTATTGATGAAAAGGGTCCTGTACCTTATGTGGAAAAGAAGTACCTTTGTTATGGACTGCTAATATTGGCCTTGACATGATTACAGAAACAATGAAGAGGGTAAGGGAGTAAGGGGACTCAAAAGGAGTACCCATTCTTATTTTGATCTCTTCAAGGGAGCTGATAATGCAAGGAGGACATGACCGATATCATGGATCCCATGATTCTGTTGGCTCGGTGGAGAGGGGGCAGGGGGGACACAAAGGTGTCCATGCCCAGGGCCACACAAGTGCTTAAGATGGCCCTTGGTGTTTGTTACCTCTCTTACAACCGCTCAAGCTAAAGGACAGCATGTGACTTTCTGAAGTCTTTGGGAGCAGGACAGTGTATGCTACAGTACCCATTGACAATGTATGTAAATTGATTAAATGGAAAAACATTAGTAGGTTTACCACCATACAAACCATGTTTTGTGTCAAATGTGTTTGATAGAGAAGGGATTCCAAACAATTTGATCTCAATCAATGGCGTATAATTATTCTCAAGAGAAAAGCAAGAATTCTAGAGAGAAAGTGGGATACACCACTGATGTTCTTTTTTTTATAACCTCAATAGTGCCAATAGTTTGGGGGGAGAGAGTAGACAGATTCTTCAAGGAAGTGACAGTTTGCTGAAGTCAACAAGCCCGACTATAATCAAGCTGTTATACAAACAGGATCAGAATACATAATGATGCCTCGTTCTTTAACTAGGGTAAGGTTCATTGTCCTAATGATGAGAAGGAACCTCAGCATGAGGGTATCTCTGTCATGGATCGAAAATAGGGCCCACAAAGGCAAATAGAAAGTGCGTCATGGATGGAGTAACAGATAAACAAAAGTGATATAAAGAGCACCTGGAAAGTGGGGTGGGATCAAGGACATCTCCTATAAGGCTGAAGAAATATCCGGTGAAAACCCCAGATACGTGCATACAGATTAACCAGGGTACATGGCACCCAAGGGGGAACTACAGTGTAAAAGGGTCACTTTCAGCCTCATCCTGTAGAATCCAACAAAACGGGCAGAACCTCACCCGTTTCTGGGTGCAGGACCTTTTGAAAGGAATGCAGTGTTAGGCACAAAAGTCCCTGGAAGTACCCCGGTTTCCCTTGGCTAACTCTTCATGATTACATCTACCTTAAATGGTATTGCACACATATCTTTGCAGTCTGACTGCTGGAATGTGCTAGAAAGAGTCCCTAGGCATCCCTGCCTTTCTTCCCGCATCACAAAACTGATGCAGACAGAGAGGCATCGGGATTCATTTCACAGAACCCAGATTTCCGGCCTTGGGTGCTGCTCTGTGCAGAGGTCCACAGTGGTGTGAAGGGCAGAAAACCTGTGGAAATATGTAATTCCTGCCTTTGCTTCACGAGAACATTCAATTCATGCTTTAGTGCTGTGAATGTGAGAACATGGGCTGGCAAAGAGGAAGGGCTGGGGGATGTTGTTCAATTGTACAGCGCTTTGGCGTAAGGCGCTTAATAAATCAATAAATACAAATTCAAATACAAACCTTGGGTGGAAAGAAAGTTCTGTTACTCAGTCGGAGAAGAGTCAGCCAAACACATGTTGTTTTTCCCAATGATGTCTTGCCTGGAAAATGATCTGCCACTATCCTATAGCTAAGCATGCATTCGTACCATTCACATTTCTGCTCGTTGTCAAACGTGCTTGTTATTTTGCATCTCTTGTGGGAGGGATTGTGTATTCCTGTGACCAACTGTCGAGATGTTCATGCAGGCTTCCAGTGTCAAATTTAAATCCTGGTAGGGCGACTCTCACTATATCCTTCTGACGTTACCATAATGTGTGGACAAGTACACTCATTTGACAACATCAATCACTCCCACTCACTCATTGGAGCTATTCAAACAGAGCTATTAACACTATCCCAAATTTCAAATAATGTTAGTTCACTCAACTTGAGCTTATACTACTATTAATTAGAAGTATTATTATTAATATTACTATTATCAGTATTATGCACATGTATAGCTGGAATTCAATAGGGTGCATAGCAAGTATACCATGTGGTAAATATCAGGTATTTACTCCATGCATTTTTTTCTTTTTACTGCATGTAGTAAATCATTCCCTGCAAACCCAGCCTGTTATTTTGTGGTATTTAATACATTAGGGCCCTTTAAAATGCCACTTAATTTTACTGCTAATTTTACTGCTACGGCCATACCTGTAAAGAGACTCTAAGCGTTCAAAATACTTGCAGCTTATAAAAGTAAAAATTGCAAGTCTTTTAGTATGGATGCTTACCACTGGGACACTGGTCTATCTTTACCATTAACATAAACCTCTGATGTAGTCCTCCCGTCATCCTCCCTTGTGCCCCTGAGAAATATCCTACACGCGGCTGCATGCCTCATCAAGGGTCTACGCAGATACGACCACATCACCCTGGCCCTCATCGATCTTTGCTTGCTCGCACTGCATGCACAAAACACCTTCGAGTCTTGCTGCATCATCTATAAGGCAGTCGCCCTCAAGTCACCCAGCTACCTCATGGAGAAATTCAGCATCTCCGGCGGACAGCACCCCACCAGAAGCCAGGACATGTGCAGACTTGAAATCTGCTGCTGCAAAAAATGTAAGGACCAGAAAACAAACCTGACTATGAAACCTCCCCCCGTCAGTATCAGACTCGCTCCCACGCACATACAATTCAGAAAAGAGCTCAAAACCCACCTCTTCAACAACTAGGCCATCATGTCACCCCTTGCCACCTTACTCACTAGACATTGGCCGCCCCTCTCCTTCCCGCCTCCCTGTGCAGCTGTACCCCTCCTCTGTGCCATTCTGTAGGCTACCCTCTGCTGTATATCTGTTCTGTTGTTACTGTGGCAATAAAACCCGAGGCGGCGGGCCAATACCGCCCCAGGTAATGCCGGGGCCATAGTTATAGGTCCGAGCGTAGCGTAACAAGTGTTCACAGCGCATCCGCTCACGAAAAAAAAAAGAAGCAGAAGGTAAGTGGGGTTGGGAGGGTGGAAGGGAGGGATGGGAAGAAAAAAAAATAAAACGTACCTGCGTCCCCGCTGGGGGACGATGGAAGCCTCCAGCCGTGTGGAGGCACGGAGCGGGGATGGCCTGCTCCGAGTCTCCACACTGCTGGAGCCTGCTATCGTTTCCCAGCGGGGACGCAGGAGCAAAAAGGTAAGTGGGGTTGGAGGGAGGGAAGGAAAAAAAAAAAAAGAAAAAGCTTACCCGAGTCCCCGGCGGGGGGTGAAGGTAGCCTCTCAGCTGGCCCCGCTTCGAGCCTCCTCATTGGCTGATAGACTGTCACGCCCCCCCGCCAGGGACAAGGCGGTTGGAATCCCGGCCGAGAATCAAAGGATTCTCGGCCGGGTAATGACCCGGCGAGAGCCAATCAGAATGCTTGTTGCATTCTGATTGTCTCTCGCTGGGTACTAATGCCTAAAAGTGCCCAGTTATGCATCTGTAAAGCGCTCTGTCATTTATCTGTATTTTTGTAGACCTCTGTAAAGCACTCTGTGGATTCTCGAAGCTAGGTCCATGCTCAACAAATAGCATACAAATAATAATAATAATACATTTCAGGACTACATGACATAACTAGTGCTCCCCAATCTACTATTATTATCAAGTTAATAAAGGTTATGAATCTAAGGTCCCTCTGCCCGTTATTACATGAGCACACATTAGGTGTCTTGTAAAAGTAAATGTTTTCCCTAAAAGAAAGCGAAAGCGTTTGACCATATTTTATTATACTCTTTTGTGTGTTAAATATCATGTTGTGTGTTAAATATCATGTTGTAGCAATAAAGGTCCTTCCAGAGAGGAAGAGACTTGTTGAAAGAAATCTTGCCTGGGAATTGCATTGGTGTTGCTCTGTGTGCTTTTGAAGACACAGCATTTTGAATGCAGTCAATATCAGTAGTTACTGACTGCAAACTAAACATTCTGATTGGCTGAAACGAGGTCAGCAAAGGACATCTTATACTTACTGAAAATGTTAGGCGCTTAAGAAAATGTTAGGCAATGTTAGGCCATGGATACACACTTCTAGATTACCTTGTGCCCTGGGCTGAACTGACCTGAAGGGAACTCTGTAGATTTCCGGTAGGCCTCTGCACCCTGGGCCTCTTGTGTGCTTGCCTATTTTATTGTCAAACTTTCTCATATGGAAATTCTCAAAATTTGTAATATGTGGACACTTTGAGAATGATTTCCAGGGCCTCTATTGGTTCACAGTCCACCCCTGCTTGTCCCCTTTAAACATGCAGCTCTTCCGATGAGGAGAAAATTTCAGGAGAGCGACTAATGCATACACATAAGGTTACATCCAATATGTTTGAAGACATACATTTAGCATATTGTGAAGAAGGCATGGATGAGTGAAGTAACCATGACAATGTTCACGTTTCAGCAATGATTGACAGATTCATCTATATAAAAAAGTAAAAATGTAAAAAGAAAAAAGAGATTTGGGAAAGTAGCCTCAAATGCGCTAGCCCCTTATGTAAATATATTCAGGCGAGTCTTAACAATCATTTAAATTGTATTATTGTTTCTTCACACTAATAATTTTTTCTTTCATAAAGGGTTTCCAAAAAGACATTCCAAATGAAGAGACATTTCTGTTAGATGTCACTTTTTTCATTTATTTTTGCTTCACACCAATATATTATAATTCAAATGTTTCTCTCTCTCGACACGTGTTTCCCCATTGACACTCTCAATGGTTCTTCAGGAGAGGAAGTGTTTGTACTAAAAAGAAAGAAAAAACCAAATTCCTCATTTTCAGTAATGCCATAAAATGTTTTCAAAAAGAGTAAAATATAGTTTTTGCTACAATGACTCACCCTTCTGATTTTCTTATTGTTAGCATGTATCCTGCTTATTTTTCCGAATTTTATATACTCGAGTCTCGCTAATACTCATAAGGATATTTATCCTAATTCAATTTTGTGGGAAAGGTTCCAGGTTAAAGCTATGGGGGGGAGAATAAAGGAAAAAGACAAAATAAAACTTTTTGTTAATAGTCTATGAAAAAGGAAAACATGGTCATAGTTTGACTATAAGTTCTAGTAAAACTTGATCCAGGGAGAGTACAGGCTTCTCATTCACTTACCTTGTTTTTCTTTTTTATATAATTGATCCTATGCCGTGATAAGCATCCAAGTGAGAGGATGTCTAACTTAAGCTGATTCCAGCTATTTATGCCGTGATCGTGCCGTGATGACGTCATCACGCCGCGCCCACGGGATTTTACGTGACGTGATGACGTCATCACACACGTGTTTACGACCCGGCGGCCATTTTGGGATGAGTTTAACTAAGACCAACAACTCCATTCTAAATTAATAATATGGAATTTTAAATCAAGTAACAGAGAAAAGATTATTAAATTAGAGCGCCTATTGTTGTGATTTTATAGCAACACGCTAATCTTTTTTTTATTTTTTTTTTTATTTTTTTTTTTATCGTGTGCTAAGACGTCATTGCATATTTGCATATTTAAAGACCATTTAAAGGTCAACAGAATTCCCAGAGGACTCAGAATTTGCATCTTTCCGTCCTTTGAAGATGAAGATATATCAGCGCTTAATGATTGGGTAGATCTATTAAATAACACTTCAAAGGAAATGATGATGCGGCTCATAAATCAAGCAGCATTAACTCATGAAAGAATAATGAAAGATATAGAAGAGACAAAAGAGGCAATTAAGCAAGCTCAATGCCCAGAGATTACATTTAAAAACTACCAGATTTTGGACGATTTTTTGGGAAACTATGAAAAAGAACTAAAGCTCAAGAAACAAAGAACTTTCATCAGAGATGAAAATGATTACATAAATAATAGAATTTTCACTTTTCAAAGAAAATATGATATTGGAATAAAAAAACAACTTTACAAAAGTAGAACATCGCTAAAAGATAACCTCTCTACTCCATCTACCTCTGATGTTGAAACATTAAGTGAAAAAGATATACCAGTGGTGACACCCATCCCCACACTAGTTACTTTGACTGAGAAACAGCAAATTTCAAAAAACAAAACATGCCCTTTTTTGGAGGAATTGAAAAGATACAGGATCAATTCGCGAACAAACACACCCATGTTTCGTGGAGCACCAAAACAACTGGGATCTCAAAATATTTCCCATTTAAACACCACAGAGGCAGTCGAGGAGGAAGAAAAAATAGGAGAAAAAAATCAAGGTGTAGAAACAAGAGCACAAAGACAAGGGAGGAGAAGATGAACCTTATCATAAATCTATCGTATTATGAAATTACACCAGCACTTACCACAGCTTTAAGCAAAGGACTTTCGTTTAGTCCGACATACAAAGGAGATTATTTCCAGCAACAACTTGATTTGTACAAATTTTGCAGAAAACTTAAGTTGAAAAAACACTTTGAAGAAACAACTTTTAAAAAAACTATTCATCAAAACAGTATACCCTCAAAACTCACAGTTAAAATGGTCGAAGATACAGTGGATTTACTGAACATTGAAGAAGAAGAATACTATACCCAAGACATTTTTCTGGAAGAACAAGGTATTCAAACAGATCTAATGGAAGAAACCAGCTTAAAACCAAAATCAACATTTATGCCAACTCTATCTTCAGAAAATGTCATAGATGTATTTCATAAAACAGTCAGCAACAGTTTACGGAAAGACTATCTAAGAAAAAAACACATTAAGACAAGGTATAATCTAACAAAAGAAGAAAAACAGGCAATAAAAGAATTATCTAAAGACAAATCAATAATAATCAAAGCTGCAGATAAAGGAGGCAAAATAGTCCTTTTTAATAGAATTGACTATATAAGAGAAGGATTAAAACAACTGAATGTAAAAGAATGCTATGAGAAGATGAACAACAACCCTATCCCCAATTTGGAAATCTTCTGGGATACAAAGATAAACGCCTGGCATGATCTTAGCCTTCTAGGTGATAAGGAATCTCAAAGCTTAATCAACAAAAATTCAATTATGGCAACAATATATTTTCTACCTAAAATCCATAAAAACTATAAAGACTTTCCACCACTTGACCCATCATCAATGGCATTGGCTCAATAACAGAAAGAACCTCACAATGCATCGATTCCCACCTACAACCATTGGTAGCAAATTTAGCCTCATATGTTAAAGATTCAAAACATATCATTCAGCAACTAAACTCAATACCATGGGAAACAAACTACTACTTTGTTACATTGGATGTGATTCAATTATGCACAAGTATACCACATCAAAAAGGTTTGGAAAGCACAATGTATTTTCTCAAAACTCGATCTGTTTCATTTCTTGAACAAAACAAAATGATAATTGAAATGTTACATTTTTGCTTGAACAACAATTTATTTATGGGTCTTTTTGAACTACAGCATGCTTGGAAACATCCATTCTTTGAACAAAACATCAGATTTTGGGGACGATTCATAGATGATATTCTAATAATCTGGGAAGGCAACCTACAAGATCTGGACATATATGTTAATCATCTTAATAACAATTCTTTCAACCTGTCATTTACCAAATCAGCCAGTGCCACAAATATAGAATATTTGGATCTTGAACTTTTTGTTGAAAATTCACAAATACAAACTAAATTATTCACAAAACCTACAGCTGGAAACAGTCTTCTTCCTGCAACATCCTATCACCCTAAACATACCATCCACAGTATTCCATATGGAGAAATACTAAGAATAAAAAGAAACTGCAGCACTATTTCAACCTTTCAAGACAATCTTCATCGAATCAATTCAATCAAAAATTTTTTCAGAGAGGGTATGGAATGAAAACTATCAAAAAAGCAATTACTAAAGCGGAATTGGTATCAAGAGATTCTCTATTGGAAGACAAGCCAAAATCAGTAAAGACAAGTCCCAAAACTCCATTCGTTACCACATTCAGCACAAAAACTTGCAGGATCAAACAAATACTCAGAAAGGATTGGAACATTCTTTTGACAGATTCAAGTCTACAAAAACATCTGGATAATCACCCTAACATTTGCTATAGAAAAGCACCAGCAATCAAGAATATGATTAGCCCAAGCTTCATGGCTCCACTAACCGATGAAAGGAAAATCTTTTTTCATATGGCAAACAATGGTACTTTTAAATGTGGGCACTGTAAACTATGCCCGTTCATAAAGCTAGGAACTAAAGTAATCACACTACCAAATGGTGAAATCAACCATATTAATCAAATGATTAACTGCAACTCAACTTTTGTTATTTATGGAATGGAATGTATTTGCAAAAAGTTATATATTGGGAGTACTGTCAGAAAATTGAAAATAAGGATATTTGAACATATTAGAGCTATCAGAAATAAAGACTTGTGATCTCCCATCTCAGTACATGTTATTATGAACCATCCTGACTTTGATATCTCCAATTTGAAAATTTTTGGTCTCGAGAAAGTAATGCTATCTCCAAGAGGAGGTAACAAGGAAGAATTACTAAGAAAAAAAGAATGCAGATGGATTTGTAAAATGGACACATGTATTACAGGTCTGAACTGTGACACGGAAATGTATAATTGGCTTTAGATTAACTATATTGTTTTTGCTGTACTTTTTATTTGGTTCGTAAAACATGTGCGTGATGACGTCATAGCGTTAGACAAAATCATGAGGATTCGGGGAGAAGACGTCGTCACGGCACAAGCATGGCAGTACATCCTAAAAAATGGCCCTCAAAAATGGTCTTTAAATATGCAAATATGCAATGACGTCTTAGCACACGTTTTAAAAAAAAAATAATAAAAAAAAGATTAGCGTGTTGCTATAAAATCACAACAATAGGCACTCTAATTTAATAATCTTTTCTCTGTTACTTGATTTAAAATTCCATATTATTAATTTAGAATGGAGTTGTTGGTCTTAGTTAAACTCATCCCAAAATGGCCGCCGGGTCGTAAACACGTGCGTGATGACGTCATCGCGTCACGTAAAATCCCGTGAGCGCGGCGTGATGACGTCATCACGGCACGATCACGGCATAAATAGCTGAAATCAGCTTAAGTTAGACATCCTCTCACTTGGATGCTTATCACGGCATAGGATCAATTATATAAAAAAGAAAAACAAGGTAAGTGAATGAGAAGCCTGTACTCTCCCTGGATCAAGTTTTACTAGAACTTATAGTCAAACTATGACCATGTTTTCCTTTTTCATAGACTATTAACAAAACGTTTTATTTTGTCTTTTTCCTTTATTCTCCCCCCCATAGCTTTAACCTGGAACCTTTCCCACAAAATTGAATTAGGATAAATATCCTTATGAGTATTAGCGAGGCTCGAGTATATAAAATTCGGAAAAATAAGCAGGATACATGCTAACAATAAGAAAATCAGAAGGGTGAGTCATTGTAGCAAAAACTATATTTTACTCTTTTTGAAAAAATTTTATGGCATTACTGAAAATGAGGAATTTGGTTTTTTCTTTCTTTTTAGTACAAACACTTCCTCTCCTGAAGAACCATTGAGAGTGTCAATGGGGAAACACGTGTCGAGAGAGAGAAACATTTGAATTATAATATATTGGTGTGAAGCAAAAATAAATGAAAAAAGTGACATCTAACAGAAATGTCTCTTCATTTGGAATGTCTTTTTGGAAACCCTTTATGAAAGAAAAAATTATTAGTGTGAAGAAACAATAATACAATTTAAATGATTGTTAAGACTCGCCTGAATATATTTACATAAGGGGCTAGCGCATTTGAGTCTACTTTCCCAAATCTCTTTTTTCTTTTTTCAATGTTACATCTGTGCAGCAGCCACACAGTATTGGGAAATTCTCATGCTGATAACCCAACATACTACTAAAACCTATTTTTTCTACTAAGAGAAAAAGCTGTCGCCAAGGAATTACTTCTTTATCACAGGCTGTCAAGGATATTCTTTTTTCTAAAAAGTAAAAATGTGTTTGTTTGTGGCAGGATTTGTGGCAAAGCGTTGTTCCTTATCTAATTCCACACCGTTTCACCAATCTGCACCAAATTTTGCATAGTTACATGTTACGACCATCAAGACGTTACTGGCTACACAACATTTGGACACCCCATCCCGTACCCCGGATTCCAGTACAAGTCAAAATGTGTTTGTGGGTTTGTGGCTTAGCGAATAGTTGTTCCTTATAGAATTCCACTCCGTTTCACCAATCTGCACCACATTTTGCACAGTTACCTGTTAGGACGGTCCGGACATTACTAGTTACATGACATTTGGGCACAGCACTCTTTTTGCCGTATTTCAGCAAAAGTCAACATTTGTATGTGAGTTTGTGGCTTGGTGGGGCGTTGTTCCTTATACAATTCCACACTGTTTTAGAAATCTGCTACAAATTCTGCATAGTTACCTGTTAGGACCCTCCAGACATTACTGGCTACATGACATTTGGATACCCCATCCTTTACCCTGTATTTTAGCACAAGTCAAAATGTGTTTGAGTGTGTGGGTTTGTGGCTTGGCAAAGCATTGATCCTTATACAATTCCTCACCGTTTCACCAATCTGCACCAGTGTTTACATAGTTAACTGTTAGGACCCTCCAGGCATTACATGTTACATGACATTTGGACACCCCATCCCGTTCCCTGGAATTTAGGACAAGTCAAAATCTGTGGGTTTGTGGCTTGGCGAAGCATAGTTCCTTGTACAATTCTACACCGTTTCATCAATCTGCAAAACATTTTGCATAGTTACCTGTTAGGCCCCTTCCGGACCTAACTAGCTACATGACATTTGGACTCCTCATCCCTTTCCCCGGATTTCATTTCAGTACCTTCACACATGAGACGGTTGCCTAAAATTGATGAATCATCAATGTGGTGGTAGAAGGACCGGTCCCGACACAAGGAAAAAAACTCGAGGTCCAGGCCCTAGGATAAGATTCAGGATATGCCTCCGGGAACATTTACTGAGTGCCCAGAAGCATATCCCATATGGTGGTGGATGCTGACGAAGCCGTAAACTATCCAACAGAATTCCTCAACTCACTTGACACCCCGGGAATGCCACCACATCACCTTTGAATGAAAGTTGGCCCACCCATCATGCTGCTTCACAATCTCAAGCCACCTAGGCTGTTAATTGGCACAAAGCTAACCGTAAAAAAAATGCTGCCAACATAATTGAAGCAACAGTGTGCACCAGGAAGGGAAACAGAAAATATTGTTTATAAACAAACCTTTCAATGAACACGTGCTTTAGTAATATTGAACTCCATGTTATTCCCACGTACAGTTATGCATTTCAGAATGACTTTTTAAGAACAATACATTGTGTTGTGTAGTCTTTATGACAAAACATTGTTAAAGAGAAATAATCGAAAAATGTAATTCATTTTTCTTTTCACCTTTGTTATGGAGCCTTTCCGAAAAGCATAAAACTACCTTAAGGTATTTCTAGCAAAAAGAAAATAAAATCCTGGGGAAAAGCCGGGTTTGACAGATAGTATTTAATAAAGGCATTTAAATTCCTGCAAGATTGCATATATGTAAAACAGCTTACAGTTGCTTGGATACAATTTGCAGTGTTTTTGATTAACTTTCATTCGACCTCTCACAAACTTGCTTTTCTTCATGGATAATACATCAAGTGGAACCAGGATTTAAAATATACATTGACTGAGAAAACGTCCTTAAAGTACCGACAGAGTGGGCACAATCACATTGTTTTAGATTAACAGGGCACATTATGTGCTCGCGTTGTTTTATGAGAGGAATGCTCTGGTTTGTAGCTTGTTTTAAATTCTGGAAGGAATCATCTGTGTATGGCTCTAAATGCATGATGTGGCTAGCAAAACTCATTGAGTTGGTGTATGAGGGAGTGGGCTTCATGTTGAGCATTGTGCTTACAATAAAAACATGCTATTTTAAAAACCTTGGTCCTCATTACGACTTTGGTAGTCAATGACATAGCAGGTGCATTTGTAGAGTGCACATGCACCCCTAGAGGGGTATCCTGGCAGTATTGAAAAATAACAGATGCTTACTGTTAACAAACGTACTTATTTTATTGACCTTGAAATGATGAAGGGATGAATAGACCTGCCGGGATTCTAACCTGTGACCATGAATTCAAATACAGGCCCCTGTAGTGGATGCATTAGTCCACTGAGCCACAGACCCGGCTGTAGATCTGCAGAATGACCGCCAACTTCCGATTGCCATTGCCACCATTCAGTCACTTTTCTAGGACTCCATATGGAGTGGGATGTGAGCTTGCTGTTTTTATCCATATAGAACAATAGCCTGATAGCATTCCTGTGCAAATATGACAGAAACCTATTATGTGCATGCATGGTGGAACAAGCAAGGGGCTTATGACACAACTGAGGTATTCCACGCATTCATAGTTCTAGGTAAACGATAATGACACACATGTTGAATACAGCCTATGTCCATGTAGGAAGGCAGGCAGCCAACATATCATTGAAACAGGGTTAAACAATGTTGAGCAAAGAATATTTCACAAATGTTATGTTTGTAGTTAACATATGATTCTTGCAAAGTAATGGGGACTTAGAATCTCCCAGCAAGGATGTAGCAATCATCCCCATGTCAAGTAGTGTACAGGGGCTGTAACTGTAGGGGATTAGGGCTGTTACCGGTCCTGTGTGCCCTCCTGACAAGGGGGGTGATAGCTATATTGTGGGATGTCTTAACCCACTGGTCCAATCCCTGCAACATTACTGTGCATTGCTGGCAGCAGAAACCTCCGAAATGGCTGCTGGAAATCACCAGAAAGTGCGCAGTGAAAAAGCTGAAAAATAGGCCGCCATATACTTTTGCCTATGTCAGTGGTAACACTGGAGACCACTGCCAAAACCAATCATTTGGCTGCCCACAGAGAAAAATCATTGCAAAAGAATCATGGCTCACAAACCACCCAAAAAGATCAACCTCCTTATTGGGTGGTCAACATCATTCTCCTTCAAGAATCTACATAAATATGAGGTCCACAGAAGTACATGTAATCTGAACAAAGTCCACTTTTGAGGATTGCTTGCTGGAAGAAATCTGTCAAAAATGGGTGTAATACCGTTACTCACCTCTATCAGAAGGCGGCGATTTAAAACCATTTTGTGTAAAGTTGTACACTGAGCACAAACTATGGCAAAGAAAGACTTGCTATCAGAAGACTAAGATGTGGATACAATTCAAAACTATATTATAAAAAGCCTTGAAGTAAGAAATTGGTTAATCTAATTGTGAAAATTGTGAGTTATATTTTAAGATAAGACAATTTTTTGACATTGGGTTTAGGAGTTAAAGTTTCCCACACTGTGCTTCAAACAAATTCCACACCTCTCCCTGAACAAAGGAAACTTCCCCCTGCCCTTGGCCAAAAAATTGACAGGCTGTTGTGAAAGGGAACTGGGAGGGGCACCCTGGCCTGTTGCTCTCAGTGCAGACAAAGGAATGCTTGGGCTGAATAGGAATGCTGAATCGGGTGTGACTGACAACAAACTGCTGGCAGGAAGAAGGACATGTGACCCTCTGAGTCAGCCCATCTCTGGAGGCGGACCAGACTGAAATGTGGATTTAACATTGGATTATATATATGTTTTAGAAAAATGCTTATAACAAATTGCACTGAACTGAAAAAAATGTGAAACTTTGAGATTGTTAAAATGAAAAATGTGCTCACAGTTTAAGACTAAGCTGGAATCCGTACGATGTTCTGAGGCTGAATCCCGAATGTTTTTAATATTGTCGCTACTGGGTTTATGCTAGGAACGTGAACAATTACAGAAATGTGCCCAGGTGGGTTGTGCAGGCATGTATAAAAATTGGTGCAGAATTAATATTGAGAAACCCACCAAAAGAGCGAAAAAGTTGTAATATGTGAACCAAAGCTTCTAGGAAGAAGAGAGTTGAACAGAAATGTACCTTAGGCAATCTGTCATGTAATTTGTGTAGTATTAACAAGTTGTGAATATTGTAAATATGTGTTTTATGAAAAATAAGATATACTGTACAGACACAAAGGGGAGGGTTTTTCCCTAAGCCATAAACATGACACAGAATGACACACTGCTTCTTTCTCCAATCAGGGGACAGAGAATCCTATGACCTATCAGATCCTTAGAGGGTTGGGCATAGAGAATCAGCCTCCCCACCCACTTTGGAAATACATAAATAGGGACTGCTGAGGACAGACAAGACACACACTTTCTCCCTCATCAACTGATTTCTTGGCGAAGCACCCTGCAGGAAGATCCAGGCTCCAGGAAGATCCAGACATAGATCCAGAAACCAGACTCAGAACCAAGCTCTAGAATCAAACTCCAGAACCTTGAAGCAGAGAGGCCTAACCAAAAGCTGAACCCTTATCAGCAGGCCTTCAGAATCTTTTGCAACCTGATTCTAACCCCTAAAACTTCCAAGGGGCATCTCACATTCAATAGACGGGCTGTGCTGTTTTGCTATTCTAGCCAAGAACCTTGCTAGAACCCAAGATCCAGATCAGTCCAGCAGAGCTGTATCCAGAACCTGTCAGATCCAGTCCAAGAGGTCGCGCAGACCAGAGTGCCTTAGACCTGTCCGGTGGCGAGAGAATCCCAGCCAAACCCTTGACCAGATCTTTGACGGGGCCCACTCCATTACAAAGCCATAGGAGTGAGTATCTAGTCTAGAACTGTCCATAGTCATCTCTTAGTTTAAAGTAAGCCAATCCAACCATTTCAACCTATCCAGAACTGCCTTATAGAATCGTTTGTCCATCCTGAATTCTTCTCATTATGTTGTCTGTGATAATTGTAGCAATAATCATCTTTGCACTGATATTTTTCTGAAGAGGGACACGTGTTTTGATGGATAGAGATCAGAGCGGAGGCGCCGCTGTTCTGGTGGCTGCCCGTTGAGTGTCTTGCTTCTTCATATCCCCTTAGTATAAGTCCATCTTGATTCCTAATCTTTAAAGCGCTATCTTTCATTTTGAAATCTTGACTTTATTTCTGAAAAATATACCTTCACCACATGTCAGAATAGCTGTTTCTTATTTGCAACTGCTGAATTTCGTTTTCAATCTGATAATCATTCATAATCATTGCTAGTGTTGACCTGAACCAATCCAAAGTAACTCTCACTTATCCTGAATCTCCTTTAGCGAATCAAAATCATTTTAGCATTTTTCACATTCATTGCAATCACATTCATAAGCATATTGACCTGTTTTAAAATCATACCTGTTCTCTCTAAGCTTGCTGTCGGGAACTGGGATTGAACTGCATTATTGATTGTATTCCTGAAACCTGTGTGCCCTCATTTCCATCTCTTCATCTCTTCATATCGCATAGTGGGGGGAGTGAGTAGTCACAGGGGAAAGAGTGATCATATTGTCTTTTGTGGAAATCATATCAAGTTTTATTTCTGTGCTGCATTCCTTCCTATTATTGCATTTCCTTGAATCCATATAACGTATTCTCTGCTAGAGTATCCTTCCTATTCCTACTCCTAACTGATTAAGGAGATTGTTGATATTGTAATAGTACCCATTGCTGATCATTGTTCATATTCATAAGTGTGCTATTCAGAAATTCATAAAAGTGTGAAATTTATATATTGTTCAATTCTTCAAATAAACCTTTTAATTTGCAAAACAAACCTGCTTCTTGGCTCAGTGAGGTCGGGGAGATCCAAAGAGAGGGGTGTTATATAAGGGTTCATCATCCAGATTTAAAGAACTTTGACATAAAAATATATGAATAAGGGCTTCCATCCCATACTAGGCATTGACTTAGTTGGAGTGCTGGATTGAAGTCACTTACAATATACACCCCAGGATTGAACTGGGTTGCAAATCGTTTTTGTTATCATTTTTTTAATGGAGACAGGTCGTAAAAAGAAACAGGATGGCTACTGCCATAGTAAATAGAAAAGGGACTGCATTCCTTTTCTATTTCTATGGTGGCCAAGGATGGGACAGACCACTGTGACTGGAGCAGAAATCTCATGTCCAGCAGGTAAGTAGGAAGGGAGTTGGGGGAAGTTTGCTGGGTGAGCTGGGTGTTGGAGGAGTTTGGTGGGTGCAAAATGAAGGTGCTTCCTATTGCCTCCCCACAATCAAGATGTCAGCACCTAGGCAGCCTCAAGTGGCTGGAAAATGCAGATAATACACTGTATCTTCTCGCTCGTATTACCAGCCAACTAATTGCGGGTATGTCATTTCCAGAAGGTGTATGTAACAACCCCACAGACAGCTTAAGAGAAGGTTTTCATTCAACTAGCACACTCATTCATGCTTTTTGTGCAATTTAAGGACCCTTGATTGACTTAGCGACAGTGATCTGCCACATTGAGTTGCCTGCTTTCTATTTGCTGTTTGGTGCTTTGTAGGTGTATACATTGGGCTTGCTACTGACCGCAAGCCAATATGATTCTCAGTAGTAGTGGTATTGGTTTGTAATGGAATTGTGCGCAGAGAATGTAGACTAGGGGGCATGCTGTTAATGCACTAACACGTCTCCCCAAAAACGTTGATAGTGCCATCTCACGAGATGAGAAGCTCAAGCGTTGCCAGGGGTCCCTAGCCAGAAACATTCAACTGTTTCTTGTCTGCTGCTGAAACCCACCACACAGTAGAATGGCGCTGTGTGCTGAGATGAGCACTAAGTTCCTCAGGTGACCTTAACGTACTAACTGTTGGACGAGTTGCACTAGCACCATGAGGTTTTTGCATCTGCTTTTGGAAGAGACTGTGCAGGAGCAGATTTAGAGTGTTAGAAATGTGCTACAATGCTTGGATCTTTATATTCCATTTTGTCGTCAATGTCTTCGTCGTCATTTTGTATCTTGGTATTAGTAATATTCTCTACAAAGAAGTCTCTTAGCTTTGCACGCGAGGGTGGACCATACTCGCTGTCTGGGTCATTGCTGAATTCTAAATCATTCGAACTGAGATGACGGCAATGTCGACTCCTCCCTGTACATGACTTAATTAGATGTGCGGTTCATTTTCCTGTGCATTGGATGAGGGGTATGTTGGTGAGGAGCTTCCTCTTTCTAAACTTCCTTGCCTGGCACCTGATCTAAATGTATCACATTTGCATTTCATGTTGACTATCATTGCAAAATAAAAGAGTGACATGTAGCCAACTGCCAGTTCTTTTCAAATGAAGGGATCATAGGCTGCGGCATGGTTGATTCCTCTACGTGCTTGTAGAGGTTTATTTATTTATTTTATTTATTTATAACACACCGGAGCTCGAGGGCATCAGGGCGTTCATATGCATATAGGGCAACAGCAGGACAGCAGGTACAGTGGAGGAGTGAGGAGGTAGTATGAGGTGACATTTGGATCAGATCTACTCGAAGAGGAACGTTTTCAGTTTTGTTTGCATTTGATCGCAGGGTTACAGGGAGGCCCTTCCAGATTTTGGTTGAGCAACTTGCAATGGACCTACTCAGCCCTTTCGATTTTTTTAAAGGGGCGGGCAACAAGCCTAGTGTTTGTCGATCCAAGAGGTGGTAGGGATTCATACCATAAAGAGGTTGATTTCAGGTAGTTTCGGGATTTTCCATAGAGGCACTTCTTTAGTAAAATCGCTGCTTTGAATTGACACCTGGCCACGATAGGGAGCCAATGTAGGCCCTGCCGGTGGGTCGAAATGTGGCACTTTCTCAGGGCTTTTTTAACAATTTGGACTGCAGCCTTGTGGACTGTTTGTATTCGCTGGATACTTTTTTATCAGCACCTACCAAGAGCACACTGCAATAAACTATTCTAGAACGAATAGTTGCCTGGGCGATGGTAGCCGAATTATCCTTATAATGACACAGCAAATGTTCCTGAGCAATTTCAGATGGTACGAGTAGTTTTTGACAACCAAGGTCACGTGGGATTCTGCGCTCAAGGCACAGTCGGTTTGCACGCTGAGTGTTCTGATTTTCGTTTTCACTTGAATGTAACAGTCCTGGATAGAAAAAGATTAGTAGCAATCAGTAAGTTTAGCCCTAGCTTGGGAGGAGCCAACAATAAGGAGCTTGGTTTTGCCCTTGTTGCAGCACATCCAGTTATCTACCATCCAGGTGTCCACTTGATTGTAGATGTTTTGAAGGGTTAAGCTATCAGCTGCATGATCCCCAGAGAGCTCCAATACCAATTGAGTGCCATCTGTGTAATTGGTCTAGAATACTCCAGATTCCGCTCAAAGGTTGCATAGGGGTAAGATGTATATGTTGAATAGTATTGGGGACATACACGCTCCTTGTTGCACCCACAGGTGGAAAGAGAAGGGTCCGTGGAGGTATCCCCCCGACAGACTTTTGATTGACTTCTGGTCATGAAAGAGTGGATCCGCCTGCATGTAATTTAAGAGCAGTAACAAGTGTCCTTTAAGGTGTATAGGAGTCGTTCGTGATCTAGTTAATCAAACGTGGCCGATAGATCTAGTAAAACTAGAAGGCCTGAATTGCCCCGCTCCATGATGCTCAGCATGTGGCTTTGGAGATCAATGAGGGCCTCCTCTGTGCTATGAGCAGGGTGGAAGCCAGATCATCTTGAGTGTAAAATATTTATGGATTCAATGTAGGTCTGAATTTGGCAAGTGGCTTCTTTATCTAAGACCTTCAGGGAAAAGTTGCAGTTTGTGATGGGTCTTAGATTTGTTACATCATTGGGGTCCAGTGTTGGTTTTTAAAGAGGGGAGTAACAGTGACATTTTTAATGCATTCTGGGACTGAGTATGTGCGAAAGGAGGCATTGATAAATCTTGCCATAAATGGGGAGTAGATACCCTTATTGTCTAGGATCATTTTTGGGGGATCACATTATCTGGCCTGGCCAACAGGTGCATAGTACTCAAGGTGGCCCACAATTCTAGGCTAGTCACTAGGGTAAAACTGAAGGTAGTGCAATCTTCCGTTGGGGACAGGGTTTGGGGAGAGGGAGTGGTCTGAGAAGCCATACTCAGTATAAACGCGTAATGCTCTGGTTTTGAATCTGGAAATTATCTGGTTGTACTTCTCTAGTGCATAGAATAGCTGCACACTGGACAGATGCACTCTTTGCCTTGCACCTATCCATGGTATGTTGATATGCTTCTGAATTATGGTGATGTACTTGTGCATCACTGTGCTCACTGACACCAAATAAATCACAGATGCTGCTCAGTGATATTTCCTGCTACAGCGATAAATCATGTATCTTCATCTATGATTTTGTGTTCTCCTGCCCCAAACAAACACAAGTGCCTGTCGGTGATGTCCTTGTCTCCATCCAACAAATACCGTGGCAATATGTCATTTTGTGTTCTGCTTCTCTAAACAAATCTCTGTGCCACTTTTGGATATTCTGTTCTTCTACGCCCAAACATTGTGTGTGCATAACTGTGATTTTCAATTCTCCTACGTCCAACAAAACCACAGACTCATCAATGAAACTGTGGTTTTCTGCGCCAGTAAATCATGAGTGCCGCATTTTTTGTGTGTGATTCTAAACTCAAAACATTACAACTGCTTTTCTGTTATTCGCAGTTCTTTTGCACGAAAAACATGTGTGCCTGAAGTACTTATTGGCATGTGTATCCTTTACTGTGACAAAGTACCTTGCTTCTTTGTTATTTTGTTCGCGTTCTCGATCTACCTAAAATATAACTAATTGCACCGTTACACTCTTTCCTTGGCGTGGCATGGTAAGGATTTTCCCATTCCCAACATGTCACATTATTTACAGTTCTGCAATTGAATCAATCAGTCCCACTACTAGTGCCTAGTGATATGCTATGTTGTGTTTATATTTATATACAGTTTACACGCATCATAACCAGAGAGTTGGGTTGGACAGTCGACTTTGAATAAATGGAGGAGCCTCGTTGGGCGAGTATGTAGCTCTTCAACGGTGCTCCACTCTTGTTCCAGTGTGCTTTTTTAAATGTAAAGTGATGTGATCTTGTATTGCCTAAATTCAGTCGAACTGTTTAAAATGTGTGAAGTGCTGACTCAGTCGGACAAAATAAATGCAATGAACATGGGTTGCCCACAGGGTCGGACTGGGCCATAAAATTGTCTCGGGCACCAATAAAAAAGTGGCCCACCGTTGCAAATGGCTATTCATTCCTTTTGTGACACTGTATGAATAGTACCCAAGAGGGAGATTTTAAAGAATATTTATTCAGCAACACGGGTCAAAACTACTAGCCACATAGTGAAGTAACTCATCAAACTGGCCCACATTAGCTAAAAAGTGGCCCACTTTGACCCAAATAACTGGCCCACACCAGCATTTGAATATTGCCCTATTGGCCAGTCCGAGCCTGGTTGCCCAGCCCACAGTGATTAAAAGTTTAAATGGCACGGCTTCGTGTGACTCGGATTGGCAATAATGCTAATAAAATTGATCGCATGGTTGGTCACTGGTTTTTAAGAAAATTTTGCTTAAGAAACAACCTAATGGTGGCCTAATGCCACTCCAACATGGCCACCAAATAATGGATGCTCAATGGTTTTGGAGAAAGGATCCTTCAGCTATGTTGCAGCCAGGGGAGGTCAGGTGAGGTAAGGTGATGGGTAGCACAGCACAGGCCTCGAGGAAGAACACAATGAATTGGCTGTGAGGATACGGATGAGGAATGTGGGGTGCATATTGAAAGGCAAGAGGACAAGGGATGGAGGGTGTGGGTAGAAATGATGTCAGCCTGCATGGCAAGTAGAATCCTGGGAGTCGGCAAAATGCACAGCCACACTGGTGAATGTTTCTTGGAATTCCTGGACCCTGACTGGCTCTTAGGATTCTGATGTTACAGTCTGGGTGCTATTAAGCACTAATAGCCAATGTTGATCAGGGCTGACCAGACAGGGTGTAATGGCCCAGGGCACAAGTTACAGGCCCGAGCGCAGCCCTGGCGCCATTACCACCTGATCCTGCCCACCGGAATGGGGTGTTAATGCTTTTAGCAGCCCATATTTTCAATCGGGGTGCTTGCAGCAATGTATTTTGCATGAATGAATGGAGCACACTAGCGGCGTCCCTTTCAATAATTCAAAATACTTAACTAAGATGGCTGCCACAGAGCTGGAAGGTGGGGCTCAATGCAGAGATCCTCTTCCATTTCCATGACGTGGTCAGGGAGACTGGAGCGGTGGCGGCAGTTGTGCTGCTGCCAAATGAATAAGGTGAGAGAGGTAGGGGTGTAAGAAGGGAAAGGTGATCAGAGAGAAGGCGAGAGCAGACAGAACATGGCAGTATGGGAGAGCAGCCTTTAGGCAGCTCAGAACATGGGCATGGACCATGGGATTCAGCCCATGATCCGAGCAACCTGATTGTTGGATCTCCCGCCCAGGGTGCTAATACTGATTAGGCAATATATGTCATAGGCATGCATCAAATGAGGGAAAAGGCAATACAACCACGGCAATAACAAAGATACAGAAAAAAGGACCCACTGGTATGCGGGATAGAAAAAATGATAATACCTGCAAAAGATAGAGAGGGTGAGTGAGACGGAGTAGGGGTGAGAACAAACACAGAATATGCTGATCACCAATTCCTGGTTGTAGTTGTGACCTTTCACTAATGGATTCACTGTTGTGTCTTGCCTAGTTTGCTATACCATTGCTACAGATATTTGTTCACTTTTAATAAAATTGATGCACTGAACCAAGTACATAGTGGAAAGGCTTTTCAGTGGCACTGTGTTAGTATATTGTTTGATGTATCCACTCCTCATCCAAATGTAATATATACCATCTTTTTTTGCTGAGCTCTTATTGCTAAGAAGTGAGTGTGTGGAAGCACATTGTAATTCACACATTATTGCATATCATCATGAGGGAGTGCCAAATACAATCTTTTTTGTAATTTCTCCCTTACCTTTATAGCTAGTGTGTGACACAATACAGACTCATTCATTGTCACCTGAGAGCAGTATCATAAGGAATAATGACAAATGGTGCGCATGGTGACAGAAGTCACCAGTGGGGTAGGTTTTGTAGGTAGGTGTTGCTCACGCATTTCATAGGAACGATCTTTGGCACTGAGACTTGGGGGAATGGAGCAGGACACTAGACTGATCACCAGTCCATCTGGTTCTTATACTTTACAGACAAACTACTGTTTTATAAAAAGGCGGAGAACTATGTTAAACAAGTTATAAACACCTATTATTGTAGCAAAAGATAGCAATAACAAACAAAGACATGTGATCCAAGGTGCCAGAAAATCGAGCATAGAATAGATATGTTGTACCAATATACTAGTTAGATTTGGATAATAATTAAATTTAAGGAAAATAGGGAGTTGTTTTTGTAGATGTAGCTTCCAGATATTAATGAGGTGCAAATACCCAAAGTGCGGAAAATACCTGCATAGACAAGTTTGAGTAAAAAAAAAAAAAACACTTGGAATGGTAATGCAAATATGCTGAATCAGTGGCTGATGGATTGATGCAGAAGAGGTGGCAACATAGGCTTTGCCACCAGATCTGCATGCGAGAGAGATGCTGAAAATGTTTCCACAAAAATACCAGGCTCTTTCTGAATAATAAAGAACACTTACTTGAAGAAAGTTTGGTAAGTACGCCATGCAACAATCAGGAGGTGTGTTACTGTAATAGTTATTCACCTCAATGACTAAAAGCAGATTACACAAAGACAGAGAACAGAAAAAACACAGCACTTCGCTAACAACCAAGAATGTTTGTGAGGGGGGGATTCCCTGTGCTGTATCATTTGCAAACCAAAGGTGGGTTTTTTTTATAGTTGAGGGAAATATGTAATTCTCTTCCGTACCTCTTTCAATTATCAATTTAGATGGTACAATGATTTTAACTGAAAACAACAGCAAACTGATGAAGATACTGGAAGAGGAACAGCATACAAAGGTTTCTAACAACATGACAGAGGTCTCTTCATTTCTTACTGAGGGCAGATTATCTGTACCAGGGTAAACAAATTCAGCAACTGTCCTTGACGGAATAGCAGAATTGCAAGCACTGCAGAAACTGTCATATGCAAAGACATGCCATGAGTTTGTAATTGAATTCAACAAGAAAATAGAACCTTATTTTTTGAAATATGATGAAACTCATTTAGTATTTAATACCGTTCTGGAAAATTCACTCAAGAACTCCATTCGAAGGAAAAGAGCAGCAAAAGCAACACCTGTTGATTACAAAATAACAGATCCAGCAAATATTGAAAGTATCACCATGAGAACCCTCCTACTAAATTCTAAAACTAAAGATGAGTTAACAGTTTACCGCTCAAATAAAGCACTTCTGCATGCACAGAGGATAAAAAGAAGATTGGTAAACAGTTGGAGAAATGAAGCCACGTCATCAGATGGAAATGATGTTGGAGACATTGAAAGCACACATGAGGAGGCAGACACAAAAATAATTCTTCACTCCCTTTATGTATCACGTCCTCATGCTACTACCCTCCCCATTTTTTCACCTGATACCAATGTTTTTGTCCTTTCACTGTAGTGGTCACTGTTTTTTTCCTCTGACAGCATGTTTATCACAGTTGGAAGATTTTATAGAAAGTGAAGGCATTATTAGGCTGTCATGCTCTTTCAAGATGTGATGTTACCGGGTGCTTTATGAAGAAAGGAAAACTATCTTTCTGGAAAGTGTTCAAGACTTCACAAAAGAAATCTTTGAAGACTTCGATGTCTAGAAGAATTGGTAGCTGTTCACGAATAATTAGATGCAAAGTGATAATCTGCTCCCAACAAGATCATCTCTAATACCATATATCTTAAGGACTTATTACCAGATGATGGAGTGGCGGCACGCTAATCAACAATACCCAAATCTCCCAGAGCAATCACAATTTGGGTGGGCGACGGCATATAATCAACATTCTAGTACTATGTGTACGCTTCCATGTGCACAACAATCAATCATACAGCTGGTACGGTGTGCATGTGTCAAAGGACGGTGTACTGTGCATTGCAAATGCCAAGCTCAGTCACTAAGGTGCACAGAAGTATGGTGGCGATGAAGAGCTCTGTGATAACAATGATTTTGTAGATGATCAAAATGAACTCTGGCACTCAGCAGATGACTTGTAAAGCCTTAATTTCTCCCTTCAAATGTAAACAGCTATATCTAGTTTTAATGAATAGTATATTTCAATGAGAAAGTTGCAAATTATTTCACACTTTCTAATTTAGTGAACATAAGGTCAAAGGTTTGCGATGAAGTAGCAATAAGTTACGAGAATATATCTCCTAAAATGGCAAAAGATATTTCATATAATGTCCTTATATGAACATTTCTATTTCTTTGATCATGCTTAACAAAAAAACTACTTAGCAAATATTTCATAGAACTACCCTAAAAGCAGTTACAGCTAAAAAACTAAATTAGAATCTGTAACAATGGCCATATTGGACTAATTACGTCACACAGGTCCTCCGCCACAAATTCAGACAAAACACCTGGTAGTACATGATTGTATGCTTCATTATCAATGCATCACCAGTAGGGATACCTTCCCTTCATTAAAAATCCCATGGACTAGGTTATTGTAACAGATGCCCCTCAACCATAAAGTAATGTGTGGATGTGCAAATTAAATGGCATTGGCAATAAAGCGGAGTGCTTGCATAACAAATCATTTATCTTACCAAGACAATCTCACAGTATCTGCATTGGCATTAATTGTGTCCAAGCTGTGGCAATAGATGAAAGCTACCCTGCCTGTGCCTACATTGTGGCAGTGAACATGATGGCATATGAGGATATGCCTGGCTTTCTTACATCTTGTGTAAGCCTGATGGACCACATAGACATAGCATTGGTTGTAAAATGGCATAGGTGCTAACCTGGATAATTCACGGGAGCTGGGTTTGAATCAAAGTGCCTGCTCATTTAGTTCATTTTATTTTGATTCTTTTGTTTACTTCTTGACTAGTACTACAAAGACAGAGATCGATAATATGGGGTCAAAGCATTTGTATGGTTTCGAACAAATGGTGCATTTTTATTTATTTTTTGCAAACTACCAATATTGATATATTTGCTTATTAATTATGATTGTTGTCTGGGTGACACACAAATGTTAATCACTTCAGGGCATTTACAACTAGAGTATGCATGCATGAAAGGAAAAACAAGTCATGATGATCACCAAAAGGACTACAAATATCTTTTAAATATTCATAGAAGTAGTACAAGACAATAAAGGCTAATAGAAACCTATTAAGGACTCTAATCTTTCGTGGGTTCCATCAGTTCAGTTGAAACATAATAGTTACGATTGTTTGGTACCTGGTAGTACTGCCTGAATTTTATTTTAAGCATTATTTTATTGAGAAGCTCTCTGTTGAGGGATTTATTGAACCGCCAATGGTTTTGTTCAAGTATTAGGCCAGTTCTGTCAGGATCTTGTTGCATAATGCTGGTCCCTCGTTAAGTAGGGATCCGTGGTTTAGTCTTTCTTTGAGCACGATTTTTAGTCTATGTGTTGTCACAGATCTTAGTGATCTGGTGAGGTTGTACCGTTTTACAGTTTGTTCGGGTATTGCAGAAAGGGTTTCCAGAAGCTCTTATGACTGGTGAGATATGGTCAAATATGGGTGCAGTGGCTATATTCTTAAACAGTTTGTGGAGTTATTTCAAAACGTCCAAATATCTTTTATTGCAATTGTATAGTTTCTTGAGACAAGAGACTGAGCTCATTCCACTTTGGGGTCTATAGAGAGGAGAGGGGTGGTATATTTTCTTTATGGTATGGAGGTGCACATGGGTATTTGGGAATCTCTTGTCAGTGGATTAACTTGTTGCCAGAAGTACAGAGGAGAGTAGAATTCTCAAGTTCACTTCTTAGCGGTTTCTGCTGGGGTTGGGGTGGGCAGTTTATAAAGAACTCCAGACCAGTTGATCCCTATGCTAAGGATGCTGGTTTCCCCACGTTATAGAAATGTGCATTTGAAGATATCCAATGCAGTTAAAAGGCAGTCTGGAATATGTGTCATTCCTCTGAGGGGCGAGTTCTATTTTGAGTACCAGCTGAATGTTGTCAGCATAGAATTGGAAAGAATCAGTAAAATCACTGATCAGATCTGGCACTGGTCGTACATGTTGAAAGACCAGGGGCACATTGAAGATACAAATAAAACCTTGCATTTTAGGTTTGCTATGTTCGTGGAGTAGTTAGCAATACTTTATATTATATTGCTTTTCTGAGAGCAATTACGGGTGCAATGTTGAACTTTTGAATGTACTTAACTTGAATACTTTAGTGCTAAATTACCCATAATGTATTTAACATGGTAAGTCATGTGACCCGCACCAGTGTCTAACAGCCTACTAATAACTATTTTTGCTATGGGCCAGGAGGACAGCTCAGGGCCAACATGTTTTTCTAGGAAGCAAGAAAAGGCAGAGCAACACAGGTTAGAATCCTGGTCCCACGCTTAGAGACTGGTCTTTGGTTTGAAGGTCCTTATAAAAGATTAGT